>NC_141365.1:18504243-19126743 GCF_057382095.1 Aulonocara sp. 'chitande type north' Nkhata Bay
TTGTGTGGCCTGAAGCTGACTTTACAACTAATTTGTCCTTTGAAAACTGTCAGTTTAAGTGGCTGCCTCAAAACTGTTTTGCATTATTTCTCTGTGGCCTACTCCTACAATCTCGTGTGAAGTGACCTTCCTCTCCACGGTTCTAGCAGGCGTTGTCTCTATGTTATCTGCTGTTTCTGCGTGGCTGTCTGCAGCCTTGGTGTTTGTGACTTTGCTCGCCTCTCTGTTCCTGATAGCCACCTGCGAATTTGTGTTTTAGTCTGTTGTCAACACGTCAGCCTTATTTCTAAGTTACAGAATGCTTCTTCTCCTTTTTTTTTTTTTTTTTTTTTGTTTGGGAGAATAGATGCAACTCTACATTTTCACTTAAGGCAGTTTTAGATAATTTCTAGTTCTTCAAACAATGCATGGATCTCACACATTTCAAACTTTCAAGTTACGGTTGTTTCCCATTTATACAAATATATATATATATATATTTAACTTTGCATTGCTCACAGCTCATAGCTCACAGCTCTAAACCTAGGCATTTTTCAATCATATGCCTAATCACTATGTGTCATTGTGACTCTCAAGTATTGTCACAAGTTCGTTTAAAATCGTTTCCAAAACCAACAAAATAATCAAACAAAAACAAAAAACATAAACGTGTCAGGACACAAAAGAAAAAAGAAAAATGCTGCCACCCGAACAAGGCAGAAGTCTCCATATGTTGGCTTTTAATAGCATGCAGCTTTTAACATGGTAGACTAATGTGCCTGTGTTAATTCAGCTCCATATTATTGTGTGAAGTTCCACTGGGTTGGGAGTGGTTTTGTGTGTGTGTGTGTCACATTTTTGGTGAGCCAATGGCTGGAATGAGGTTGGACTAATTAGAGGCAGGTGTACTTGATTGCACTGATACACTGGTCTACTTATAGCCCACACTACAAACACTGCTGTGTCGTTTTGTCTCTCTGTGCAGGTATGTAATGTGACGAAATCAGATATGTTTGGGATGGATGGGTTTTTCTATATGCTTACAGGGTGGTGGGTCTCCAAGGACAACTTCTAACCCTGTTAAAGGCAACATGTGGAGTGCAACTTGGCTGTGTGGCATAGCTGGCTCTGGCCTTGGGACTGTGTGTTTTTATACAATTCTTAAGTGGGACACTGGACTGTTTTATCTTTTATCTCTTGATATATTTTTCGTCAATAAATTATCTTTTAGAATTTTATTGACTGACATCTTTTTGCCCATGACTGAAACGGTTGGTCAGACCTAGAGTCTTTCTTTGGGTGTGTTACAGCAGCTTCTGCTCTAAAAGAAACAAATAAATAAAAAGAAAAGAAAATGTGTAACATGCTCATCAGCTTAGCAGTGTCTACATATTTAATTCAGCTTCTCAATCCTGTAGTTGTAGCTGTTGTCTACAGGGTTTTGCTTATTGGTTGTTATTATAGGTGTGCTCTATATCTCAGCAATGTGTCATTCTAGGATGATAGGTTTCAAGCTGGTCAAGTGCCTCTATGCACTTCATTAGTTTAGTTATTCTCTGTATTGTCTTCATCTCACATGTCATTACACTGAGTTTTAGCAAACCTTAAGCTTGATGCAGACTACTGCTTAACAATTATCCACCTCACATCATAACCGATTAAGGTGCCTCTTCATATTAATATTATGTCATTGTTAATATTATCCTCTTTGTCTTATATAACAGCAATAGCATATCATATTTTATCAGTGTGTACCACTATACTACTCCTGAGCCAATTTGTTAGTTAGGATCATCTTATTCAGCAAACAGATAATTTAGAATTCATCCAATCTGCGGTCACATTTGTTCTCTCTGTTGCATGGCGGACCAGGCAGTTCTATTATAATATATTATTTATATTTTATTTTGTATCCATCAAGGGCTTCAGATGACCTGCAGAATCATCCTTTTCCCAGGGTGGAGACAGTTACCTTTTCACACACTGTCCTTGGCTGAACAATGACACAGCCTTAATATACCTTATTTATTTTATTAAAATATTTTCGTGTGAATTATTTGCTTTATATTCATTTTATACATGCTGGGCATGGTCATCATGCCAACTGTGTTTCATTGTTAATATCACTTTACAGGTTGTTATCCTTGCTATTATTAATTTCAAATACTCTAAAGATAATTTCTACTGTAACTTTCCCTTTGTTCATCTTTATTTCGTACTTTTTATATTTATATCTACTCAGTGGGGTCTGTTTTCAACCCTTTTAAACTACTTCAAACTACTTTGATCTCTAGTTTTCACTTAATAAGGGATTATTATGTTCTTCCTGATATGGGTGTTGCTGCAGATGCGGCTGCAGGAATGAGTGATGGTTTACTAAAAGGATTGTGGGGACTGCACAGTGTCTCGTCTTCTGGTTTTACTAAACTGGCAGTTGGATTCTGTTCTTCCGACTGTTTATATTTTGTTTTCTTAAATCTCTCAGTTTACAGACACTGTTTTTGTCTGGCGTCTGGACTTTTCTTTTCTCACCACTGCTCGTCAGCAGGAGTGAGTTTTAATTTCACTTGCTTGATTACCCATCTTATTTATGTATTTACTTATTTTTGTTTAAGTAATATATACACGATACAGCTGCTATCATCTTCGCTGGTATTAGAGACGAGAGTGGTTGCTCACACGCCCTTCTACTTTCGGACTATTTCCAAAAGCGGTGTGAACTTTACGAGACGGAACTCGACCGTTCTCTCAACTCACCAGCACGTCAGTGAATAGCAGTAAAAGAAAACACAGTAGGAGCAGCTCAGTCTCTTATTGGACCGTGAAAATTCAGCCTGCTCTGTTAATTAAAACAATACACACACACACATTCACAGCTTCGACGCGCGCGCGACCAGAACCCTTATGATAAGGGGAGCTCCCAGAGCTACTTACTCCCTAGACCCAGTCTAGACCCAGCTGGGGGAGCTACCCAGAGCTCCAAAGCTACCAGTCGACGAGCTTCCAAAGCTTCCAGTCGACGAGCTACGCTACCAGTCGACGAGCTTCCAAAGCTACCAGTCGACGAGCTACTTCCGCTATTTTAAATTCCCTGAATTCAAAATGCGCTTTTACGCAAGATTGTGTCAGTGTGTCTGTATCTACCTGGTCAGTGTCGCCGGGTCTGGTCCACCTCGATCGGGTCCCACCACCGTGGGTCGCTTTCTAAGACGTTGGCCAAGACCCGAATTTAAACGCTCTTGGACTTTTATCACACACCTGGTGTGTGAGCTGTCGACAGACGAACAACGTGGACTGGTCACGGAGATGGGACACGATGGAGGCGCTCCGGCTGTCGAAGGACCAAGAAATGTTGGGGGAAAACTCTGTAAAAGACCCAGGAGAAATAAAGACACAATGAGACAAGATCACTTTTTATGCTTTAACGTGCACACGGGTAAGCTGTTCAGAACAACTCACAACGTGTACAGAGGCTGGGCACTTTTTATAGGAAAGACAGTGAGAACAGGATAAGAAAATACAAAACAGATAAAATAAACAACTCCATATGTGGCGCTAGTCTCATCAGCAGAGAGCTGGGAGAAAGCTGTGAGAGATAAAACAATCTAAAACAATATGTCCCAAAACAGTATGTCTTTGCTGAGAAAGTCTAAAAAGATAATTCTAAACTAATCTAACCATAGACAAAAGGGCATGCTTGCACATTTAAAAGAAGGTAAAGAAACATAGAATCATTTTTCCTGTAACATATATATATATATATATATATATATATATATATATATATACACATATACATATACACATATACATATACATATATACATATATATACATATACATACATATACATATATATACATATACATATATATACATATACATATATACATATATATATATATATATATATACACACACATATATAACCTCTTCACATAAGACCTCTTTTCTTTTTCCTTGTTTTCTTTTCTTTGTCCCTTGTTCCCTTACGTCATTCATTTTCCTCTAAGTTTTCCCATCTTGATCATCACCGTTCTTCTCACCGACTTGTTTTCCAGTAGAAGTAACACAATGCTGCAATTGCAGAGATTATAGTTTTGTCAAATGGCGCTTAAATTCAGATGACAAAGCACCCACCCACTCCCCCCGCACCAAAAAATACCCACTGTAACAGTCCACTGTCTGCATCTTGTCCAGCATTAGGTATACCAATAGTTATCATAGGAAAAACCAACATACAGTTTACATGATATCTTCTTTTTTGTTTGCATGCAGACAATTCAATATGTAAATACAGTTAACTGAATAAAATGTTTGGGTTTTAATGCAGCACTACTTTACAAATGTTGTGCTGCCTTAGAGCCAGAACATCTAGCCCATTTGTTATCATTTTAATTTTGGTTTTCAGCCTTGTCCCTTGTGGACACAGATGCATTTAGATTCTATGATCCTTTTCATTTTATTACGCATCATAAATGATGAAACACTCCAGCTCTATGCATTTTTTGAGAAAACATATTCTTACATTTTTGATCACGTTTTCAAAGTAACCATCTCTTCTAGTGTTGTGTTGCCCCTGCCTAAGCACTTTTAAACTGTGTTGCTTACATCAAGCTTAAACAGTCAACTTAAACTGCCTAAGAGCCGAACAAATGAAGAGTTTCCCCACACAAATAAAGATGGTCTGTTTATACTGATTAGTCAACTGCTGCACCACTGCACTTACTGAAAACAATTTGTCTCTGTAGTTGCTAAATGAAGCAGCAAAGTTGCTAAATTGGTAACACCGGCAAAGCTGTGGATTGTAGAACCAAAACACAAAGCTGTTTCAGGGTTAGTAGTCTGTTGATAGACAGAGTTGAGCTTTTGCTGTGGATTTATTATAATAGCTGAGAACTTTTAAATGAAGGAACATTATTATTGCTGCCTCTCATTTCCATAATGCTCCATGTGTTAATTTCTCTGCTGGAATCCAGTACTGGATGAATCTGCCCCATAGAAAATACATTTTATCCCAGTGATACTGAATGCTTTGTTGCTGGCTTTGAACACGAATCAAAAGCTAGGCTGCAATTATTGGGCATATTTGTTGGGGTATGTCAAGTGCACAGATTTCAAAACAATCTTGTCTTGTTCATGTTGACAGATCACCAAATGGATTAGCCTCTTTTTACTCCTCCTCCAAACTCTTCACCCTCCGACTATTCCCACTCCAACATGGCTGCATTATTTTACTTCTGCCTCATTAGTCATGAGCTGACAGGGAGAGGGTGTGTACAGTCAGCTTCTAACAGTGCCGACCCCGGCCTCCCTGGGGCCCTGAGGAAATTTCCGCTGGTGGCTGGGTTGGAGCTGTGAAAAATACTTCCCATATAATTATGAGAATCACATAGTGATCAGATAGTGTTTATTTTGAGTTTCTGAAAATTACAACCAAGTTGTAATCTGCTTCCCTGTTTTTATTTTCTTTTGACCATGAAGGTATCTCTGTACCTTATACTTCAACAATGATACTCAATTCAATTCAATTTTATTTATATAGCGTCAAATCACAACATAAGTCGCCTCAAGGCGCTTCATAGATACAGAGAAAAAAACCCAACAATCATATGACCCCCTATGAGCAAGCACTTTGGCAACAGTGGGAAGGAAAAACTCCCTTTTAACAGGAAGAAACCTCCGGCAGAACCAGGCTCAGGGAGGGCCATCTGCTGCGACCGGTTGGGGTGACAGAAGGAAGACAAGATAAAAGACATGCTGTGGAAGAGAGACAGAGGTTAATAACAGATATGATTCAATGCAGAGAGGTCTGTTAATACATAGTGAGTGAGAAAGGTGACTGGAAAGGAAAAACTCAATGCATCATGGGAATCCCCCGGCAGCCTATGTCTATTGCAGCATAACTAAGGGAGGATTCAGGGTCACCTGGTCCAGCCCTAACTATATGCTTTAGCAAAAAGGAAAGTTTTAAGCCTAATCTTAAAAGTAGAGATAGTGTCTGTCTCCTCAATCCAAACTGGAAGCTGGTTCCACAGAAGAGGGGCCTGAAAACTGAAGGCTCTCCCTCCCATTCTACTTTTAAATACTCTAGGAACAACAAGTAGGCCTGCAGAGCAAGAGCGAAGTGCTCTAATATGGTGATATGGTACTACAAGGTCATTGAGATAAGATGGGGCCTGATTATTTAAGACCTTGTATGTGAGGAGCAGGATTTTGAATTCAATTCTGGATTTAACAGGAAGCCAATGAAGGGAAGCCAAAACAGGAGAAATATGCTCTCTCTTTCTAGTCCCTGTCAGTACTCTTGCTGCAGCATTTTGGATTAGCTGAAGGCTTTTCAGTGAGTTTTTTGGACATCCTGATAATAATGAATTACAGTAGTCCAGCCTGGAAGTAATAAATGCATGAACTAGTTGTTCAGCATCACTAAGAGACAGGATATTTCTAATTTTAGAGATGTTGCGCAAATGGAAGAACGCAGTCTTACATATTTGTTTAATATGTGCATTGAAGGACATGTCCTGGTCAAAAATGACTCCAAGGTTCCTCACAGTGTTACTGGAGGCCAAGGTAATGCCATCCAGAGTAAGAATCTGGTTAGATACCATATTTCTAGGCTTTTCAGGGCCGAGTACAATAACCTCAGTTTTATCTGAATTAAGAAGCAGAAAGTTAGCGGCCATCCAGGTCTTTATGTCTTTAAGACATTCCTGCAGTTGAACTAATTGGTGTGTGTTATCTGGCTTCATGGACAGATAGAGCTGGGTGTCATCTGCATAGCAGTGAAAATGTATGCTATGTCTTCTAATGATACTGCCTAAGGGAAGCATGTATAATGTAAACAGAATTGGTCCTAGCACTGAACCCTGTGGAACTCCATAATTAACCTCAGTGTGTGAAGAGGACTCTCCATTTACATGAACAAACTGGAGTCTATTAGATAGATATGATACAAACCACTGCAGTGCAGTACCTGTAATACCTACAGCATGTTCTAATCACTCTAATAGGATATTATGGTCGACAGTATCGAATGCTGCACTAAGGTCTAGCAGGACAAGTACAGAGATGAGTCCACTGTCAGAGGCCATAAGAAGATCATTTGTAACCTTCACTAAAGCTGTTTCTGTGCTGTGATGAGCTCTGAAACCTGACTGAAACTCTTCAAATAAACCATTCCTCTGCAGATGATCTGTTAGCTGTTTGACAACTACTCGTTCAAGGATTTTTGATATGAAAGGAAAGTTGGAGATTGGCCTATAATTAGCTAAGACTGCTGGGTCTAGAGATGGCTTTTTGAGTAAAGGTTTAACTACAGCTAGCTTGAAGGCCTGTGGTACATAGCCGATCATTAGAGATAGGTTGATCATATTTAAGATCAAAGAATTAATTAATGGCAGGACTTCTTTGAGCAGTTTTGTAGGAATGGGGTCTAAAAGACACGTTGATGGCTTGGAGGAAGTAATTATTGAAGTTAACTCAGACTCTTTTTCTCTAATTGATCTTTCTAACTTAACATCAATGGTACTAAGAGTAGCTGTAGATAATATTACATCTGTGGGATGATTACTGGTAATTTTTTCTCTAATGATAAAAATTTTATTTGTGAAGAAGTTCATGAAGTCATTACTAGTTAACGTTAAAGGGATTGTTGGCTCAAAAGAGCTCTGACTTTTTGTCAGCCTGGCTACAGTGCTGAAGAGAAACCTGGGGTTGTTCTTATTTACTTCAATCAGTGATGAATAGTAAGATGTTCTGGCTTTGCGGAGGGCTTTCTTATAAAGCAGCAAACTATTTCTCCAGGCTAAATGATGATCCTCTAAATTTGTGACACGCCATTTCCTCTCCAGATTACGAGTCATCTGCTTTAGGGTACGTGTTTGAGAATTATACCACGGAGTCAGGTACTTCTGATTAGAGACCTTAGTTTTCACAGGAGCTACAGTATCTAGAGTCGTACGTAGTGAGGAGGTGAAATTATTAACAAGATAATCGACTTCTGTTGGGGTAGCGTTCAGATAGCTGCTCTGCTCTATGTTGGTACAGGGCATTGAAGATGATAACAGTGGGTGGATTATATTCTTAAACTTAGTTACAGCGCTTTCAGAAAGACATCTACTGTGATAAAGTCTACTCTCCACCGCTCCTACCTCTTCAAGAATATTCATGACCTGGCTAGATATTGTGAGGGAGGTTTTCTTATGGAAGAAAATAAAAAGAATGAAGGAAATAAACCTGCAGTTCATACAGTTTAGTAGTCTTCCGTTGTCTTCTTTTTGGTGTTGCTGACCTGATCAGTGTATTAAATTTTTTTAAAGAATGTAACAGATTGAGGATTTGGCCACTCCTAAAGTGTGTAGTCTATCTCTAATAGGTTTTGGCTTTTTAATATTGGCCTACTACACTTGCATCCACATCCTCCTTGCACATCATATTTGGAATTTTGACAACTACCAATGCAAGTTCAACACTTTGAATCTGCTCAAGACCTTGTACCTGCTTAATTTGTCATGGAATCACAAGGCAACAGGTCAACTGGCCATGTAACGGCGTGTCTGTTACATGGCCAGTATGTTGTCCAATAAACAGGATACTATATACAGTTAAGTATATACTTTGTTTTTCCAGCTATACTCTATACATCTATTCAGCCAAAAGCTGAAAAATAAATTAGTTCTTCACAGTACAAATGGATAATGACCCAAAGCATTTTGAAAAACAAACCTTCATTTCTCCAGGCAAAGAAACAAGATATTTTTCATTGGTTAAGGCAGTCACCTGATCGCACCATTAGAACATGCTCAGTTACTGAAGACAAAACAATTCAATTCAATTCAATTTCTTTATTGTCCCACAAGGAGAAATCAGTTTAGCAGCAGGATAAAAATAAACAGAACAATACTATAAAATAATAATGACAATAATAGTGATAGAAAGTCCAAGGACAGTTATTTGCCATTAAGGAGACAAGATGCAGTAGGGATAAAAGAAACCTGGAGTCTTTTAGTCTTCCTCACAGGTACTCTAAAACGGCGGCCGGAAGGCAACAACTCAAACTCACTGTGAAGTGGATGGTTCAAACAATTAATAATAGAATGAGCCTTTCTAAGCACATTTCTATTGTAGATGGCCAAAAGTCCATCTTGCCAGCGCCCTGAAATTTTGCTAGCAGTTTCTACCAGAAGTCCCAACCGATTCTTATTCTTCACCGTCAGGTTACCAAACCAGGCAGCGATACAAAAGGACATCACAGATTCGATAAAACTTCTATAAAACAAAGATAACATCTCAGATGAGACATTAAAAGATCTCATTTTCCTTAAAAAGAACAGTCTTTGTTGAACTTTTTTAGTAGTGGCATCAGCATGAGATACAGTTTATGGTCAAGTACCACACCTAGATATTTATAACTCTCAGCTATCCCAATATCAGCAGTTTTAATGATAGTAGGTGATGAGCTACAGTATAAGAGGACTTCCTAAAATCAATAATCATGTCTTTAGTTTTTGACACATTAAGTGAAAGGAAGGACTCATCACACCAATTCACAAAATCATCTACAACCTGTCCACGGCCTGACTCGTCCCCCAGTAGAAGACTGATGATTACTGTGTCATCAGCAGTGTTGGTCAAGTTACTTGAAAAAAGTAATCAGTAACTAATTACTGATTACTTCCCCCCAAAAGTAATCCCGTTACTTTACTGATTACTTATTTTCACAAGTAATTAATTACTTAGTTACTTTTTAAAAACACGATTTACAACCTGAATAGGTGATAAAGCGATAGATCTTTCAGCCCAATTCTACTTTTTCTACATAATCCATCATACTGCCCATCTCTGGTCATCAGTAAACTTCAGGATGTGTCTGTTTGTGAAATTGCTGCGACACTCATTTGTGTACAGAATGAACAGAAGGGGAGAGAGGCAGCAACCCTGGGGTGATCCAGTAGAGGAGGAGAGCACATCAGAAAATACATGATTCACCCTCACGCATTGTGACCTATTAGTCAGAAAGTCTGTCACCCAGCCGACCAGACTAGTGTCAAGCTTGAAATGATTGTAAAGCCTGTCAGCAAGTAAGAAGGGTTGAATTGTATTAAATGCTGATGAAAAGTCAGCAAATAATAATCTTGCATGCTTGTGGGGGGCCTCAAGATGCTTATACAAGAGATGCAGGAGTGTGACAACAGCATCCTCCACACCTCTCCCTGCACTATAGGTGAACTGGAAGGGGTCAAGATGGTGTTCAACATGCATTAAAATCTCCTTCTTAATTATCTTCTCAAATGACTTCATCACTAAAGAAGTCAGAGCCACAGGCCTAAACTCATTCAGTACCTTAGGAGAACTGCCCTTAGCAACAGGAACAATGACAGCATGTTTCCAAATCTTAGGTATTGTCTGTAGCTCTAAAGAAAGTGAGAAAATATGGTGAAAAATCCCACTCAGCTGATCAGCACAAGTTCTCAGTACCTGTCCACAGATATTGTCAGGTCCAGGACTCTTACTTTTAGTGTGTCTAAAGAGATTAGCTACCCCCTTCTCATCAATACAAATAAGATAAGATAAGATAAGATAGAACTTTATTAATCCCTCGGGTGGGTTCCTCTGGGAAATTCGATTTCCAAAAAAGCACAGCACCGACAGAAGTTACAGAGTTATACACACACACATATATATAAATACAGAGACAATATAAATAAAATATACGAAGGGGATAAATAGAATAAATAATAATAATAATAATAATCAATAATAAATTGATGGGGGAGTGATAGTCTTTTCCCTCGGTGTGCTGGTCTGCCTAGAACAGTCAAAGTTCTCAAAACAAAGGTAAAAACTGTTAAGACTGTCAGCCAGATGTTTGTCAGAGGTAAACCCCTCTAAGGTAATATTACTTTTACCTGAAAGCAGATAGACCACAAACAAGCAGCAGCTGAAGGTGCTGCAATAAAGGGCTAATAGATAATCTGAAAGGAGGAAACACAGCATTTGGTGATGTTTATGGGTTTTAAATGTCAACCAGTCTCTGAGTGCAAAGACTATGTAAAAATGCAGAAAAAAATCTCTTAAAAGAAAAACCTGAAGGTTTGCACTTCCAGCACATATTGATTGTTTGATTTAGAACTCAATATGGCAGCGTGTCTGTACACTGTCATACATTACAATGGTTGCTTTTTGGAGGTGGCATGGCTCACTTTGTGAGATTTACTGTATTAAAAAAAGATTCTTAATCCTGTGAACCTCACCAATTCCTAGCTATTAATCACTGTTTACAGTCTGTGAAGTCTACATTTATCCAATAAATTGAACCCCCAAGTCTAACCAAAATGAGTTTTTTGATTATATTATCATTTTTTGGACTCTGCAAACACTCCTTATGGCTGTGAAAGCTGATGAAACAACTGATGAACTGTGGGCCAGTGACTCTGCTCAGGTATATTTATGAACATTTAAATGAGGCGAGATTTATTTTTTTCTGTTGTTAATGGACACAATCACAAAGGGACTCAAATTTCCCACGTGTGGGACTAATAAAGGTTATCTTATCTTATCTTAAATGTCCCTGAGACAGTGACTTCTGCCAGATAAATACAGAAAAACAACAAGGGTTGTATTAATCTGTGTAATAAACTATATATTGTTTATTTGCAGGCCAGATTAAAAGAAACATTTCCTCATATATCCTTTGGACATCACCCATGAGTTAAACCTCACCACGCAATGCAATTCAATTCAATTTTATTTATATAGCACCAAATCACAACAACAGTCACCTCAAGGCACTTTATATTGTAAGGTAGACCCTATGAGCAAACACTTTGGTGACAGTGGGAAGGAAAAACTCCCTTTTAACAGGAAGAAACCTCCAGCAGAACCAGGCTCAGGATTTTGAATTCAATTCTAGATTTAACAGGGAACCAATGAAGGGAAGCCAATACAGGAGATATATGCTCTCTCTTTCTAGTCCCTGTCAGTACTCTTGCTGCAACATTTCGGATTAACTGAAGGCTTTGGGAGTTTTAGGACATCCTGATAATAATGAATTACAGTAGTCCAGCCTAGAAGTAATAAATGCATGAACTAGTTTTTCAGCGTCACTCTGAGACAGGATATTTCTAATTTTAGAGATGTTGCGCAAATGGAAGAACGCAGTCTTACATATTTGTTTAATATGTGCATTGAAGGACATGTCCTGGTCAAAAATGACTCCAAGGTTCCTCACAGTGTTACTGGAGGCCAAGGTAATGCCATCCAGAGTAAGAATCTGGTTAGATACCATATTTCTAAGATTTTCAGGGCCGAGTACAATAACCTCAGTTTTATCTGAATTAAGAAGCATAAAGTTAGAGGCCATCCAAGTCTTTATGTCTTTAAGACATTCCTGCAGTTTAACTAATTGGTGTGTGTTATCTGGCTTCATGGATAGATAGAGCTGGGTGTCATCAGCATACAGTGTTGGGAAGGTTACTTTTAAAATGTATTCCACTACAGATTACAGAATACATGCCCCAAAATGTATTTTTTTAACATATTCCGTTACGTTACTCAATGAGAGTAATGTATTCTGAATACTTTGGAGTACCTATTATATTATCATGGTTTTTACAACTACATGAATGTACTATTGCTGTGTGATTTATTACTATTACTGAAGGCTACTCGCCATACCAATATCAACTAGATTTTTAAATCTTAATATAAAATGAGTAACAGTAGGGTGGACATTAGATAAGGCTTCACTTTTTGCAGCGATCTCATATAGAAAACTATTCCGCGCGTATATAAAACAGGTCCGCAGCTCTGAACCGTAGTAAAGGGACCTCTGGCTAATACGTCAGGTTCCGTGTCGAGCTCGTATCCGAAAACGAGCTTTACTTTGTTGTCTGCTTCAACTTTGCTAGCGAGAGAGATAGGGATGGGTATCGTTTAGGTTTTATCTGATACCGGTGCCAAATCGGTACTTTTGAAACGGTGCCGGTGCTCAAACGGTGCTCAAACCCGTGCTTAAAGAATGGAGAACACAAAATTGGTCCAAAAACCTCTCATGTTCAGCTGGTTTTTGTAAAAAGATAACAATGTCAGCCTTTTTTGCAGCTATAGGGCATATATGGTATCACTCTTGGCTGGAAGCAGTGCTTAAACAATGGAAAAAACACAAAATTGATCCAAAAACCTCTCATGTTCAGCTGGTTTTTGTAAAAAGATAACAATGTTAGCATTTTCTGCAGCTATAGGGCATATATGGTATCACTCTTGGCTGGAAGCAGTGCTTAAACAATGGAAAAAACACAAACTTTATCCAAAAACCTCTCATGTTTAGCCGTTTCCCTCTTTTTCTTTGGTCATTTTAGCCTTTTTGGCCAGGGTGAAGGGAGTATCTGCCATCAAACAAGAAGACAGCCGCATGTAGCTATGATGATGTTTGCTAGTTCACCTTACCTGCATTAATGTAATAACGTGGTTAGCCTACTCAACGTAAATTACACACGAACAACATTAAGCTACTCACGCAGAGAAGAACGGCTGCTGCTGCATCATCATCCGTCATCATTTCTGCTACACTGGCAGGGCTAGGGGCCAGGACTCTATTCTTCGTGTTTTTGGGGATGTTGCTAATTCCGGGTCTGATAACAGGCACCACACCCGAGGTAGATGTGCACGGTGTGAGGTCTCGCAGCAAGCTATCAAATACAGCGCATTTCTTGGCTTTTAAAAAAAACCGCTATGCGTCGCCAGGTGTTTCATCGGATTCGAGGTGTTACCTCCTTTGACAGTATCACAGTATCAGCTTAAAGCACTTGTTGCAGGCTGCTGAGTTTGCATATTTTGCTGTGAAGTACAGCCAGACTTTTGACCGCTTCGCCTTGGGCATTTTTAATCTGTAGCTCTGCTCTAAAAGAACGTACGTACCTGGGCCCGCCTACTATCCTCGGAAACGTAAAATGATTGGCTAGAAGTGTATCACAGCTCAGGAAAAAAAAGCACCGAAATAAAGCACCGAAATGTGCGCTGCTTTTCGGTCTGGTTACTACCGTTTATGTCAGGACACCGGTACCCATCCCTAGAGATGAGAAATGAGAACAAGATGGCGCCGAGTATGGCAGCCTTGTCGCGAGCTCCCCCAAGCAACAGCTTTTTTCTGTGTTTAATTTTACTTTTCCTTCATTTTTTCGCGAGTAGCACATGTCTCCTTGTGTACGACCGACAAACCTTACTTGACATAAAAGACGGTCTTTCTTATAACTTTTCGGAGTTCAAGTTTTGCAACACGGACGCTCCATTTGCAGACCCCATTCATCTCACCTGAGACGCCTTTGTTCTCTGGCCCTGGAGGCCGCAAACGCCGACGCAGAGGGAGAAGATCTGGCGTTCTGGTTCGACTGAGACGGCGCACTAACAGACCACCGTTACCCAGTTTATTACTGGCTAATGTGCAGTCTCTGGAGAACAAGCTGTGCGAGCTTCGGGCACAGATCTCATTCCAGCGAGAGATGCGGGACTGCTGCGTGATCTGCCTCACAGAAACCTGGCTATCGGACAAGGTACCGGACTCCGCAATACAACTACCGGGGTTCTCCGTGCATCGCGCGGACAGGTCACAGGATCTTACTGGGAAAAGCAGAGGCGGTGGTGTGTGTTTCATGATCAACAACAGCTGGTGTGATTATGCGAACGTGCACCCGGTCAAATCCTTCTGCTCACCGGACCTTGAGTACCTGATGATTAAGTGCCGGCCATTCTGGCTACCGAGGGAATTTACAGCAGTGATTATTACGGCTGTTTACATTCCCCCACAAGCCGACACTGACCGAGCACTCAGGGAACTGTACAGCGCGATCAGCAGCGAGGAAACCGCACACCCAGAGGCAGCGTTTATCACAGCCGGAGACTTTAATAAGGGAAACCTGAAGAAAGTCTCACCCAAACTCCACCAACACATCCATTTTAACACTCGTGGAGATCGGCTACTCGACCACTGCTACACCTCTTTCCGGGATGCGTACAAAGCCCTCCCCCGCACCCCATTCGGCCAATCAGATCACCGCTCCATCCTGCTCCTGACCGTCTACAGGCAGAAGCTGAAACAGGAAGCTCCAACCCGGAGGGCGGTGCACTGTTGGACGGACCAATCGGAGTCTGCGCTGCGGGACTGTTTTGATCACGCGGACTGGGAAATGTTTCACGTGGCTGCTAGGGACATTGACGAATACACAGACTCAGTCTGCGGATTTATCAGGAAATGCGTGGAAGATGTCGTCCCATCCAGAACAGTTAAATCCTTCCCAAATCAAAAACCCTGGATTAACGGAGATGTTCGCGCGGCACAGAGCACCGCCTTTGCCTTCGCGAACACATCGGACTACAAACACGCACATTACCAACTCCGGAAGACGATCAAAGCAGCCAAACGTGAGTACAGGGACAGGGTGGAGCAACAGTTTGACAACCCTCGGAGTATGTGGCAGGGACTAAACACGATCACAGACTTTAGAGGGAAAACCAGCACACCGCAGACCACGGCCTCTCTGTGTGAGGATCTAAACGTATTCTACGCTAGATTCGACGCAGCGAACACCATGAGACCGGACAGTGTGCGCACCGCGGATGACGTCAGTGCGCACACTGTGTCTGAGGAGGATGTGCGGAGGTGCTTCAGGAAGGTGAACGCACGCAAAGCTACTGGTCCGGACGGGATTCCCGGCCGCGTCCTCAAGTCATGCACGGCTCAGCTGGCTGGAGTGTTCACGCACATCTTCAACCTTTCCCTCTCTCTGTCTGTAGTCCCAGCCTGCTTCAAAATGGCCACCATCGTCCCTGTACCCAAATCCTCCACCATCTCCTCATTGAACGACTGGCGACCTGTAGCCCTGGCCCCCATCGTAAGCAAATGCTTCGAGAAGCTGGTCAGGGACTTCATCTGCTCTGCACTACCCGACTCACTGGACCCTCTACAGTTCGCATACCGCCACAACAGGTCCACTGATGATGCCATAGCCCTGACACTACACACTGCCCTGTCACACCTGGAGAAGAGAGACACGTATGTGAGAATGCTGTTTGTAGATTACAGCTCAGCATTCAATACCATCGTTCCCTCGAAGCTGGACAGGAAACTGCAGGATCTAGGACTGAGCAGCTCCCTCTGCAGCTGGATCCTTAGCTTGCTGTCTGACAGACGCCAAGTGGTCAGACTGGGCAGCATCACCTCATCCCCCATCACACTGAACACTGATGCTCCACAGGGGTGTGTACTGAGCCCTCTCCTGTACTCACTCTACACCTACGACTGCACGGCCACTAACAACTCCAACATCATTGTGAAGTTTGCGGACGACACTACAGTGGTGGGTCTTATCACCAACAGTGATGAGACAGCTTACAGGGAGGAGGTCAGCGCCCTGACCCACTGGTGTCAAGACAACCATCTCACCCTCAACGTCGCAAAGACAAAGGAGTTGATAGTGGACTTCCGGAGGTGCAGAGAAGTACACACCCCCATCACCATCAACGGCGCTGCTGTGGAGAGAGTGAGCAGCTTCCGGTTCCTTGGTGTACATCTGGCTGAGGATCTTACGTGGTCAGTACACACAAACAAAACAGTGAAGAAGGCGCAGCAGCGCCTCTTCTTTCTCAGGAGACTGAAAAGATTCGGCATGAGCCCCCGCATCCTCAGGATCTTCTATCACTGTGCCATTGAGAGCATCCTCACTGGATGCATCACCACCTGGTATGGCAACAGCACCGCCTACAACTGCAAAGCTCTCCAGCGAGTAGTGCGGTGCTCTGAACGGATAATTGGAGGTGAGCTTCCCTCCCTCCAAGACATCTACAGGAAGCAGTGCCTGAGGAAAGCGGGGAGGATCATCAAGGACTCCAGTCACCCCAGCCATAAACTGTTCACACTACTTCCATCAGGAAGGAGGTTCTGCAGCATCCGGTCCCGTACCAGCAGACTGAGAGACAGCTTTTTCCATCAGGCCATCAGACTGCTGAACACGTCATAGACACCTCAGCTTCACTACTGGAACTTTAACATTATGCACTCCATACTGTACAGTAACGCCACTGTTTTGCACATGTCTCACTCTGTATATTTTATTTTATATATTTTATTTATTGTTTACTCTATTTAATTTGTAAAAATGTGTATACACACACACACACACACACACACACACACGTAGAAAAATATTTAGTATACACATCCAGAAATGCATATACTATTATATATTGTACATATATTTATTAGTTTCAGATGTAGCCATTCTTGTATTTTGCTTGTTTACATTATTGTATTTTGCACAACTCTGTTGCTTGTGAAGCTCTGTTGCTTGTGAAGCTCGCACACAAGAATTTCACTCACATGTGCTGTACCAATGTACCTGCACATGTGATGTGACAATAAAAGTGATTTGATTTGATTTGATAGAGAGAGAGGCGTTGAAACGCTGCTCCAACGGAACTCATTGTTTTGGAGGAAAACACAAACACAGTTTCCAGTCGAGTCTTAATAGCTTACTTACAGCTGGGCTTGCGAGGCACTCTTTTTGGCTGCAGTGGTTATTATTATATTTACATGTTTCTGGTCGGTGACAACTCATAATTTTCGACTCTCCTTTTTCTTCCTCCTAGTGCTCACAGACACATAATGGGTATGGCAGTCCATTCTCCCTGCAGCACGGACTACACTGCCCATGAGGCTACATTCTTTAGGGCTATGCCTGTAACACTCTGCCTATTGCTTTCATATTAAATCATTTTTTGAATAATAATTTTTAAAAATATTTCTTCATGTCATTATGCGGGTTCCAAGTAGAGGTGACATGGGCCACAAGATTGAGACACAGACATTAGAGCCACTTAATGCGTGTGTTATTTGGGTTTCCACCAGCGTGGAAATCAAAAATAGAGAGGACATAGCCTAACACAGGGGTCAGCAACCTTTAAGACCCAAAGAGCCATTTGGACCTGGTTTCCACGCAAAACAAAACACTGGGAGCCGCAAATACTTTTTGACAATCTAAAATGACTCTACTGCTCTTGACGAAGGCGGTCACACTTTTCTCCTGTCCTCCTCCTCTCCCTTAGCTTCCCTGCTTATCCTCTTATGTCCTTGTCTAGTCTTGTGTTTTTTGTATTACTTTTCCCTGGAACACTCTCTCACAGTCTGTTCTATAAAACCTAAAAGAGAATTATGGATTGGAACAACTGGTCTCTGAATGCAATTGACACCCCTTCTCAACGAGAAGTCTGGGCTTGGGTGAGCCTGAGTGCTGAAGATATCTACCTATTCGGAACCATGATAACAGGGTTCTTGCTGATCAGAGCTGGCTTGGCCCTGGCTTATCGAAGAATTAAGGAAGCGGAACCGGCTGTTCAAACCCCCACAAGGCTGCCCGCTGGGATTGAAATGATGGGACGAGGCGTGAGTTTCTCAAAATGGGCTCATTGAGTGCAGCACGGAGAAGATCTTGGAGAGGCTACGGCTGCTGTGAATACTCAGAACAAGACCTCTGACTGAAAAACTGGATTACATATGGAGGGGTTAGCACGAATAACACCTTTGAGCGCAAATTCGATCACATCTTGGGGAAGTGCACTGTGGTCGTGAGTTCTCAGAACCTGCTCTTTGAGCAAAAAGAATGACAACATCACGGAACGTAAGTTTGGATAACATCATCAAAAGCTCGCGGCTCTCCAACGGGAGATTGAGAGACCAGTGTTGGACTGTTAGAACATCTTTGAAATTCATATGAGCTGTTCGCACTAAAGTAAAAAGCACCATCACTTCATGCGGATACCCTCTTGGCACCAGCTGCAGTCGCAAGGCTGGGGCCGAACAAAAAACACCCTGATAACGACTGTGTTTAGTCTGTTCCTTCCCATTCCATGCAAGGCCACCTGGGTTGGCTGGAAGACTGTTTACTTAGCCTAGCAGGGCGAAGGACACTGTCTCAGCTGAACTCTGGACACACACACACACATACATATATACACTGATATGCACACACTCATCCCGCCTCCCTTTCCAAACGCCTTCGATGCTTATTCCCTTCCGATGTTGACGGTGGATCATGAAGACCAGCGCACGCAGGCCCGGATGTACTGTCTAATTCGGCTGTCTCTCACCCTTTACCCACCCTGTTGCTTGTCATGTGTTTCTTTGGTGTATTAAGAGTTTTTTTCATGTGTTATGTGCAGAGGTGTTTTGATCTCCCTGTTGGAGCTCAGTCTGGGGGGAGTTATTTTTTTCTCCTTATCTTTCCTCATGTGGTGCATTCTCCATTGTTATACCTCTCTGACCTGTCTTCCTCATGTGATGTTTTGTGTAATGTATGTATGGTCGGAGGGTAAGATGGCGCCACCATTGCGTGCAATAGGTCGGCAGCCTTATGAAATTTCCCCTTGTGGGACTAATAAAGGTATATCAAATCAAATCAATTAAGATAATACTGTATATATTGTTTTGTTTTTTTTTACCTTTATGCGAACAACTAAGGTGTGATGCTTATGAAATCCATGAAGTGCTACAGAGAAAATTACATTTTATTTATGTAATTAACACATTTTGAACTCTTAAAGAAATATAACAAAAGGAAAGACACCCAGTTAAACTAAAATGATCCATGTAGCAAACAAAAACTGTTGTGAGCCGCCACCCTTATATCGCCTTTGGAGCCTTGACCTGACTTTTAAAAAATAATTGGAAAAAAGCACTATGCTGCTAAAAAAAAACAAAAACATGAAAAATAGATATTTGCAAAATTCTGCCTAAATACACTCAACAAAAATATAAACGCAACACCTTTGTTACTGCTCCCATTCCCCATGGGATGGACGTAGAGACCTAAAATTCATTCCAGATACACAATATAACCATCCCTCCCAAACAGTGGTCACAAATCAGTCCAAATGTGTGGTAGTGGGCACATCTGCTATATTGAGATAATCCATCCCACCTCACAGGTGTGCCACATCAGGATGCTGATCTGACATCATGAGTAGTGCACAGGTGTACCTCAGACTGCCCACAACAAAAGGCCACCCTGGAATGTGCAGTTTTGTCTCACAGCAAAATGCCACAGATGCCACAAGCAATGAGGGAGCGTGCAATTGGCATGCTGACAGCAGGAATGTCAACCAGATCTGTCGCCCGTGCATTGAATGTTCATTTCTCAACCATAAGCCGTCTCCACAGGCGTTTCAGAGAATATGGCAGCACATCCAACCGGCCTCACAACCGCAGACCTCGTGTAACCACACCAGCCCAGGACCTCCACATCCAGCAGGTTCACCTCCAAGATCGTCTGAGACCAGCCACCCAGACAGCTGCTAGAACAATTGGTTTGCACAACCAAACAATTTCTGCAAAAACTGTCAGAAACCGTCTCAGGGACGCTCAACTGCATGCCCGTCGTCCTCATCGGGGTCTTGACCTGACTCCAGCTCGTCGCCGTAACAGACTTGTGTGTGTCACGGCTGGGGCGGCAGTCGTGTGGAGGGTGAGAAAGGAGGATCCAATAGCAGACAATGGCGGAGGTGCAAGTGGGTTTGTTTACAGTGCACAAAACCAAGGTGTGAGCAGAACCGAACATAAACCTAAACTGGGAAAACTAATGCAAAAGGGAGGACATGAAACAAGGAGCAGAGAGACACTAAGAAACATGGAATAATGCAGACTACATGGAATTAAACAGACGACACGACAGAGAGCACAGGAAAACACAGGGCTTAAATACACGGGGAGTAATCAGGGAATGGGCCACAGGAGGGAGACACAGATGGGAGCAATTAGGCTAACGAGACAGGGGAGAGGTAAAACTGAACACACTGACATGAGACAAGAACTTTCAGAATAAAAGAGGAAACTAACAGACACAGAGAACCAGACAGGACACTGAACTTGACAGGCAGACTCATGAGCAGACACAATAACACCATGGACAGACAGAGGGAACACAGAGAAGTGGGAGCAGGCAGGCAAAGAACAGAAACCTAACAAATGGCAAAATCACAACAGAATACACACTCGAAATGAACAAAAGCATAAGGAAACAAAACACTGAGTCCTCAGACTCAGGACCATGACAGTGTGGGCAAATGCTCACATTCGATGGCGTCTGGCACGTTGGAGAGGTGTGCGCTTCACGGATGAATCATGGTTCACATTGTTCAGGGCAGATGGCAGCTGGGAATGTCCCAGTTCTTGCATGGCCAGCATACTCACCGGACATGTCACCCATTGAGCATGTTCGGGATGTGCTTGACCGGCGTATACGACAGCGTGTACCAGTTCCCACGAATATCCAACAACCTCGCACAGCCATTGAAGTGGAGTGGACCAACATTCCACAGGCCACAATTGACAATCTGATAGACTCCATGCGACGATGTGTTGCACTGCATGAGGCAAATGGTGGTCACACCAGATACTGACCGGTTCTGGGTCCCCAGACCCCCAATAGTGCAAAAAACTGCACATTCCAGGGTGGCCTTTTGTTGTGGGCAGTCTGAGGTACACCTGTGCACTACTCATGATGTCAGATCAGCATCCTGATGTGGCACACCTGTGAGGTGGGATGGATTATCTCAATATGGCAGATGTGCCCACTACCACACATTTGGACTGATTTGTGACCACTGTTTGGGAGGGATGGTTATATTGTGTATCTGGAATGAATTTTAGGTCTCTACGTCCATCCCATGGGGAATGGGAGCAGTAACAAAGGTGTTGCGTTTATATTTTTGTTGAGTGTATGTATTTTACCAGGTTAAGGTATGTGGCGGGGCGTGGTCTGCAGAGCCGCTGCAGGGGAGGCGGACGCACCTGAGCAGCTCCCGCAGTCACGCCTTGCCGCCTTAACGTCTGTGCCATCTATGCTGTTGTGTTGGTGTGTGTCTGGCTGTGAGCTGAAAAGCTACAGCCGGCTGTATGCGTACAGCAACCGTGTGTGAAAAGTGGTCAATAAAGAGATGCTGAAAAGCATGTTCATGGAAACATCGTAGGGTCTGCCGTGATATCTTTGCAATGGGATTTCTGCTCATGAACCTCTGCGCATATCCCATATGCGCACAGCGTCTGCAAATCGGGGCTGTACGAAGTCACTTTCATCTTTACGCAGGACTGTAAGCTGTCATCTGTGAGGCGTGAGCGGTGTTTGTTTTTAACATAGTTCACGGTGGAGAACAGCTGCTGACATAATGTGGATCCGAAGATCCATAACTGGCCTACTTGGGGTTGAAAGTCTCGATAAATGCACGGCGTTTCGACGGGTACACCGTGTAATCCCTTTATTTCAACAAAGTAACTGTATTCTGAATACCACCGGTAACTGTAACAGTAACGGTAACTGTAACAGAATACAGTTTCTCATATTTTGTATTTTAAATACATAACGGCGGTACACGTATTCTGTTACTCCCCAACACTGTCAGCATAGCGGTGAACATGTATACTATGTCTTCCGATGATACTGCCTAAGGGAAGCATGTATAATGTGAACAGAGTGGTCCTGGCACTGAACCCTGTGGAACTTCATAATTAACCTCAGCATGTGAAGAGGACTCTCCATTTACAAATTGGAGTCTATTAGATAGATATGATACAAACCACTGCAGCGCAGTACCTTTAATACCTACAGCATGTTCTAATCGTTCTAATAGGATATTATGGTCAGCAGTATCAAACGCTGCACTGAGGTCTAGCAGGACAAGCACAGAGATGAGTCCACTGTCAGAGGCCATAAGAAGATCATTTGTAACCTTCACTAAAGCTGTTTCTGTGCTGTGATGAGCTCTGAAACCTGACTGAAACTTTTCAAATAAACCATTCCTCTGCAGATGATCTGTTAGCTGTTTGACAACTACTCTTTCAAGGATTTTTGAAATGAAAGGAAGGTTGGAGATTGGCCTATAATTAGCTAAGACAGCTGGGTCTAGAGATGGCTTTTTAAGTAAACGCAACAGGCCTGCTAATCTTGTAGCCCTGTTAACTTTTTTTGACAACCTCTTACCAAATTTCTCCAAGTCCCCTAGGAGAGCTGCAGTCCTGGATGAAATGTGTGGCGGGAGGATTCCAGAGTGAGGACAAACAAGGTGAATCTTTGAAAGCTACACCTTCCATGTTTGAACATCAAAACACTTTGAAACAGTGTTATGAAAAAGTGTGGAATTATCAGTCCTGAAACAGCGTGCCAGTCCATCATGGGCCACCTGCATTGCAGGGATGTAGACTTTCTTTTCTCTTTATCTGTTTCCCCACACTGGCCTCATGCATGTTGATATTCTATGCAGTCTTCTTCAAAAACAAACTATGCATCCTCTAAAAACCCAGCAGGCTCAGGAGAGTTTTTTCCTGTTTCATAGAAGAAGTGAAGGACAAGCTGACTAAAGATGACACTCAGATGCTGTGCCTGCATCATGGTCTGATATAGTATCTGTTAGTATCTGTACAGTTAGCTCCACAATGCACTGAAATAATAATAAAGCAGTTAAATGATTTGTGACATTCTTGTACTGTAACTCATTGGTTCTGATTATTATTTTTTTTGCTGTACAAGTGAACATTCGCCAATGATCTGCAGAGAGGAGGGTTTGAGTTTGCGATGTCATTTTGCTGACTTTTGGAAACCTTTTTTGAAACACTGGAATAAATGCAAACAGCCATCAAAACCCCTTCCATGTAGTCAAAGAGTGGTTAAAAAGGACAAAATAATTTCTTCACAGTACTATGGGACAGGATAGCATGAACACACTGGCTACACTGATGTCAGCGGACTTACAGGACAGTTCGATTAACTTTTGGTCATTTGGAGATTCACTTCAAGTACAGCAGGGCCCCATCTGTAGAGCTCTTGAACGATCATCACACATTTTCCTGTCTGTATATTTTCCAATTCTTCCCTCAGCCATGGTTGGTATTTTTTCTGCACTTACCAGCAGTTTTACATAGGACACAGTGTTTGACAAAATGAGTTACTTTGGGATAGAGAAACATCTGCTATAGTGTCTGATGGAAGCCATTAAAGTAGGTACAACTATTTGGAGCGAATCTCAAGGTGGTTTCCTTTGTTGTTTTCTTTTGTTTTTACACTTTAAAAGATGCGTCTGTCTATGCACTCAGTGATTTCACCGTGGATCTCAAACTTTGCTTAGCACCTGTACCACTGTATCTTAGTAACTTTACCCAATTTCCAAAATTGAAAATTTTAATGATTATTATTTTGACACTCTGGGGCAGATTCAGGAGACAAGGGTATGCAACACCATGCAATGTTGTTCTTAAGCACTTGTTGAAGAACAGTGATGTTGCTGTTACTTGGAGTCTTGTAAGTAAAACTTCTGTTGATGTGAGGTCATTGACTGACAGATAAAATGCATTTTGTTGACCACACCATCCAATAGCAACACTTGTTTCACTCCTGAATATAAAACAGCTATACGTGGAAACATTCGTTTTCACTACAGCCTTTGAATTCTTGAGGATATCACTAACAACTTCGATCAAAAAGAAGACCATAGACTAACTGGTCAGAAGTTTACTTGCCGTAAAAGACAACAGATGGTAGCTTGGCCCATAAGAGTGAAAATTTAACTTGGGGAACAGAAATCCATCTTTACTTAGGAAACAAAATTTGGTTTCCAAACAGTACAGTCGTGTTGTGGGTGAACAGCTGTCTAACTTAATTACCTGCATAACACTCCAGCTCAGAAACAGTAAACACATCAAGAGCAGAGTTCTTATATTCTTTATGTTTTTGCTTCTGAATCAAGTCTTCTTCAGTTCTAGACAATTAGATGGGCATCCCAGAAGTGTGACATTTTAACTCTAGTGAGACAAGTGAATTTATCAAATGAAAAAAAGCTATGAGGACCTCATATGTTTTGATATACTGGAATATGCAAACCTCAGTGCACTTTTTACACAAATACAAGAAGGTATAATTCGTATTTTGCATACCGTTTTATTTCCACAGAGTGAAAATAAAGTGGTATAATTTCCATATTATCTTCATCAGCACAAATTAACTGATTTTTACAAGTGCTGTCTGTATTGTTAGTGGGTGAAGAAGAGCTTCATTATTTTCAAAAACTATTATAAACTCATCTTTTTATTACACCATTACTTTGGGTGAGTTTCTTCATTACTCCTAAAATTCACATACACACTTTAGCTTCAAGAAGTGATTAGGGATGTTAAGACAACCATCATAATTACAAATTAAATATCAATTTCATAAATCTTTGTGTAATTGTTGCATTTCTGGTTTTGTTTTTATGTGATAAGATCTGGAATTTGCTTTTACCATCAGTTCCAAAGCTCTGATTATCTACCTAAGTGCTGTATTTTGGAAAAGGAAGTCCGGTCTCACAGGACACCAAATGGATGGTTTGTTCTTATGTTTTATGTCTCTTTCAGCCTATGATTTTTATTGTTATTTTATTATTTCTACTCTAATATGCAGAATGATTGGATGAATATAGTCATTGATAGAAAGGCATTGGAACTGGCAGCACAGAGCTGCCCGTGGATAAAGTGGTTGTCAGAGGCAAAGGTGTTTCACTGAGGTTTGGTTCTTTTTGGTTGTTTCCCAGTTCCTTCTCTCTGTCTGATGTCTGCAGGTTGTTGTGCACACCACCATATTTTGAGTGGTTTTGCTGCTTCCTGTAAGGTTACTAAATTTATTCCTCTACATCTTTTCTTTTTTATCACCTTCTTGTTCTGCCATAATTGCTGTAGCACTATGTTTGGCATCTTTGTGAAATGGTTATTTTAAAAGCCTCATGCCTTTCTACCAAAAGCTAAAATGTGTGCGCATGTAAAACACAGTTGAAATATTTATAGCTTCCTGTAAGCATCCTGTTCTAGATCATTTACAGAAAAACAATGTGTGATAATGTGTTTGCATATTTTAAACGAATGAAAATCTATTAAATTGTGCACTGAACTGTAAATTGACGCTGAATAAAAGACGAGAAGAGTGGCTGTTTAGCTCTTATCTTTCTTCCAAACTTCTCAGTGGCATTTTGCACTTTCACTCTCTATTCTCATTTCTGTCTCTTTATCTCACCCCTCATCTCTGATCTCACCTATGTTTGCTCCTCTCCTCCTTCTCTAATAATTTTTCATCTCATATATCAAGCCAGAGAAGTGTCTCTGTGCTGTTCTTTAAAACCTGGGGAAAGAAAAAAAAATCCTTTTTGCATGAAGACTTCATGAGATGAGCTGGACATGTGATAATGCCAGAGAAGGATATTGGATATCAAAACTGTATTTCTAAAATTAAGACAGAGGAAATGAGTGAACTTGTCACGGTCTGCAGAGGCAGACCGTGCGGAAATGTGTGTGGTGGACCCAGGAGCGAACACAAGCGAGGATGCAGGAGTGGAGTAAAACAAAAGCGAGCCTTTTATTCTGGCTGATGAAAGGAACAAAACAGAGTGAGGGCAGCATAAGAGTAATAGTTCAAACAGAAACCTAAACTGGACATAAACTAAGGAAAAGCTATGGCTGGAGATCCGGAACACAGGGGGTGGTAACACAGACGACGCGACACAGACTACATGAAACACAGAGACTAAATACACAAGAGGGATGATCAGGGGAAGTGGCCACACATGGGAACACAGCTGACACAGATGAACATAACAAGACATGGCAGGAGTAAACAACACTGACGGGAGACTGTCAAAGTAAAACAGGAAGTACAGAGGTTCAAACAGGAGGAGAGAGAGCACGGGGAGAACACAGACATAACGGGCTGGGAAAACAGAAATAAACACAAGGAGAGACGAGGGCTCACAGATACACAGGGGCACACAGGAGGTAATCAAATAAGGACCATCTTAACTAAATAATCCAAGGCATGACTAGGGAATGAAATACAAAACACACAAAACTGCGAATACTGGGCCCACATGGCCCAGGACCATGACAGAACTGACTATTTAACTCCACTTTCATTTTTCACACATTTGTCATTTTCTATAAATATGATGTTTTCAGAGAGTAGTGATGAAAATGTTTTCATTTGCTATACTTAATGTCTGGTTTGCCTTTCCTGGGAAAATGAAGTGAGACCTAAGTAGAGAAAATAACAGCAGTCTAAGCGTGAGTTAAAAGTGTGGGGGACTTTTCCAAGATCAAGTCAAAATAAAAACATATGAAAACTATTTCTGAGTTGGAGAAAGCAGACTTGGTCATTTGTACCCAGACCATTTTTTATTTTTTATTATTATATGTTATTATAATTTATATTATTTTATTTTCCCCAAATTGCATTTCAGCTTTAGGCTTGGTGGGCAAATAAAGGGACTTACTTTGGAGAGACAAGCTTTGAGATTATATTTGCAGTGAAACAGTGAAAATTAATACTTTGTCTGACTCAAAGAAAGCATATAAATGGAGATTTTTTTAAAAAGGCGCGAGAATTAACCTGTGGGTTATATGAGAGGGAAGGTAAAGCAGAATCGAGCTCCCATTACACAGGAAAAAGAAAGACCTTTGTGATACGTAAGGGATAAGTATGCAACTTTCAGTCAAATCAAATGCAGATTAGATAAAGAAGAATTACAACAGTACACCCCCAGACTTCATAAACAATCAACTTTTACTTGACAATTGCCAAGTTCTGACTATGGTTCTCAGCAATGCTTGTATTCATGTTTGTACTTGATGATGCCATATACCATGAATCAGCAATGCATTGCATTATTCAGTATTTATACCAGTGTAGTGTCCAGTACTTTCATACTTACTATTCTTTGTCACAATAAAATGTGTACTTTTGTTGTTCCTGTTATCTGATGAACTATCAGATACCCCCACCAATTTTGCCAATAGTGACTGACAAAGTTAGGTGCCCTCTAACACCATAGAGGTTCTTAAAACATTAAATTCAATAGGATATGTGTGTATGTTTCTTAATTCAGGTCTATCCACTTGAACCCTGTAACCCAAAGGACGCTGCCTGTCAACAGAGTAAGATCTGTGCATGTTTATTCTGTGTATACATAATGTAATGAAATTCTTTATTACTGTTAATTAGCATGGAGTTTTACTGCCTACCTGTCAGTACTATATAAGTGACAAACATTAATTCAGGTTCATGTTTTGTAGAGATGTCATATAAGACAGCTGATCGAATAAAAGCTTATCCCTTTCTTTCCCTCACTGGGTAATCCTCGACTTTGGCTGTGCAACAACTTATTCACACTAAAATATGTGGTTCTCATTTCAACATCCTCTTCTTTCAAGAGGATTTAATGAACCCAAAACAAAGAAAAACAGAAAATGTGGGATTATGCCAGAAATTATGGATTGAATGTTTTCTTTTTAAAAACACTAATCTCATTATATGATGAAATATGACTGTCCAATCTCCCCCAGAACCCCAAATCTATTAAGACAAGAGGTGTAAGTTAAATCACAATTGCATAAGTCCCTGCAATATATTTTCATAGTTGAGCTGTTTAAGACAAGACCGTTAACATTAATGTACTGAAAGTAGTCATGTGTGTGCTGCGGATGATAAATGTAAATGAAACTGATCAAATCAAACACACCCTCCTGCTGAGTTTTGAATTACGATTAATAGCTTAGCATAAAACTGAATATTTTTAATTTATGTAAAAGACCGATTATATTAGCTTTTCGTTTTAATTTGTTTGTTTTTACTTTGACTTCTCAGGTGTCCACTGATTTCAGTTTGTTTTAGCATACCTGAGTCTAGCAAAGACACTAGAGAGCAATTATGCACTGTCCCAAAAACAGTCACATATTTTAAAAAAATAATTAAATAAATACTTAACTTTTCAGTAAACAGAATTGGTGGTAAGTCTTTGTAAAATGTTTAAAAAACTGAATGCATTTATTTCCATTTTGGTCCCAGCTTCCCAACACTTACAATCGTATTATAATAACAAGTAATGTGACCTCGATAAACATGCCCAATCCCACCTTTTTTGAAATGTTTTGCATGTATTAAATTAAAGAGAGCATTATTCAAATTCATTTGAATATCCCATCTAAAGCTGGATGGATGGTGTGTGTTGATGTTTTGATTGTGGTGCATTTATTTTCCACCTTTCCAAGACGTGCCTCCAATTCACAAAGTTGAGCGTTGAGTAGATTTTTTTTTTCTCCACACCTAGCATTATCATTAAGAAGGTTAAGAAATAACAACATAAAATAAGTAACAACACCAAGTGAGTAAGCCAACCAACAGCAGAATTACAACTTTTCTACACATTAGACACCTGACAAAGGTGTGTATGAGAATGCAGCACAATCGGACTTTAACTCACAAACCTTCTATTGCAAGGTGTACGCAATCTCCCAGCACACTTGTAAGAATAGCATTGTTATTAGTCTGGTTCAGAGGCATGTATATTTCTGGATGTCGTCACCGGACAATTTCCTATGATGCTCCTATCCAAATAACTCTGTTAAAATGCCAAAACAAAACAACTAACATGGCAAAACCCAAAACATTAAGGCTTCAAAAAGTAGAGTTCAAAACCATTTTTGTCATCATCTTCCTTGAATCAGTAGTATCAGATGGTTTTGCTGACAGTCACATCACTTTATTTTCAAAATATGTGTAAAGTTTGGCTCACCAAAGCAGTGATTACTTCTATTTTGCTTCTGGTATTAGATTCATTTTTTGGGTGTAAAAGAGAAACTGTTCACATATTTTTCATTCTAGGTTTTGTTTGTTAAATCAACATTGATGGCCCACATTTAAACTAACAGTATTTTAACACATTTACCTGGAGTTTCATTGTTTATGATTCTCAGAAAATGTTTGTCTGTTTACATTGTCTAAAAAGCAGGTTTTTCCCCCGTTTTCAAATATATTTAAACCAGAAACACAAGACTGTGTCACGGGAAATAAAACACATCATTTCCCCCTAACATCATGACTTCATATACATTTTATTTAAAATCAATTAAGCAAACAAGAGAAAAAAGAAAAGTTGGGTTGAATGGACTGAAGGAAGTGTTAGTGTGTTACAGTGTGTAGTTTCACTTCTGCTGTTGGTTCTTCATCTTTACTCTCTCCACTTCACTTCTTTCTCCAATTCTGTTCTTCCATTCGTCTGTCCCTTCTCATCATGTCAGCCTGTGCTGACAGAGCACAGCCTGTCTGTCTGTCCATCTGTCCAAACCTCTCTGTCAGCACCCACCTCCTCCTCACACCCGCTGTCTCATCCTTGATTAGCTTTACTGAGGGATGACTTCTGTCACAGACTAAAGAAAATAAAAATAATTCTGGGATTAAAAAAAAACAAAGCAAACAAACAACAAAACTCAAGCTAAACGTAGAGGGACCCTGAGAGGACTGTACCTGTTAAGTAATGATGATAATGACACAATATATCGATGTAAATACTATTATATTTTCTTTGTTATTTACTGTGCTAAGTGCCTTCCTTTTACTTTATATCTTATACTTTTACTACAGTTATTTATTACTATGCTGCTTCTTGTTTAATTGCTGCTGGCCTCTGTGAGCTACCAAACAAATGTCATTGTATAACTACAATGACAATAAAGTTCTTCTTTATCTTTAGCTTTATCTGTGCAGGAGGTCTGGTCACAAACTTACAATTTGCTTTGCTGTTACTGGTGCTAAGTGCAGAAACACAAACAGTTTGCACTTATTTGAATGACTATTTAACCTACGATATGGGCCATTTGGTAAAAGCGAATTTTAGACTTTATACTGTATAGACATCTCAGGAGCAGGTTTTTCCCACGTATCAGTCTACTGGGATGGTATGATAGTACCAACAAGAGAAAAATAAAATACTTGATATGCAGCTATGATGTTTAAAATGTTAAAAAAAACATTTCAGTGACTGCCCAGCTAGTAGATGTACTTAAAGAAGATTTTTTCTGTCATCATGGAGGGTAACTTCACTAAAGCAGCATTGATCTATGTGGTTCAAATCCAGCTTGTGAGAATTTTTTGTTTCTTCTTTGTTTTGTCTACTCCTCTCTAAGATGTTTTCCCACAGACACATTGATACAAAGCAGTAATACAGCATTAGACCCACACACAGACAATTGACAACAATTCTCACAACTGTAAAGAGTTTGCAACTATTTGAAATCCATGGTAGAAAGAGATTCAGTGCGACACTGATAGCACATGGGAGTAAAGTTATCTCTTTGAAGACGCCGATTTCAAACACTGCTTTATAGATTATCCATCCTTTAGCCTATGCGACTGGCTCAGATGTATCAAACATTTTAGGCTTTGAGATCTCACTGCTCTTCTTTGAGAGGTGCTTCTCTCATTGTTTCAGCTTAGAGGAAAACTCATGACTCTTATCTACCACCCAAAGTGCATAGGGCACAGCTCACTGTTTACTTGCCTGTACCATCTTGAGAGATTCAAGTTTTGGGAGCTGCTACTCAGTCGAACATGACTGAAACTTTACATATCTACTGTATAGCTGTATAGCTACTAAATACAGAGAAGTGCTTTGAAAATCACCAACACCTGTTTCATTTCCCACTGAGTTTGATTGATACATTAATTAATGTATGTATTTATTTATTGCCATGAGTTGATCTTTGGTGAACCTTGAAGCATAATTGTTTGCAAGCAGCACTGACCTTTGAGTCATCATTAAACCAACAAATCTAGAACAAAGGGAAAAGAAATGATTCGTTTTGACCCTGATCTGATTGCTATAATAGTTTCTTCTTTTTCAAATTTACCCAAAGGTTGATTAATGTCTGATATGGAAACAATGTATGTCATTTTAATGTTGTAACATGTTTCACTCTAAGGGCCACTGTAGCTTTTCATTCATATTATATGTATGGATGCAGAAATGTTATTATATATCAGCTGGCCCTACATGAAAAAGTATTCAGTAGTCCACAGCATTTGCTTAGGCTCTGGGACTCTACACATTCACACTAAGAGAGGAAGAAAATGGCCCAGCTACATCTGGTGTAAACCAAACACATCATTCTCGAAAAAGTACATTATACCTGAAGTCAAGCATGAAGGTGGCAGTGTGATGTTGCAGAGATAATGTCCTGTTTCAAAGCCAGGGTGACTTGCCAGAATTGAGGGAAACATGACTTCTGCTCTCTGACAGCAAATCTCAAAGGAAGACATCATGTCATCGATCTGAGCTGAAGCTCATGTGCAGCCTGTTTATGCAGCAAGACAACGAACCAGAGTAAGTTCACCCTTGAGATGCTCAAAAGGAATAAATACAAGTAGTGCTGTAGTCTAGACTTGAAGCCTATTATTAAGTGTAACAGTCGGATCTGAAAAGACCATTTCATGCTAACAAATCCTTCAGTGTGGCTCGTCGTGTGGGCCACAGTTTCACTGGAGGTGTCAGAGGCCGCGCTCTAGTTTTAAAAAAAGAGTTTGGTTGCAGTCGTTCCTATTCAACCTTGCTTTCATAACCATTGTTTAAACTTATATTGTCTTTACTAAGGTTGCCTTTGATTAATATTGAATTTCTAACACAAATATAGACACAAACATAGAAATGAATCGAAATCTATCGATCCACCTGTGGGGATGAGAATTGATAAGAGTTTAGTGATTCCGATCCCATTATTGATATCACTTATCGATTCTTTTGATTGTCATTGGGTTCTCATTGGTTTAGTTTTTAGAATCACCGCTATTGCTAAGCAGCAATAAAGAAATTACATTCCTGCAAATTAATTGCATGCTGTGGGTCAAGTGTTCGTGTATGTTTGTTGAGGCATTTCCCCTCTTTGTTGTGATCAGCGTTGGACTTGTTTTATTTTTTTTTATTTTTTTTTGAGTAACAACTATTACACATATTACACAGAAGGCTTTTCTTAAAAGTAAGGTACGTTATTTAATTATGCCGGGGAAAAAGTAATTCATTATGCTACTCGTTACATTACTTTCATGTTACTCTGTGAAATAGCTGAAACACACCTCCTCAAGCTTTTTTGTTGTTGTTTTTTGGGGTGTTTTTTTTGGTTCATGCTTCCCAGAAGGCCCATTTTGACCACTTCTACTCTGTGGTCTGTGATCTGACTACTGGCCAAACATAAACTACTTTTCAGACTGAATTTAATTTTGTGCAGAGCATCATTGCTGGTGGTGAAAGCTGTGTCTCCAGCTATACCCAAGGAGTTTTCAGTTGAAGAGCCAACAATTTTATCGGACTGTAGACTGTAAATTTACCCCCAGGGATGACAACGGGCTAAACTGTGGTATTTTTCCGTGTGTGAGAGTTCAGTTTTTACAACACCAACACAATTTTTGCACAACGACTTGACCACTTGCCAGATTTATCTCTCTGCAACCTCATCCACTTCCTGATACTGAAGATGAACTCAAAGAATCGCAGTTTTGACAGATAGGAGATCAAGCACCCACTGCAGGGGCGCTAGTGCAAGGGGAAGTTTTCAAGTTTCTTCACTTAAAAACATCCACTGAGAAATGTTGAAATAGCAGCCCTGCTGAAAACTGTTCATGGGTGCACATGCTGAAGACCTTAAAAGAATGTCCAATTTTAAATCAGGTAATATTTTGGGTTTTTTTAAATCTATTTTTAAGCTACATACACTGGAGGCAATTCAGCTAGTGGCAAATTATATTTTGCAACTACAAATACAAACAACATACTCTCTGCAGCTGTAGGACATTTTTGATCACGCTTTTTTATATACAAAAACAAAACAAAACCAAAAAAAACTGAATACTTTAACATTTTCAGCATTTATCAAGTCATTTTTCACTCTGTGTACCCGTCTGTGCTAATACCTTAATGTCTGTCACCTTGCAACAGTGTTTCCCCTGCCTTCAGTTAGCTGTATTCCCCTTTCTGTCCCTCATCATATTTTCTATCCGGACAGCTGTCAGAAGGCTACCTGGGTTATTATCTTGATATGAGATACACCATGTTGGCCTTGAGCATCTCGCTCTCATTTTACCTCTACCTCCCATGCCCCCTCCACCCCGACTCCCTGCTCACTCACTTCTTATATCAGGTAATAGGTGTATTGATCTGTGGCTACCTCTGTTGCCGGGTGACAGAAGGACTAGTGGGAATTAAGTGGTCAATCTGCTTTATTGACATGCTTGCCCTTTTATAGCCCTTCATCTTGATGTGTGTATAAGTGGACATACACAAGTTCAGATAAATTCTTACATGTTTATATCATGCTATCAGTGTGCACATTTCAAAGATACTTGACCAACCCCGACCCCCATTTTTCCCTAAAAACTTTATTTTTGAGCCGCGAAAAAAAATGATCCAAGGCTGATGGTATGCTGATTAATAAGGTGTCAATTGAAATTGGACAACCTCCTCTCCATAATGAGAACTGCCCGCTTACGTCAGCTCAGAATGCCCAGACCAATTTGAAGAGACAGAAAAGAAGAGAGGTTTGCATCAGCCGTGAGTGTTGTGTCCACTGGGGAGCTCTTTACAACGCTGGCTTATTTCTTCTCCTTGTTTACTGTGGAAAGGACACACTGATGACAGCTCTGAGGGCTGAGTGTGTGCTCATAGCTCCAGGCTTCTAAAGTTAAAAAAGAATCTCAGTTTAAATAAAAGAGTGCGTTGCTTCACAGAGGTTTTCAGTACTTGGCGTAGTAACAGCAGGAGCAATGACATGTGCTTCCCCAAGTGGCTGGTGTGCACTGAGAAGTAAAATGGAGATGCTTTGCAAATGCAGGACCTCAGTGAGTGAAACATTTTCAAACAAACTGCACCGCATACTGCCAAGGATACAGACACTACATTCACTGTAACTAATAATCTTTAAATATTTAAAGAAAACTTTAACAACATTAAATTCAGAAATGACCCATCTCCCAGTGTATTATAAAACACTGAGGATCATCTCAGACAGTGGGCAGCTCCAGTGGTTCTGGACAGAAACTGCCTCACAGTCATTTCCCACTGCTGTCAGAATTTTTGATGGATCAATTTTTCTTACTCTGCAACTGCCGATGAGCAGTTGAAAACGACACTAGTTAAGAGTTTTGGCAGTGACTTAAGCTACTTTGTTAAAACGTAGGTATGACTGAAGGTTGTAGTATAGATGGCTGTGTTTCATCCGGAGCTAAAACATATATATACACACACACTCTCACTATAACCACGACTAAGGAAACCCGCCATGTCTTTGTGCAACGCAGAAAAGGTGAACGGATGGTCTCTATATGCATGGTTTTCCACCGCGAAGCATGGAGGAGGAGGTTTGATAGTGTGGGTTTGCTTTGCTGGTGGAGAAGAATCAGAATCCTTTAATAATCCTTAAGGAAATTAAATCACCCCAAACACACCACCTATTTGGAAGAATCTAAAATATGTTTTGAGATATTTCACACTTTTTAGCTTACTACATAATTCCATTTGTGTTCATTCATAGTTTTGATGCGTTCATTGAGAATCTAAAATGTAGTAAACAGTCATGAAAATAAAGAAAAACCATTAAATGAGAAGGTGTGTCTAAACTTGACTGGTAGCGTATGCTAAAAATGTACAGTGATTCAAGAGTAGGCAACACTTTTCAAAGCAGTGTTGGCTCTGATATGCTGGGTCAAAACTGCAGTGAATTATGTTTAGATTACTCATGGACTTATAGTTCATTACATGTACCTGTTGTGAAGTTAGTTCACTGCCAAATAGACTGTGCCAGATGGAGTAACTTTGTGCATCAGTTATATCTTCTATTCTTTTTGATGCACTTACTTGACCATTACCCTGCGTAACGTTGTTTTGTGGTGTCTGTTAATCACATTGATCGCTTATTTTCATGCTTCATTAACATTCAGTCATAGTGTTAGCTTCAAGGACCCAATTTCACTGTTTCATTTGTTTAGCCCAGCTGTTTTTAATCTTTTATAATGAAAGCTTTTCAATCGACTATGAAAGTACGTGCACATTTAATGATTCTATCCACTGTTTAAAACAGTAGAAACTACATAATCTACAGTAAATGAAGAGAATTTCTATCCTGGGCTCACGTCTTTCTCGTGGAATGCTCTCCATCCTAAATAATGCTCTCTGTATTCTATATATTGACTTGTACATTGACTGAGTTCAGTCACTAAAAGTGGGCATGTGGAGGTCTCCATCTTCCACGAGATGATTATACTGTTATTCCACCCAGGCTCCCCAGGTACTGTACTACATATTGTCCAATGAGTTGGGCAAAGTCTATGAATTGATGGCAATCTTTTGATAGACACCTCCCATGGCAATAGATTAGGCATTACATCGCATGGGAACTATCAACCGGATGTGCTGCATTCTCTGCCTTCTGCAATGAACACTCCAACTCCCACAGGATTTAATTAATCACTGCCTTGCTTGACTAACACACACACACACACACACACACACCTCATATTACTGGAGGCTGTCTTGTGAATTAATAGCCTATCCACTATAAAGTCTTTTGGATTTGATAGGTCGTTGCCCTATCAAAATTCTCAAAAGATTATTATTGTAATTAGACAGCTATACATTTTCTACTAAGGCTAGAATTACCTTCCATTGCATACATGCTGTTATTTTTAATATATAGTTGCTGACCTTGTACTAGACTTTATAGAAAGATTGATGTAACCGTTATGGCTTCACCCAATAGTTAGTCCCTCTGTGAAGCCTTACGCTGAGTGGTTTCACCATTGCAATCTTTGTGTTTTGAAAGCAGATAGGAAGAGCAAGGGGTGAATGTGATTGAGAAACTGAGGGACACTGTAAAGTTATATTCTAGCAACTTGCCAATCACAGAGTAAATCACACCCAGCTTTAGCCTCCCTATTCTAAGGGCCTTTGTTCACTGAAAGCAATTGTTGTGCTCTCAGCATCTATTTTCTACACAAACTAAGAAGAATTTGAATATAATGGAGGTCAAAGTTCTTGCCACAAAAACACACCTGACAGTTCAACATTTGGAACACTGCTGCACTTATCGATGTCACTTTCCCTGACAAACCAATCAAAATCAAGAGTGAGCAAGACTTGCGCTATACTTTCAGAAGTAATGGCAAAAACATTTTTCATTTTGCCTTTGTACACCACAATACTGGATTTGATATCAAACACTCAATAAATGATTGATGTGTGGATTTAAGCTTTAATTAGGGTTTAACAAAAGTGTATTAGAAATTAATTTGGAAATCAGAGAGGATTTTTTGTTGTATTTTTTTTTTTTTAATTTGGATGAAAAAATGTCTTCCTTTTTCCAAGGCTGGAAAGATGGCACTTGATCTGATAAATCTTGATTTGATGTGATTATGAAGCATAGATAATGAATGACTCCATGGACCAAGTAGTGAATGCTTTCCCATGCACACTTTGGCACACTTAAACCGCAGCCAAGAGGGGTTTTTTGGGGTTTGTTTTTTTTTTACCTAAAGAATGATTCCTAAAAACCAAAGGTTCAGTTTGTATGAGTGAAAAACCATTATAGACTTGTCAGTATGTCATCTAGGTACTAGTTTTTTGGGGGGGTTTTTTGCTTCTTGTAGAAGAATTTAAAATCCTTCTCACATACAAGAGCTGGTATAATCAGGTCCCACTGTACATTAAAGACCTCATAGCCCCAGTATAGTGCTTTACTATCAGATTCTTGGCTTACTTGTGGTTCTTAGGATATTTAAAAGCAGAGCCTTCATCTTTCAGGACCCTCTGCTGTGGAACCAGTAGTAAGGGCTGGATCAGGTAAGCATGAAGTTACACGGCTATTAGCCTAGGATGCTGATGGCTTCCCATGAGTGTTTCTTCTTCATTCCCCCCTTCAGTTTGTGTTTATACACCACTCTTCAATTAATCATTAGTTATTATTTATCTCTGTTAATTAATCTCTTCCCTTATCCCCAACCAGTCTTGGCAGATGGCTGCCCCTCACTGAGCCTGGTTCTGCTGGAGATTTCTTTATGCCAAAAGGGAGTTTTTCCTTCCCACTGTTTCCGAAGTGCTTGCTCACAGAGAATCGTCGGATTGTTAACATTTCTCTCAAGCTCCTTGAGGCTTTGTGAAAGTCTGGAATTATTCTACAGCAGCCTCTAACGTGACATAAAGAAGTGCTGCTTAATAAATGGCACTGTCTACTATTGTTACAATCACCTGTCTTGTTCTGCTCCCACCCCTGACACCAACCAGTCACCTCAAAATTACATGTGATTCAAGGTTGTCCCTTTGCATGGTAAAGAAATGCAGTATAGAGGGAAATTAAATGTCATTTCTCACCAGCCTCCACAGTCCAATAATGAGTAAATCACAAAAATAGTCATAAAAAACTTAAACTAAAGGATAAATAACAATCAAGCAGCTGAGACACTCAGCAAACCCATGATGATGGAAGACACTTATGTTTTGGTTACACTGAAAGCATAATACTATATTAGCTCAAACAGTAGTGTTGGAAGGTTAGTGGCTCGATCCCCAACTTCTTCGGTTTGTATGTTGATCTATCTTTAAAAAAAAAAAAAGAACTGGACTTCACAGTATAGTGAATGTGATTTTGTGTGTTGAGCTGAGTAGAAAAGTGCTATATAAATATTGTCCATTTTTACTACACCTCAGTGCACAAACCAAACATAATGCAAAAAGCTGATGAATAGAGAAGTGATGGGATATGCATGCATTACCATTACTGGGAACTGTATAGGTATATGTAATTAAGAAACATACAATTACTTCCCAATCATGCCTGAAAGCTCCCTGCAGGTCAGACGACCTTTACGTTCACAGAGTGTCACAGGGTAGCTTTCAATGTTTCATTGTGTCAGGAGAAATGTCTCTGCGGCCTCCTCCTCCAAACATTTAACTGTTAATTGTGTACCTAGTCTGAGCTGTGTAGTAGTGATTTCCCCCCCTTAAAAACACTTCACACTGCTTAATCCAGATTGGTCTATGTTTGAATGCCACAGTCAGAGTATTGTCATCAAGCAAAGGTCATATGAATCTAGTTTTGGGAACATCACATTGAGTTTAATGAACTACAGGCCCTGCCAGTCACCCAGAATCCCTTTCACGGTGTGGTAATGGTAGCAGTTTGGAAACACTGATCTTTAGTTGAAAAATCTGTGGAAATTAGGCCATGTGATGCAGCCATATCAAAATAGAGCAGTTTCTCTAAGGAATGTTTCCAACATCTTGCAGATTCCATGCCGCAAGACTGAAAATGAATAATACGATGTTCATAAGGAAATGCTTGGGAGTGTATCCGATCAGTCATACTGAGCCTCAGTTTTGATTCAAGATATCTCTGTGTGCCAAGTAGAAAAAAGAAAATAAACAAACTAGACGAGTCACACAACTGTGACTCACGAGCACCTCAAGTATTTTTCTAAAAAGTGAATTTGTAGCTATGAAGCATGAAATGCTGAGAGACATGAAAGGCACCAGATCAGGAGCTGGGATTTGGGAAAGTGCCACAGTAGAAGTGCTTAGTGTTTGTTATGCATAAAGCTAGTAAATGAATACAAGTAATAACAGAACCTAAAAGTTTATTTTTTTTTCCATACCCTTATTTTGATTATTGCCATTTCAGCTTTGAAAGTAGTTCTATTTACAGAGACATTCTGGGAACTTTCATATTATGAGCTGTACAAGATTCAGTTTTGATTCAGATTTCTCTGATACACTTTTTCCTCTCCATATGTCATCAGGAGAGTCTTGACTGCTGTTTGTATTGTCTAATGGAAGGCACTGAATGCCATATCAGCACGTAGCTCAAACTCTATTGGCAGGTGTGTAGGACAGATGGGCAGATGAGTGCTAGTGTGTGAATGATTATTGGCTAAAGGACTTGCCGACTGGGGTCTTCACCAGCGAATCAATCAGGGCTATTTAGCAACCTCTGGGTGCAGCATAAGACCTGCTAAAGTGTTTATAATGAACCCACAAGGGCAAAGCTGGTGTGCGTGTGCATCTTGTTCTGACCACAGACTTGACTTAACCTTATAGATCTAACAGAAAAGGGCACAAACCACAGATAGCCCAGTATCTCTTCACATTAATCCCTGAGTGGCTTCTTAAACTCTCAAATTCCTGTAGTTGCGTAGAAAATATAGTTTACTACCTAGCTATCATTAGTGACTTAACATACAATTGTATAAATAATCATTTTTGGTGTTAGTCACCAGCCCGGCAACAGGCTGGCGACCTGTTCAAGGTGTACCCTACCTCTTGTCTTATAGTAGCTGAGAGACTCCTGGAGTCACAAATCATAATCTAAAAATCACTGATAAAAATGTATAAAGGGTAGTATTGGCCAAAATACTAGAAATAATAGCGCATTAATCAATACATACATAAGACATTACACTCATAAATAGTCAAAATAAATATGGACATCAAAATGAGGACATTAGTTAAATATATAACTTTTTTTAAATCTACATTTATGTTTATAAATGTATCATTCCTTGACAACAATTTATGTCCATTTATTTCACAAAACCATTTCTGAATTTTTTTTTAAACATGTGAAATGTCACTTAAAGTGTGTGAAGAGGTAGAATTTTTTGCCCATTGACTTGCTGGTATCATGATCATAATTGGTGCCTCAAGTCAGGAGATTTTTATTCAAAAATCACAAGAAAGTAGAAATAACAGAGTTGAGCATGACGATTAAACTAAACAGGCAAAAAAAAACAACAACAACAACACTGAATCCAACCAAACAATGTGACAAAGGACAAAGAGGAGCAGAGGACATCCATTCTAAGAACTAGCTGAGACAGAAGAAGGCAAAAAACAGGGGTGAAAGCAACCAACAAACGATATCACTGGGTGTGTGTGTGTGTGTGTGTGTGTGTGTGTGTGTGTGTGTGTGTGTGTGTGTGTGTGTGTGTGTGTGTACACACGCGCGCGCCAGACAGACAGAAAAAACCCCCAAAAAGAACCCAAAAAACCAACCAAACTTTCAAAATACAACAGGGAAAGGCGAACACAGACATGAATACTACATCTGTGGAAATATTACATGTGTCAAAAAATATTTCACAGCCATTCACACAGACTGCCTAATTTTGCTGGATGAATTTGTGGCATTTATTTTTTTCAAAACAAGCTTGATTTTTCTAAGATTTTGGATGTACATAAACAGATCGGACCATTTAGACCACTTGGCAACAAATGTGCTGCAGCTCAAAATGGGCACCGCTACACAATACACAAATGGTATAGAATCTCAGACACACAGCTAGATGCTGCTCTGGGTCAATTGGCTCTCTGAAATCTTTAATCTCTGCCTCCTCAGATGCGGTCCCATCTGACATCCTGAAATATGTATGAAAGCTGCCGTGATACAGCTTCAACTCTTGGATCGAACCATGAAATTCTTATGAGAATTGGATGAACCGGGAATCGGTTTCTTCCTTTTCTTTGTAGAAACATAAGATAAGAAAACCTTTATTAGTCCCGCACGTGGGAAATTTGTTTTGTCACTGCAGAAAGTGGACAGTGCAAAGTTATATAGCAAAAGTCAGAGAACACTGGAATACAATAAGAATAACATACTGTGCAGAATAGAATAGAATAAAATACTATATACAATAAAATAAAATAAATCAGGATCAGCTCATCATCAGTTTTTTCACTGTGCATTTGTTTGAGGATGAATTTTCCACAACACTGCAACATGTTCACTCTGTGTGTGTTACATGACAAATTCACATCCAAAACATTTGGAGTTTTGTTTTTCATTTTCACTTTCACAACACGCTCTGTGTTTCCTTGTTAAGTGTTAAGGCTTTTACACACCAAGGGACCAAAGCTTGAATATGGAAATGGCAAAGACTGAATGATGGTGACTGAACAGTGTTGCATAGAATTAACTGTGGTCAGTTGTTAAAAATCCCAAATGTGTTGTTGCCTGTAACAGAAATTTATGTCGACTGCTTATATTCATATTCCAGCCAGAACCTCATAGATATGAAATAGAAATTTAGAAATTCCTCCACAAATAACAACATAGATTTTGCCAAATGACATTCAGCAACTTAGTGCTGCAAGCAATTGCAATTGCTTGCTGTAAGCAATAAAATTCAATACAACAGCAGATTTTTTCCTAGTCAGACGGAAAGTATCATCCTACATTTAGTTTTGTCTGACTGGGACAGACGATATGACAATTTATTTAATTTTATTTTTGTCTAAAAGCTACTCTGTTTGAGATTGATAATGTCTACACCTCTTGTTAGTGAAATACTGTATATAAAATATCACAGATAGAGACAAAGGATTTATTCCATTTCTCTTGTGGGAAAGCTACTTTCTGAACTATTTTCTTCAGCGCTGGCATGTTGTCTGAAGCAGTGCAGTAAGGCAGACATAATTTGTTTGTCGTCTGGTTTGAGTAAACTGCTGAAGGTGTATTGAATGGTTGGCATTTAAAGTGTTCTTTTGATTTGGCCATTGCAATTTCTTAAATTGCTACTTTTCATGAATACGGCCAGGACTAAACTAAACTTTGTACAGCTCAGAATGTAAATGTTCTTGCTTTACCCAATCCAGCTTTAGTTATAAAACTCTTTAAAATAGCCAGCACGGGACCAAAGTGCTGTACGGTAAATAAGTTAAGAACAATAAAATAAGACAATACAGGAAAAAATAAAACATAATTAAAATTAAAACAGCCCTACATTTAAAAAAAACAAAAGCACAAACAAACATATTTGATTTGATATACCTTTATTAGTCCCACAAGGGGAAATTTCATAAGGCTGCCGACCTATTGCACGGAATGGCGGCGCCATCTTACCCTCCGACCATACATACATTACATGGGGAAGAGAGGTATAACAATGGAAAATGCACCACATAAGGAAAGATAAGGAGAAAAAAAAAACTCCCCCCAGACTGAGCTCCAACAGGGAGATCAGTTTGAGAACAGAAAAAAAAAAAAAAGAAAAAAAAAAAAAAACACCTCTGCACATAGCACATGAAAAAAAAAAAACTCTTACAGTTTTTTCCAGTCGCTAACAAGCGTTTGTCCAAACAGTTGTCACATTTGCAAAACTCTAAACACAATTAGCACAGCATCGGTCTGTTGTGGCCATACCATTCTTACATTTCATGTCGTGTTCACCCAATATGCAGTCAATGAACACATTTCCACAATGCTTACATTTTCTTAACAGACAAGCTATACCTCCCAACAAAATTATGGACTGTTTTTGTAGTATTTACGAATGTTAACACACAACATCCCACAATAGCAAAAACAATATTCCAAACCGTAGATACAGTATAAAAACCTCTGCTTCTGCAATGATATCAGTACAAAAACAATATCAATATCAAAAATATATCTCAGCTGATAATAAACAAACAATTGAATAATTGACACACAGCTAATTTATGTTGGGTAAATTGGGCCAACGACAGCTTCTTCCATTCTGGCTTAGACTCAGTGGGGTTTATAAGGCAAGACCTTGAGGAGTGATGTTTTTGGAAACAAAAAAAAGACAAACACTGTAATGTCTGGTCGAGGAAGAGTAAGAGCAAGGGGCCCAGGGAGAAGAGCAGGCCCAAGGAGAGGGCAAGGTAGAGGTGTAAGAATGCGTGGTGGTGGCATTCCAAGGGCTGCAAGAACAGTAGTCAGTGATGAAATTCGTGCCACTATCATTGACCATGTAATCAACCATGGTCTTTCACTAAGAGAGGCTGGTGAAAGAGTGCAGCCCAATTTGAGGCGGTCAACAGTTGCCTCCATTATACGCATCTTTCAACAAACCAACAGGTAAGTATTGCATTTTACATGGATTGTTTCTATTCTCACTTGACATGTCAATATGGTCATACAGTAATGCATATGTTGAATTTTTTGTCTTTCTAAAGAATGCAATGTCTTCCACCCTCTGGGGGAAGAGGAAAGCTCCTCAGTAATGATCAGGAGCTTGCCATTGTAGAAATGGTTACTGCAAATAATGCAATAAAACTGCGTGAAATTCAAACTAGAATTGTGGCGGATCATGAGATATTTGACAATATCGATAGAATCAGCCTCACAACCATTACGCGGACATTGTCCAAACACAGAGTGCAGATGAAGCAGCTCTACGCTGTTCCCTTTGAGAGGAACAGTGAGAGGGTCAAGGAGCTACGACGACAATATGTCCAGGTATAGTGTATATTCAATCCAATGTCCAGTTCTATAAGCTTTGCACTTTGCAAGTAGGTAACCTACACAATACTAGGTTACAGTACAGTATGGTATACAGTAATAACATGACTTACATAAACTTTGTTTCAGAGAGTTATGGAATTGGAGGCCAACCAGGCCCCTCATAAATTCATATACATCGATGAGGCAGGATTCAATCTGGCCAAAAGGCGTCGACGTGGACGAAATGTAATTGGAAAAAGGGCCACAGTTGATGTGCCAGGACAGAGAGGGGCAAACATTACCATGTGTGCAGCAATTGCAAATGCAGGATTACTCCTTCACAGATGTCAGGTTGGACCCTATAATACAGAGCGCTTGCTTGCCTTTCTCAATGATCTCCACCAGCGCCTGGTTCCAGAGCAGGGTCAGTAGGGTGAAAACATGAGGACCTTTGTAATTACCTGGGACAATGTGGCTTTCCATCACTCGCAAGCAATAACAACATGGTTTGAAGTCCACCCAAGACTGGTAAGTCTCTTCCTTCCACCCTATTCACCTTTCCTCAACCCCATAGAGGAGTTCTTTTCTGCATGGAGGTGGAAGGTTTATGACTATCAGCCACATGACCAGATGTCCCTCCTTGAAGCCATGGATGCTGGCTCCAGGGACATCACAGTTGACGATTGCCAAGGGTGGATCCGACATACCAGGCGATTCTATCCCAGGTGCATCGACTTGGATAACATCAGATGTGATGTTGATGAAAACATGTGGCCTAACCCTGAAGATCGCAGAGATTAGATGCAAAGTTTTTGCCTTTTTTTTAGCCCCCCTCCCCCCCTTTTGATCTTGGCTTTTTGCTGTTGTTTTTTTGTTCAGAATGCTCTTGTGTGTTTCATGGATATTTTGTTCACTGTAAGCAATACTGTAAAACTTTCTCTGTCCTATCATACTGTGTTTCTACTGTACCTCCTGTAGTAAACAGTAAAGAAACATAAACTTGTTTGCTTTTTACTGGAATGCTTTTGAATGTGAACATTACTGTACATGTGGACATACAGTTACCAACCAAGACATTTCTGGTGTCAAAATGGTGGATTGCATGTTTCGCATGCAAATACCTGTAAAACTGAAACATAAAAGTCTATGCAGTTTTTGTAATGTCAATAATAGCCAGTATTTTGAAACCTGGTGTACTTTGATTGACTGCATGTACCTTGTGAAGTGAAAACAAGTGTTATTCTTTGACAGACTAATTTCATTTTGAGTCAGATTTATAGTGTTTTTGTACAGTTAGTGTGTGCAGAGAAAGATGTGTTCTATTTTGAAATGAAGAGTTAGTATATATTTAACAAAATGTATTTTTGAGAAGAAAATTATCCATTTGGCCAATTGTGTTTTGTAGGTGTGAGTCTGTGTTAAGAGTTTAGAAAAAGTATCTGAAGTATGGGTAGGCGCTTGTTAGCGATTGAAAAAAACTGTAATACACCAAAGAAACACATGACAAGCAACAGGGGTGGGTAAAGGGTGCAGCATCAGAAGGGAATAAGCGTCGAAGGCGTTTGGAAAGGGAGGGGGGATGAGTGTGTGCATATCAGTGTATATGTATGTGTGTGCGTGTCCAGAGTTCAGCTGAGACAGTGTCCTTCGCCCTGCTAGGCTAAGTAAACAGTCATCCAGCCAACCCAGGTGGCCTTGCATGGAATGGGAAGGAACAGACTAAACACAGTCGTTATCAGGGTGTTGTTGTTCAGCTCCAGCCTTGAGACCGCAGCTGGCGCCAAAGGGGTGTCCGCATAAGTGATGGTGGTTTTTACTTTAGTGCGAACAGCTCATATGAATTTCAAAGCAGTTCTACAGTCCAACACTGGTCTCTCAATCTCCCGTTGGAGAGCCGCGAGCTTCACCATACTTACGTTCTGTGATGTTGTCATTTCTTGTGCTCAAGGAGCCGATTCTGAGAACTCACGGCTATTCCGAGCTAGCCCTTCCGAGATGTATCCAGTCTGCAGTCAGAGATCTTATTCTGAGTATTCACAGCAGCCGTAGCCTCTCCAAGATCTTATCCGTGCTGCGCTCAATGAGCCCATTTTGAGAAACTCACGCGTCTCCCATCGTTTCAATCCCAGTGGGCAGCCTTGTGGGGGTTTGAACAGCCGGTTCCGCTTTCTTAATTCTTTGATAAGTCAGGGCCAAGCCAGCTCCGATCAGCCAGAACCCTGTTACCATGGTTCCAAATAGGTAGATATCTTCAGCACTCAGGCTCACCCAAGCCCAAACTTCTCGTTGAGAAGGGGTGTCAATTGCATTCAGAGACCAGTTGATCCAATCCATAATTCCTCTTTTAGGTTTTAAAGAACAGAATGTGAGAGAGTGTTCCAGGGAAAAGTAATACAAAAAAACACGAGACTAGACAAGGACATAAGAGGATAAGCAGGGAAGCTAAGGGAGAGGAGGAGGAGGAGAGGAGAAAAGTGTGACCGCCTTCGTCAAGAGCAAGAGCAGAGACTTTGAGTTTGATTCTGTAAAACGTGACAAAAAAAAAAAAAAACATAATCACCCGCTGTTCACTGCGTGGGAAGAAAACTTCTTTTTACAACAACCCCCCAAACTTCCGTGCAAGCACCGAGTACTCTGCCACGGGAATGTGAAATTCACAGAGAAACTCCCAGATTCTTCCACTGACTGCTGTGACACACCTGCACCAGGGCAAACATCCGCCTGCCCCACTCCTGCTATACAGGTGAAAATAGAGCAACAGGACCACCGAGTCTTTGATTTTATTTAGTTTCTGCTGTGTTTTACTTGCATCTATTGGAAAGAGTGAGTGTAAACAAAAAAAAAACTAAGGCAAGGCAAGGCAAGGCAAGTTTATTTGTATAGCACAATTCAACAACAAGGTGATTCAAAGTGCTTTACAGAGACATTAGAAACAAGAACAAATAAAAAGCATGATTTAAAATTGATTAAAACAAGCAAATAAACTAACTAACTAATTAACAAACAAACAAACAAACAACAGTATATAAAATCAAAACAGATAAAATCAGAACAGTAGATAAAATCAGTAGTTAAATGTAAGTTTTGAAATTTAAGCTTAAAGTGTGGATTTGGTGCTTTATTCAAATGCAGCTGAGAACAGGTGAGTCTTCAACCTGGATTTAAATAAACTGAGTGTTTCAGCTGATCTGAGGCTTTCTGGGAGTTTGTTCCAGATATAAGGAGCATAAAAGCTGAATGCAGCTTCTCCGTGTCTGGTTCTGACTCTGGGAACTGATAAAAGACCGGATCCAGATGACCTGAGGGATCTGGAAGGTTCATACTGGGTCAGGAGGTCATTGATGTATTTTGGTCCTAAACCATTCAGAGCTTTATAGGCCAGCATCAGAACTTTAAAGTCTATCCTCTGACGGACAGGCAGCCAGTGTAAGGACCTCAGAGCTGGACTGATGTGGTCCACTTTTTTGGTCTTAGTGAGGACTCGAGCAGCAGAGTTCTGAATGAGCTGTAGTTGTCTGACTGATTTTTTAGGTAGACCTGTAAAGATGCTGTTACAGTAATCAAGCCTACTAAAGATGAATGCATGGACTAGTTTTTCCAGGTCCTGTTGAGACATCAGATCTTTTATCCTTGATATATTCTTGAGGTGATAGTAAGCTGACTTTGTTATTGTCTTAATGTGTTTTTCTAAGTTTAGGTCTGCATCCATCACTACACCCAAATTTCTCGCCTGGTTTGTGGTTTTTAGATGTATAGATTGAAGTTCTCTGGTGACCTGTAATCGTTTTTCTTTGGCGCCAAAGACTATTACCTCAGTTTTGTTTTTGTTTAGCTGGAGAAAATTGTGGCACAACCAGTCATTGATTTCCTCAATGCATTTACCAAGAGCCTGTACAGGGCCTCGGTCTCCTGGTGACATTGTGATATATATTTGTGTGTCATCTGCATAGCTGTGATAGTTTATTTTGTTGTTGTTTATAATCTGTGCCAGTGGGAGCATGTAGATGTTAAACAGAAGGGGTCCCAAGATGGAACCTTGGGGAACTCCACATGTGATACTTGTCTGCTCAGATGTGAAGTTACCTATTGATACAAAGTATTTCCTGTTTTCTATGTATGTTTTGAACCAGTTTAGTACAGTTCCTGAAAGACCTGTCCAGTTCTCCAGTCGTTTGAGTAATATGTTGTGGTCAACTGTATCAAATGCTGCACTGAGATCCAGTAAAACTAGGACTGACATTTTTCCACTGTCTGTATTCAGACATATGTCATTAAACACTTTGGTCAGAGCGGTTTCAGTGCTGTGGTTCTGTCTAAAACCTGACTGGAAGGCATCGTAGCAATTATTCTGTTTTAAGAAGTAACTGAGCTGTTGAGAAACTGCTTTTTCAATGATCTTACTTAAAAACGGGAGATTTGAGATCGGCCTGTAGTTGTTCATTTGTGTCTTGTCAAGATTGTCCTTTTTCAGTATAGGTTTGATTACAGCAGTTTTTAGTGATTCTGGAAACACACCTGATAATAAAGAAAAGTTGACGATCTGTAACAGGTCTGACTCTAAAGTCTTTGAGACCTTTTTGAAAAAACTTGTTGGCAGGACATCTAAACAGCAGGAGGAGGAGTTCAGTTGACCTAAGATGTCCTCCAGGTCTTTGCTGTTAATAGGTTGAAACTGTTTCATGGTGTTTAAACAGTTTTTTGGTGGACACAGTACATATCCTGGATCTGCTGTTGATGTACCAATTGCTTGTCTAATTTTTTGGATTTTTTCAGTGAAGAATTTGGCAAAGTCATTGCAGGCCATGGTCGAATGAAGTTCAGCTGCCACTGACACAGGAGGATTTGTTAGCCTGTCAACTGTAGAAAATAAGACCCGAGCATTATGGCTGTTTTTAGTGATGATGTCAGAGAAGTAGGACCTCCTTGCATTCCTCAGTTGTAAATTATAATTGTGAAGTTTCTCTTTATAAATGTCATAATGAACCTGGAGGTTCGTTTTTCTCCATCTGCGCTCAGCTTTCCTACACTCTCTTTTTTCATTTTTCACCAGTGTGGAGTTTCTCCATGGAGACTTTTTCCTTCCAGAGATAACCTTCACCTTAATGGGAGCAATAGTGTCCATTACATTTAACATGTTAGCATTGAAGCTATTGACGAGCTCATTGACTGACCCTCTGGACAGGTCAGGTGTTAATAGGAAGACCTGGTTAAAAATTGCACTACTGTGTTCAGTTATACACCGTTTTGTGATCACTGTTGTTGATATATTTGTGTGGGCTGAGATTTTACTTTCAAAGAAAACACAGTAATGATCAGATAGGCCCACATCAGACACAGTAACCTTTGAAATGCTCAGGCCTTTGGAGATCAGTAGGTCAAGAGTGTGTCCTCTATTATGTGTGGCCTCTGTTACATGCTGAGTCAGCCCAAAGTTGCCCAGAGTGTTACTCAGGTCTTTAGTCCCTTTGTCCTGAGGGTTGTCCACATGAATGTTAAAATCCCCAGCAATAATTACACAGTCAAAATCAACACAGATCACAGACAGCAGTTCACTGAGGTCATTAAAAAAGTCTGTGCAGTATTTGGGAGGCCTGTAAACATTAAGAAACACAACTTTGGATGGGGCCTTCAGCTGTAAAGCCACATATTCAAAAGACTGAAAACTTCCAGGAGATAGCTGCTTACATTGAAATGATTCATTAAATAAGACAGCAACCCCTCCTCCTCTCCTGCTCGCCCTGACCTCACTGATAAAACTGTAGTTAGGAGGGGTCGTCTCGATGAGAACAGCTCCACTGTTACTTTGGTCCAACCAAGTTTCAGTTAAAAACATAAAATCAAGGCTGTGCTCAGTGATTAAATCATTAATTAAAAATGTTTTCCCAGCTAGAGATCTAATGTTTAATAAAGCCAACTTAAGTGTTTTAGAGGTATTACTTGTCCCCTCGTGTTTGGGAGCAGTCTGTGGCACACAAGGTATGTTTACTATGTTTAAAGATCTTTTAGAGTGCAGCTCTCTGTGTTTTGACCAGGCCACATGTCTCCTGTCACCTAAAAGTACAGAAATTTTAAAACCTTCTAGTAAACAGGGTCCCAGCTTCTCCTAGGAAAAGTCATCACTGCCATAATCCTCACAGCCCGGACCCTTCACACATCACGCATCAGACTGCGGAGACAGGGCATGAAGAGGAACTAAGGGGGGCGAGGCTGGGCAATGTGACTTCGATTGCTCTGTTGAGGGTGGGACTCGATGGCGAACCTTTGGCCGCTCTGGTGGGGGGTTTATGGGGGACAAAAAGGGATTGGGACGGGGGGTAGATCTGAGCCCAGCATTGACCCGCTCCATCATCTCCTCAGTGAATTTCAGGTGTGGGAAGGAGGGAGAAAGGGAGGGGGAGGAGGGTGATGGCCTGTCAGGGGTTTGGGGGACTGGGGAAGGTCGTGGTCCCTTGTCCTGGTCGTTGGTGTTGTTGAGAGAGTTGGAGGCAAATAGGGACCCCTCTTCTTGCCTTAGATGTCTCTCCTTTCTGAGGCTCTTCCTCAGATGCCATGGATGTCTCTCCTTTCTGAGGCTCTTCCCGGGTGGGGGCAAATGGAGCTCCTCCTCAAGGTTTCTGCTGGGCTTTGTCTGTTCTTGGAGTACTGTTTGTTCCTCTTTATGAGATAACTCCTCGTTTATCTCAGCCTTGGCACCAAGCACGGATGGATGACGTATGGAGACAAAACTAAGACTAAGACAAAACTATTTTATTTTACATGCTGGAAGGTGCAGAAAATAGGTTTAAATGTTAAACAAATTTCTTCCAGTTAGAGAATGTTGCATATAATTTAATTTTTGCTTGATGCATAAAATTAAAAAATTCAAACTAATAAAACAAGTTTTAAAAAGAAACTTTTTCATTTGATTACATTTTATATGATTGATTATGCAGAAAAAGTAGAATTGGGCTGAAAGATCTATCACTGTATCGCCTATTCAGGTTGTAAATCATGTTTTTAAAAAGTAACTAAGTTACTAATTACTTTTGAAAATAAGTGATCAGTAAAGTAATGGCATTACTTTTTGGGGGAAGTAATCAGTAATTAGTTACTGATTACTTTTTTCAAGTAACTTGACCAACACTGGTGGCAAGTCTCATGTTTGTTCATCTTTGGTAATAGTGTTCTTAAAGTATTCCAAAAGCTCTCTGCAAAAAATGAAGCCCTTAGTCTTACTCCTTTTGAGTTGCAGTCTTGGATAAGTGCAATCAGAAAGTAGGTCATTATCTGGTTCAGTTAACTCGTTCATGTGAAGAAAATGCAGAGGTTTACCATAAACACAGCCTTTAATTAGGTACTCCATAAGAAATAAGATAAAGCCGTGATAATCTCAGAAAAATATGAGAATTACAGCAAAAATGTTCATTAGTGAAATGTCGTGTATACAAAATAGTTTTGACAGAACAGAATAAGCTGCAGAAACTCAAGACATAATATCAAAAATATTACAAGACTAGACAGAAACAGAGCAAAAACCACCAATCTTTTCTTTAAATATTATATTCTCACCAAGTTACTTATTAGGCCTTGATAGAGTAATTAGGAGCAGGTCGAGAGTTGTCATTAGAAACTGACAGCTAATACATTTTCTTTTTGTTCAGATTGTTTGGCATCAGTCAGCATAGGCTTGTCTAAGTAACTGCCTGAGAATGCATTGATACAAGCTGCAGTCAGAAAAAAAATGACTGAGGGCTGAGGGTTAACCAAAACAGTGAAGTTGCAGACTGACAGCTAAATAATGAGCAGAAACTCCCTGTGAAGCTCCATAAACCTGAGGTGAGCTGCAGATTGGGGTGATAATTGTTATTGCCACATTGTTTTTACAATGAATATGTTGGTATAATAAAAACAAAATTGATTGTAGCTACTTGATGCTGATCTTAGTGTGCTACCAGTTGAAAGCCCATCACAAAACCCGAGTACATTCATTATTATCGATCTGTTTCATTGATTTAAACACCACGGAAAACAAAACCACGTTCGGGTCTCAGTTCATAATAACCTCAAACTGGAACTTCCCACTGAAGATGTTCAAGTTTAAAAATTGCTCATGGATATATACTTTTATCTTAGCTTGACTTTATTACAGGTTCATCAGTGCATTTTTTCTGAGATGATAAATGGGAGTAAAGCCTGCACTGGGGCTGTTTTTGGTGCTTTGTATATTCTGCTGCATAAATGTGTCTCCCAGTGGAATAATGTTGCTCATTAATGTGTTTTTAATGCTTTTTTAGACAACGATGGAGCTCTATGACAAAAAGGAATAAGATAGATGAGGCTTCATATATAAAGACAGCACATGTTATTAAAAGACATTATTTTAGAATTCAAGTTGTATATGCCATTAAAGTGCTTTTTCATATTATGTTCTAAGTATATGGATATTTAACCCTTATTAGTGCCTCAGTTGATTCCAGCAGCATGTCTGTCTGTGCATTCCACAGTGATGATTGCAGACTCTGAAGAATGGGACATTTCTGAAACAAAATACAGGGGAGAGGTTGCAGGATGTGTCTTTAAATTAGCCAACAGAAGTAAACCTAGCATTTCAGGCAGGTAGTCCCAGGTTCATCTGCCTTGAAAATGAGAAAGAAGAGCAAGGCAGAGTGAAAGGACATCCTCAGTGACAGAACTCAAGTTCAGACTAATTTTTCCCCCCTCTCTCTTGGCTAGCCTTTTTCTTTCTTCTTCTCTATATCTGAAGCCAGGAAGGGAAGATGGCTGCAGCTCCTAGGACAATATGAAGGCTCACTCAATGCTTCCACCTGGAACATTGCCGTCTCTTTGTGTTCATGACTGTTTTAAGGACATGTGCCCCTCAGTGTGTGGATGTCTGTGTTTATGCCATCCAAGCCTGGTCATTTGCATTTGCTTGATGTGAGATAAGTGCATGGAGAGATTTTAGCATACAGCACATCAAGAGACTTCTGGTGTGCATCCTTCTCTCACCCAGCCACCCCATCCTTTCAGTCCTTAGCAACTTTCAGGATGCAGTATGTATATAGGTTCAAACTGTTCAGCTAGTTATGTGTTGGTAATGTGCCATTTAGCTTAAACAAACACATGCCAAGTGTTAGAGTTTGTATTGTTGATTGTCATTTATGCTTAGAAATATTTAACCATAGATGCTTAGAGGTGTATAATCAATTGTGTAGTGATAAGTTGTGTGATCTTTAACAGGCTACAGAGGCTTGGTGTGCATTCCACACTAGAATGCACACCTACATCCTGGGAGCACGGGAAGAGGTCGCATCTTGTTTTAATTGTTTTATGGTAGGATTAACGTAGCTACGTCTGTTCTAGTCTAAGTGCTTTTCTGTTTAGATGAACTGCTGGACTTCCTCACCGGGGGGGGTCTAGTCTACCCTCTTCCTGACCAAGGATGTTTGACCCTTTGATCAGCAACACACACACACACACACACACACACACACACACAGGCAAGGTACTCTTTGTTTGTATGTAGACGTCGTATGTTAATGAACCTATGCATATTCATGTAACCTCAATAAAAGGGCAGTGTTACGGGAGGACGGACGAGAGCTACTGGGGTCAAGCGAAGGAACGGTGCCTGTCCGGTTGTCTCCCGTGCACGAGAAACATGAAGAAGCTTGCCTACTTGTGTCTTGCTTTGCAGTGTAATTATATTGCCTTTAAAGTTCCAGCGGATGGGTTCAAGCTACAAACCTAACATTAATTGGTCCTTCGATGCCGGCTCCCTGGGATCGCATTCACCGAGGGGGGGGGAGGCACGCTGAAAGACTGACGTCAGCCAGGAAGTTCCTGTGGATTCGCTGTCTGTCTTTTCTCCTCGATGAATGGCGATCAGCCGGATTCAGGCTGATATTACACGCTAAGCAACGCCAAGTAAGTTTAAAGAGGCCGACTCTATAACCGTGTCGTTGTGCAGTCTCCGCCATTTTGTGAGGCGTTGAGAAGTTCGCTGCTTTGTGGAGCGATAACTGGGTTAGTGTCCCGAAAAAGAAGTTTTGGTTAAATCGCCCAAGGGTCCCAAGCGTCCGGTGAGTGTCCGGTTTTGAAATCGCCCTGGGTGTGTGTCCCGAGCGTCCCTTCATTGGGTTTTGTCGCGCGAGTGGGTGAGCGTCCCACAACTGGGTCAGGGTCCCGAGCGGTCCGGTGTGAGTCCGGAGTAGGCCTATTTTGTGTTGTTGTCATTGTCGTCGTCGTTGTTGTTGTTGTTGTTGTTGTTGTTGTGTGTGAGTGTGTGCGGAGCAGAACATGTGGTCTGTGACACCGACTGTTGTTGTTATCATGGGTTTCTAAGCAACCAAGAGTGAGTCGGAGGGAGACAGACGTTTGTGCTGGACTTTGCTCCTGGCAGCACAAAGTATTTATGTAAAAAAGAGAGAGAGCGACGGCTCCACAGCTGCGCGGGTTCACGCGAGCGCGGTCACGCGGACCTGAGCCGTGCGGTTAATCGCAGGCTTAAAAATGGAAGAGATTAAAATGTTAGAAGTTTTCAGGAAACACACCAGCCTTGAAGAGCGTGTGGAGAAGGCCAGCCCACATCAGCAGCTATGCTCTGGTGGGTGGCTGTCCCCCCACCCCTTGCTGACACAAAACGTTAACTCTTCAGCCTGTGTGCCAGACCATAGACGTAATTGAGGTGGATAGTTGTTAAAAGTAATCTACATTACGCTTGTGGTTGCTTAAATTCAGTACGATGACATGTGAGGTGAAGTGATATAGATAAATATTTAAACTAATGAAGTGCATAGAGGCACTTGACCTGTGTGAAAGACTGTCGTCTTGTTATGAGCCATTGTTGAGATATGGAGCACACCTGTGAAAACAACTAATATGCTGAACCCTGTATGAAACATCTAAAAGTACATGATGGAGAAGCTGAATTGAATATGAAAGTGTAAGACTTTGCCGCTGTGGGCAGAGCAACTACTGTGTGATGTTGCGTTGCAGTTTTTTTCTGAGCTGATGAGCAAACTACACATTATCAGATCGAGAGCTGTCTAAGAACTACTCTAAGAGAGGGAAACAGCACTATGTTAACTGTGATAACTGGAGTGTGCAGCGTTTCCATGAGCAGTTTTCCTGAATCTTGACTCTTGTGTGTAGAGTGTTCATAACATCAGCATCATGTTTTTGTTTATTTGTTTTGTTGGATTAAAAATAATTAAATAAACTGGTGATCATGCTTATGGATCACCATGGCACATATCTCCAGCCATATGGTTTATTTATGCAGATGAAAAAGTGAGTGTGAATGTGTCTGACATCACAGTGTTTTTGTGCGCTGTGTAAAAGTAATTGCCTTTGATTGTGAGTGAGAGCGGTGATTCTGCAGGTCACCAGCTATTGTAACGAAAAAAAAAAGAAAAAAAAGAGTGAAAAAGAAAAATCATAGGAAAAAGGTTTTGTGTTGATCAGCCAAAAACAACTACAATTTCATTTTCTGCTTTTAAGAAAAGACTGTTCACAAAAACACAGAGAGAGAGAGAGATGTGTGTTGATTAAGCAGTGATGATAATTATGAAATGTCTTAGTTTGTCACTTTCAGGTGAAAAGCAGACCTGAATCAATTTTCCACATGCAGCAGTCGGAAGAAAGTTATAGTTTAACATCATTGGAAACATGCAGGCCAAGTTTCTGGCTGACTTATTTACAGCGCCATGTGTCTCTCAACCTCACAAGCAAGCAAGCTCTCACCCCTCCCTGAAGACAAGGAATGCAGCTCCAAAGCAATAACATGATAAAGAGACAGCAGCAAGTCCTGAGCAAAGAGTCCCAGCAAAGCAGCAGCAATGTGGACAAACAGTATCAGAGAAGAAGAGCAAACCCATCATCCTGACTGATCGGATGGATGGCACTGTGTTTACAACAGGCTGTGACTTCACTGTGCATGTGAAGAAAACGTTTGAGGAGAACTGAACAGTTGGAGTTTGACATTTGCCACCTGTGGAGTAAAATGGCAAGAAGAGACAGTGGAACACAGGACAAAGCTGAAGGAGAACTGCCGGCTGTTTGGACTGTTGAAGTGGGAGAGGACAAAAGAGTGAGAGGACAAAAGAGTGAGAGGACAACAGAGTGAGAAGACTAGGTGAGAACACAGAGGAATGCTGTTATTTAATGTGGGAAATCAAAATTTGGGTTAGCAAACCTGGGGAAAAGAAAACTGACTGCTTAAGTTGGAAAATTGAGACGGAGTCTGAAACATTGCGAAAATAGAAACATATACAAAATCACACACACACAAGCAGAACATGCATTAACCCTACTAACAATTCCAAACACAAAATGACTCATGAAGACTCATAGCACATTAGTTAAGAAATGATTAAATAATAGTAGAGAAGTGTGTAGGAAAGGCAGCTTTAAGAACATGCTCTGCTGGAGATGCAGCTCCACAGACATGCATTAGACCTGCCTAATAACACAAACACATGTAATGAAAATTAGCTTGTTATCTTTCATCAGTGTTACAATAGTGTCAATTTAGCAGACACTTGTTATTAAATACTGAATTTATCCAATGCAAAAAATTGACTCTCCAGGTTGCAGGACAACAGTTTAACTTTTGTGGGAAAAAGGATTCTGGTTTGACCAACCAGTGATCAGACAATAAATTTAGTTGTTAAAATGGTAAATTGGGAGAAGCTTCCTGCTTGATTGAGGCAGCACATGTAATTTACTGTATGAGGGAAATTGTCTTTTGTGATACTATTTTGAACATGCTTTTCTGTCGTCCTGTCAACTTAGTGGGTTAATAGCTGATATGCAAATTAGTTGATTGGTTTTAGATTAATGAAAGGTGACTGAATTTTAGTATGAGTGAATGAGATGTGTTGGAGTTGTTGTGTGTTGAGTGGAGACTCTAAAACACTGAGTTTCCTGCTTTGATGTGCGAGTGATTCCTGTATTTAGATACACAACTCTGAATACATCAGAACGAACGTTTTTTGTGAAGTGCATGACAGCATGTCACATGTTTTATGATGAAGGAAAAGGGTAAATTGAATAAAATAGATCTGTGGCCTAAATGAGTGAAGAGCACAGACCTGGTAATTAAACTCATAGCTAATAAGACATTAGGATTATGTTGTGTGTTGTGCAGCTGATGGTTGATTTGGAGTGAATCTAGCTGATGATTTTTCTTCTTCTGTTGTGAAGTCGAGCCTGCCGATTAGTATGATGGTATGATAAACCATGCTAATGGTATGATTTACCTGAGATGAGGAGTTTGTGTCATGACTTAACAAGGCCTTTTTATTTTGATACTTTCACAGTGCACTGAAAGTTTTGTTTGATAATCTCTGTTCTTTAAGCAGATCTGCAAGTCGGGAATTAAAAGCACTACACGTCGTCGAGAAAATTGTGCCAAGTGAGTTCTCCACATTTAAATGGACTCTGGAGAAAGCCACTTATTTGGGACAATTATTAAATGACAGTCCCAGTCCAAAAGGATTCAGCGATGTAATCCAAACTAAAGTTCTTCTTTTTCTTTTTGAAATGACGTCATTTTGCTGAGAGTGGAAACTAAATGCGACGATAGGTTCCACTATCAGCAAAGAAAGAAAGAATGAATGCATGAATGAGTGAGTGAAAGGAAAACAAACTGACTGACTGGTAAAAGCTGACAAAAGCTGACAAGACTTTACTGATGTAACACGACTGTGTGAAGTTGACCCCCGCCTGGCAGGGGTGCAGATGAGTCTGTGTGTGCTTCCCTTTACAGGAGCAGAAAGATGACAGCAACAATCGAGGTTGCGTGATGATTTAACATTTTAAATGCCATTTTCTGTGTCTGTGAATTTACTATGTGTGCGTCATTCACTAGCTTGTGTGTTCACAGAGATATCTGTGACAAAGTATGCATACGCCTGCGCAAGCGCTAACATTTGCATTTTCGTTTTTACAGCATTACAGTTCTTCATGTGTTTGATCATGTGATTTATAGGAATACTGGCTAATGTTTCTCTACTACGAGATTTCTGGGTTTATGTGTGAAGGAAACTGTAGTTACAGGCTATATGTTGATGGAGAAATTAATATGGTTTGAGACATACTGTGATGAGACCAGTGTTACTGTTTCCACAGCGAGTGTTAACTTTATGGTGTTTTATGGCACCTCTAGAATCTGTTGACCTGTGTCTGACCTCCGTCTGACCACAGTCAATGTGTGTTGCTAATGTTTGTTTCTTTGAGAATGCTGTAGTAGATTCAGCTGAAGCGGACAAGTGACATGAGTAAAACAAATAAGAGATTACGGTATTTATGGAATAGTTTATTATGGGCTCATTTGCTGGCCACTTTTGAACCCATAATAATAATATATGAGTGGAGTGACTTTGCTTAAGAGAAGTCACTGATTACATTAATGTTAACAGAGTACATGGGATAATCCATGTCTGAGGTGAATTAGGGTAATAGTTGTAGTTACTGCTTTGAGAAAACCTGCACATGACACTTGTCTTGCTGATGTTGAATGCTTATTACTCTTATGATACAATTGTTTACAGGTATGAAGTTTGGTTTCACTTCCAGATTTTGCTTTCCAGGCCGTGATGGTGTGTATGCAGGCTCCTGGGAGAGCCAGGTGTTAAGCAAACTTAATATGCAACACACGCTAACATCTTTTATTGCAGGGTTACGGAGCTACTCCAGAGGAGATGCCCTGATGTTGCCTGGGACATGATCTAGCTAATCTTTTTCTTTAAGGCAGGGATCCAGGTTTGGTGAGTTGACGCATGGGAATGTCCATGCGTCAAGAGGTGGAGTGCAAGGATTAACATTAAACAATGTTTACTATTATTGTTGCAGTGATTTGTGTGATTAGCCGTTTTATTTACAAATATTAAACCTATGCAAGTGGTGCATCCATGTTCAGATGAGGCTTTGATGGCCTATAAGTGAAGTTCACTGAACTAAAGAATGTGGTTTGATGATTGTTGACATGCTCTCCAAATAGAAGTTTTTCTTCTTAGCAAGCAAATACAGGTCCAGCAGTAATCTCCTGAGAAATCTTCAGAGGCCCAGTGAGAAGCGTGAACCATTCCAGGCATAGCTGACAGCCAGGCAGTGGTTGAGGTCAAAGGTCAAGCTGGTTGGGGCCCATCATGAGATCAGACCTTGGAGCCACAGCAAGGACCATGAAACTGCCTGCAAAATAGAGGAGAGGATCGTCCACAAGATGGGAGCTGAGGCCAGGAGAGAGGCTTCAGGAGGATCAGAGATCATCTTCAGCACAGCAGACATCACACAGAGAGCTGTGCTACTGAGCTTCCAGGAGATTTTAAATAAAATGAAAGATTCAATATTGACGCTGAGGAAGACAACTAAGGTGTACGACGTGCTCTGCCTTAAACCTTCAGCAGCGTTGGAACATGAAAACTCGTGGGATGAGGGGAGCGTGCCAAGCTCCATCGACAGCGCAGAAGGAGTTCGAGGATGACATCATGATTCTGTGAAAGCACAGGAACCAGAAGCTATGGTGGTGATGACAGCAGTTTCCTATGAACATCACCTAATGCTGTGCCACTATACTGTGCATACGATGACACTCTGAAGGCTGCTGGGATCATAACAGCAGTAAGACAACTGAACCCAGCACCCTTTCCACAGAGAGCTTTTTCTGCAGAGCGTGGACAATTAAGGAGTCATAAATATCCCCCTCACAAGACGAAGGTCTGAAGTCAGGTGATGGGGGCTGGTAAGAGGCCATAAAACTAGAGTGCTGAGAGGTCTGCAGCTTTGGAAATAGCTGAGACCCATGTTGACAAACAACAAAACTAACTGGTATGTTTGAATGTTTATTCTACATACATTTGGACTCTGGTCCTATGGACAACGAAACAACTAGAAGAGACATTCATGACGCCCTGCAGAACTCAAACCACTCTGCAGAGAGACATGTGATTTGCACACCCGGAGGAAGCACCACCAAGCTGAGATGTTTTTGAAAATGTTACTTTCTTAGTTTCACTATTAAATTAACAATTTCTTTGGTTGCTCGTAAGATGCAGTTTGCCATGAGATGAGCTCAATGAATGGGGTAACTGCTAATACATTTATTAAACTGTGTACCTTTTACAGTAATTTAGGGTGATTTGACATATGCTGAGTAAAAAAAAATGTTTACATTGAAACTGTCAGACATGAGGTATGCATAACTGGGAACTTTCTAGCATAAAGGTCAAAAACGGGGGAATGTTAGAGTTTGTATTGTTGATTGTCATTTATGCTTAGAAATATTTAACCATAGATGCTTAGAGGTGTATAATAAATTGTGTAGTGATAAGTTGTGTGATCTTTAACAGGCTACAGAGGCTTGGTGTGCATTCCACACTAGAATGCACACCTACATCCTGGGAGCACGGGAAGAGGTCGCATCTTGTTTTAATTGTTTTATGGTAGGATTAACGTAGCTACGTCTGTTCTAGTCTAAGTGCTTTTCTGTTTAGATGAACTGCTGGACTTCCTCACCGGGGGGGGTCTAGTCTACCCTCTTCCTGACCAAGGATGTTTGACCCTTTGATCAGCAACACACACACACACACACACACACACACACACACACACACACACACACACACACACAGGCAAGGTACTCTTTGTTTGTATGTAGACGTCGTATGTTAATGAACCTATGCATATTCATGTAACCTCAATAAAAGGGCAGTGTTACGGGAGGACGGACGAGAGCTACTGGGGTCAAGCGAAGGAACGGTGCCTGTCCGGTTCTCTCCCGTGCACGAGAAACATGAAGAAGCTTGCCTACTTGTGTCTTGCTTTGCAGTGTAATTATATTGCCTTTAAAGTTCCAGCGGATGGGTTCAAGCTACAAACCTAACACCAAGGAAGTCTCTTGCCAACTTTACTTCCAGGAAGGCTTCTGCTTCACACTTTAAGAACATTCATATATAATTCTGTACATATCATGGATCCTCTGAAGTACTTGCTACAATATACCCTATGATTCTGGCTGGTATAGCATCAGAAGCTACTCATTTGCAAAGTGTAAACCTTACTCCTCACAGCCACAAAATTATTCAAGCTTTATTTGTAGTTTTTCAGTATGATTGGAGCAATCGAAAGTGTATTTTTGAGAGGCTTATTAAAATTATGAGAAAATGTAGACCTGATTTGATCTGGGCTTTGAGGCCTGTGTGTGAGTACAGAGTTGGATGTCTGTGCTTCTTTGTAAGACTCATACAGAACTAAATGCTGTATCCCTCTATGTTTTAATATTTGAACACTTTGATTTATAAACTAATACATGACATTCTCATTGCCTTTTAGCATTTTGTTACCAGTCTTAACACAAAGAACCAAAATTGTGACCAGTTTTACCTAACAAACAATAATTTAAAAGTGCATTTTTATGTAAGTTTATTTCACTGATGTAACTAAGAGGTACAGCCTTATTTTCCTTTCATACATTTATTCTTACAAGAACATGTTCAGGTTTCATTCTGGTTCCTCTCGTAGGCTATGCTACATGAGATTAAACTTATGGAGAATGACATCTGTGTGATGTACATGCCATACTTTGGAAAACATGATGATACGTGATTACGATGAGTTTGCTGATGGCTATTCCACCATTTTAGTTTAAACTGAAATATCGCAACAAATACTGTTATTAAATATTTGGACATTCATGTTTCTCATATGATGACCATTAATGGTTTTCTAAACAGTCGAAAACTGAAAGTATAGCCTTAGCTTAAATGTTTCATGGTCATATTGCCCAAACACCACCCCACAGTTCCTGGCTATTGATTCTTGTTTACAGTTTTAACTTGTTGACGGGACAGCATCTCAATAGATTATACTACAATCGCTCAGCCGCTGAGTCACTTATTGTTTCCAATCAGTAATCTGCAACATCAGTTTTCCAGAAAATGTGTGAAGAAAACAGAAAAATGATGATTAGAAACAAATGGTAAGGACTAAGGCGTGACCAGGCGCTCAAACATCGCAAACTGCAGCAAATCAGAGAGTTATGAGGAGCAGAGAGAATAGCCAGAGCAAAGCAAAGAAGTTAAGATGTTAGTCAAAATAAGGAGAGAGATAAGGAGTGGTGTGAAAAGCAGAGCAGAAAGGAAAACAGAATAAGAATGAGGTTCTACAAAAATCATAAATTCCAGATTTTTTTTTTAAAGTTGGAGGTATTCCTTAAATAATTGTCCTACATTTGTGACACACTGTACAAAAACATCTAATGTCCATACTAAGGGCACATTATTTTTTGCACTAAAAAGATATCCTACAAGGTAGTTCTTCGGGAACTTTTGTCACAAAATTCAGAATTTCTTCTTTTGTGTGTTGTGCATTGTTCATTTTTTTTTTAATTGACAGAAGGCAATAAAACTGCCTGGTACTCTCTCTAGGCAACTGCAGTTTTGAGTTTACACTATTCATATACGTCTTGTCTTCTTCATGTACTTTGTTTGGGAACACTGAAAATGGATAAGGATGCCACAACAATGAGCTAACAAGTAGATATAGACAGGGTTTGTGTTGAATCAGCCATAAACATGACTACAGAGAAAATGAATAGGATCAGTAATACTAGAACTCCAGCATCCATAAATAACTTGCTTCTCCAGCTAAAGCAGTGTGATATAAATTTTATACTCAGAACTTGATTTGCATATTTAGGCCTCATATGATTATGTTGTAAAGCCTAAATTGAAATATATATTTATATATCTATATATATTTAAAAACAAAAAAATCATTATAAAACATGTTCCTTCTTGGTGTTAAATTGCTTGATGATTATTGCTGAGAAGTAACTGCTGCAACGCTCAGTAGGTAAGTAAAATAAAATAGGATCTGAAGTCTAAAATCCAAATCTTTAATGTAGTAGCTTTAGGTCTTACTTTGTTTATCACTCAAAGTGAAAAATAATACAGAACAGTGGTAGGCAAAATGACAAATTCCCCATCTGCCCCAAAGAAAAGCAAACAAATGACAACCATGACTGTCTATCAGTGAACCGAAAAAGGAGTAAATATTCTGATATACTGCTTGCATTATTGATGAGAGGGGATGGAGAAAGCTGGCAGGAAGAAAAAGACATAAGGCACAGCTGAATGAAATAAAACAAGGTGAGCGGTTTCAAATTTAAACAGGAATGACAAATAGAAATGGCAACAGAAAATAAGGCAATGATAATAATCACTTAGTGTACCTCAGTTTTTGAAAGCTCTCCATTTCAGAAATAGCAAGAGGATAAAAGTTTTGGACAACTTTGTTGCAGTAGAACACAAATACTGGGGGAAAAGGCCTGAGTTCAGTGCATACTACACAAAGTAGAGGTGTTTCTCACCTCAATGTACTATTATTTTCTTATTTCAGGACACTTCTACTGATATAGGAGTCAAGTTCTGATGTAATTTCAGAACACCCCACTGAAACACTTGAATGCATCAGTGGAGTCCTGAGAAATGGCATCTCTACCTTGGGAATCTGAAACTCTCCCCTGTGAATTGTAATGAAATTATAGTGGAAGAGATGGCGATGTGTCCGCCTCACAACCAGAGATCATAAATCCCCCAGTATAAGCCTTAAGCCCCAGACTCCTTCCTACTACCCCCTGCCTCCTTTTTGTCCTTTGCTGCACATCTCTGATCCATCTTGACTTTTTTCTCTGTTTCACATTTTTCTTTAATAGACTATGATGATATTTTTCACCTCTCCTCTTTCTCTCCTTCTTCCCCCCACTTTACTCATTTGCACTGCCCCTCAGACCTTAACATGAACTTTTCCAACAATCCCATTTATCATAGATTGGATTTCTCTTGTTATCCAGTTCCTCTGGAGGGTACTCAATCTGTGTCCCTCTGCAGGAGTAGAATCTCAAACTTCTGGTACTATCACGTCCACTATCATAAGAACTATGACACTAGCTCCTATACTCCTCCTATACTCAACAGTCATCGTGACTGAAGGAAAAGAGAGGACATCCAACTCAAATAGGAGCCTCATATACATGCAAATGTATATTCTTTTGTTGTGTATTTCTTCCATCCTTCTATTTTGTTTGAATTAACAACTTCACCATCCTCCAAAACTGTCATTTCAAAGCAGGTAAAACTTGATCTAGATCAAAAACACCCAAGACTGTGGAAGTTATTAGCGATGATCTTCAAATTACTTCATAACAAAAGCAGTAAAGCTTGCACATTCAGTTCTGCGGCTGGTTTTTAAACACTTCTAGTGATACTTCTTGAAGTAAAATGTCTTACTGTTTGATATATCACTTAAGCCATATTCATAGTTCACAATCTTATAATGATCCAGGTTTTTGAACAGTGATTAGCAATAGTTTGTTCCAATGGTTTTGTACAAACTGCTACTATACCCATTTAGTCCATGGAAAGAAAAGAATTCAGATTCATCTGATTTCCCCATTTTATGCCACATATTTTTAAAATAAAGCATTAAATAAATAATACATTCCCTGACAAAAGCTTACAGTTGTATTTTAACAAATATTATGCCTTGGAGTTAATATAGGCTAGCCTACTGTGACTCAGGTGATAAATTACAGTCAGCATCACACTGGGTGCTTTAAAGTTCACTGTTCACTTTAAATGTTAATGTACTGCCTGGACTAGAATCAACAAGCTGCATTCTGTTAAGCAGCCAAAAGATTTAACTCCTTAAATCGAGGCAGATTCTAATGCAAGTTGTCCTAACGCGTTCTGTTCTACCCCAACAGTACCTCATAACTCTGGGTTTTAGGATCAACCTGGGTTTGAAGATTTACTCAAATATATGTCCCTATCACACAGGTTTGTGTACCATATACTGTTAAACAGATCACCTGTACTTGTGTATGATGGCAGTACACTATTATATACATATTTATTCCACCAATAAATAAATATAACCAAGCAGTATATCACAATTCACTGAACCGATATAGACAGTTATGTGGAAAACTACAAATTCTGGATGTAGACACAAGCGCTAATCTGTTTAGAGTGAATCTGATGCTGATGAAGTGCAAGAATAATGTCTCGTAAGATAAGAATGAACTTCAAGTAAAATATTCATGCAGTCAAAAAGCTCATAGTTTCCTTTTTTTTAATATATATATTATTTATTTCAATGTCCACTTTGTCATCAAGTGGATCTGAAAAGAGAAAAAAATTGAGTTGAAATGAAACTGTTACACAATAACTAATTTTGCCAAAATAAATACCTTCAACCACATTATTTTTAAGCATTCTAGAGACCTATTTTACTTCCCAGCCCCACCCACCCTACATCACTTAGAGTAGGCTGCATAGCCACGCCTCACTGCCCCCTTTACTTTACACAGAAAGCAGTTAAGTGGGTCAGAGCTGCTCGGGTTGGGGGTAATGGGGTTATCTGCTCCAAAAAGGGAAGCAAGCATGATTTAAAAAGAAATGGCCATAAGATACATCCTATTGTGTGTCTTAACCTGGTTAGCCAGGCATACCAAGACATGTCTGCGTTAAGCAGAAATCTGTTTGCGGAGTCATTTTGAGGAAAGTGGTTTCTCTTTGAGGTCACCATAATTTAAAATAGCATTTGGTTGTGACATGGTTCAAGGTTTAGAGTAAGTCACTGCACATGTGTGACTCTTTTCTTTCATTTGATAAAAACACAGTTGTGCACATGTGTATATTAGGGTTTTGCACTGCAATGCCTGCTGGCAGTTTAGAGGCTGTAGTATTACACATTAGCAGTCTCTTACATGACTTATAACATGCACAAGTTAACAATGTGAAGAATATATGAGTTCACAAGGCTCCCGGCAAAGCTTATCTGAGCTACTGCTGGAATTTGTAAGTAACCTGAATATGATATTCAGCTGATCACTGCCGTCTTTGTCTGCTCTGTGAAAAGAAAAAGGTGCAAATGGAATGATGTTGCCACCAAATCAACAACAGAAAGAAGAAATTAAACCTCTTTGTACAATTCTGCCCATCCTGGATCTCTTGCAAGCAACATAGATTAATGTTAGTACAAGAACAAACATGCAAACAGCTCAGGTAACTGCCAAGAGTCTCAAAGGTTTTAAATAAACACAAAATCACACCCTTGGTAAAGCCGGGCCCCAAGGCTGAATTCAATTATAAAAGCTCTTTGACTGATGATGTAACCATGCACCCCAAGCATGCTGTGATGAAACACCTCTGCTTACTTCAGATAAAAATATAGACAACTCAATAATGACAAACAAGCAACGAGGTACCACCAAAGAGTAAAACTGAGTTAGAGAGTGTTAATTATTAAAAATATTTTGTGAATATTTGTTTATTTGGTAGAAATAAAGCAGGTAAAAAAAAATAAAAAATGCCATCAGAAACCTAATTACCAAGGGAAGTAGAGCCATTTACACTCACAAAAAAGAAAATGCTACAGGAAAAAAGGAATTCAGTAATAACAGTGTTAAATTTGAATAATTTTACCAAAAGTTAGAATTTTTTCAGGTTGGTAATGCTTTTCAGTCTTTTTTAGATTGATCCAATTTAAATGTGATTTAAATCTGCCGTGGTCTTTTAATGACTTTTACCAAGAGTTTTCTAAACATCAAAATTTCATGACATAGAGAAATGTACCGATTGCTTGAGTCTCATATTATTGCAGGATTGTTTAATTTATTATTATTATTTTTTTTTTTTTTTTACACTGTCTTTCAAACAGAGTGTCACAACTCGCCTCTATAACCAACCTGTTCTCAAAGCCAGACTGATACAATCCACACATCCTTTAGAATCTTTTATAGGACTATGTAAATGGAAATCATTAAATGGGTCTTACAGCTAAATGTCACATATGGATAATTGGCCCTTTCGCATCACATTTAAATGCAATCTGTACGTGGCATCTTTCAATCTGCAATATTGTGAAAGGGCAACGCGATGTTATCTTAAATACAGATGCTTGTAGGCACTTTACTTCTCACTCTTTTAACCTATGACCTCCTTACGTCTCTGTATTTTCAGAGGTCTTGGGTTCTTCTCCTCTTTGTCCTCACTTTCCCTGTTGTTGTCCCTCAGACACAAATTCAGATGCTAATATAATTTACATATTTAGCCATTTAAATTCTTGTGCTCCTGCTTTTAATCATAGCCAGATACTCAGATTTCCTTTTTAAATGAGTAATTCTTATTGTTGGCTGTTACACAGCAAGCCTCAAGTCCAAAATCAATTTAATACTTTCACACTATTACAAAATTGCAATAAGGCACCTACATTATAGTCGTTTACTTAAACCCGTCTACTTACCAAATGTTGATCCAGTTTTTCTCCCCAGAATTCAGATTTGTCACCAGGCATGCTGTATTTGTTGGAGTGGAGCCTTTAGTAAGGTTTCATGTCCTGCAGCGAAAAATCAAAATGACTGGTTAATCTCAAAATCATGTTCATGTATATTGTGTATTCAGTGCATTTCATTCCACTGAAAATGGAATTTATGGTACACAGTGAGTTCAGCAGTAGTGCCTAGCCAAATACAACTGCTTCAGAGCAGGTAATGGAGACTAAAATACATGAGGGTTAAAGACAGATCAAAGCAAAATAAAAGTGCAGTGCAGCACAGAGGAATATCAAAATAATGTGGCCAGTGTTTCAGTTTGCAACACAGAGGTGATAATGAACCAATGAAAAGCTCTCAACACAGAAAATACATCCATAGACACTTGAACACAGACTTTAATCCTTCACACGTCTTTTTTGTTCTGGACTTTAGACCACAGGAAATGTTGTATGCCACGGTGTAGTAAAAAGGCACATGAAGAACATTCGATCCAAACAAATACAGTTAATGCAAATGGTTTTTCACAGAAAGTTAATGTAGCCTACTGAAGAAAAACCACACTAATGAGCCAGCTGCCCAAATAAAAGAATTTATGAATTCAACCAAAAAAACCAAACTCATCCACCATGGTTAAAAATAACAAAAACAACAACAAAAAACCTATATGGCAAAGCATATCACCTAGAGGACTGAATAAAAGGTCTATAGCTTCTCAAGCTCTGCTGTGGTTTCCCCAGTTTTCACAGTGCAAGAACAATGGGAACATCTGTTAAACCAGTGGGCTCAGTAATTATCTTGTAGCATTCTGGACTGTTGAAACTGTTGTGTAAAGGGGGAATTTTTAGTTACCAGTTTGTTTATTCTTGATGCAGATATGCTTGAATGCTCAGGACAGCTTTTTCTTTAAATGCCAAACTAAGTTTCTGTATTTGTGTGAGGACATTGCTTCATGTAATGAGTTTGAGCCTTAGTGCGTTTGTGTGTCTCTACCCTGAGGCAGCCACAGGATACACTGGATAGGGAAAATGGCTTTTCTTGTTCGCTTTATGTACTAAGAGATATAAAAAAAATTGCCTTTGAACTCTAACGCCCTCCCCAAATGTCCATGTATCTTTGCTTTTTCTGATGTTTGTTCTGCTCTTACTTCTCAATAATAGTACTGTTCCCTGTAACACACAGACCTCGGGGAACATGCATGTGCTCATGTCTTTGTTCATACATTACACGTTATTTAGACTCCATTAACCTCTAACTTGGAGTTGTTTGGGACCTGAAGACAGAAAAAGAACATCAGATTTTCCAGCGGATTCTTTAATTATTACAGCACTGAGTGGGAAAATCTGTGTGTGCGGGCGGGTGCACTGACCCCAGGGCATGGCACAGTGACCCACTCTTTGCGGTTTCATTGTCTGCAGAATCTCAAGTTCAACATTTAGAAGAAAAACAAACAGAAGTCTATCAAAGTCTTCTTATTAAATGTAAAAAGCAACATAAAAAAAACAAAAATACAAGAAGCAAGCAACAAAATATCCATCCATCCAGTCGCTTCCGCTTATCCTTTTCAGGGTCACGGGGGGCACTGGAGCCTATCCCAACTGTCATAGGGCGAAGGGGGGTACACTCTGGACAGGTCGCCAGTCTGTCGCAGGGCCAACACACCAGGAAAGACAACCATTCCCACTCACATTCACTCGCACACTCACACCTAGTGGCAATTTGGATTATCCAATTAACCTATCCCCACAAGCTGCATGTCTTTGGACGGTGGGAGGAAGCCGGAGTACCCGGAGGGAGCCCATGCAAACACGGGGAGAACATGCAAACTCCACACAGAAAGACCCCGGCCTGATGTTGGAATTGAACTCAGGACCTTCTTGCTGTGCGGCAAAAGTGCTAACCACCGTGCCACTGTGCTGCAACAAAATATGTACTATAAATAATGGTAGAGTAGTTTTAAAGCACATATGTAAATACTTTATAATGATAATAATAATGGATTGCATTTATATAGCGCTTTTCGGGACCCCTCAAAGCACTTTACAATTCCACTATTCATTCACTCTTACATTCATACACTCAAGCTCAAAGATCAAATTTAAATGTAGAAGCTGTGTTACTTACTGAGAAGGTGACTGGAAATCATTAGGTTTGATGTAGACTGTCATGATTCGGCTTTGCGCAGCAGGCAGGTCTCAAACGCAGACTCGTAGGCGGAACGAGAAATCAAAACAGCTTTATTTGCTGAAGATTGGGGGGGGAAAAATCATATAAACTACACTGACACAATACAATGACACATTAACACACAAGGAACCGCACAACCATGAGGGAGATTGCAACAAAGGACCGAGGGAGACGCTGACATAAATACACAGAAGGATAACGAGGGACGTGAGAACACACGGGACACACAGCTGACACGAATTAACATCACGCCACAGGCGAGGCACATCGAACACGAAAACACGAGACTTTCACAATAAAACAGGAAATGGAGTAACATGACGCAGGAGAGGAGGAGGAGAGGAGATAAACATGATGGAATAAAACACAAGGAGGGGAAACGAGGCACGAGAACTCATATAAACACAAGGAGAGGCACAGAGGGGAAAGACACAAGGGGAGCCTAAAAGTACAAACTCTAACATAGAATAAACTCAGGATTACCTATGTGAACCTTAAATAATAAATCATAACACAAATTGTCATAAAAACCCAAGAAACTCAAAATGCTGGGTCAAAAGGACCCAGAACCATGACAGTAAACTCTCTTTCCCTGACTCTTTTTTAAAATGCAGTACATACCAACAAACAGATCCAGATCATGATGAGGGAATTCAGATAAAGTAAAATGATAATCTTCAACTTAAAGACATCCTAATGTGATCTTCCTTAACTGGCTGCTTTCGGTGGAGAGGAGCAGTGGATCTACTCTAAGAATGTCTGAGCTCCTCAGGTGGATTTCTGCCAATTATATGCACAATTCATTATTTTGGTCACTTCTCTCAGTCCATGGCCGTGGATGGTAGGACTGGTGATCTATCAGTAAACCGACAGCTTTTCTTCTGCTGTTCTTTACATGCCACTGGTAACACTGCAGACATGGCAGTTGAGAACCATTTCCTATAACTTGGAGGTGCTAATTCTCTTTGACGTCCCACCACACTTAACTGAAAATTGCTCCAATGTGAACTGGATTATTATTCAGTGGAACCAGCAGGACCACATCTTCTGCAAAAACGCAGACATGCGGTTCTGAGACCATTAAACAGGACACCCTCCTGCCTTTGACCGCATTATACACTTAACCCTTCAGCATTTTGTAATTGAAGTGATTTGGGAGCTAAACCATTGCACCTCCTCTGGCCTTTGAAAAAATGTGGATCTTTTCCGATGAGATCAGATGAGGTATAACGGTACTAAGGTGAAGAGAGTCAACAGAGAACTTTAACACAGTAAAGCAGGATTTTGATTATGTGTTAAGCGCATGCACTGTACTTTCAGCTATTTAGAGTGCATATGAAATGTGTATATATGGGCCTATGCTTGGGTATGTGAGGGAAGAGCAGGATGAGTGCAGTCAGTAATGTTTTTTGCCCTTTTTCAAATTTATGCCTAATGCAGCTTAAATTACAGAAATCATTTTCAAACAAAACCTGAGTTCCTTAAAATACTGTATACGATATTATGTCACAAATTAAATGCATTTATTTGTTTCAGTATTCGACTGGACAAAAGGTTTTTTTGTTTGAAAAGAGGAGATTAATGTTTGCAGTAGATTAGTTAAATATTTAGTCTGTTTGACAGAGTATGAAGGAAATCTTTGATCCAGCAAGTCTGTCTGCAAAATGTGGTTGTTTGCACATTTTTTTTCTGCTCAGTGAGCAATTTGGTAACCAATGAAGTTGTGAAAAGTGAAGCTGTTTACTTAAGATTTTATGTCTAAATTTACTTCAAACGTGTAATCTTCTGGTCTCAGATAGAAAATGGCAATATGAATAGAAGGGGTATAAATAACAACATGAATAAAAGCGCAATGTTGTTTAGCCACTTCAGTTTCTGTGTTTGGGTACTGTAAAAGCTGAGAGACTGCCACGCTTAATGGCACACTGGGACACTTGAGTAGAACAGAGCTCATGTAAACACCTGAGCTTTTCTTACTGGGAGTTGGCCTTCTGTGAACTGTGTGGAAATGTTGTCCAACAGTCCTCATTCATATCAGTGATGCATCCTTATACATCAGCAGCTGTCCGCTCACTCATATCAATGTCACTGTAGTCCCTTTGTTACTCAAGCTATGGGCCTTTTGTTCAGAATAGCATGCAGCCTTTCAAAAGCCCAGCATACAGGCATAAAAACATAATCAGAACACTTAACAGCAGGAATCAAAAAACATCAAAGAGCTGCAAAGTGGTGGAAAACTGTCACCCAGCAGGATAAACATAAGGGGAGGGGGTAGAAGACACAGCAGACAAGAGTTACAATGCAACATCTCGAGTTTAATCACAGCTTTGTGTTCAACATGTTTGTGTTTGGGGTGGTACCTGAGGTTTTTAATTTACTTTCCATTATGTGAATAAATACATGAATATATGGATAGACAGTAGAAGGCCAATACATGAATATATGGATAGACAGTAGAAGGGCAATTGCTTATTTATGCCTTAAAAAGGCATAAATAAGCAATTGTGATTTTAAAATTGAAACACTCCCTTATCCTAATTACAACTTAGCCTTTGTTGCCCTCATTGAGTTTGCTGATAAGCCTCATAAGTAATAAGGGTACAGAATTTACGACAGAAGCCTTTCTGTTCAATTAACCAAATTCATGGGAAAAAAGAGCAGAGCAGAAACTGATTAGGCAGGTAAATCTCTATTCGCCCATCTTGCCAGTGCATTAATCAGACATTATGAGGTGGTGTCATCCAGACGCTTTGCCAACATTTGGACTTGGTGCTGCTGGAGCTTCACTGCAGGCATCATCTGTGTGTTTTTCAGTAATTATTGACTCCTTTAAAACTGAGCCAGTTCTCCCAGCCTCGCTGAGACTTAGCTGAAAAACAATATGGGATGGATTCATCTGAGGAAATCTGTTGCTGTCATCAACAAAGAAACAGCTTTTTTTCTTTGGCTTTGTAATCTGAAACACTCGCCATCATGTCTGCCCTGAACAACTCCCTGACCAGGTGGTGCCAGCTCGCTCCCGTTGAGACTAGCTTTTGGCTGCTGAAAAAAACTTGCCAAAAGAAGCCAAAAGACATTATATGCTAATTTGCATATAATACTGTCCGTATGCTAAAAATCTCTTTAAGCAGAAATAAAGATTTACTGTTTACAGGAAATGCTGCATTGAGACCTTTATAGATTTGTTAAGAAAGCTGTGCATATCTACATGCAGCAGCATCAGCCTTTCCAATTTGTCACCAAATGCTCGAAGACTGAGCACATTAACGATGTTCCCTGTGGTTATTTGTCAAAACTTACTTACAATGTCTGAAATCTGCTAAATGTGGCAACAGAGTCATCAAGTTGGCAGCAGCTTATGTGAATAACAATAAGTGGTCTGGAAACAAGCCTGCAGTCTACAGCTAGTATCTCTGTGAGGCTGTTTTATAGATATCAAAAAATGTACAAAGTTGAGGTGACACTAACATATACTGTATACCTACAGCCAGGCTAAAATCACCAATTAACCTATGTATGTTACATGTATGTGTAGCAAGGACCCAGACCGACAGACAGTTTTTCTCACACGTTAATGTCTTTTTTTGCAAACAATTTCCAACACAGTCAGTGGAAGGCTTTTCAGCCAACTCTCTCTCCAGACCAGGTGATTGAGAACAGTTAACAGGGTTAACCTAACTAGCCACACACCCCCATCGCCCGACCTAGGGTGGGAGCCATTGGGCGGGAGCCATTGGGCCTAGCCTACGCTCTACATTTTCTCTACTTTACTTAAGTATTTTACTTTCTGACAACTTTTTACTTTTACTCCCTACATTTTTAAACAAGTATCTGTACTTTCTACTCCTCACATTTCCAAAACAGGCTCGTTACTTTTGGTTTAAGGCAGGGGTGTCGAACTCCGGGCCTCGAGGGCCGGTGTTCAGCAGATTTTAGATAACACCCTGGGTCAACAAACCTGAATCAAATGATTAGTTCATTATCAGGCTTTTGGAGAACTGCAAGACACGTTGAGGAGGTAATTTAGTCATTTAAATCAGCTGTGTTGGATCACAGACACATCTAAAACCTGCAGGACACCGGCCCTTGAGGCCTGGAGTTTGACACCCGTGGTTTAAGGCATAGGAGGAAATCTGTTAGTACTGCGAGCCTTCAAACATTAAACCGATTTGTCTTGATCCATGCTCAATCACCCAGGTAAGTAAATCCCAAAAGGTTGATCCTGTTCGTCTGGACATAGCGTTTTCAGTGGAGAAACGTTTCGTCGAAGTGAAGTCACTTGGATGACTTCTTCAGTCTGAAGACTTGTATTTCATTTGCAGCTGCACTATAGGATACAGTGGGGCAAAAAAGTATTTAGTCAGCCACCGATTGTGCAAGTTCCCCCACCTAAAATGATGACAGAGGTCAGTAATTTGCACCAGAGGTACACTTCAACTGTGAGAGACAGAATGTGAAAAAAAAAATCCATGAATCCACATGGTAGGATTTGTAAAGAATTTATTCGTAAATTAGGGTGGAAAATAAGTATTTGGTCAATAACAAAAATACAACTCAATACTTTGTAACATAACCTTTGTTGGCAATAACAGAGGTCAAACGTTTACTATAGGTCTTTACCAGGTTTGCACACACAGTAGCTGGTATTTTGGCCCATTCCTCCAAGCAGATCTTCTCGAGAGCAGTGATGTTTTGGGGCTGTCGCCGAGCAACACGGACTTTCAACTCCCGCCACAGATTTTCTATGGGGTTGAAGTCTGGAGACTGGCTAGGCCACTCCAGGACTTTCAAATGCTTCTTACGGAGCCACTCCTTTGTTGCCCGGGCGGTGTGTTTTGGATCATTGTCATGTTGGAAGACCCAGCCTCGTTTCATCTTCAAAGTTCTCACTGATGGAAGGAGGTTTTGGCTCAAAATCTCACGATACATGGCCCCATTCATTCTGTCCTTAACACGGATCAGTCGTCCTGTCCCCTTGGCAGAAAAACAGCCCCATAGCATGATGTTTCCACCCCCATGCTTCACAGTAGGTATGGTGTTCTTGGGATGCAACTCAGTATTCTTCTTCCTCCAAACACGACGAGTTGAGTTTATACCAAAAAGTTCTACTTTGGTTTCATCTGACCACATGACATTCTCCCAATCCTCTGCTGTATCATCCATGTGCTCTCTGGCAAACTTCAGACGGGCCTGGACATGCACTGGCTTCAGCAGCGGAACACGTCTGGCACTGCGGGATTTGATTCCCTGCCGTTGTAGTGTGTTACTGATGGTGACCTTTGTTACTTTGGTCCCAGCTCTCTGCAGGTCATTCACCAGGTCCCCCCGTGTGGTTCTGGGATCTTTGCTCACCGTTCTCATGATCATTTTGACCCCACGGGATGAGATCTTGCGTGGAGCCCCAGATCGAGGGAGATTATCAGTGGTCTTGTATGTCTTCCATTTTCTGATGATTGCTCCCACAGTTGATTTTTTCACACCAAGCTGATTGCCTATTGTAGATTCACTCTTCCCAGTCTGGTGCAGGTCTACAATACTTTTCCTGGTGTCCTTCGAAAGCTCTTTGGTCTTGGCCATGGCGGAGTTTGGAGTCTGACTGTTTGAGGCTGTGGACAGGTGTCTTTTATACAGATGATGAGTTCAAACAGGTGGCATTCATACAGGTAACAAGTGGGGGACAGAAAAGCTTCTTACAGAAGACGTTACAGGTCTGTGAGAGCCAGAGATTTTCCATGTTTGAGGTGACCAAATACTTATTTTCCACCCTAATTTACGAATAAATTCTTTACAAATCCTACCATGTGAATTCATGGATTTTTTTTTTCACATTCTGTCTCTCACAGTTGAAGTGTACCTCTGGTGCAAATTACTGACCTCTGTCATCATTTTAAGTGGGGGAACTTGCACAATCGGTGGCTGACTAAATACTTTTTTGCCCCACTGTATTTGTGGATTTCCCCAAGCATACACCGAACCTCCACCCACCCTGCTTCCAACAATGCCCCAGACAGGCACCTGTCTCGCCTCCATCTGTGGACAGACACAGCGGACGTGTCCTGGTCGTCCTCACCTCTAAGACTCCTGCCACGATCCTCCCGGTGAGTGGGGTGCAGTGTCCATAGCCACTGGGACCAGTGGAGAGACAGCAGAAGGGGAAGCGTCATTAAGTGTTGGCGACCACTGCTCTGCGGCTGCAATGGGGACACACCACAGGGCCTCCTCCTCGGGGCCGGGATTGACTGACTTCCTGCCACCAGCTGTGGCTGCCCCAACAGCCCCAACATGTGACCCATGGCTGAAAGCAGACCTACTCCACTGTTCCCGCTGGGAGCTCCTCCATGAACTGCTCCAGCATCAGCATGTTCAACAGCTGAGCTTCCCTTTCCTTTGAGCAAAAAAATCAACCATAGACCAAAGTCTAGATAAATCACCAATACTCTAGTGCAGGGGTGCCCAATCCCGGTCCTCGAGAGCTACCGTCCTGCAGCTTTTAGATGCATCCTTGTTCCCACACACCCGAATCAAATGAATGGCTTGTTATCAGGCCTTTGCCAAACATGATGGCATGCTGAAGAGGTAATCAAACCATTTGATTCAGCTGTGTTGGAGTAGGGATGCATCTAAAAGCTGCAGGATAGTAGCTCTCGAGGACTGGGATTGGGCAGCCCTGCTCTAGTGGATATTAATATGTTAAAAACAAGTTGGGGATATTTGTAATGAAACCAGATTTACACCAATGTCCTTCTAGAAGCAAGTCTCACAACTAGCCAGCTGGCTTGAAACACCTCCATCTGAAATGAGTGTGGGAGAGAGCCATAACTTTGTCTTTGGTGGTCACCAAAACATGGAAATTATATGTGTCTGGATAATCCACAGTCAAATTCAACTTAAAAAATCTCTGAAAGTTTGTTGGCTTTGCACAAAAATAAGCGTTAAAGATCAAGTTATACCCATACCACACAGCTTCATTAACTGCTCAAGCCAAAGTGCTGATATGAACCAAATTTCTGCTCATTCCACAAGAGCATTGAACAAAATCTGCGACTGGATATTTTTCCTCTTTAATCAGTTGTGAACTTTTCTGCAAACACAGCAACAGACTCTGCCATTCATAGGATACTCTGTCAAAAGTGGCTGTCGGAGGAACCCTCTCTTTGACATTCTTTACACACTTTACACACATCACTTATTCTATATACCACTGGCTGCAACACTGGGGGTGTCTATCCTGCAATGTGTGCCTTTATTTCTGCATTTAAATCATTACAGCTTTACAAGAGTGGTGCAATGCCAATACGGTTTTTCCCATCTGTGTTTGTGTAGTTGTATATGTATCTTACTATTTGTGCATCGTCTTGTCAGTTGTCACTTATGGTCCATTTATGCCATCCATTCACTTGCACCAACTCTAACCTGTGTGTATTATTCATTGTGTTCCTCCCCCAGTGAGGTGTGTATGTGGCTCGGGGCTGATTGAGTGCCTTTACTATGGCAGTCTGCTGGTTAAACTGGGCTACCACAGAGCCCACAGTACCATAATGCACTGCTGCCACAATCAGCTTGCCACCACTCCCTACCTGTTACAGGTCACCACACAGAAGGAAAATATATTGGTAAACATCTGTATAATCTGTGGATAGGTATGTAATACCCAAATATTTATGCTTTAGCCCTTAAAGATGTGGGTTTTTGATGAGTTGTACTAAATCTGGATTTAACAAGCCTCTGGGATCACATGAAACTGCAAGCATAATAACATTTGTTACAAATGCTTGTAGTTCAGGAGTTGCACATCATGACAATTTACATAAAATACTAATCAATATCTCACTTCTTTTTTTATAGTTAGATGGTTTAAAAATAGCCATAAGACTGAGTCTGTTCTTTTGTTTTTCATTTATTTATTTTTTGTGCTTGGTGTCAGTCATTCCTCCTTCAGGTGATTCTGCTGTGAAGAACTTGAGGCTTGATGTTTCCTCCAAGGATTAAATTCTTTTAAGGGGCAAACATTTAAATAGTAATTATTGTGTTTACTTTTGTGATTTTTCTTTTAAATGTCCACTCTAATTTTGATAAACATTTTTGCTGTTAAATGAACATGTGAGAGGGAACAGCAAATTATTGAGAAATATGAAATGTGATTTTCTTTGATAAGTGACTTAAATCAGGCATTTTTCTAAATGTTTTTTGAATAATTATCACTAGGTTTATGGGTAAACCAGCCTACCACTCCAGCAGAAGGTAGCTTAATTTATTCAGAAGGACAAATTAATATATCAGGAGATAAATTGAATACTGGCACATGTGTAAGAGCTAACTGTATTTTTTTTTAGGTATTATTATTGATTAAAATCTGGCCCTGTAACCATCAGCATTGATTGTGTAGGCAAGGAAAGTTTGGGGGGATGGGGCCATGTTGGTTGATAAGTGTAGTAAAGAAGTAAGCAGATATCTATACTATGCTGATAAATTGGCACATTGGAAGAACATATCTCATTCCTAATTTCATTTACTCAGCCAGAAAATTGTAAAATAAGCGTTGACCATTAAAGTTCCTTTTCATTTCTTTCTGTTGTTTTCCTGTCAGTTAACAAAAAAGATGTATAACACCATCCTCACAAATGTCTACAATGGTTAAGCACCACGGATCCCTCACATACAGTATATCCATGTAGGTAAGTTTCAGATGGAAATGTTCTTATTTATCCAAGGGGATTAACATCATCTTAAGTTATGGTTAGAGAAAGAAAATGTCTGGCTTTGTTGTACTGTATGCCTTTGTGTATATATATAACTTTGTATATGAAATACTAGTTCAGGGTGGTGAGTTGGATCAGTTGACAAGGGGAGGAGTTCAGTGAGGTCATGGAACAAGACTTTCGGACTGCCTTTAAGTGATTTTGGCAAACCGTCAGGCAACTCAGGAGGGGAAAGGGGCACTGCTGACTTCAACTGTGGACATAGTCTGGTGATAGAAGGAATACTTTAAGGAATACCTTAATCGCAGTGACACGTGTTAGATCCCAGTTAACCCAGTGCAGAGGTCTGGACCAGGTCACCATTCAAATGGTTTGAGTGTTTTATCCTATTATTCTAATAGGTCAGAAACTAATTTAAGCCAGTGGTGCCAGTCAAGCTTCAGATAAATGTAACGTCACTCCCAAATCAATGACCAACTGTCACTATACTATAACATATGCAGTGGTGTGGTAAGTGCAAAATGTGGCTGTTGTCAGTAAGGAAGCACATTTTCTTTCACCAGTGCAAATATTCCTCTATATCATCAAGAAGTAAGCAGCATGGTTCAATGGTGGAAATGAGACAACTCCTGGAGTCTCACCCATTTTGTCACACAGTAGCTGTTCTAATATCAAAATATAATAGGAGACAGTGAGGTCTAGGTTTACAAGTATCTGAATTAAGGTCAGTTTTTGGTAAAGGGTAAGTGTGTGTGTGTGTGTGTGTGTGTGTGTGTGTGTGTGTGTGTGTGTGTGTGTGTGTGTGTGTGTGAGTGAAACCCAACATGGCCTCCAGTGAACCATCATCAAGGAATACTTTTAAGCAGCACCATAGTTTTAATAAAGTCTTGTATTATGCAAAGCAATAAGAAGAGCCTGGTTTTGAATATTTATGAACTCACTGAAAGAGAGGAAAAAAAAGGCAGAGACTGTTCCTAATCTTTTCACATGTTTGTGATTCTGTGCATCTGAGAAAAACCAAGTAATGAGTGGGGTATATTGAGGTAGGGGGGTGGGGGGTTTGAAAAAGTAGTCTTAGGTAGAAATGAAATGTGTGTGTGTATGTGTGCGTGTGCGTGTGTGTGTGTGTGTGTGTGTGTGTGTGTGTGTTACCCTGTGTGCATAAGGGAAAACGATGCAAGTGAATATCCACTCTGCAGCTGGGTTGACTTGTGTGAAATTAGACTATAAGCACGATTGTATCTGTATGTTTAAAATATTAAAGCTTAAACATCTTGAGGATAAATATGACCAAATATTACTGCTTGTATGGTTATTAGAAATAATAAGGAACCCCTCAATTTACTGCATTGTTGAAAGCATGACAGATTACAGTTTTTTCTGATTGCTTAAGCACATTTGTTGTAACTATTGGCTAATTTTGCAAAACTCTACACACAAATAAAAAAACCTGTCACCCAATTATCAAAACATTGTAGTTCTCTTGCAAAAGCAAACACAGCTAGATTAACTCTTCACACCTTCGTAAAAATGGTGTTTCCGTATCAAACAGTACACACAAGCCATCATCTACTAAGCACACAATGCGCCAAATGCACACTGATGGTATGAATACAAAACACATCTGGCTTTTGCTTTCTCTGTGCACAATCACCATCACCAGTTTTTCCCTTTTTATCCCACAGAATTTTAGCTTGATCATTCTCAACCAGCCTGGACAACTGCTCAACATGCACATGGGGTATTGCCTGGTGTGTAGGACTTGCCTTACTCTGTGCAGGTGTTTGGTGGTTGCTGCTTTCCTAGTGGCCTCTTTATGGTCACCATTTGTCAGTGGGTTTCCTGGGTACTCAGTGTCTGCAATGTTGCCTTCAAGTAATACAACCCCCTCAATCCTGACTACCTTCCCTCTCTTTGTTACAATCTTACAAAACCTCTCCAGTACAAATGAAATTTTGGTGTTGTTTCCATAGATCCTAGTTGTGTGGATCAGTGAATCAATGTCTTATTCACTTCTGGCATACAGTTTAATATCATTCATGTAGAGGAGGTGGCTAACAATTGTTACATTCTGCAGCCAGTATCCATTCAGCATTCCAGGATCCATGTGTGGAGGCACTGAATCACAGGCTTTTTTGTAGTTAACCCAGGCGGTGCACAGGTTGGTCACTCTGGTCTCAAGCAATGGCTCTATTTACCGGTAGGTGGGGGTTTTCTCCTCCCCTGCCACTTCCTTTCTGTGCCCCACTCATGTACCGAGTTACTTGATCTTGTTCAGGGAGGTCTGCTCATAGCTCTGCTAACCACTGAGCATTGCTGGCCATCTCCCATATGTTCTTCCAGTATTGCTCAGTCTCTAGCCTTGGTGGAGCTATTCTCATATTGTTCTCCTGCATCGAGAGTATACCTTGGATGGTTCAGTGGACTACAGCTGGTTTATTTTCCTGGCTTCTACCTCTCTGGTCTACCTTTTCAAATAGCTGGCCAAGGGTGTGTGTCTTTGCTTAGCAGTTTCAAAGGCCTCAGGTATAGGCAGCTTGCTGTACTTCTTGGAAATCTCTTTCTTCATCACATGTTTCTGCAACTCCAGTAGTTGGCTTGACTGGTCAGTTTAATTAATGGATAAGGCAGAAAGAACACAAAAATATATAAATAAAATACCTCAACCAGTAACCTTTAGCCAGAGCCAAAGGAAACTCACTTATAACAAAGCAACTAATAAAAGTCCATCCATTCGCTTATCACACAGGGAGAACATGCAAACCCCACACAGAAAGACCCCGGACCTCAGGACCTTCTTGCTGTGCGGCAACAGTGCTAACCACCGTGCCACCGTGCTGCCAATAAAAGTAATGTGATAGTGTCAAATAGTTTATGATTTCCAAAAATTATAGTTGAGATTAAAGACTGCATGAAAACACTGGAAATACCCAAGATTATCAATGAACTTTATAGTCATTGTAGACTTTGGAAAGTTTCACTTTTCTGATGTTTATCCACTTTCAGAATGCGCTAGCAGGGCTGTTTCAGTTTACCACAACAAATACAACAAAAGTAGCACCAAAACCTGACCAAAGTTGGGTTGGTTAGACGGGCCCTATAAGCAGTTAACTACATTTATTTCAGGCACATATGTATATATTTTATATAAAGCTGCTGCATCAACAGAGTGTGTATATTATGAGGACGATGACACTGGTTACACGTATCACCAACCATTAAAAAAAAATTCAGACTTTCAGTAGGCCAAATAAAGCTCACTATTACAGCACCATGCCCAGGCATTGACAGCCTCCTTAAACACACACTCACACAATATCAATCATCCTATTTAAAGGTAAAAACTCCCAGTCCAAGAAAACTTATTCCTTTCTTTCCTTCCCACCACCGCCTTGTTTGCTTTTCTTCATTTATTTTCCACCCTAGTCCTCTGCTTCTGCTTCCAGTCCGTTTTCTCTGATCCTCTCCCCACCTGTCCCCACCTCCCCTCAGAACTATTTCCCGCCCCACCATTTTCTCTGTTGCTGTGAAGATAGCGCAGGAAGTTAATTTTCATGTGAGTGGACTCTTTGCCGCTTCAAGTGTTGCTTTCCAGGCCTCGAGCACATCCCGGCCAGCCTTATTCATCCTAGCAGTGGGTAGCTCCATGACTAGGTTGTCAATTAATGATACACTCCACTGGTGCAAGGAGAGAAAGTGTGCAGAGGTCTCCATCTAATAGCAGACATCTTGTTTCCCGCTAGCCAAAGTTTTCCCAGAGTCATGTTGTGGCTCTCAGTTAAGAGCATTTAGTGTGCATGGCACAATAATGGCAGGCCTTGTTATAGAAGTTAATTTACAGTTCTTTTTCCTAAAAATGCATGACTGTGAGGCATTCCCCATCTAATCTGAAATAACAGTTTGAGTGACCGTTTATTTGTGAGAGTGTGCTAATCACATTTTTTGATTTAAATACAGCTTTTGGACAGTTTTTTGAATATTAAAGAGCACTGTTCGAAATCTTGCCTCAAGATAGTTCTCAGAACAGGGAGATGGAAAGAAGCAGGGGAATAACTGAAATATTTATTTTATGTCAACTCACAATAAACAAATCTGGTGGCTGATTTGTGTACTCTGCCAGCCAAGCTGTGTCAATATTACAAAGTTGTATTGGCAGCTGTTAGGTTGTTTAATCTGTAATGTTACAAGAGAAATTGTATAATTAGAAATGAGAGATACCTCAGGTTGAGCAGTTTGGAGACACAGTTAGAGAGGCAAGGATAACATGGTTTGGGCATGTACAACTATTTTAAATTGAATGTAATTGAAAAAATATGTAACTCAAACGATGCAACGCAGTGTGACATCTAATACAAAGTGCAAACAACATACATACAATATATACACAACCCATTCACAGAGAACACTGACCAGAACTAGGCAGAGACCATATTTCTCACTTATTAGTCTCCCCTCAGCGCTTCTGAGTTAAATCCAGAATATAATTTATGCACTTATCGTGTACTTAACATTGATTCGCCACTCCCCTCTTTTCACTACCGATGCATTTACAAACACAGTTGCCAAAAAAAATAAAAAAATCACAAAAACTGGCAATCTCTGGAAAACGTAAATAAAAATGGAATGTAACTATTTGCAAATGTCACAAACCAATAAAATAAAAAGTGGGATTCGGCAGGTAGTAGAACCCTGAGACTGGTTGTAGTGGCTCAGGGTGTTGAAAAGAATCACAATCTTTGCAGAGGTCCAGTAGATTTGTTTTGTGTACAGGCTGTGATCAGCTGACCTGTGCTGCTGCTCCTGCTGCTCTCAGGTTTACTGGATTTATGCAGTCAAATCCAACGGGCTGTAATGCCATATTTTACAAGTTATCTTGGCTAATTTAAATTCCCCACACTGATGCCATACTGTTTACACCAACTTTATACTAGACAATATAAGGTTAGCATAAAGGTTGAATTCAATGACTGAATCCAACTATCATCAGCTTAAACTCAAATTGATCATATTCTTAATGTAACCTAACACTGATTATGAATACTAAATCCTTGTGCACCGGTCCGGTTAAACAGACGTGTGTGTCTTACACTAAACTGCAGGAAATTTTCATGCAACGTCAGAATCACACAAAGTATAAACCTCAGGTTCTTTTGCAGGATGTTTCACAATATGAAAAAACATCATTTCACTTTTTTGATTTAAAAAATGAGCACATTACACGTAATATTTTAAGCTCTAGTTTTTCAAATGCCCCTGAGCAGTCTTTACCTTCATAACTATATAACTATATTTCAAAAAGGGGAGATCATTAGAAAGAATGAACATGATTTATTGATGAGCAGAATATAGATAGGTGTTTGGCGGTTAGACTCTAATGGCCCGTCTTGGTGGAAGGGAACCCCAGCTGTGAAAGGGATCAGAGAAGGAGCCTAGACACTAGTGGTGGAGATGAAGGTAGCTGAAATGGAGCTTGAGTGATGAGAGGTGGAGACAGGCAGAAGGTGGGTTGCACAAAGGAGTCTGGAAAGGAGAATAACAGTGGCGCAGTGAGCTGATTGGGCTGGAGAAGGCCATGAGAAGGTGCTTTAGCAGCAGCTTTACCTTTATCTACACTGTTCCAAAAAATAGTAATGTCAAATTATATTACTGTGTATGTTACAGTTGTGTACTGTTTTTCTAGAATATCATTACATTTACATAAGTAGACTGTGATCTGACACGTCAAATGTACAATAACATAACATCACTGTAAATGTAATAAAACACAATTTACTTGTTTTTTAAATATAGTTTTTGTACATATGCATATTTAGATTGTAAAAATACATCCAGAAATGTCTCCCATCATGCCTTGGGACATGTGCTGCTGTTTAGATGTTCTTGTTTTATTGTTTATGATTATGTTACTTTTAACTGTTATCTTGAATGTTGTGTTTACGCCGTGGTGCAGAGTCACTGACAGTTGTTTTGTAGAGAGAGTGCTGTACCATGAGTGACTTCTGTTGTGCTGTTGTTGAACCTTGAGGCACATTATATCACCAGCAAGTGTTTTAATATAGAGCTCCCCCTACCAGCTCGGGGTTAAATAACAAGCTCAATGTTTCTCTGTGAGCTTCTTTGTTAAGATTTCTCTGCATGCCACAATGTAAAACATTGCACGGCCACGCTGTGCTAATTATATATTTTGAAAAAGAAATGTAGAGGTAGGAATTGCAATTAATATAAATAACATGACGCGAAGCATCGGCCAATGAATGTGAACTAACAACAAGGTTGTCTGCGACCGTAGGAAAAAACCCTAATATGAAGGTATTTTACTGTGCATTTTAAAGTAATGTTCTGTTCTTCTAGAATATCATTAAAGTTACGTAAATAGACTTTGACTTCACATTTTGAATGTAAATTAACGTTAAATCACTGTAATGTAATACAACATAATTGTCATGATTATTAAATGTATCTGTCTGTACATAGGCATATTTAGATTGTTAAAATACATTCACAAATGTATCATGGTTTCACAAATATCTGTCCGTTATTTGAAAGATTGAACTGTTGAATTCAAATGTAATGCTATGGAAAAGTATATAACATGATCCCTATAAGCTTGTGTTACATCACATGAATATTATTATCATTGCTAGTTAGGGCGATCGTGGCTCAAGAGTTGGCAGTTCGCCTTGTGATCTAGAAGATTGCCGGTTCGCGCCCCGGCTTGGACACTCTCCGTCGTTGTGGCCGTGGTGAAGAATCTTCACCTACCGCCTACTAGTGATGGCCGATGGTGCGATATGGCAGCCTCGCCTCTGTCAGTCTGTCCCAGGGCATGCAATCAATTATTATTCAAACCAACTGTTAACTGTATATTTCTGTACATTTACATATTATGATTCATATTTCCACATTCAGTGACCTTGTTTATAGGTAATTTCATTGTTTGATCACGTAAAAATGTTCCTAATTTAATGTCTAAAAGCATTTGGAAAAGGCAGAATCCCATGTCAAATTAGCGCAACAAACTCTATTTTCATTACTGAAAATAACTGTATTTTTATGGGACAGTTATTTTCTGTCGTATTTTGGCGCCCCAGCTGCCGGAATATTACCGTTTTTTTAAGATGTTTTTTTTAACAGTGTAGCAGACACGATGTGCGACAGACTGCAGAGAAACATTTTGTGTGGTTACTGTTGTTTGTCGAGCTGATAGAAATGACCTGCCACTTTTAGAAAAACGTTACTTCCTTTATACTTGCTCTTGTGCTGTTGTGCTAGCTTGACGCTGAAGTACAAAGACCACACCTTATTAACATCAATGCCAGAAACGCTGTTCCAGATAATTCCAGCCCACTTTAACCCCTGAGTAAAGTGCTCTAAACATAAATTGCCATTTATTTTGTCATTCTTCCTTCATCCCTGCAATAAGCACTGGTGATGGATACACCAATAGGATTGTCTTTTATATATCACTGTTTAAATGATGTTTAAATGTGCACACAATAACAATAATAATAATAATAACTCCCCTTCAATGTCCTAAAAACCTAAATTGTCATTTCCCCGTTTTGTTTTTTAATGCTAGGAGAATGTAAAGTACAGATATTTGTGTGAAAATGTAGTGAGTAAAAGTGAAAAAATGGTTAGAAAAATAAAAACTGAAGTACAGTACAGAAACCTGAAAATTTTACTTAAGTACAGTAATAAAACATTTGTACTTCATTACTTCAAATCCCTGGATCTGGCACTGTATAAATAACATTGAATTGAATGGAATCTTTACTGACAAGTCGTAAATAATTAAAAGGAAAAACTCATATGAGCCAAAGAGTGAGAGTTAAAAACAAAAAACCCCAAAATTTGACATTTTTAACCTCAGCAGAAACAAAACAATAAGTTGAGAAATAAAGGGATTTTCATGAAGAATCAGTAAATATTGTTGAACTTGTTCTAAGTTCAATACCTCTCTCTCGCATTTAATGCAAATTAATTGTAACAAAACAAATTCCGCATCAAAGTTTTTGTCATAAGCAGCCACTTCAGTGAATGTGTCACTTCTGATAACCTTTAAAAAATGTGTTTGGTTTGGTTTTTAGAAAAAGTACAGGGAGCGTGAAAGTGAAAAGGGTCAAATGTGACGGCCTGAAGTCATTCAGAATGCTCTTTTAATGTTGTGAATCACCGAGGACACCAAAAGAATATTTAAAATGATCATTTACAAGAGGGAGTAATAGGAAATATCAGAAAACATTAGTTATAATTATTTTCATTATAGTTGGTTTTCTGCACACTAGATAGGAAGCAACTCTCAGAGTATGTCCTCTTTACAACTCTGTTTGTGTTTAGTAGTTTGCCCAGAGGGAAAACTACTAAACAGGGGGGAAAGCATTCAAAACAAACAAAGCACCTGTTCTGTCCTGAACAGATAACAAAATAATTAAATGGTAAATGGCCTGCATTTGTATAGCGCTTTTCTAGCCCCTAAGGACTCCAAAGCACTTCACACTACATTCAGTCATTCACCCATTCACACACTGGCGATGGCAAGCTGCATTGTAGCCACAGCTGCCCTGGGGCACACTGACAGAGGCGAAGCTGCCGGACACTGGCGCCAATTAAATGACACAGCCTGTAAAATATCCACGATATCTATCCCATGCCCCCAGATATCAAGACTCAGAGGCATAGATCGCGCAGTCACTTCCAAAGCAGGGTCAACTACCTTGCAAGTGACTGTGAACTTTGACCTTCCAGTACTTCCAGGGTACAATCTGAAAATTTAAGATGAAAATATCAGTACCAGTGGAACTGCATGTGTACATGTTTGCCTCTCAGTTAGCAGTGTTGGAGAGTAACGGAATACATGTACCGGAGTTACGTATTTAATGATGAATACGTTGATGCTCTAATGCCTGGATCTCAATCTTGCAGCCCATGTCACCTCTACTTGCGGCCCGCATAATGATGTGAAGAAATATTTTTTAAAATTATTTTAAAAATTATTTAATATGAAGGCAATAGGCAGAGTGTTACAGGCATAGCCCTAAAGAATGTAGCCTCATGGGCAGTGTAGTCCGTGCTGCAGAGAGAATGGACTGCCATATCCGTTATGTGTCTGTGAGCACTAGGGAGGAAGAAAGGAGAGAGTCGGAAAGTACCAGTTGTCACCAAGCAGAAACGGGAGATGGAAGCATGTAAATATAATAATAACCACTGCAGCCAAAAAGAGTGCTATAACTAAACTGGGAAAACTAGTACTGTGACAGACTAAGAAGACTCAGAGACTATGGTGATAACTGCAAAGACTGACCGTGAAAACATGTAGGGTGGGAACACAGACGGCGCAACACAGACTGCATGAAACACAGAGACTAAATACACATGAGGGATGATCTGGGGAAGTGGCCACACATGGGAGCACAGCTGACACACATGAACCTAAAGACAGGACAGGAGAAGTGAAACTAAATACACTGACATTGAATACAGACTTTCAAAGTAAAACAGGAAACATGGAGATTAGACATGACATGAACTAAACGTAACCACGCAGACATGACTCATGACAGGTAGACGCACGAACCAGGGAGACTGAGTACAGGGGAAGATGACAGAAACGACAACATGAACTTGGCAACATAAGACACACAGACACAAACACATGAAGGGCAAGGGAGACTTAACTTACAAATGAGCTAGAATAACTTAATGAACCTAAACAAACAATAAACATCAAAATAGACTAAAACTCAAAACACTGGGTCGCACGACCCAGGACCATGACAGGAACCCGACGTATTATCCAGAGGTCCCTTTACTACGGTTCGGCGCCGCGGACCTGTTTTATATACGCGCGGAATAGTTTTCTATACGAGAACGCTGCAAAAAAGTGCAGCCTTACCTAATGTCCACCCTACTGTTACTCATTTTATATTAAGATTTAAAAATCTAGTTGATATTGGTATGGCGAGTAACCTTCAGTAATAATAATAAATCACACAGCAATAGTACATTCATGTAGTTGTAAAAAGCAGGATAGAATATTAAGTAATCCAAAGTATTCAGAATACGTTACTCTCATTGAGTAACATAATCTGTAGTGGAATACATTTTAAAAGTAACCTTCCCAACACTGTCAGTCAGCACTGCGACTGTCTGATACACCCTGTACAGAGATCACCATGGTATGGAAAGTTACACATTGCTGTAGATTTGTAATTAGGGATTTATGTGTGTGTGTGTGTGCGTGTGCGTGTGTGTGTGTGTATACATAGAGAAACTGTATGTTTGGTTGTGTCTCTTAGATAGAAAGTGTAATGTTATGCTACAGCCTCTGATCCTGTGCGAGTGCCTGTGTGTAAACTTCCACAGCTGCAGGCTCCAGGCTCTATTGACAGATATCATGGATGAACTAGGAGGATGGAGGAGTTCAACTGAACGTGTCTGGAATAAATTGCTCAAGGTAAAAGAAGTAAAGTTGTTTGTGTGTGTGTGTGTGTGTGTGTGTGTGCGCCTGTGTCTGCGTAAGAGAGAGACAGAGAGATGCTCAGTGTTGCAATTCCTACTCCACTGCTTGCGCAACAAGCAAAACAAAACCCTGCATAACATTCAGTTGCAACAACTTCTAAAAAAGTAGCACTGCCAAAATATCACACCTCATGTGGTTAAAACAAGATGAAGCTTCCGAAACTATATTACTCTGTAAAGTTGTATTTTTATATTGTATATTGATTTTATGCCAATTTTCTTATTGCTCTTTTTGTAATTATTAGTCAATTTTATTTTCATTTGCATTACTAAAACATTGTGCAACTATCGTGGCCTGACTTAAGAAAAATGCATTCTAAAAAAGAAATATTACTGAAACCAATATTACTACACTTACGGTATGTAGCTGTTCTTAACACCATAACACTATTCTCATCACTGTTTTGTTGTGTGTTACCTCTAAACAGCTGTCATATAACCACAAAGGTGTTACCACTTCCCTTGAGCTTGACACAGAACCTCTCCATTGGTAGAACCATTTAACCAATAAATTACATTTTTTTTAATGAATCAGAATTAGTTCAACTAGCAAGACACACGTTATAACTTCTAATATCTATGATGCAACTGATGCAACTTTATATTCTTTACTTTGTGCTAGTTATACATAACCACAGTAAAATGTCTTCATGTCTTTTTTTTTTTTTTCATTTTTACGTGAGGTGTTTTGTACTGCCTATAAAATGTATATAATATATTTGTTCTAATTTAGTAATTCAGGCAAGTAAGTAGCCTGATTTTAACTTTGACAGTTGTCTTCAGTATAAACACCCTGAAGGTCTTTTTTCTAATCATTTGAAAAGCTTTTCAAAATACGCTTTACATCTCTGCAAACTATGTTAAAAATACGAGATAAAATTTTTATGTCAAATTAGTCCTGACAAGGTCGTGTCATATATTAGCTTTACATTTATGATGTGATGAATGTTTTTATTTGTTGTGTGTGTGTGTGTGTGTGTGTGTGTGTGTGTGTGTGTGTGTGTGTGTGTGTGTGTGTGTTAGTTAAAGGACTTTTTCATCAAAACAGCTATTATCCATCTCTTGCAATTCAGGTCAAATGTTTGCATACACCGTCATCACGGGCATGGATGTCGTGGTAATTCGGGCATTTAATGATTTCTTGGAACTGTTCTTTTTCCAAGGTGAAATAATCTTACAGTATACATCTTTAATTATTTAAAAGAAAAAGAACTGGGGACATACATTTTATTTTATTTTGGATTTTCTCTAATCCACATACACAAGTATACATAAGTGTCAAATATTTAAATGTACTTAAAGAGGACATAAAACGCTATACATATAAAGGTTCATTTAAAATCAGTTTAAGGGGATCACTTTTGTGCTAACTCCTGCTGCAGGAGTTTTATGTTAGGAAACTGAGGATATACTGTCCTCTTTTACTGTCTGTCTCTTTAGTAGTAAGTGGTTGTCAGCTGGAATTTCCCGCATGTGTGCAGCTAGTCAAACAATGGAGAGCCAGATACTGCTAACGAGTCAGTGAAAGTGGACAGTATATCCTCAGTTTCTTAACATAAAACTTATTGCTGCAGCTATTGGCAGCACAAAAGTGATCCCTTTAAACTGATTTTTACTTTGACTCTCCTTATTTTCCTCTGACTTATTGATTCGATAAACTCATGTAAGTCTATTAGCCGTAACCAGCCAACCAATCAACCATATGAAGTAATGTTCTGTACTGACAGATGATGGTGCTACCTATGTTCTCAATACTTAAACACTTAAGCACCGATTCTTTTAAATCCAGCTTCACAGACAGTGTTACATCTATGTGAGTTTTTCAAGGCAGGGCTCTATGATCTAAATTTGTCATGGTTGGCTGTGTGGCAGGCGGGCAAGCAGGAGTGGTGGATCCAAAATGCAGGACTCAGACACAGAAGTTCAACTTAAAGCGCAGCTTTATTGCTGGAAAACCTCTTACTAACTAAACTCACCCAAAGACAAACAAAAACGCTGGTGGACTAAAACACTGAAGCAGAATACTGAACTGGAACTAGAGCTAGAGCCGGAAACAAAACACTGGTAACACGGAGGCAAAACACACACAGCTTGTTGAGGGTACGACGCAACACTGACACAGAGAAACACAGGGTCTAAATACACTGGGAAGTAACGAGGAGAATGAGACACAGAAGGAGAGCACAGCTGGGGGAAATTAGAACTGACGAGACAAGCAAAGCAGGACACATTCACATAAGTCACGGACCTACAAAGTAAAACAGGAAGGATCACACAGAGACGCGAACTTGACACAGTGGAGACTGCAACTAAGAAACACAGACATAAACCATAAGGCAGAGGACTCTAAGAACCGAGAGACACAGAGGGGAACTCAAACATGCAGACACAGACTTACACAGAACAGAGGGGACATAGAGAAACATGAAGGGCAAGGGATCGAAACTAGAAACCATAGAAACTCACACAAGTACAATAATACAAAAATTACAAAGAACTGAAACGCTGGGTCAGGAGACCCAGGACCCTGACAAAATTAGCCTTTATATGTGCAGTGTTTCATATCCTCGTTTAATATTTCTATAAGTGTTGCCCAGAGTCTTCCAGTGTCTTTTAACTTGCCAAATCCAGGGTTTATTCTCATCAGAAATCATAATTGACTACAGCTGGTAGTTTCTCTTTGAACCACTGCCTGAATTTACCAATACTCAGAACTACGTGAAAGTCCAAGGACCTCACTGAAGATCTAAGAAGGAGACCTGTAGATTGATATTCAAGGTCTCTTGATTTATCCGTTATGTGGAAAATCTTAGTGTGAAACAAGATGTCCATTTAAAACCAAGTGAGAAGATGTTTCCACAGGATAGGCTAATAGATCAATAAAATGGTCAAATGTACTGTAAGACAGTAAAAATACAAATAACAGCATAGCTGCAGTGCGGCTTCTTTAATTAGTGAAAACGTCATATCTTTTAATTAGACATGCATTTATAGTAGTATTTTAGTAGTTCTTAAACTACTTAAAGTACTAGCAATAATGTTTTAGATACGATCTGAAGAGTACTTATTTGATTCTACCACACGTGTAATACCAGGAATTCCTACAAACACAAAAACATCTGTTATGGCAGTCTGTCTTTCCAGCCTAGGAAAAAAAATAAATTTAAAATTTAAAAAGTAGAGGTGTGCTTGCGTGCATGCACAGGTTGGCAGCCTGAATCAAGGCCTGAATATCCAGTTTGGTCCGTGATGAAATGCTCTACTTATTTATTGATCATCTTCAGAATCAGAGTTTGAAATAAACAAGCAAGTGTTGAGTTTTCTGGTTGAGTGATCTTCAATCTATAAAACGGCAGCTTAAGTTAAAGGGGAATCCAACTCAAATACAGCAATAAACAAACAAGTTTAACAATCTATCATATTAAACAATACAAGAGCAAGCAACAAGAGCAAGATTGGCAGCACCACATCTTGTTTTTTTCCAACATTTAACACAACCTCATCAGCAGGCTGTATTTCACTGTGTTGGAAATATCAAAACTGGAATGTTGAGCGAATGTTTAATATGTTCTCTGTGTCACTAGTGCACTTGTCAAAAAGCTTTCTCATACCAAACCGGACTGCTGATGAATTCAGTGGTCTGTCCAAATCCTTGTTCATTTATTCAGAGCATCACCTCCAACACCGTGGGAGATAAAATAGTCGGGTGCAGTCAAGTGTCCAAGTGTGTGAAACAGCAGTGAGAGGTATCAAACCAGATGCCCAGTAGACTGAAATCTCTGCTGTCAGTGCGTGCTACATGTGCTTTTTTTTTTTTTTGCAATACATACATATATTTTTGACCTTTTCCAAACACTTTTTTAAATTTATTCATCTTAAGGACTTGTTTTCATAAACTACTGTTTGGATCAGTTAGCAAAGCTGTACATTTGCTAGACATGCCAGTATAGTAATGTATTGAGAACTGTGCATTTTACACATAATACAATCAAAGAAATAAGTCTTTGCTGGCAAAACAAACTCCACAAAATCTGTATAGTTTAAATTACACTGAAACATTGCGCACATTTCCAAACTTAAAATGTGTTTTTGAAGTTTCTCTAAACTCATATTCATGATATGATGCTGAACAAAAGCTAGGTACTCATCTCCCAAGGTTGTGGAGATAGAGAAACGGACCCAAATGCAGGCAATGGAGATGAAGGAGAGTGTTTAACAGAAAACAAGCCTTTATTTGTGGCTGAAAAGAAAAACTACAAAACAACCTGCAAGAATGCTAAATTGGGGACACTAAACATGAATCTGGAAACTTAGAGCTAACAAGCTAGAACCTGGAAACATAGCTGGAGACACACTTGGGCAGAGAAACACCGGGGATTATACACAGACGCTCTGACAAAGAACAGAGGTAACTACACACTAAATATACACACAAGGTAACAAGGAAATGGAAGACAGGCAGGGAACACAGAATACATGACCTGAGACACGGACCTTCAAAGTAAAACAGGAAATACAACTGGCTCAAGGGCACGGACTTGATACTACACGGAGTACAGGGACCAAAACCTAAGAACTGGAAATACAAAACAGAAACCATCACACTAGCAGTCGAAACACATATGAAAACAAAGATCAGTAATAATACAAAAACCAAAACACTGGGTCAGCTACCCAGGACCATGACAGTTCTAATGCAATAGACTGATACTTGTACTGATAATCAGTACAAGAGTTTATGTACCAGGCCCAGTTTATATCAGTTAAAGTAAAACATCCTTCAGCAAGACGCATTAACTGACAAGGATGTACCAAAATGTGTGCAGCATTATTGTGCTTTTAGGAAAATTGACAGAAATGCAGATGATTATTTAATCCCAGTGTCACTGACTTACTGGCTATCACTTAGTGTTAAAATCTGCTTTTAAATATAAAATAAGAAAAGTGATTCAAAATAAGCAAGTAAAATTACTCAAAATTATTAAAATTATTACATTTATACACATACTACAGTAGAGACCTGGATACCAGTTTGCACTACTGGACTTATGGCGGACAAAGAAGCACTTTTAGTAACATTTTGTGGCTTTATTTCAGATTCATAATTAGAAGTGTTAGAAAAATGCTACTGAAAAATGAATAAATTTTGGAACTACCGTTTCTGTGTCTAAATGTTCTGCAGCTTTGTCCATAAAAACAGCCATACCTGATTTAAATGTTGCCGTTGTCAATTGCAAGGTTATCCTTCACCTCTCAAAGTGCAGTGATCACATTTGCTTTTCCACATTTCCAGTTTTGCTGTCAACCTCAAACTGGAGAAAGCAAAAACCCTCTTCTGATTTAAACTGTCACATCATTGATGATGATGAGAGCTTAGTCTTCACCTGTTATAAAGACAACAGTGTTCACAGGAAGCATTTGCAGCATTCAGCGGAAGAGTCTGCAGTGTCCAAGGCTGAAGGTGGCACACACAAGATCAGGAGCCTATTGTCAAACTGTGACATTTACAGGGTTTTGTCCGGTGAGTTCATCCCTCAGCGTCTGACTGTGTGCAAAGAGTTATGTTAAAGGAAACTGATGTTTTTGCTGTCTTGCCAATATGCACCTGAACCCAGCATGCTGAAATTTGACCCTGTGAAATGTCATCATTTTCTAGAAAATGAAATTAGAAGTTTTCAAGTTTTGATATGACCCAACACCAGTAAGCAAAGGTTCGGAGCAAAAGCAGTGGAAACAGTCCCGAGGTGCACGCAAGGACAGTAGTTAAAGTTTAAGAAGGTTAGATTTGTTTACACTCTGTGGAAAAATTAATAAAACCTTCTGGTTACATCTTGCACACCAGTAATAATAACTGGATGTGGGCAAAGGTCTGTTTAGACCTTTGCCCACATCCACTACATCCATTACGATGAAATTAGAAATATGTCTTCCCTGAATATGATCACATGCTTTCAAGAAATAAATAGGATTATTCCCTACAACAACCAAAACTGAATCTTTTGTATGAAGCACATCACTCTAATAGATGTGAGAGAAAAAACAAACATTGTCTTAGACATACAGGATTGTGAAAAATAAAGTTTTAACTCTGTACAGTGTTGTGAAAAACTACTGAACAGCAAGTAATCATTTTGTGTTTGAGGTTATCAAGCTCTCACATCATTATGGAGGAAATTGGCCAACTCTCTACTCAATTCTTTGCGATTTGCAGACATTTATTTGTGCAAAGCTACATTAAGGTCATGCCACAACATTTTTGTGTATGGGCCAAGCTACAGCTATTGGACAGATACTCAATGACTGTTAGCTGCAAAACAAAACCAAATCATCACCCCTCTACCTCCATGCTTGCATGCTTGGTATGAGGTAATTTGCTGATATGCTTTGTTTTGTTTCCACCAATGGTTGTGCGTTAGAGCAGACATCTCCACTGTTGTTTCTCTTCTGTTTCAGTCTTTTTCAATTTGTACCGACATGAAGTTTCACTTTCACTGTAGAGTCTGAGATGTAGCTCCGTCTGACCTTGGGTTAATTTGCTGAGACGTCCACTCCTAGGAAGATTGTGGCACTGTGTTAACACACACCTGACGGCAAACTGCCCAAACTTCTACTTTTATATATGTGGTCACACTTGCTGATGATCACTTAATCAAGCGCATTTCAGCATCTAACTTCTACTTACCCTTTTAATTACTATGGAAACAGTAATAGTGTACTTGATTTTTCAGAGGACTACACAGGGAACTGTGAAACCGTTCTTTTTCACCTACTTGAATGAAAGAAGGTGAAACAGTCAGGTTAAAAGCCTGGAAGTGGAAAGTGGACGAAAAGGAAAAGATGGGGAGGATTTTTTTTTTCATCTTTTGAAGTAGTACATTTAAGTGATTTAGAAAGACAGCAGAGAAAGATAGGCAGAAAGATGGCAGTGGAGCGGAGTTGATGCCTTCTGGGGCAGTGTATAGTGAAAAAGAAGAGTAGGAGAAAAGAAAAAAGTAGTTACAGCTCTCCTGCAGCTCAGATGATAAATGGCATCAGCTTGACTTTTGTGTGTATGTTTCTTTAGCTGTGCATTCACTCATGTGTGTGTTGTGAGAAGGTGGAATTGCCAGGCGAGTCTGTATGGCACTCAGTGAAGCAAAGCTGCTGCAGTTACTGATAAGCTTTATTAATCACGCCATCGGCCACTGCATGATACACACAATCATACAAAAAAGCTCAAACACACCCTGGTAACCACAGGATCAATCCAAACTGTGTGGTCCTCAGGTCTTTCTGTATTTAACCAGTATACTGACTGGAAAGGAAGAAGAAAAGAAGACTTCAGACTCCATGGCAAAGCCACCTCTCTGATAAAAACAAAGTTATCGATAATGTGTTTTACTGTGGCGTCATATATTTCTTGATGACTCCATTATGAATTAACAGAGGATTCATTAAAATACCATTACATGAAAATAACTGCAGACTCCTACACCTTCTCTCTCTCCCTCTTCCCTTTGATTCTTTCCCCTCTCCTGCCCTTTGTGTCCTTTTTTCCATTTCACTTCTGACCAGAACAGTGAGGGTGCAATTGAATGTTTTCCACTCCATAAACTATCTATAAGGGAATTTGCAGGCCGTGCTGCTCTGATGCAGTAGAGATGTGGGTGCTTTTTCTAGTTTTTTTTTTCTCCATCTGTATTGGGTTTATTTCCAGACACTGTCTCCAGCACCACCTGACTCTTGCTTTAGTCCCTTTCCCAGTTCACCTTCATCTGTTCCTTCTGCCCCCTTGGTTTTTCTACTGCTTTCTTCTATCCTTTCCTTGTCTGGGAAAATAGATTATATATAAAATATATATAGAGAGAGAGTAGAGTGTGTGTATCAAGATTTTTACTTGTTTTTGTTTTTTCAACATTATACTTTTATATTTTCATACAGATTTTCTTTCAGTTCATGAAAGAGCTGAAAACTTGGAACACTGCTTGCATGTGGGTACTACCATGATGCCCAGCCTGTAAAATTATCAACATATTTAAACCATCTCTAAACCTGCATAGTATGTCAGGGACTTAAATCCTCTATGAATCAAAAATCATGCACTACATTATTGTAATGATCATTTTAACATTCACAACATAAAATCTAGTGTTCATATTTCAGTAGCAGTTAGCCTGTTCCTGTTTCAGCGTGTTTGGTCAAAATCATTGTTGTCTTAAAAACGTGCGCGTATCCTTAACATTAGTGCTGTGACATGTCAGCAGTGGTTTAATAGATGCATGTAAAGGATATTACATATTGTGAAGAATCATGTGCAGTGATAATGCTGTGAAAATACTTACAAAATAAATACATAGAGAAATATCTTTTTCTAAACCTAAACAAACATTTTTAACTAATTAATAAAAACAACAACAAAAAAACAAAGTTCCCACCAGGACATAGACTCCAGCTCTGTGGCTGGAGCTTATAGATTGCTTCCCCACAGCCACTTTAGGCTGCTCCCTTATTTCCCAGGAGGCAGTGGATGGATCCACATGTTTGATTTGATAAAATGTTTTCTGTCTGATTTATCCAGACTTGGTACTTGCACTAACAGTACACAAGCTTGGGAACCTTGAGACTAGGTTTGTGTCTCCTCCTCAAGTCAAACTATCTTTGGTATATAAGGTGAATGTGATGACCACAATACCACAGCGCTTCTACTTTACCACTGCAACCTTGTAATGTGGGCTTGACACTGAACCATTTTCCACTCCAAATAGAAGGATTATCTCAGGGAATCTAATACTGCTGTGGCTAGTGTCAAGGCACAAACACAACAAGGATACCTGTGTGTCCCTGAATCCCTATATGACCCGAATCGATAATTATGTAACTTACTTTATTAATATTACTGTTAATCTTGTCTATTTTGTGTTTCATGTGTTCATTTTGGCAAATTAATTGTATTCAAAATGCAAAGTGAAAGTGTAGGGCGATGAAAGGAGCAGCCATAATTGTACAAAGGATACAAAAGAACAGTTCTACAACTATTTATTAACTTGAAATCAATATTTCATTTTTTAAATACCTTGGTTATTACTGATATATAGAACACTAGTGCAGTGAAATGTCTATATTACTGTTGTGTGTGTGTAAGTAAGTAAAATTTTATTTATATAGCACATTTCTAGATAGACATCACAAAGTGCTTTACAGATATAACAGATTAAAAGACAAAAAACAAACAAAGTTAACAAAAAGCAATTTTAAAAAGATAAGTTTTTAGCTGTTTTTTAAAAGTAATCAATGAATCAACGGATCGTAGGTCCTGAGGAAGGGAGTTCCAAAGTCGAGCGGCCACAGTAGCAAAAGCTCTATCACCCCTAGTTTTCAGTCTCGTATACTGAATGACAAGTAGGCCCTGACTACTCGACCTCAGAGACCTACTAGGGGCATAGGGCTGCAAAAGTTCAATAATATATGGTGGTGCTTGTTGTCGAAGAGCCTTAAAAGTTAAAACCAAAATCTTAAAATGGACTCTAGATTCGACAGGAAGCCAATGTAACTGCTTAAGCAACGGTGTTATATGTGAATATTTAGAAACTTTCGTCTTCTCCCACCCCCATTCTCTGCGGCCTGCTGGAGCGGGAGGGCTAGTAGGAGGAGTTGGCCGTCCGACTGCGGTCTGGGGTGTGGGGCCTCCCTGCTGCTGCGGAGTCGGGGTGGTCTGCCTCTCCCCACCGCAGGGAAAAGGGTAACACCACCTGGGTCTGGGTGCAATTCCCCCCTCCAGGGGCAAGGGTACCTAGACCCGGTTTGTAGAGTACGCTTGGGGAGTGTGATTGTGTGTACAGCGTCTCTTTATGTCTGTCTCCACGTTGGTTGAGTGTGGAGTGAGTGCATATGAGAGCATGAGGGTGGGAATGGATGTTTGTGTCTGTGTGTGCCTGTATGTCTGTGTCTATATGTCAGGTTGGGTATCAGACGCCACCTCTCTGGGGACACCTCAGGCCCTCCAAGGTTTGGAGGCCTATCTCCACCCACCACCACTTCCCCTGCCGGTGGCGGACTCCCTCAGGTGTCGGTGTGTTGGTGGTTCTTTGTGTCTGGGGGTGGGCGTCCGGGTACACACCGGCTCACTCCTTGGCGGCCGCTTGTCGGGGCCTGGGGCCTGGGGCTCGCTCGGGCCCCTTTGGAGGTGGGGTGCCCCCGGCCTCTCGGCCTAGGGCTCGGTCACTCAGGCGCAGCTGGGGGTCGGCGGAGCTCACGGGCGCGTCACTGCAACTCCCCCTGACTTCTGCTCCGCGGCTGCTGGGCGAGCCCTCATCTGGGACTCTCCTCAGCTCTTACTGGGACAGTGGCGCGGCTGCCCCTCTGTTGGTCTTCCATGGTCTCTTGTGTTCTGGGGGCCTCTGGATGTCTGGAGTTTTGATCTCCTCCATACCCGCTTCACACCCTGGAGGACGGGGCTGTGGCCCCCCCACACTCCCTAGCAGATCATTACATGGAGAAACCTTTGGAATGCAAGCATGCTGATCCACACAGGTATGCACACATGGGTATTCACAGACACGGACTAAAGCTTTCTTGGCTGCTGCCTCAAAGCACACTGTGCGCTGTCTATCTTGCGTGCTGCACAATATCGTTTATTATTTAGTAAATATTGATATCTATGACTAGCTAGTTTATTGTGATGGTGCTTTGTTTTCTCTATTATTATGTTGCTCTTTGTTGTTTGCTGTCTCCTCTGTTTGTTTTTTTTGTTTGTTTGTTTGTTTGTTTTTTTCTCCATACAGGTGACCCAGGAGTTCTTTTTTTTTTTTTTCTCTCTCTTCCCCCCCCTTCTCACCGTCTCTTCTCCTCTTTGGTTTTCTTTCTTTCTCTCCCCCTCTCTCTCTCATTCATTCCCCCTGTCCTATTTATTAAAAAAAAAAATGACAAAGGATGAACTGAAGCTCTGCCATCACGTAATGTCGCATACTGCTGTTTCTGATGTCATTTAAAAAAAAAAAAAAAAAAGAAACTTTCGTCAAAAGTCTTGCTGCAGCATTCTGAACGATCTGCAGACGCTCCAAGGAACCTTTGTTTAAACAAGTAAACAGGGAATTGCAATAGTCCAATCGTGATGAAATAAAAGCATGAATAACAATCTCGAGTTCGGTATAGGATATTATAGAGCTCAATTTAGAGATATTTCTTAAATGATAAAAGCAGGACCGAACAAGAGATTTAACATGACTATCTAACGTAAGAGCAGGATCAAGGATAATCCCTAAGTTCCTGACAGATGGTTTTACAAACGCTGAAAGAGGACCAAGAGCATTTATTATACTGGGTCTATGTCTATCTGGGGCACATAAGAGGACTTCGGTTTTGTTATCATTTAGTTGGAGGAAGTTTTCAGCCATCCAGCCTTTAATGGTTTCCAAGCACACATTTAAAAGCCGCAGCTTAGAAACCTCCTCCGGCTTAAAAGATATATAGAGTTGGATATCGTCCGCATAACAATGGTAACAAATATCCTCAAAAGGGCTCAGAATGTGCTGGAGAGGGAGTAAATAAACTAAAAACACTAATGGCCCCAGCACAGAGCCTTGTGGCACACCAAAAGACAGAGACGCAGAAGATGATCTATACTTAGAAACTACTTAGATACTTAGTGTGTGTGTGTGTGTGTGTGTGTGTGTGTGTGTGTGTGTGTGTGTGTGTGTGTGTGTGTGTGTGCATACCTGCAGTCACGCTTGCAATCATGCTTAGTTTCCATTCCACAAAACCCAATAAATGCATCTCCATCCATCCATCCATCCATCCATCTTCATCCGCTTTATCCGAGGCCGGGTCGCGGGGGCAGCAGGCTAAGCAAAGAGGCCCAGACCTCCCTCTCCCCAGCCACCTCCTCCAGTTTATCCGGGGGAACACCAAGGCATTCCCAGGCCAGCCGAGAGATATAATCTCTCCAGCGTGTCCTGGGTCTGCCCCGGGGCCTCCTCCTGGTGGGACATGCCTGGAACACCTCACCCAGGCGGCGCCCAGGGGGCATCCTTGTCAGATGCCCGAACCACCTCAGCTGGCTCCTTTCGATGTAGAGCAGCAGCTGCTCTACTCTGAGCCCCTCCCGGATGGCCGAACTTCTCACCCTATCTCTAAGGGAGAGGCCAGCCACCCTTCGGAGGAAGCTCATTTCTGCCGCTTGTATCCGCGATCTCGTACTTTCGGTCACTACCCACAGCTCGTGGCCATAGGTGAGGGTAGGGACGTAGATTGAGAGCTTTGCTTTTACACCCAGCTTTCTCTTCACCACGACGGACCGGTGCAGCGTCTGCATTACTGCAGCTGCAGCCCCAATCTGTCTGTCGATCTCCGGCTCCCTTCTCCCATCACTCGCAAACAAGACCCCGAGATACTTGAACTCCTCCCACTTGGAGCAGAAACTCATCCCCGACCCGGAGTGGGCACTCCACCCTTTTCCAGCTGAGAACCATGGCCTCAGATTTGGAGGTGCTGATCCTCATTCCCGCTGCTTCACACTTGGCTGCGAACCGTTCCAGTGCGAGCTGGAGGCCCTCACCCGATGAAGCCAACAGAACCACATCATCCGCAAAAATCAGAGATGAGATTCTGAGGCCACCAAAGCGAAAGCCCTCCGCCACTTGGCTGCGCCTAGAAATCCTGTCCATAAAAATTATGAACAGAACCGGAGACAAAGGGCAGCCCTGGCGGAGCCCACCGGGAACGAGTCCGACTTATTGCCGCCAATGCGAACCAAGCTCTTGCGACGGTTGTATAGGGATCGAATGGCCCGTAGCAATGGGCCAGACACCCCATATTCCCGCAACACCTCCCACAGGACACCTCCAGGGACACGGTCGAATGCCTTCTCCAAGTCCACAAAACACATGTAGACTCCCATGCACCCTCAAGTGTCCTCGAGAGGATAAAGAGCTGGTCCAGTGTTCCGCGACCAGGACGAAAACCGCATTGTTCCTCCTCTGAGGTTCGACTAGCGGACTAACTCTCCTTTCCAGCACCCTGGCATAGACTTTCCCAGGTAGGCTGAGGAGTGTGATCCCCCTGTAGTTGGAACACACCCTCCGGTCCCCCTTCTTAAAGATGGGGACCACCACCCCGGTCTGCCAGTCCACAGGTACTGCCCCTGATCTCCACGCAACATTGCAGAGGCGTGTCAACCAGGACAGCCCTACAACGTCCAGAGCCTTCAGGAACTCGGGGCGGACCTCATCAATACCAGGGGCTCTGCCACCAAGGAGTTGTTTAACTGCCTCAGTGACTTGGCCCCCGGAAATTGGCGGGTCATTCCCCTCATCCCCAGACTCTGCTTCCTCCTCGGAAGACGTGTCAGTGGGATTAAGGAGGTCCTCGAAGTATTCCTTCCACCGCCTGACAATTTTCTCAGTCGACGTCAGCAGCGCTCCGCCAGCACTATACACAGTGCAGGTAGAGCACCGCTTTCCCCTCCTGAGACGCCTGACGGTTTGCCAGAATCTCTTCGAGGCAGTCCGAAAGTCTTTTTCCATGGCCTCTCTGCACTCCTCCCACACCCGAGTTTTTGTTTCAGCCACTGCCCGAGCCGCATTCCGCTTGGCCCGTCGATACCTGTCGGCTGCCTCCGGAGTCCCACAGGCTAACCAAGCCCGATAGGACTCTTTCTTCAGCCTGGTGGCTCCCTTCATCTCTGGTGTCCACCATTTGGTTTGGGGATTACCACCAAGGCAGGCACCAACCACCTTGCGGCCGCAGCTCAATGCAGCAGCTTCGGCAATGGAGACGCTGAATGTGGTTCATTCAGACTCAGTGTCCCCAGTCTCCCTCGGAATGCTGTTGAAGCTCTGCTGGAGGTGTGTGTTGAAGATCTCGCGGACTGGGACCTCTGCTAGACATTCCCAGCACACCCTCACTACGCGTTTAGGTGCACCGGGTCTGTCCAGTGTCCTCCCCCGCCACCTGATCCAACTCACCACCAGGTGGTGATCAGTTGACAGGTCTGGTGATACGATTACAAAATCGATCATCGACCTACGGCCTAGAGCCTCCTGGTGCCACGTGCACTTATGGACACTCTTATGTTCGAATAGGGTGTTTGTTATGGCCAAACTGTGATTAGCACAGAAGTCCAATAACAAAGCACCGCTCGGGTTCAGATCAGGGAGGCCGTTCCTCCCAATCACGCCCCTCCAGGTCTCGCTGTCGTTACCCACGTGAGCATTGAAGTCTCCCAGCAGGACAACAGAGTCTCCAGGTGGAGCACCTTCCAGCAGCTTATTATCCAGGAGAGCCTGTGAAAGTACTTCCAGTCATGTCAATGCTGACAATAAACTTTTAATTCTTGCTCATCTTGTGCTGACGAAACATTAACAAGAACTGAAGTTGTTGTTTTCATGTGTTTGTAGGGGTCGTTCTTCTGGTGCAATCCAGATGTGTATCGCTAAGCATAAGTTCAGCATGTGACCCACCAGCCATTAATTAATTATAAATCAACTTAATCAGTTCTGACAATGAGTCATTGGTCCTAATTAGGCTAAATCAAAATTGTGGAATCACTTGGTTGTATATTATTTTATAACCTTGCAAGCAAAGTTTGTATTCAGTTTATTTGTCACCACAATCAGCATCCTACTGCTACTACTAGGATACCTCGTGTGGGCAGATGTGGGATAATCTGGGTTTTTATAATTATTTCACTGGTCAGCATTTCTTTCAGAAGTTGCCTCTGAAATTAAATGTGCCATTTCTTATGGATTTTTTTATGCTGAATGCACATATGACAAACACGGTAAACAAAATATTTAATTTTTAAGAATTGTAAGAAGGTCTTTATATAACATGCCCGATTCACAACCGTTCATAGAAGCACTTTTTATACATGTAATTGATTTGTACCTAACATTCACACACATTCATACTCTGATGACTGCAGTGCAGAGCAGCTTGGCGTTCAGTGTCTTGCCCAAGGATATTTTGGCATGCAGACTGGAGCATTGAACCATATACGTTCCAATTAGCAGATGACCTGCTCTACCTCTTGAACTAAAGCCACTTAATCTTATCTATTTATGATTGCTTCAAATTTCAACACATAACAGGTTAAAAATCAGACAAAAAAGAAAATTAATGTGGACTTAGCTCACTATTTTTTAGTGATTTGTTTATTTTTTTTTATTTTATTTTTTTGCCAAAATTCAAGTGTTTAAGTGTATTTTAGTCATTTCTGGTTTAAACTTTTGGTCTTACACCTAACATATAAGCAAATCATAGAAACAGCCAAAATTATAAGCATCTTCAGAATCAGTGAACCATAACGAGTAAAAGCATCCTGGCTGTGGACAAGTAAGAGATGTTTCACTTTTTAAATAGCTAAACTGTTTGTCTAGAAATAAATATTTTTTTGTAGAAAGCAAGGATGCTTCATTTTAATACCCACAACTCAGAAAAAACTGCCAAAACAAACCAATAGTTTTTTATGTAATTTGTTAAAATGAGAAACAGATTGGCCCAAAAAATGTAAGACATGTCAACATGATCAAAACAAGATATTAAGAAAAAGGCTGTTTGATTTTGATGTCTGTTGTGTGTCTAAGTGAGGTGGCTGGAGGATCTGCTTTGGTCAATGGAGAGAAATGACCTTCAAAAGAGAGCTCAGATGTATCAACACAGAAAGCAGAAAGGTAACGAAATGCACCGCTGCATTATTTCTGTCTTCATGACATGTTTTCTTTTAAAAGTCTAAATTGCATAGCAGTATATAATGGAGTTTCATGAAATATGCTTAACAACAGTGAGATTCAAGCATTGTATGTTAACATTAATTCCATCAAACCTCAGCAACAGCAGTGCTGGACTGTTTGAGAGTGAATGTGTATCAAATCCATGATATTTAAAGACAATATTGAATATTTATAGTTTCACCTTGTTCACTTGCTGCATATTTATGGTCAGCATGTTTTGCTCTGACAACTGATGTGACAGAAAAACTAAGTGCGGCCCGTGTCGACCTGTTCGCTCACCTATCCATGAATATTTATGAGAAGTCGACACACCAACAAGATTTTATTATTTTATTGTTCAGTGTGACCGGGGTCACATCTGTGTGTAGCATTGCCAAGTTTGATATTTTGCACCTCGCAATGTAATATGATACCCTGCAGCTAATATTAAACATTTGTAAATAATGTATCTATATTTGAAATTTATGGTTGTGATCAAAGCCATTTGCTTTTTGTTCAATTTGATGTTTTGCATTTGTTTCATTTACACGACCCAGTGTTGATCAATACAGGGTTGTGGAAATTGCAGAATCAGTCATCATCAGTGACTGGCTGATTGGGTTGTCCCTGCTATACAGAAGCCTATTTTGCATGAATCAACCAGAAGTCTCATCTATTGTCCAAGATGCACATACACAATACAGTTATGTTTTGTATCTAAAAGTAGCACAGCAAATTCAATGAGTACATTATGTACTGGATACAATATAGAGATTCACTGTATTCACTGAACACAATATGAAATGAATTCTTTCATTATAATATTGTGCGTCGTTTACAGTCTGGTATAATTAAACCATTACTTCTTAACTTTGTGAAACAATATTTTTTAACATATAACTACAAAATGAAAGTACTGAATCATTGTTTTCTTTAACAAGGAAAAAATATTAATTATTATTTTATTCACCAAATTATTTGCACTCGTTTTATTTTAGCTTGGGAGACTCTGCTGCATTTTCCTGCTATCGACAATCAGAGCAGTTTCTGTGCTCTCTTCTGATCTCTGTTGTCTTCCCCTCCCCACATTCATTGAGTTGAGCAGGTGAAGTGAAGATGACATTAATCGAGTTGACAACAAGTCATTATGTTAGCGTAAGTGTAATAAAATAAAACTGTTGTTTGTGCATTGTGTATTGGTTTGACAGTACTGTTAAACCATAGGTGATTTGTTTTATTATTGAGGAATCTTTAAATTGAATTTTCTAGCGTGTGTGAACTTTGGAACTAGTAACTAAGAATAAAATAGAAATTACACAATACAAGTGAGTGCTCAACAACAGGCTGATACAGAACAAACTTGCTCTGGCTAGAACATACAACCTTGTACTTTTTATCGAAGGCGCAACTTTAAGGATTGTCTAAATTCACATATTAAAACAATACTGTAGCCAGTGTCATTAGCACTAAATGTTAGGAGGTGGTGGGTAGGTGTACTGTTGTTGTTTGGGTTTTGTTTTCCTTTTGGTTATAGGTAGGCGAGGTGGGGCTTGATGGCATTCCAACACACCTGCGACGCATCGGACGTCATCAGTGAGCGCTTTTAGGGAGCAGAGTCACGGACGTCTGGTGTCGGAGTATTATCGCTGTCACAAGTGGTAACGAGTTAGCACAGGCTGCATCTGTTGATTTTACGCTGTGGAGCTGTATGTTTTAAAGGATCCACGTTTCGCCTACTTTTCTTTGTCTTAGCCTGTTCCATCGCCTGCCCACCTACCTAGGATTTTGTGTTGGCTATTCTGGATCCGCGACGGAGTGCTACGTACCATCAGGCGGCGATCACCGCAGCGGCTGTGGTTTGGGTGGTCAAGTAAGCTCTCCAACTCTCTCCGTCCACTTGTGTTTAACGTTCGGCTATCAACGGTATGCCATAAACCCTGTTTTGTTCCCTGTTGTCAGGTAGCTCCGGTGCGTCTGCTACCTACCTGTATGCTTCGGCTCCATCTCATCGCCTCGGTGTTTTCCTGCTGGCACATTTTTATTTATCACTGTATATAGCCCCTTTCCCTTGTAAATATTCCCCCTTACTCGTGTATATATAAAACTTGCATCACCAACTATTCTGCGTCCGTGTGTGTTTCTGCCACGTAATCCATCTGTGTAATCCAGCTAACCCAACAGAATACTCCGACCATTTTTGATGGATTCGGCAGAACACACAGGTCCCGCGTCCGGCGATTTACTCCAGAAACACGAGGAGTCTTTGTCTAGTTTGTCTCGGCAGTTGGCGGCGTCCGAGCAATGGGCAGGCCGAGTTAATGAGACCCTGTCGGCCATTCAAGAGACTTTGGCTCGGCTAGTTCCTCCTACTGCTCCCGTTGTTCCTGCTCCCCCGCCCGTACCGTCTGCCTCACTGAGTGTGGGCTCTGTTCGTGACCCCGCTCCCCCGGCTCTGGTGCCTTTTACGGGAGAGTTGGGCCGTTGCGGGGGTTTTTTGATTCAGGTTTCTTTGCTTTTTCAGCGTTATCCCCAAGCATTTTCCAATGATGCTGTTAAGATTTCTCATGTTATCGGTGCCCTTCGTGATCGTGCTTTGGACTGGGCCGAGGCTTATCTCGCTTTGCATCCCGTGGAGACTGTCACGTATGAGCAGTTTGTTCAGGATTTTAAGGCGGTTTTTCACCACCCCCTGCGCTCGGATGAGGCCGCGCGGCAACTGCACGGGCTCCGCCAAGGGGGCCGGTCGGTGGCGGAGTTTTCTATTGATTTCCGGGTTAAGGCCGCGGAGACGGGGTGGGGTGAGGACGCGTTGCGCGGGGCTTTCGTCATTGGATTGGACGATCGCATGAAGGATGAGCTCGCCACTCGTGACGAACCGGAGAGTTTCGAGGCTCTAGTTAATCTGGCTATTCGTATCGATAATCACCTTCGCGAGCGTGAGAGGGAGAGGGGTGGCCGGGTCTGTGCTGGAAGTGCTGAGCGCGCCGCGGTGCGCACAATATTCCGTCCTCCTCCTCCCGGTCCGGCCCGCGCACGGTCTCCTCCGGCGTCCGCCGCTGAGGAGCCTGTGCAGTTGGGTCGTACACAGCTGACGCTGGAGGAGCGTCGGAGGCGGTTTGAAGGACGGTTGTGTTTGTATTGTGGCCAGTCGGGCCATTTTGTGTCCACCTGCCCGTTGCGGTCAAAAGGCGGTGCCCACCAGTAACTGTGGGGGTACTGGTGGGTGGCACTTCCTTTCTTTCCCAAATTCCCCGCATGCAACTTCCTGCTGTCGTGAATGCCGCGTCTGGCGCTTTCTCTACTAACGCGCTTTTGGATTCTGGTGCTGAGCAGAATTTTATTGACGGCGGTCTCACGAGGCGCCTCGGGATTAAGATTATACCCTTGCGGGTTCCCGTCTCTGTTGTGGCTCTGAACCGGTTTCGTTGATTCTTTCTGGTAATCATCGTGAGGTTCTTCGTTTTTTTGTTTTTTCCTCCCCGGAGTCTCCCATCGTTTTAGGTTATCCGTGGTTCGAGCGTCATAATCCTCATATCAATTGGTCCTCCCGTCGCATTGAGAGTTGGAGTAGCCACTGCTTGTCTCACTGTTTACAGTCTGCTCTTCCGCCTTCGCCTGTCTGCTCGTCTAAGCTGGCGCCCGAGGAGGTGGATCTTTCGTCTGTACCCGAACAATATCATGATTTGTCGGCGGTTTTCAGTAAACGCTGTGCGCTCTCGCTTCCCCCCCATCGCCCTTATGATTGTGGCATTGAACTGTTACCTGGAGCTCCTTTGCCCACCAGCCGGCTGTATAACCTCTCTGGTCCAGAGAAGGCAGCCATGGAGAGGTATATTACGGAGTCACTGGAGGCGGGCCTGATTCGTCCATCATCTTCGCCGTTGGCGGCGGGTTTTTTCTTTGTGGATAAGAAAGATGGATCTCTCCGACCCTGCATTGATTTTCGGGGTCTTAATGACATTACTGTGAAGAACAAATGTTCTCTTCCCCTGATCTCTTCTGCTTTTTAACCTTTACAGGACGCGGTCATTTTTACGAAGCTGGACCTTCGCAATGCGTACCATCTGGTGCGCATGCGCCAGGGAGATGAGTGGAAGACGGCCTTTAACACTCACCGTGGACATTACAAATACTTGGTAATGCCTTTTGGTCTGACGAATGCGCCGGCAGTGTTTCAGGCGTTGATTAATGATGTGCTTCGGGACTTTTTGAATCGGTGTGTGTTCGTTTATTTGGATGACATCCTTGTTTTTTCGCGGTCGTTTGAGGACCATGTTCAGCAGGTGCGCAGCGTTTTGCAGCGCCTCCTGGAAAACAAACTTTTTGTGAAAGCGGAGAAGTGCGAGTTTCATGCTCATTCTGTGTCGTTCCTGGGCTATGTCTTTGCTAAGGGGTGGGTGGGGCTGGATCCTGGCAAAATCAGGGCGATTGCTGATTGGCCGACTCCTTCCTCGCGCAAACACCTGCAGAGGTTTTTGGGGTTTGCTAATTTTTATCGCCGATTTATTAAGAACTTCAGTCAGATCACCCTTCCGCTCACCCGGCTTACGTCCTCGGCTCGAGTTTTCTGTTGGTCTCCTGAGGCCGAGCAGGCGTTTGCTCGGTTGAAGGAGTTGTTTTGTTCCGCGCCCGTTCTCGCCCACCCGGATGGTGCCAGACAGTTTGTGGTGGAGGTGGATGCTTCTGATGTGGGTGCGGGGGCGGTGTTGTCGCAGCGCTCGCCCGATGATGGCCGTCTCCATCCGTGCGCATTTTTTTCGCGGCGGTTTTCTCCGGCTGAGCGGAACTATGACGTGGGTAATCGTGAGCTGCTGGCGGTTAAGCTGGCTTTGGAGGAGTGGCGTCACTGGTTGGAGGGGGCGGAACAGCCGTTTGTGGTTTGGACGGACCATAGGAACCTCTCTTATATTCGGAGTGCGAAGCGGCTTAACTCCAGGCAGGCCAGGTGGCAGCTGTTTTTTAGCCGGTTCCATTTTACGATCTCGTTTCGCCCGGGTTCTCGCAATGTTAAGCCGGACGCTTTGTCCCGTCAGTTTTCCCCCGCGTCTGAGTCTACGGGGGTGGTTCCGATCATCCCCTCGTCTTGCGTGGTGGGGGCCGTGACATGGGAGATCGAGAGCTTGGTGCGCCAGGCACAGCGGCAGGATCCGGACCCGGGTTCGGGCCCGCAGGGTAAACTGTTTGTTCCGGCGGCCGTGCGCGCGCGTGTCTTGCACTGGGCGCACGCGTCTCGTTTTGCTTGTCATCCTGGCGTGCGTCGTACGGTTTCCCTGCTACGGCGCTCCTTTTGGTGGCCCGCTTTGGCGAGGGATGCCCGCGAGTATGTGCTGGCCTGTGACACTTGTGCGCGCAATAAGAGCCGTCACCTGGCCCCCCCCCCCCGGGTTGCTGCATCCCCTGCCTGTCCCTGGTCGACCTTGGTCGCATATTGCAGTTGACTTTGTTACCGGGTTGCCGCGTTCCGCTGGTCACTCAGTGATCCTCACCATTGTGGACAGGTTCTCCAAGGCGGCGCATTTTGTCCCTCTGTCTAAACTTCCTTCTGCCCTGGAGACTGCTCGCGTGCTCGTGGATCATGTTTTTCGGTTACATGGACTTCCTTTGGACATTGTGTCGGACCGGGGGCCTCAGTTTGTTTCTCGGGTGTGGAAGGCTTTTTGTACCGCGTTGGGAGTGGGGGTGAGCCTTTCCTCGGGCTATCACCCACAGTCTAATGGACAGACTGAAAGGGCCAATCAGCAGCTGGAGTCCGCCTTGCGCTGTGTGGCCTCCTCTGACCCCGCTTCCTGGAGTGGTCATCTTGCTTGGATTGAGTATGCTTATAACTCTCTCACCTCGGCAGCTACGGGGTTTTCTCCGTTTGAGGTCTGTCTGGGATATCAGCCGCCGTTGTTTCCTTCTCAGGAGGCGGAGATTGCGGTTCCGGCCGTGCGGGATCATCTACGTCGCAGTCGGAGGATTTGGCGCCGGACCAAGGCGGCGCTGCTCCGGACCGTGTCTCAGACTCGCCGGGCTGCTGATCGGAGGAGAACGCCTGCGCCTCCATACACCGTGGGCCAACAGGTTTGGCTGTCCTCTGCGAATGTTCCTTTGAAGTGCGTGGCCAGGAAGCTTGCCCCTCGCTTCCTGGGTCCTTTCACCATCCAACGCATCATCAATCCTGTTTATGTGAGGCTGCAACTACCGGCTTCTATGAGGATTCATCCTACGTTCCATGTTTCTCTTTTTTTTTTTTTTTTTTTTTTAAATGACATCAGAAACAGCAGTATGCGACATTACGTGGTGGCAGAGCTTCAGTTCATCCTTTGTCTTTTTTTTTTTTTTTTTTTTTTTTTTTTTAATAAATAGGACAGGGGGAATGAATGAGAGAAAGAGGGGGAGAGAAAGAAAGAAAAGCAAAGGGGAGAAGAGACGGTGAGAAGGGGGGGGAAGAGAGAGGAAAAAAAAAAAAGAACTCCTGGGTCACCTGTATGGAGAAAAAAAAAAAACAAACAAAAAAAACAAACAGAGGAGACAGCAAACAACAAAGAGCAACATAATAATAGAGAAAACAAAGCACCATCACAATAAACTAGCTAGTCATAGATATCAATATTTACTAAATAATAAACGATATTGTGCAGCACGCAAGATAGACAGCGCACAGTGTGCTTTGAGGCAGCAGCCAAGAAAGCTTTAGTCCGCGTCTGTGAATACCCATGTGTGCATACCTGTGTGGATCAGCATGCTTGCATTCCAAAGGTTTCTCCATGTAATGATCTGCTAGGGAGTGTGGGGGGGGCCACAGCCCCGTCCTCCAGGGTGTGAAGCGGGTATGGAGGAGATCAAAACTCCAGACATCCAGAGGCCCCCAGAACACAAGAGACCATGGAAGACCAACAGAGGGGCAGCCGCGCCACTGTTCCAGTAAGAGCTGAGGAGAGTCCCAGATGAGGGCTCGCCCAGCAGCCGCGGAGCAGAAGTCAGGGGGAGTTGCAGTGACGCGCCCGTGAGCTCCGCCGGCCCCCAGCTGTGCCTGAGTGACCGAGCCCCAGGCCGAGAGGCCGGGGGCACCCCACCTCCAAAGGGGCCTGAGCGAGCCCCAGGCCCCAGGCCCCGACAAGCGGCCGCCAAGGAGTGAGCCGGTGTGTACCCGGACGCCCACCCCCAGACACAAAGAACCACCAACACACCGACACCTGAGGGAGTCCGCCACCGGCAGGGGAAGTGGTGGTGGGTGGAGATAGGCCTCCAAACCTTGGAGGGCCTGAGGTGTCCCCAGAGAGGTGGCGTCTGATACCCAACCTGACATATAGACACAGACATACAGGCACACACAGACACAAACATCCATTCCCACCCTCATGCTCTCATATGCACTCACTCCACACTCAACCAACGTGGAGACAGACATAAAGAGACGCTGTACACACAATCACACTCCCCAAGCGTACTCTACAAACCGGGTCTAGGTACCCTTGCCCCTGGAGGGGGGAATTGCACCCAGACCCAGGTGGTGTTACCCTTTTCCCTGCGGTGGGGAGAGGCAGACCACCCCGACTCCGCAGCAGCAGGGAGGCCCCACACCCCAGACCGCAGTCGGACGGCCAACTCCTCCTACTAGCCCTCCCGCTCCAGCAGGCCGCAGAGAATGGGGGTGAGAGAAGACTCCAAACCTCCCTCCACCCGCTCATTGTAGTGTTGATGCATATGTGTTCTAAGGTGCAATTAAAACCCAGGAGGGCATGGAGCTACCTGCCAAGGAGCAGCAGGTAAGCGCATGGTCCCTCCTGCTAGCCCTCAATGACTAAGTGTATTTAAAATTGAGAGGTGGGCAACGACGTCAGGGGTGAGGTATACACCCTGATGGTAATTGGTTCCATGTTTCTCAACTGCAGCCAGTCTCTCACAGCCCGCTGTGCCCACCCGTGGAACCTCCTCCGCCCGCCCGGGTGGTGGACGGGGGTCCTGTCTATTCAGTCCAGCGGCTGCTGGATGTGCGCCGTCGTGGCCGAGGTTTCCAGTTTCTGGTGGACTGGGAGGGGTATGGCCCGGAGGAGCGCTCTTGGGTCTCGAGGGCCTTCATTGTGGACCCAGCGCTTATTGTGGATTTTTACAGGAGGCATCCTGACAAGCCTGGAGGACCGCCGGGTGGCGTTCCTTGAGGGGGGGATACTGTTAGGAGGTGGTCGGTAGGTGTACTGTTGTTGTTTGGGTTTTGTTTTCCTTTTGGTTATAGGTAGGCGAGGCGGGGCTTGATGGCATTCCAACACACCTGCGACGCATCGGACGTCATCAGTGAGCGCTTTTAGGGAGCAGAGTCACGGGCGTCTGGTGTCGGAGTATTATCGCTGTCACAAGTGGTAACGAGTTAGCACAGGCTGCATCTGTTGATTTTACGCTGTGGAGCTGTATGTTTTAAAGGATCCACGTTTCGCCTACTTTTCTTTGTCTTAGCCTGTTCCATCGCCTGCCCGCCTACCTAGGATTTTGTGTTGGCTATTCTGGATCCGCGACGGAGTGCTACGTACCATCAGGCGGCGATCACCGCAGCGGCTGTGGTTTGGGTGGTCAAGTAAGCTCTCCAACTCTCTCCGTCCACTTGTGTTTAACGTTCGGCTATCAACGGTATGCCATAAACCCTGTTTTGTTCCCTGTTGTCAGGTAGCTCCGGTGCGTCTGCTACCTACCTGTATGCTTCGGCTCCATCTCATCGCCTCGGTGTTTTCCTGCTGGCACATTTTTATTTATCACTGTATATAGCCCCTTTCCCTTGTAAATATTCCCCCTTACTCGTGTATATATAAAACTTGCATCACCAACTATTCTGCGTCCGTGTGTGTTTCTGCCACGTAATCCATCTGTGTAATCCAGCTAACCCAACACTAAAGGCATTTTGTCATAAGCCAAAGATGTGGACAAATCAACATATTGACCTGATGGAGCTAAATAAAAAGTTGGGGGATCCAGGCCTTTGCAATTCTTTCTCTGGGTGACATTAATGCCTATAGCAAATGCCAAGCCAATTCATCACATGGTTCTCCAGAAATTGCACTCTGAACCCAAATTATCAATCTGCTGCTGTACAGTCTCTCTGGGGAATCATCAGTGTCATTAAAACACATCCCCTGGGAACCATGAATGGATGCCATTTGCTGCCAATCTCTATAGCGATGTTTTAATGAATACCACGAGATGAAAAAGAAGAATCAAAAAAGAACATTTGTTTTTACATTTTTGCCTGATTTTTGTTACATATGATGGGGAAATAAACGAAAAAGGATTTAATAGTAAACACATTTTAAAGCCAATATATAAAGAAGTTTAAGCATGCCAAAATGTTGGACTTTTTAAACTAGTGAAAATACGTCACAAATATGACCTCATTGTTTATTTTTACTTTTTATGAATGTTACATGATCAGAAAAGAAATGAAAGAAAAGAAAAAGAAAAAATATTTTTCACTTTTACTAAAATTGCCAGATTAGAGCACATGAAAGAATTGAATTTAATATTTTATTGTCACCAATTTCACACGTGAACTTTTATATTATCGGTGCCAACCTATACAATATGGAAGTATTACTGTAAAAAAATATGTGCAAATAAGTTAATGTTTCTTCTTCATATTCATTTCATATATTTTAAATATTATGATCATATTTTTAACCATTTACTAATAATTTTTAAACCAGATAATATTTGGTTAATGGCCGTAGTATTGCCCCATTGGTTTAACCCTTTAAAGCCGGTCAGAGCGGGCACGCTCCATTTTGCGTAACTATTTTTAAATCCCGGCAGCACTGCAACCACTTACAGTTTTTTACAGACGCTAGGACACATTTCTCAATACTTAAGTCACTTTTGCAAAACTCTTCACACATTTCTCCTAACTGACCCTCAGCCTGGCAAAGCAGTTCATTTCACATTCAAAATGCACTACAACTACCAAAACACTTCATTCAGGTCTCAAATGAACACATTCCTCCAGAACACTAGCAAAGGTTGACAGCCGACAAACACACTTTGTCACCCACAAAACAATGACCTAAAAAACACTAACAACATGTAGCATTACACAGTGTTTTCCTGTGTAAAACAAGGACACATCTCTGTTTATAATTTCAATATATGTTACTGGAATGAATCAGACATCATGTATTTATGTTTATGTATTTTTATTTTTTTGCACTAAGTAATCCCAAAATACAAGAATTTGTATACACACCATCCACTGATACACATACAATAGTAATGCTAATCTACTCGGTCTCCCCCATTTGGCCACAGGTTCTCATCCACATCACATCTTATGTCATCTAGGGTAATACACCTAGGAAAGAATCTTCTGGCATGCCAGAATTGAAGGAGTTGAAAAATTGAAGGAGTAACAACTGTGTAGATGTTCATCCACAATGGGAATCAGCTGTGGCTGGTTAAACTGCATTGTTAGATTTAAAATATGTTTCAATAAAATATTGCCATTGGATTTTGCTGTCTTTTCAAGTTTTGCATTGTGTTATTGTTTTGGCCATAAGTTTAACAGTTTTGAAAACAGTATGTAAGCACATGCAAAATGTCCTGTCCGTACAAAGCTTTTTGGCAGTTGTTGTGTCTGAGTGAGAAGATGATTCATGAAATTTGAGAGATGTAGTCATTGAATGCATTTTGAGCCAAGACAATGATAACTGGTCCTCAGTTTAGCCCACATAGACTCCTGTTGTGCTCACTGTGTGAGGAGTTTTGCAAACGTGACCTAAGTATTGGGAAATGTGTCCTAGCGTCTGTAAAAAACTGTAAGCTAGCGCAATAATTTTTTTTTGCATATGAAACTGGAGGAGTTGTACTTACATCTTATGCCATCAGCTTGTCCTAAGTCACAGTTTCCTTCCACATATAGCTTTCCAAAAACTGCATAAAAAGCACTTGCAGCAACAAAAACATAATATTCCAGAAACACACTTTGCCGATCCGATCAGCTGTTCATAACACTTCCTACGTCCATCAGCGCGAACTATCGCATGTCCGCCATGACCTACCATAAACCGGAAGTGGTGTCATTTTGCGGAAATGTAGTTTTTTACCATGAGTCTTATGAGCCTATACTGGTGTTTTTAAAAGTTATGTTTGACTTTATGACTTTCTGTGTCGTTTCTGGGATGCTTAGGACTCATATTGCACTGCTGGAAATAGTTTATTTTGATGCATATGCTGTTTTTTTGCAAATTTGCATTATAATATTCATTTTCGTTTTTCCTGCAGTATATAAAAATTGGTGTGTTTCAAAAATAAAACTATGAAGACACTTACAATAAATTTCCTGTGGTGGGAAACTATTTTGTGCAACTTTTTTGTATTTACAGTTTTGAGGGATAAGCCTCTTAAACTTCTCTAACTAGAAATATATGTTAAAAAAACAAAAACGATTTTCAATTTTTTTTGTAGTTTATTGCACTTTTTTGCAACTTATGTAATTACTATGCACTTAATGCATGCATATTATTAAAATTTGGGCTGTAATGGTTGTATTGATGTATATCAACCTGAAATGCTCCCAAAAATGGCTCCACAGAATGTAAAAATATAATATAAGCTCTGGCGGACTTGGTTCTATGATAGGTCTTAAAGGGTTAAATGCCAGTCAAAAGTATTGACTCCGTGGTATAATTCTCAAACACGTACCCTAAAGCAGATGACTTGTAATCTGGAGAGGAAATGGCGTGTCACAAATTTAGAGGATCATCATTTAGCCTGGAGAAATAGTTTGCTGCTTTATAAGAAAGCCCTCCGCAAAGCCAGAACATCTTACTATTCATCACTGATTGAAGTAAATAAGAACAACCCCAGGTTTCTCTTCAGCACTGTAGCCAGGCTGACAAAAAGTCAGAGCTCTTTTGAGCCAACAATCCCTTTAACGTTAACTAGTAATGACTTCATGAACTTCTTCACAAATAAAATTTTTATCATTAGAGAAAAAATTACCAGTAATCATCCCACAGATGTAATATTATCTACAGCTACTCTTAGTACCATTGATGTTAAGTTAGAAAGATCAATTAGAGAAAAAGAGTCTGAGTTAACTTCAATAATTACTTCCTCCAAGCCATCAACGTGTCTTTTAGACCCCATTCCTACAAAACTGCTCAAAGAAGTCCTGCCATTAATTAATTCTTCGATCTTAAATATGATCAACCTATCTCTAATGATCGGCTATGTACCACAGGCCTTCAAGCTAGCTGTAGTTAAACCTTTACTCAAAAAGCCATCTCTAGACCCAGCAGTCTTAGCTAATTATAGGCCAATCTCCAACCTTCCTTTCATATCAAAAATCCTTGAACGAGTAGTTGTCAAACAGCTAACAGATCATCTGCAGAGGAATGGTTTATTTGAAGAGTTTCAGTCAGGTTTCAGAGCTCATCACAGCACAGAAACAGCTTTAGTGAAGGTTACAAATGATCTTCTTATGGCCTCTGACAGTGGACTCATCTCTGTACTTGTCCTGCTAGACCTTAGTGCAGCATTCGATACTGTCGACCATAATATCCTATTAGAGCGATTAGAACATGCTGTAGGTATTACAGGTACTGCACTGCAGTGGTTTGTATCATATCTATCTAATAGACTCCAATTTGTGCATGTAAATGGAGAGTCCTCTTCACACACTGAGGTTAATTATGGAGTTCCACAGGGTTCGGTGCTAGGACCAATTCTGTTTACATTATACATGCTTCCCTTAGGCAGCATCATTAGAAGACATAGCATACATTTTCACTGCTATGCTGATGACACCCAGCTCTATCTATCCATGAAGCCAGATAACACACACCAATTAGTTAAACTGCAGGAATGTCTTAAAGACATAAAGACCTGGATGGCCGCTAACTTTCTGCTTCTTAATTCAGATAAAACTGAGGTTATTGTACTCGGCCCTGAAAAGCTTAGAAATATGGTATCTAACCAGATTCTTACTCTGGGTGGCATTACCTTGGCCTCCAGTAACGCTGTGAGGAACCTTGGAGTCATTTTTGACCAGGACATGTCCTTCAATGCACATATTACAGTTTTTTCTGATTGCTTAGACCCTAACTGTGATTCCTGTAGCACAATCTCTAAAACTATTCAGACTTATAGCAAAACCACTCACTGAGTTTGCAAAACTAAAAGCACAAAAACTGCTTTGCACTCAGTTTGCAATTTTGTAACACACACTTTGCAAAACTGTAGGCACAATTCACTGCACAACACTAAATTACCAAATTTCCAACACACTCCTAGCAAAAGTATACACATGTATGGCTATCATTAACACTAATTTGCCAACTGTCTGGCACACTTTCACATGTGAAAACTTTTTTAGATAATTAGTTCACTTTGCAATCAGCCTAAGCACTATAATACAGGTAAGCTGTGTGTGCGGAGTACAATGGAGGGAGCAGAAAGAGTGAGAAGTAGAGGAGGCCGAGGAAGAAGACGTGGAGGTGAAGAAGTAGGATGAAGAGGACGACAAGGACAAGGAGGAGCAAGAGGAAGACGAGGAGGGGGGAGAGGAAGGGTAGGAAGAGTAAGAAATAGAATTGCTGATGACATCAGAGCTACAATAGTGGACCATGTAATCAACCGTGGAATGACCCTGAGGGTAGCTGGCCAACGGGTCCAGCCTAACTCGAGCCGCTACACTGTAGCAAGCATCATAAGGACATCTTGAAATGAGAATCGGTTAGTACAGTCACTTCGCACAAAGATTTGTAGCACTGCCATATGCCAATGAGAAACACACCAATACCATTGATGTAAAAATACTGAAATTGTTACTTTACAGAATTGCTAGATGACCCGATGCTGGGGGCAGAGGAAGCATGTTCACTGCAGACCAAGTAACCCATATAGTCATTATGGTGATTGCAAATAATCCTATACTTGGAAATAAACACTTGTGTTTGTTTTGATGTGTTTGAATAAACACCAGAACTTGAAGTTTGTATCCCTCTATGCTTATGGATCTATGACAGAAGTATGAGCTCAAACTGACATAGCCTACCTTGTGCACAGAGAAAGCAAAAGCCAGAAGTGTTTTGTATTCATACCATCAGTGTGCAGTTGGCGCATTGTGTGCTTAGTAGATGATGGCTTGTGTGTACTGTTTGATACGGAAACACCATTTTTACGAAGGCGTGAAGAGTTAATCTAGCTGTGTTTGCTTTTGCAAGAGAACTACAATGTTTGGATTATTGGGTGACAGGTTTTCTTATTTGTGTGAAGAGTTTTGCAAAATTAGCCAATAGTTACAAAAAATGTGCTTAAGCAATCAGAAAAAACTGTAAACAAATATGTAAGACTGCGTTCTTCCATTTGTCTCAGAGTGACGCTGAAAAACTAGTTCATGCATTTATTACTTCCAGGCTGGACTACTGTAATTCATTAGTATCAGGATGTCCAAAAAACTCACTGAAAAGCCTTTAGCTAATCCAAAATGCTGCAGCAAGAGTACTGACAGGGACTAGAAAGAGAGAGCATATTTCTCCTGTTTTGGCTTCCCTTCATTGGCTTCCTTTTAAATCCAGAATTGAATTCAAAATCCTGCTCCTCACATACAAGGTCTTAAATAATCAGGCCCCATCTTATCTTAATGACCTTGTAGTACCATATCACCCTATTAGAGCACTTCGCTCTCGCTCTGCAGGCCTACTTGTTGTTCCTAGAGTATTTAAAAGTAGAATGGGAGGGAGAGCCTTCAGGCCCCTCTTCTGTGGAACCAGCTTCCAGTTTGGATTGAGGAGACAGACACTATCTCTACTTTTAAGATTAGGCTTAAAACTTTCCTTTTTGCTAAAGCATATAGTTAGGGCTGGACCAGGTGACCCTGAATCCTCCCTTAGTTATGCTGCAATAGACATAGGCTGCCGGGGGATTCCCATGATGCATTGAGTTTTTCCTTTCCAGTCACCTTTCTCACTCACTATGTATTAACAGACCTCTCTGCATTGAATCATATCTGTTATTAACCTCTGTCTCTCTTCCACAGCATGTCTTTTATCCTGTCTTCCTTCTCTCATCCCAACCGGTCGCAGCCTGGTTCTGCCGGAGGTTTCTTCCTGTTAAAAGGGAGTTTTTCCTTCCCACTGTTGCCAAAGTGCTTGCTCATAGGGGGTCATATGATTGTTGGGTTTTTCTCTGTATCTATGAAGCACCTTGAGGCGACTTATGTTGTGATTTGGCGCTATATAAATAAAATTGAATTGAATTGAATTGAATTGAAAAGTCAGTGCATGGAAATATAGAAATACATGCAAAACATTTATACCTCAGTAAACCTTACGATGACATGAAAGGTGCTGTCTTTTGTTGAAAATGAACAAATGATAAGTTAATTTAGTTATTCAGAAAGTCATTCATTTGAGACAATCTGGATGCCTCATGAAGCTGTTTATAGCCTCGGCCTCCTATCGGTCCTTGTCAGTGTATCTTTAATCCCCCTCCTGTTACTCAGTTCATGGTTTGGAATTTCTCAGATTCAAGTTTCCTTTTATGGATTTTTATTCTTTGTGAACTCTGGCTTCCTGTAATTTGATTTTTTGTGTCAGGGTGTTAACTTTGCAGCAAAAATCTTGTTTAAAACTATGTCATAACCACATTCAGGCATAAAAACCCTTCTAGCATTTATTTTTTGCCATCTTCATCTAATCAGTATAAGTTGCAAACATTCTGATATCCTGTATATTCACTGATATTCCCAGAATATGTAAGTAATAAAATTAGCATTTTCCTTTTTGCTTATTTCATTATGTTTGGGGTTTTTTTAATGAAGCAAACTTTTAGCGTGCTTTAAGAATTATCACCTTCTGCAGTGAGTGCAACACACCCTACGGTGTCTGTATGAATTTGCTCAATAGACCAGTAATATAAAGTGGTTTGAGCACAGGATAGCTTATGTGGAACTTCACCGTAACAGAGTTTGTTCAGTACGCAAATCAATTCACTATAACTGACAACATTTCATATTCATGTATCCGGAAAGATTTATTAGCTAAAAGGTCCCTTCTCATATTAAACAAATGCCATTGGGAATAGTGAAATATTGCCAGTTCATATGACCTGCCTATTGATTGTTAATATTGTGCATTAGTCCTAAAATGTCATCCAAATCCATCCATATATATATATATATATATATATATATAGATATATAGATAGATAGATAGATAGATAGATAGATAGATAGATGGGATTTGTGCATTTTGCAAGACGTTCCATATGACAGAGAAAACCAGAAGCTAGCTAGTTATCTATTGCACTAAACGATAGATTTTATTAGTGGGCAGTAATGGACTAACTGTCTAAGCTTGTCAACTATAAACTGACCCAAACACATTCTGCTCCTCCAGACAATGAATTGTAGAACAGAAATAGAGTCAAGCCTCCCACCCTCCTCATTTATCACAGAGCACAGAGTAAGGGCTTTCTTTAACAAGACACTTACAGTTTAGTGTAAATGAGCTGTTACATAAGCAAAGCCTTTCATTTTTGAGGTAAGAATTTATGATTCCCTGAGTTTCTTTCCATAGTTTTTAAGAGATTGTTTCTCCAAGGTTTTCCTTGTAGGAATCCTTAATGGTTTCCACAGAGGGTATATCCAAGCTCTGTAATTTATCACATGATGTCTGAGGCAGTGATTGCATTATTGTGCCTAGTTTGCTAAACCATATTTTGTATTGTCTTAAATAAATCCTCCCCAGTATCAGTAGGTAGGATAGATAATTCATTGTCAAGCCTATTAGACTACTGTCATGGGAGTGAAGAGACTCAGACCCAGAGTTCTTAGAATGAAGAGTCAAAAGTTTATTTACAAAAACACCAGGTGCAATATGTACAATGTGCAAGGGTCGAGGTTTCCAGGGATCCATGGGAAGGAGGGGGAAATGTCCTTACACACAGCCAAGATCACACATACCACGGTCCTCTTCAGACACTCACGCTCTCCCTCCACTCGCACTACGCCACACTGCCAAACTCAGGGATCAAGGGAAGGGTAACAGGGACAGGTCCAAGGTATCAATGTACAAAGAAACACATGGTCAGAAACAAGCAAGAGAGTCACAAGGAGACTAGGATTTGCCAGGGCTGCACTAACTCAGTTTATTCAACAGTCCAGCAACAAGAAGCACTGAGCTACCACCTTAAGTAGTAGCCAGGTAATCAGGTAAATTAGCGGCAGGTGGTCAATCAGGCCAGGTGTGTGGGCGGGAACCCATGATAAACTCCGCTCAGGCAGACAGAGGACAGGAGAGAGAGAGGGGGAGGGCAAAAACAATAACAAAAACATATGGCACTGAGCCAGCTGGGGAGACACGGAGACCATGACAACTATTGCAATAGTCTACCTAAGAAGTGAAAACGGCTTTAGCTGATCTAAAATGCTGTTGCTTAAAGACAGAAAAATACTTTTAAAAAACCCACTTCACAGTATACCAGGCTGTAACTTAACTGAAATTAAAATGTTACTCTTTGTTCATAATTGGTTTTGACAGTACATCTCAGTAGACTTGTAGTCAAGACCACCTAATCCGAGACCAAGACAAGACCAAGACCAGAGGGTATCGAGACCAAGACCAAGACTGAGACCAAGTTGAGACGAGACCAAGACCAAGACCGAGACAAAAAAGTCTTTAAACTGCAGCCAGATGCTGCTTCGTTTACGGGTGTCAGGCATATTTATGTGTTTTTGCTTTCGCACAGCCCTCCTCACCGCTGTCTACTGTCTCACTCACTTACTGAGAGGACAGACACACGGTCCACTTGACTGTCGCGTCTCTCACCCTCTCTGTTTTTCACATAATGATATTATCCTATATCCTCACATGTGATTGGCCACAATATGGAGTGATTGGAGCATAGTTGAGCCACTGTGTGAGAGCTGAGCAGCGAAAAGAAATTAAGTGAGGGTAGAAATGACAGTAGCACAGGAACAGAACGGGAGGGAGAGAGAGAAAGAGAGCCATGGACAACAACATCACATTAGAAAGGTATAGTAATCATCCACAACTATTTTCAGTTGCAGATGATAAAGGATTCATTAAGTTTATTCATGCAGGTCCATATGACAGAGAATGTGCATCTTCTTTTTGTTTTCATATTTTAATTTATATTTAATTGTGTTGTGGTTTGCAGTGTTTCGTGTTGTTTCACTTAAAAGGAAAAAGCTGAAAATTTAAATAGTTAAAAGTTGAAATGTGAATAGTTGGTTTTTGTATTATATGATTTATTTATTACATTTTATGTGGCGTGAATAAATAAAAGTATATTTACGGTGGCCCCTACAGACAAAGCACGTACAAACTTCAAAACACGTAAAAAAGACAACAGAAGTGCTCCAGGATGCTGGGCGCAGTGTTGAGCTTTTGTTAGCTAGTGGCTACACAAGCCAGGAAGCACCAACAACCAGATTTGGTGTGTGGTAGTAACAGGTAAATGAACTTTTTCTTTATTTTTATTATTTGAATATATATGAATGCTTGTGTATAAATACACAAACAATACACACATGCTTTCGATTGTGTAATTTAAGTGATCTAGGTAGCTCTGTTTGGAAGTTCACTTCATGCTAGAAATGTGTTTTGGCGTTTGTACATGTTTTGTCTGTAGGGGCCACCGCATATATTTATATATAAACATATATTATAAATAAAGCCACTTTTTTTTTTGCATTAGTAATTCCTTTTGTGCATAATTTTATATTGTTGTCAATAATAAATAAATTAAAGCAACAAAACAACCTGAAGAGCCGGTTCGGAGCCGAAAGAGCCGGCTCTTTTTAGTGAGCCGAGCCGAAAGAGCTGGTTCTCTAAAAAGAGCCGGAAATCCCATCACTACTGTCTACAGCAAACTCGCAGGCAGCAGCTTCTCCCCCCTCACATGTGTAAGTGCTGTGCTCAGTTGCCCAGCTCGGATCATACCAAATTTAGGGGGAATTTACGATGGTGCGCTATGTGCTTCGTGTGTTTTTTGTTTTATACAGTTGTCAGTCAGGCATCTAACTAACAAATTACACTCCGAAAGACCCCATGCTTCTGAAAAAATTTACTGGGCTTAAGCCCAGTAAGCGCCCCCCTGCTCTGCTGATGGTTGACTCCAAATCTCCCGAACAGTACGTCGATTTGAGAACGCAAGACCGAGAGAGCGAGACCGAGACCAAGACAAAAGTCCGTCGAGACCAAGACCACGTAAAAGTGATCTCGAGACATCCAACTCTACATCTCAGACATATTGACCATTTTTGAATCCTCTACTAAAGATGGTGAAACTGCCTTCAGTTTGTATGCCTTCAGGAACAAACTACCAGAAGGCTACAATTAAATTGAAGCTAAACACCTCTCTTTTAACGGTAGATTTTAATTAAGATTACATCTCCTTTACTGTTATTTTTTATTCACATGTCTAAAGCTTTTATTTTATTTATCCTTGAGTCTTTTATTTTCTTTCTTTTTTGGCTGATATGAAGCGTTTTGTATTGCCTTGCGATGGAAAAATATTAAGCAAAAAAAGAACTGAAAAACTGATTTTCCACTTGTCTGACTTTTCAACAGAACATTGGTATTTCTGTGATCTTGACAGTAAAATAAACAAAAAAAAGCACCTCTTCTTCTCCTCTCACTAGCTCCTTTTCCATTGCATGCGCAAATTACAAGTTACAGTGTGTACAACATTAGGTGTCAGTAGATTACAGATTTCCGTCAACTGAGTTCTGCTTCTTAGCCCCTCCCAGTTCAAGTGCATAATCCTTGCTACGGTGGCCACTGTAGCACAATTAACTCTGGAAGCCTTTCCATGTAGGCTGTCAGTGAATCACTGTCACTGTTTACCTCAGACCTCATCGGTAATGCCGACGTCCATCTTAGCCACTGAATTCACTGTATTGGGTCAACATGGCTGCTTCCACAAACCCCATTGGACTGAGCAGTTGAGTATGTGGCTCCGCCCATGAAAAATCCTTTCCTCAACTCTGCTGCTCAACCAACAAATACATATCCCTTATAAATGTAGCACCACTTAAGGAGAAATAAATGGGCTTTCCAACAGTATGAGGTTTATTGCCCAGAAGCATTGTTACAACACAGAAATATGAAATCAGCCAAATGCAAATTTTCTTCCTTTTTGTGCTAGGTTTATTTTAAGAAGAGGATTTATGACTAATAGTCATTATTGTTTCACTATAATTTTGACATTTATAAAAACAGCCTGAGAAGTCTGCCTCCTTTACGTCGTTAAAATGTTAAAATCAAATGTGGCAATTTAAAGTGAACTACTAAAAGGTAAACGCCACAAATTCAAAAATCCTGAATAATATTTTCTGATATCACTTTTTTTAATGACGTTGTCACACATAAGGAAGAGTCTGTTACTTTTGCAGAGATCTCTGAATGGACTGATGAATTTTAGTGTAAAGAAAAAACTAACTGTAGAAGACTTGAGTTAGTGTCCCATTCGATGCTTTACTATGAAATAAGTACCATCATGTGAACTAATAACAGATTTGCTGATAATGTAATTTGAACATAAATTAAGCCTTCTGTTCTTACCAGAAGGAAACCCCAAGTTGCATGTCAATAAAAAGAAAACAAATGCACTTTATCATGGACAATGTGCTGTCAGTGTAAATGGGGAATATAATTTCTATAATTAGTCTTTCCAGCCTTTGGCAACAGTTAATAATGGGTTTGTTTTTGGATCTTAGCATCTGTTCATCAATACTGAGCAAAGTGTTACTGTTCTCCCCAGTCAGATAGAGGACAAATAGCCTACCTAAAGGTTTTGATTGCTCCACAAGACTCAAGCCGTGCTCATTTCCCATGGACTGAAACCTTCGGCAGATACACATCAAGCAGCCCGTCTTTCTCCTGACACAGCTGAAAGTAACTGCTGAGTGTCCGGGTGTCTTGTGTTCATGCATGTGTATAGCTGTGTACATTTTTGTATTTGGAGGGATTACTTGGAGAAAACAGTGGGAGAATGTGCTCCGACTTTACCACTTTATGTGCACAAGACATTGCTCACTAAAACAGAATCTTGGGCCCAGCAGATAATCACTGGTTACTCAGCAACTGGAATTTCCAATCACACTGCATCATGTGACATCAACACACGGTCTCTCTGTCTCTCGTGTTTTACCTTTCTGTGTCCACTTTATATTCTGAATCTATAGAAGGGATGACACATTGAACTAATGTGTCATGTTATTTTCAGGCTCTGGTTCATATTATTAGTTATATTAGGCTGTTTCCACACAAGAACTTTGAACAGTTTTGGGAGAATAAGATCAGGATGTTTTCCAGGGTTGTCTGTCCTAATATCGAACAGCAAGTACTCCACATGCATTTGATCTATTAGGTTTAGGTGAGGGATCTGCATTCAGGAGGCAGCCCACATGATGCCCACTCTCTAGCAGCTATGTAATGCTATTTGTAAATTGCAACAATCCAACATTACATGGACATTGATCTAGAGAACTGGCAGGTTAATGATAAACAGAAGTTTGATGTAAATGGCCAACACATTTGCATTATCACATGCACTGTTTTGGGTGATGTCAAGAAAAGTTTATCCAAATAATTATAAAATATTTTAGATAGCGACACTTCACAGAAAGTTCTGTAGATAGACTGAACACATTCAGCCTTGAGGTGGATGGACTGCAAATAGCAAAAGATGCTGTCAGTTTCAACAGATCTATACTGGTAAAATCAAATGTGATCCAATTCAGCAGCTCTTTACAGCTGTGGTGATCAGAAAAATGTCAGTACACAAAAGACATTCAACTGTGTGGTAGATGTCACTAGTTGAAACGAGTATTTTATCCCCAAGGAAAACATGATGTAGTGCTTGGTGCAAAAAGTGTTGTTGGAAAACGCAGCAGTAAGATATTTCTTATAGTTGGTTAGAAGGTTTGTACACATCTCACGAGGGATTCTGGGCCACTTCTCTTCACCGAAACTCTCGAAATCCTTTGGTTTTCTTTGTTTGCATTTGGCAACTTGGAACTTTAGCTCTCTCCACAGATTATTAGACTATTGAAAACTGGAGACTGGCCATTCCATGACTTTAACCCTTGTATGGTGTTCGGGTCTGTGAGACCCGTGTTCAGTTTTTTTCAAAAGAAAAATTAAACAATTAATTATTTTTTCACGTGTAAATGTGTTGTGTCTTTCCACTCACTCCACTTGATTATAACTGATTTATTTATAACATTTTATATAAAAGAAAAACGAGAAGCACATTAATTCATAAATGTGATCTAACAAAGGTAAAGGGAAAAAATTAACCATGTTTGCTGTTCATATGTCTTGTAATTGGGATGAAGTAAACATCTGTTGAGTAATTTAACATAAAATTGTTTGATAGTGTTAATTTGGAAAGCCAAAACTCTAGCGGGTCCACCAGACCCATGAACACTGGCTGAGTAACAAAAATACGAACACCACACAAGGGTTAATGTGCTTCTACTTAAACAATTTCTTTGTTGCGTTCATGGTATATTTAGGGCAATTGTCCAGCTTGAAGACCTGTTTTCTGTGTTCTGGCTGAGGGAAGGAGGTTCTCATCCCATGTCTTTATGGCTTCATCCGATGCCCCATCTATTGGCTTCCTTTAAACGTGGTGGATTGAGCTGATGCCAAAGAGCTCAATTTTGGATTGATCTGATCAAAGCACTTTCTCCCAAGCCTTCTCTGAATCATTTAAATGTTCACTTCCAAACTTAAGAGAGGCCTATACAGTACATGTGTGTTCCTGAGCAGGAGAACTTTGCAGGCACTGCAAGATTTCAGTCCAGTATGGCATAGGATGTTACCAGTGGTGTTCTTGGTGACTGTGGTTCCAACTGCCTGCAGATCATTAACAAGCTCCTCCCTTGTAGATTTTGGGCTGATCCACCACTTTCACATGATCATCCTCACACCAGTAGGCAAGGCCGTGTATGGACCTACATACTGAGGGTAATTAATGGTCATTTTATATTTCTTCCATTTCCAAATAATCACACCAACAGATCTACTTGTTTCCTCCACTATACAATACTGCTCCCATTAGTAAATGAATAATTATGCTAACCTGGATGTAGAAGTCTATTATTGTTTTTATCAGTCCCTGTCATAATGAGTAATTAGAATTTTTGCAGAATAGTACAAAGTACAAAAGAACAAATACAAAGTGGATACAAATACAAAATCAAAGGCACAGAAACAACAGCAACAACAAAAAGATTCATATGTGTACAAAGAGGCATAAAAATGCTTCAACAATATGGCAATGATGAAAATTATGCACATTAAAAAAAAAAAATTTAATAGGCATAAAGAAGACTGTTAACACTAATTTTATGTCTCTCTAAATTTGTGCCCTTACCCTTATGTAGGAGGTGTGGGACACATTTTTACATATGTTTGCCCAGAGGTCCTGTTTCAATGACCTCATTGTCTGCCCATGCTTCGCTTTTCAGCTCTGTGCCTTTTCCCGTCCTCCTCTTAATCCTGCGGGATGGCCATGATATACACTGAGGCAATCAGCAATATGGGCATGCATTTATTTCACAGCTGAATAAATTAGTGGCATTTTATCGAGTGGTGAGACATAGTGGAGGAGACTGTGTTGGCATTGTTACTGTATTGGCATCTTAAAAAGATTAATTGTGCCCAAGGTGGTTTCCAATTGGTAAACAATTATTATAATTCTGCAAGCTTCATGTATAATTAATGAGCGGATTAAACGGCTGATGCAAGGCCTCCGTTTCCTTCACTGGGTGAAACAATACAAGAGCCTAGTACAGGTTACAGTAGGTGAACTTCTTAACATTTAATTTCAAGTGCTGCAAGACACAGACTACATGTACTACATTATGTAAAGGATAAACTAAGTAGTAGTTCAGCAAGTACACCATCTTACAAAGACAGTACACAATAGAAAAGTACATTAACAGTTAAACTGGAAACAAAATCGAGGAAATGTAAGTTGTTACTGCCATCAAGCAATACTACTAGCCCATACAGTTTCATACAGAGTATACTACCTACAAGAAGTGTTGAGTTGTTTTTGCATAGCTGGTTTTATTGTCTAATATATGAATGTTTTAGTCTAGCATTTCTGGTCCTTTTTTAAAGTTGTAGTACCTCCCTTTGGGCCAAACAATGATTTTTGTTCTATCATATTGTTTAATTCAGAACCAGGACAACAGGCCGCACAAAAAACTCACTAGGTTAGTGAAAAAGACAGGGAGAAGAATACACACATAACAATCATTTTAAAGATGACAAAGACTATATGAATAGATTTAAGTTCAAATTAAGTTATAGTTTAAGTTTTAAGTTCATAAAAAGAATGCAGGGAATGTGAAGCAAATATAACTTCATACTGTCGGCTAGAGAAGAGCGAAGCCGCTCATAATGCAAAGCATGCCATATCATCTGTCAAACATGGCAGAGGCAATGTTTTTGCATCAGCACTGCAATTTGTTTATTGATGATGTGACTGCTGATAGAAGTAACAGGATGAAATCTTAAGTGTACAGAGCTATGCTCTGCTAACGAGACAACAAGAGCAACCCAAGAGTTTCCCAGTGCAAAGAAATGGGATATATATATATATATATATATATATATATATATATATATATATATATATGGGATATTTTAATGACTTAGTCAGCTACCTGATCTCAACCCAATAAAGCATGATTTTCAGTTATTAAAGACAAATCTGAATGCAGAGAGACGCACAAACAAGAAACTGAAACTGAAGGTGGCTACAGTAAAGGTGAAGCAGAGTACCAGTGCATGCCCAGTACGTGTCGACTTCAGACAGTTATTGGCCGCAAATGTGTTTGTGTTTGATCTGAAATCCACTGTGAATGTGTACAGAGGCAAAATTTCATCTTTGTTAAACAAATTATAGAACTAACTGTATTTCCACCATCCCTGCTTTGGCAATAGATCATAGGTCAGGAAAGACAGAGTGGAAGTGGATGGAACTTTTTCACAGAACTCAGTTTACTTTAAGTGGTTAGTCAACCTTATAGAGCCTTTGATCTTATAAAGTTCCTTATGAAGAGCTATCATACTATGTCTATTGTGAAAAAGTAAGTACTAATAGCTAAAATGCATACGGGTGAAGAGAGCATGTACTTTAGAGGCTTGATTCTGGGTTCTTTGCATGGCAGTGAAGTTGTTTTTTCTTGTAATATCTCATTATTAATGTTAATTTATCACACAGCTGTTATCATTCATCTTTGCATGTTGATTTCTTCTGATTATGTAGTGCTTATGAAAAAAAGTGATTTTCTTCTCATCGCACTGCACCAGCTTGGATAACATTTGTGCCACCATTAAATCACTGGGCTAATTCTTCCTTGTTACATTGTTTAACAGCAGAAAAATGAAAAATAAGTACATAGCAATGACTATATCATCAACTTGACTGCATTAAATCACAGTAAAGTAATCGAGAGCAGGAGAGATGGAGTGGAGCTATAATTGGCTGATGCTCATTAGAGAACTGTCTCTGCAGCCTTCTCCAGATTTTAGTCCTCAAACTTTATTAAAACAAGAGCAGAGAAAAGTGTTGTACATCATTGTTATTTTGAAGTTATAATTTATTTCACCTCTTCTTTGTGAATATTCTTCTTGCAAAAAATATTCAAACAATACACGTGCGTTACAATTCAAAGATATGTAGTAAAAGCAAAAACCTAACCTATGGTTCAATCTGACATTTCCAATTATGTATTTCTGTCTGTTATGTTTGAATTTCAAAGTAAATCCAGTCTGAAGCTACAGCAGGCTGAACAACAAAGATGACAATGGCACACACTGTAGATTTTTCACATCCACTTTTGCAAACTTTTTGCACTGCCCTATTACAGTTTTTTACAGCCGCTAGGACACATTTCACAATACTTAGGTCACTTTTGCAAAACTCTTCACACAATCCTTCTAACTGACCGTCAGCTTGGCAAAGCAGTTCATTTCACATTCAAAATGCACTACAACTACCAAAACACTTTATTCAGGTCTCAAATAAACTCATTCTTCCAGAACACTAGCAAAGGTTGACAGCCGACAAACACACTTTGTCACCCACAAAACAATGACCTAAAAACACTAACAACATGTAGCATTACACAGTGTTTTCTTGTGTAAAACAAGGACACATCTCTGTTTATAATTTCAATATATGTTACTGGAATGAATCAGACATCATGCAGAATTCGTTAATATTTGTTTATGTATTTTTATTTTTTTGCACTAAGAAATCCCAAAATACAAGTATTTATATACACACCATCCACTGATGCACATCAACCCGGTCTTCTCCATTTGGCCACAGGTTCTCATCCACATCACATCTAATGTCATCTAGGGCAACACACCTAGGAAAGAATCTCCTGGCATGCCTGATCCATCCCTGGCAATCTTCTGCTGATATCTCCAGGCATCCAGCATTCATTGCATCCAGGAGGGACATTTGATCATGTGGATGATGGTCGTAAACCTTCCACCGCCATGAGGAAAAGAATTCCTCTATGAGGTTGAGGAATGGAGAGTAAGGTGGGAGGAAAAGAGACTCCATTCTGGGATGGGCTGCAAACCACTCGGTGACTGCACGGGAGTGATGAAATGCCACATTGTCCCATACAATTATAAATGTTGGCTGATTCCTTCTCTCCGCATCCCTTTCCTCACCTAGCACAACCCTTCCATAGAGATCATGCAGGAACGCAAGGAGCCGTTCAGTGTTGTATGGCCCAATCAGTGGTCTGTGTAGCAGCAGTCCATCAGTGGATATTGCTGCGCACATTGTGATGTTGGCACCCCTCTGGCCCGGGACATTCACTGTGGCTCTCTTCCCAATCACATTCCTCCCTCGTCGCTGTGCTTTGGCCAAGTTGAAACCTGCCTCATCCACAAAGATGAAAATGTGGTGCGTTTGCCTGCCTTCAATCTCCATGACTCTCTAACATAAATCCACAAGGCAACATAAGCTGTTACAGTAGTAAATTTGTATAATTGTCTTTGTGTGTGTTTGGTTTTGTTCAAAAACAGATCTGTATTTTATTCTGATCTTACCTGGACATACTGGTTCCTGAGTTGCTTGACATGTTCAGAGTTCCTCTCAAAAGGCACAGTGTACAACTGCTTCATCCTGACCTGATGTTTTTTCAGGACTCTAGAAATTGTTGTTACGCTTACACTGTGAATATTTGTGAAGGTAACGTTGTCTGCCAAGACTCTTTGTCTAATTTCAGTGAGTTTTATCCCATTGTTTCTGATGACCATATCAACAATGGCAGTTTCCTGCACATCAGTGAACATCCGTCCTCTCCCTCCTGTGTGAGGTAACCGTTGAGTCCTAAGCAGGAATGCAACAACAATTACACAAAAGCTTATTTACTTCTGAAATGTGCAAATGCCCTTGCAGAATACAAGTTACCTGTTGGTTTGCCGGAAAACTCTAACAATAGATGCCACTGTAGAGCGTTGCAGATTTGGCTGCACTCTCTGACCAGCCTCTCTCATTGAGTGACCATGATTTACTACATGATCAATTGCAGTAGCTCTGATCTCATCTGAGACTACAGCTCTTGATCTTCCTCTTATTCTTCTTCCACCACGCATACATATTCCTCGCCCCCTCCCAGCCACTCTTCTTCCTCTTTCAGCCACTTCTCCATTTCTGGCTGGGTCCATGTTTACGTCACAAAACAAACCTATTCAGCAGTTGTCTCCTTTTGTAATGGAATTGAAGGAGTAACACCTGTGTAGAGGTTCATCTACAATGAGAATCAGCTGTGGCTGGTTAAACTGCATTTTTAGATTTAGAATATGTTTCAATAAAATATTGCTGTTGGATTTTGCTGTCTTTTCAAGTTTTGCATTGTGTTATTGTTTTGGCCATAAGTTTAACAGTTTTGAAAACAGTATGTAAGCACATGCAAAATGTCCTGTACGTACAAAGATTTTTGGCAGTTGTTGTGTCTGAGTGAGAAGATAATTCATGAAATTTGAGAGATGTAGTCATTGAATGCATTTTGTGCCAAAACAATGATAACTGGTCCTCAGTTTAGCCCACATAGACTTCTGTTGTGCTCACTGTGTGAGGAGTTTTGCAAACGTGACCTAAGTATTGAGAAATGTGTCCTAGCGTCTGTAAAAAACTGTAAATCCTAAGCCACTGATGTGTGTGTGGGGGGGGGGGACACACAGAATGAGAGTACAGCTGCATTTATCTAACATTTTAACGCATATGTTGTAGCCATCATTGCTAAACATCCAACATTAGCAATTACACAAGAAATGTCACCCCACCAGTAGTTAATGGTACAAAAATGATGATTACGAACATAAACCACATTTCCTGAACAAAACCATCCCAAACACAAACGTAACACTTTGATGTGTGCATTTTTCTTCCGTAACCTTCAATGTGGGCTTCCTAAATTGCCACTCAGTCATCAAAAGTTTGAGAAACCCTGGGGTACATTACAATCAGAATTCAGACGCGTATGTATCTACACAATGTAGACAAATGTGGAGGAAACATTAATAAAAGATCAAAGAAATGCTGTTAATTTATATTCAGATAACAAGGTTTTTTGTAGTGCACTAAAACACACTGTGTGTGTGTGTGTGTGTGTGTGTGTGTGTGTGTGTGTGTGTGTGTGTGTGTGCGTGCGCGCGCGCGCGCGCGCGTGCGCGTGTGTGTGTGTGTGTGTTAAATGGTAGCGAAAATAAAAGAAGTCAAACTTTATTGTATAATCATTTCTGAGCACAAAGGAGAGGACAAACTCAGCTTTTTGCACCTCCTGTTTTACAGAGCCTTAAGCTTTGACATATTTCTCTGATTGGGTATATCTGGACACACAGTATAAAAGTGGAAACATCCAACTAAACAGCCTGCCTTTTTTCTTTTTAGCTGTGGAACATGAACAGGGGACAGGGGAGCTGAATTCTGCTCTTGCTTGTAAAAAGCAAAGAGAAGCCTAAAAAATGTACCTTGTGCTTTGACCATTCATGTTTGTTGTAATTTTGTCAAACATTTTTTAATACATACATAACCACAATCAAATAACCTAACTGCCATTTTAAATAAATACTAGTGTAACAGTGACACTAATATTGCCAATAGGTTCAATAGACTCTGAATCAGTTTAAGGCCGACTGCAGCTTAAAATGGCTGATCAAGAATTTCTGTCAAATCAGTAAAAAACAAGCTGCTTATTGAGATTCAGGTAACTTTATTTATCTCCACGGGGCGATTGAGAGTGCAGAGAGCAACATATAAAATGAAATACAGTGCAGCACTAAAGCAGCTGCTAATATACAGTAATTAAAGCGATAATCAGCGGGTTGTATACAATAAATAAGTTAATGTGATGGTAATGATAATAAAGATAGTAAGAACGAGCTGCCAGTAGTGGTAAATATATATGACACGAATTTGAAATAATGAGAAATATTGACAAAAATATTACACTTGCAGAAAGTTGATAATATACATACAGTGGGGCAAAAAAGTATTTAGTCAGCCACCGATTGTGCAAGTTCCCCCACGTAAAATGATGACAGAGGTCAGTAATTTGCACCAGAGGTACACTTCAACTGTGAGAGACAGAATGTGAAAAGGAAATCCATGAATCCACATGGTAGGATTTGTAAAGAATTTATTCGTAAATCAGGGTGGAAAATAAGTATTTGGTCAATAACAAAAATACAACTCAATACTTTGTAACATAACCTTTGTTGGCAATAACAGAGGTCAAACGTTTACTATAGGTCTTTACCAGGTTTGCACACACAGTAGCTGGTATTTTGGCCCATTCCTCCATGCAGATCTTCTCGAGAGCAGTGATGTTTTGGGGCTGTCGCCGAGCAACACGGACTTTCAACTCCCGCCACAGATTTTCTATGGGGTTGAGGTCTGGAGACTGGCTAGGCCACTCCAGGACCTTCAAATGCTTCTTACGGAGCCACTCCTTTGTTGCCCGGGCGGTGTGTTTTGGATCATTGTCATGTTGGAAGACCCAGCCTCGTTTCATCTTCAAAGTTCTCACTGATGGAAGGAGGTTTTGGCTCAAAATCTCACGATACATGGCCCCATTCATTCTGTCCTTAACACGGATCAGTCGTCCTGTCCCCTTGGCAGAAAAACAGCCCCATAGCATGATGTTTCCACCCCCATGCTTCACAGTAGGTATGGTGTTCTTGGGATGCAACTCAGTATTCTTCTTCCTCCAAACACGACGAGTTGAGTTTATACCAAAAAGTTCTACTTTGGTTTCATCTGACCACATGACATTCTCCCAATCCTCTGCTGTATCATCCATGTGCTCTCTGGCAAACTTCAGACGGGCCTGGACATGCACTGGCTTCAGCAGCGGAACACGTCTGGCACTGCGGGATTTGATTCCCTGCCGTTGTAGTGTGTTACTGATGGTGACCTTTGTTACTTAGGTCCCAGCTCTCTGCAGGTCATTCACCAGGTCCCCCCGTGTGGTTCTGGGATCTTTGCTCACCGTTCTCATGATCATTTTGACCCCACGGGATGAGATCTTGCGTGGAGCCCCAGATCGAGGGAGATTATCAGTGGTCTTGTATGTCTTCCATTTTCTGATGATTGCTCCCACAGTTGATTTTTTCACACCAAGCTGCTTGCCTATTGTAGATTCACTCTTCCCAGTCTGGTGCAGGTCTACAATACTTTTCCTGGTGTCCTTCGAAAGCTCTTTGGTCTTGGCCATGGCGGAGTTTGGAGTCTGACTGTTTGAGGCTGTGGACAGGTGTCTTTTATACAGATGATGAGTTCAAACAGGTGCCATTCATACAGGTAACGAGTGGGGGACAGAAAAGCTTCTTACAGAAGACGTTACAGGTCTGTGAGAGCCAGAGATTTTCCTTGTTTGAGGTGACCAAATACTTATTTTCCACCCTAATTTACGAATAAATTCTTTACAAATCCTACCATGTGAATTCATGGATTTTTTTTTTTCACATTCTGTCTCTCACAGTTGAAGTGTACCTCTGGTGCAAATTACTGACCTCTGTCATCATTTTACGTGGGGGAACTTGCACAATCGGTGGCTGACTAAATACTTTTTTGCCCCACTGTACATACAAAGGGTGTCTTTAAAGAATTTGTGTGGACTTTTTTCCTTCTCGTCACTTGATGAATTATATTTTCTTTTCTTCTTTATGTATTTTGCATGTATTTATTTTTATTTGCTATGGACCTGTGTGTGCCTTTAATAAAGTGAAACCAAAAAATAAATCCTTGAGGGTTATGACAGTTGAGGAGTAGAACAGCTTGAGGAACTAAGGTCCCTCTCTCTTCTTGCTCCTACAGGCCAGACGGTGGAGTCTGCGACCAGATGGCAGCTGCTAAAATACAGGAAAAAGAGCATTTCAGGAGTCCTTGAGAAGTCGGGCAGCCAGCGCAAACCTGCAGCCCATATACAGATGTCAGGGAACAGGTAGTAAGTCTAATAATATTGGAACATACATTGGGAATGTTGTGTAAGTTGTTCTTTTACTGCTGGGTGATGGAACGGAACCAGCAGACCATAGAAAATGGCATGTCATGTGGTAGAAGGCAGAAATGTTCACAAGTCATTTTTTGGAAGTCCAAGTCAAGTCCCACTCGACTGGTGCACTGGTGGCTGGTACAGCAAGTATTTTCATAGCTACATGATAAACTCTTAGAAAGACCTTTTAATACATTTACCAGGCTGCCAGACATTCAACTTCATAAGATGCCACCTTGATGTAGTGAATAAGTTCATCCTTTCCTGATGAGTCATGGGCCACCCTTTTCTTTAGCTGGCTTTCTTCCCGTAGCCAGAGAAGAGATGTGGAATTTTAGCAGGTGATGAAAAAGCCTTCCGATCCTCCTTGCCACTACTGCTGTCCGGTATGGTGGCTCTCCACACGTCTACCAAGACAAGCTCTGAAATATTTCAGTAAACACTTGATTTAGGAAAGAGTCAATGCGGCTCCGTCCCTCTGCACGTGTCTCTTTCTTTGTTGAACTTTATAAACCTGCAGATAAACATATAAAAAAAACCATGGAATGATAAATCTTACATTTTCATGTAAAACGTATTTTAAGTTGTTCTGAGAGGAATAGTTCTAAACTAATATTGCAACATCTTAGCTCTTTTATGAAATAAAAATATGGGCAGCCAAAGTTAAAGCTGAGCAGTAACACGTTAAAGTAATAAAAGTGAAAAATGTCATGCTATTAACAATGAAGATATAATCCAACTACGGCTGACATAACTAGTTGGTTTAAGAACTGACAATAGGAGCCAAATACTAAGTGACTGACCTCTAGGGTGTGATTTGAGATGACTTATGAAACTGGACATTGTTGAATCTGCATCTGTTATCTTAATGCAGCACACTGCAAGCTGTCATTCATTTGTTTGTAGTCTGAAGGATGGAAGTGTACCTAAATTCAATAACAAATCACACAGCTCCTTCAGCCGCCGCCAGCGTTTTGATTTTGTGGTGGCTACAAGCTCCAAGGCAAATCTAAAGTCTTTGGTTTTTGCAACTTAAGTAGAATTCAAGCCTAAGTGCAAGTCGCCATCTCTGGTAGACGGTCACCAGGATGTTATTACTGGGAGAAAAGTTCAATTTCTTAAAGAGGGAGATCCTGTGGTGGCACCCCTGAGTGTTGGAGGAGTACCTCAGGTGGTCACTGAAGATGGTCCCCAAGTACTTGTACTCCTTTATGATTTTTACTGATGAACCACAGACAGTGGTGCAGAAGGTCACCACCATCAATTTGCTCTTGATAACCAACTAGGAGTCGCACCACTCAACAACTGCTGCAGAGCTGGTCCATGGTGCTGGGTGGGGCCAGACAAGAGGGACAGGAGAACTGCAAACTTGAGCAAACGTCATTGATATAAACAAAGGGTCAGAACACAGGGGAGAGCCGCTCGCAAGCAGTGATTGGTTTTTTCAGTTTAAAGGAAGCAAACGAAACTCCAGATGTGCCCCCAGGAACCAAGGAAGCAAACAAACGTAATAAAGAAAGTAGAAGAGAAAAGGTGCAGAACAGAGCACCTGCCAGCCAACCAGAAGCAGTGAACCAGTACCAGTTTCATTTATAGAATGATAACACGTTGACAAGTCCTTCTCTAAAGGAATTACCCAAATACTGTTGGCAGCAAGTACCAAATTTAAAATTTTACTCATCAATAATTGTCTGAATAAATAACCAAAATGTCAATGTCATTGTGGCAACAGATGACAAATCATCATCGTATCAAAGTCAGTGAATCATCCTGTTGGAAGCATGAATTTTTGCAAGAATTTCATGGAAATCTGCGTTCATTAAATCACAACCATTCATTTCGAACCAAAATTCTCTGCTGATTGCACAAGAGGGGATCAGCCAAAGTGATTAAAATATATCATCTGTGAACCATGAATTTGAGTGCTAATTCTGTGGCCCGTGTGTAACTGCCGACTAAACACTGAAATATTTCACCAGATAAGTAAAAACAGCACCTTGTTGAACCTCTGTCATATTTAATAGCAAAATATCCATTTAAGCCATAGCTTTCAATAGACATAACAAGATTTGAAAAAAGAGTCAAATTTCTAGTAATCTGCAGTTCTGAAAATGAACAGCTCAGTCTGATGGTGTTCAATAAAAGCGTGGACTGAGAATACTCACTTTACTAACTAAGACGGCTGCTTTTCATCCATTTAATTGGTTGTGCTGGGAGACTACAGCTTGATTCTTTCATGTCTTTTTTTAAGTAAGCACTTCTTTGGCTCCTGCCCTCTACCATAGTGTCTTCCTCTTCACTTTTTTCTCCACCTAATTTTGACTCTCTCCCTGCATCCCCCTTGCTCCCCCTTCTCTATCTTTGCCATTCCCTCTCTCATTCTCCCTTCTTCCTATCTCCCCTTGTCCTCTGGCCTCTGGCAGGACCTCCTTATCACCTCCTGCTGAATGAATGTGCTGCCAGCTCATTTGCGAACAATCAGTGTCGTCAGAACACAAAGGAGCGCACAAAGCTCCTCTACTCTTCTGCAGAAAGTTTTTGGATGAGGCAATTACTGGAGAGGAGATTGGAGCCAGGCCAAGATGTAAAACAACAGCAAGAGAAAGAGAGAGTGGGGTGGGTTGGGGAGTGTCAACTGCATAGAGCAATGAAAGGTGAAAGGGGGTCAGAGAAGCTGAGGGAAAGAAGAGGAGGGTGAGAGTAGCGCATCAGAGGAGGGAAAGGGGACAGGTGAAGCTCTGATTTCATGAATATTTTTTCCTGAACAATGGAGGGAATCAAATATTCATGGCCCTGGGAAGAGGCCCAGTGCTCAGAATCCCTTCCCTCTCTGTAATCAGCTTCCTAACAGTTTTTATTTACACAAACATACGGCTGTAATCATTGCGGCCGTTTCACATAAGTGCGAAAATCACATCAGCTCTTTGTGGCAGCTGACAACACCAGCATCATACCAGCATCAGAGTAGTGAGCTCTTTGGCACTGCCTGTTTTTCAGTGTCAAGTACTGAAAAACACACTGTACATCATTTACTCATTTGTACACAGAATAGTCAGTGTGAAGGGAAAAATGTGCACCAGATTTAAAAGAAATGGGTCAAGATAATTTGTTCATACAATTCTTTTATTTGTCAGTGAAAAACGTTCTACAATCGTCAGGCCATCTGTTTGCAGTCAGCAGTGCTATGCACTCATTTCTTCAAGTGAGAGTAGGGAGCAGGTAGAAGAGAGCCCGGTGGATGTATGTACTGGAGAGATGAGGAATGAACGTCAGTAGAAGCAAGACAAAACACATGTGTGAGAAGGTGAAGCTGCAAGGAGTACAGATAATGAAAGGTGGACAATTTTAAATAACTGGGATCAACAATCCGACGCAACAGGTGGTACACAAGAGAGGTGAAGATCAGAGTGCAGATAGGGTGGGGATGGATGTTGGAGTGATTTGTGACAGAAAAATAGCAGCAAGAGTGTATTGGAAGTGTTGGGTCTGTGTTTCCACAAACCCCGCTAGTTTAGAGACTTATTCATCATGAAGAAAACAAGACATAACAGAACATCCTCAACTGGTTTTTCACTCGCTAACGAGGGAAGTTTTTGGTAAAGAACCAGCTCCTAACCTGTCTCATGCCCAAAATCCTTTCAAGAGCAGCTTCCCTCGCAGCTATTTATTGACAAACTGTTACAATAAACATCACAGCACAAGCACCTCCCTCTGTAAACCCCCCAATGGTTCTAAGACAAGGCACTATGTGTGTGTATGTGTAAGCACGTATATGCATGTGCAAGAATGTGTGTGTGTGTGTGTCATTTGAGAATGTGTGTGTGTGTGTGTGTGTGTGTGTGTGTGTGTGTGTGTGTGTGTGTGTGTGTGTGTGTGTGTGTGTGTGTGTGTGTGTGACCTCCTGCTCACCAAAAGGGTCATAAAAGCAGGAAGCTTACAACAGAAGAAACAGATCTGTCAGATAGGATGTATCTACAATAAAACCTCCCCCAGCACAGAGTGGCTAGAGAGGTGGTCAGGATCAAAGGAATGTCTTGATCCCATAGATTGAACTCAGACTTACAAATTTAAGAAGCCCAATGACAACATTTGACAATTAGACTTAACAGGAAGATTTACAAGACAGTAGTGAGACCTGCTTTGTTGTATAGTTTAGTGATGGTGCCACTGAGAAAAACACATGATTCTGAGGATTTCTGTTAGGCATAAACAGGACAACAGGATGAAAAATCAGTAAATCAGCTGAGAGGCAAGGTAGAGAGGGTCTTGACATGTACATAGGAGGGATAGTGGATGTATTCAAGAAAGTTGGAGCTACCAGGCAGATTCCGTTCTGAAGTAAGATATGAAGAGGGTGGTGTGATAGAAGAAGAAGAAGATGACGACAATATATCCTGTAAGTATAAATTATATTATATATATTGTATTTTTATGTAAAGTAATGCTTCCTTATGCGTGCATTGAGTTAAAGATTTTTTTTTTATTTCCCGAGAGAACAAGTGTGGGAACACTTGGCTTTAATTAAAAAAGGACTGTTGTTACATAACATAACTGAACCACATTCTAATGTGAGCAGTTTACATCGTGTCATTTCATAGTTTACCATCTCAAAACAGGAAAAAGATTGTAAAGACTACAGTTGTCACATCTTTGCTTAATTACAGCCCATAATAGGTGAACATACAACTGGTTTTTAGCAACACTGGATTTCTGGCTGATGGCCACATTTTGTACCTTCTTTTTTTTTTTAAAGCTTGCGATGTCTCAGCAGCTGCACTCAGACTACATGTTGGATCCTTGCCTGTTTCTGCTTCTGCACAAGCACTTAGACAGCAAATCTAGAGACATTTATATGCTGCACATGCTGAGAAAACCTGAAGATGTGACTACCTCGCATACTTGAATTCCTACATTCCTAACCAGTCAAATTAAACCATAATTCAGTCTAAAGGCCACCTAATATGAGTGCATTATCTTCCTAGCATTAAATAAGTTATTTAAGGACTGACTTAGAGACATAAAAATTTAAGGAAAAAACTGACCAAATATTCCACACATATGCCGTCTCAAAATTATAACTTCTGTGTTTCGCTTCAATTAAAGGAATAATTTGGGGTTGAGATCAGGAGTCTGCAGCACTGTCATGCTAACAGACAATAGTGTTCAGCTGTTACATACGAATTCCATTCAATCAAGTCTACATCTATATTGTTTAGTATAGTTGGAACTCCTGAACCTGACTCACCGTTACTGACCTGCATACAGTATATCTTGCAACAAAGGAATCAGAGGAAAACAATGCTACAGAATATCATGAAAGATTCAGATTAGGTGGTAAAACACCAGAAAACAGGGACACCACTGCAGCGCACTGAAGGCTGATTTATGGCTCTCAGTTGGTATCTGTTTGCATGGTGTGTGCAGTGAGAAGGCCAGAGAGTGTATAAAAGATAGTTGTAGGTACTGGATCTGCAACGTGAAACCAATGCAAGTCCTTTAAATGTGTATTCTACCCCAGCAGGGGATAGCAGCTGTTGAAATGAAAAGTCTGATTTCATAAAATTCTGTAGAAAATAATACATCAGGTTCCATGCACCTTGACACCAGTAAATGGATAACTTTATAACCATAAAGTCATCCCTACTTTCAAGTCTGACTCAATCCGACACTGTTCACTTTGGAAATTATGTCCGCTGTTAATATTTAGAAGGACAAAAAGAAGGGCACGCCTAAGATTGGGCATTTCTTGTGATTGACAGGTTGCTACCATATGGGCATGCAGTGTCCTTGGTTTTTCTGTCATATCCGCCCATCTCTCATCACATCTGGTTTCAAAACAGTGAGATGACGTTGAAGAAGATGCTAAGCTTGAGGTTTTGTATCTGGGTCTTACTAGTGTAATAGTAGTGTCATGGGAGCAACATCTATCTTTCATGTACAATCGATGTCATTATACTGAGCCCAAATGCAAATTTGTGCAAAGATTTGCCACAGGTTAAAAGGCAAATACAACAGTATAGCATGTTCATCTGCAAAGGTGAATGCGGCACAAACACACTACCAAGCAGTACCATACTGTAGCATACACTAACATACAAAAAACATGGACATTTGACCAACTTATTGGCCCCCAGTGCAATATAGAATTACCTTTAAAATACTTTTACTGGTTCATAAGAGTCTCAATGGACTGACTTGCTGTTTCCAGTCCAGTCGGACCTCTCAGGTTTTCAGGTGCAGACTGTTCCCAGGATTAGAGTGGGCTGACTAAGACTAAGAGTGCTGAAAGTGATAAAGCTTACTGTGGCCCAAGTCTCTGAAAAAGGTTGTTTGATGAGAGATCAGACATGAGATCAATTAGATCTCTGCATAAATTTAAAAACACTAAAAACCTTTTAATTTACACATACCTACACTCAATAGATATATTTATTTTTGTCTGATTTTATTTTGTTTTGCTTGTTTTATTATATTTTGCTGTTTTCTCTGCCTTTAGGAATTGTAAACTTACATGGGCTTTTATGTTCTGAGTTAAGCACATTGAGTTTGCATGTGATGAAATGTATATATATAATTTATATAAAATATAATTTTATATAAATTAGATTCCCATTGCAAAGAGCAAATCATTGCTGCAGTTTACAGTTTCATTTCTACGATTTACAATTTCTTTTGTTTTTAGATCAACCTGATGAGTGAAGAAATGGGCAGCATATTACAGTTTTTCTCGATTGCTTAAACACTATAACCAGGCCTCTAAACTAAAATTTCAAAACCGTAACGCTATTGGTCAAAAAGCACACCCATTTCCCTGAACTATAAACACTATTCCCTGCTTTGACACATGACTCAAATTTGGTGAACTGTTACTGCAAAACTCTACACACAAATCCCTACATTTTACAGTGCTTACACCATGTAGTCATTTAGAAAGCACTAGCATGCAATAATGTTAACTTAAGTCAGCATAGCTTGAGCTCAATTAGCACACAATTAACCAGGTGGAAACACTAGGAGTCAAAATTTAGCACACACCAATCAGAACCTGCGATAGATAGATAAAAGGGCCAAAGTCAGCTCATTCAGGTTTGAAACAATGGATCCAAAGAGATGCAAAGGAAGAGGACGTGGTGGAGAAAGAGGACGTGGTGAAGGAAGAGGACGTGGTGGAGGAAGAGGACATGGTGAAAGAGGAGGACGTGGTGGAAGAGGAGGAGGAGGTGGTCTAGGACAACAGGAAGGTGGTGGAGGAGGAGGGAGAGGTGGAGGAGGAGGAGGACGTGGTGAAGGAGGTGGAGGTGGAGAACGACGGCGACAAGGAAGGGGAAGAGCAAGGGCACGAAGACAGTCAGTCTCGGATGAAATTCGAGCCACTTTAGTTGACCATGTCCTTGTCCATGGGATGACTATGAGGGAGGCTGGGCAACGAGTACAACCAAATTTGAGTCGCTTCACTGTTGCCTCCATCATCAGAACCTTCAGGGAGGAAAACAGGTAGGTGTACTTGCAGTAAGACTGCTTTGTACAGTAACTTGTAAGTTACTGAACTTATGTGTCTTGAGTTTCAGTATGTTTCCATTATTTTCCTGTAAAATGAATGTGTGACAGTTACAGTAATGAGTGCTTCTATTTTTGTAGGACACAGAGACGACCACCTGGTGGAGGCAGGTTAAGGCTTTTGTCGGAGGAGCAAGAGAGGGAACTTGTAAACATGGTAATTGCAAATAATGTAATCCGCCTGCGAGAGATTCAAAGGAGAGTGATTGAGGATGATCATCTTTTTCGAGGCATACATGCCATCAGCCTCTCCACAATTGACCGCATCCTCCGAAAGAATCAATTCCGGATGAAACAGGCATACCGAGTCCCTTTCAAACGAAACTCTGACAGAGTGAAGAACCAACGTGTGGAATATGTTCAGGTATGAGTTTTGATACTGTATAAAGTATTGTGTACCATCACAGCATGGCAGTTTATGCTGCCATTTCAGCACTCTTGAACTGTGGTTCAGGGTACCGATTGACTCTACTGTGTTATGTGTTTTGCAGAGAATCTTTGAGATTGAAGGACGGCCTGTTCCCCATGAAATAATCTTTGTGGATGAGGCAGGTTTTAACCTGACCAAAAGAAGGAAAAGGGGGAGGAACATAATTGGCCATCGGGCTATTGTAAATGTCCCTGGTCAGCGTGGGGGGAATGTCACTATGTGCGCAGCCATCAGCCAACGAGGGGTACTCCACCGCCATGCCGTACTAGGACCCTATAACACTATGCTTCTCCTTGCTTTTCTTGATGGTTTAAGACAACATATGTTCCAGCTGGACTACAGGGAACCAGCACAGCCAGAGCAGCCTCACTACGTTGTTGTGTGGGATAACGTCAGCTTCCATCGCGCTGCTCTGGTTCGTGACTGGTTTACCAATAACCCAAGGTTTTCTAATATCTTTCTGCCTGCATACTCTCCCTTTCTAAACCCGATAGAGGAGTTATTTTCGGCATGGCGGTGGAAAGTGTATGACCGAGAACCTTATGTCCGTGTTCACCTCCTTCAGGCCATGGAAGAAGCCTGCCTAGACATATCAGTAGATGCATGCCAGGGGTGGATCAGGCATGCAAGAGGATTTTACCCCCGCTGCCTGGCTGGGGCCAATATAGCCTGTGATGTGGATGAGGTTCTCTGGCCTGACCCAGACCAAAGACAAGATGCTGAGGTGGGATAATGTTTCTGGTGTGTGTTGTACTGTATAGTACATGAATGACAATGTGCCACTGTACATACATTGGTTGCGTCTTTTGTGTTTATCATGTGACAAGGGTTTTGAAGGGGAGAACCATAAGCAACCTAATTGTTTTGGAACTATTGTTTTGAATTAATTGTACCAGTGTGCAAAACTCTGTTGTAGTGTGTGTGTTTTTGAGGGCTTGTGTTTGATGTCTGAGGGCAAAGTTTGGTTTTTCAGCAGGAGTGAATAGTTTTGGGTGTAGAGCTTCATTTTGACCTGGAAATAGGATGTTTGGGGAATTGAGTGAGAGGTTATGGATTTGTGTTTACTGTTGTGAGGATATGAGGCGTAGTTTCAAGAAATGTGTTTTAGCAATCGAGAAAAACTGTAATCACTAATTACTTTTAGTCCCAAACTAAAGAAAATTTCATTTTAAATATTTATAAATTAATTTTCAATCCATCTAAAATACCCGGATAAAATGCTGGGAGTGCTGGTGCCTGAGTTAGACATATTTGAAACTATATTCAGTCCATTTTAGGAGAAAACAAATTTGAAAAAGAGAAATGACAGCGTGCGTCTGAGGGAGGAAATAGAGCATCCAGCCCAATACAATACAGCCATCAGAGGCTGGATGTATAATAACCTATAGAAATATGTTGGAAGTTATTATATTAGGTGTATTAGGTGTGAAGGTCATATGATGTTACAGAGCAGAAGTGGTCCCAGCTTGTCTGTCCTTTGGTCCAAACTCATTACCACATCAAGGTTTAACTCACCGTCTCTCACTCTGTCTTTCTTTGTTCGTCCCCTTGTGGTGACGCGTAAAAACTTCAATAGGCCCCTCCAGGATTACATCATCAATAAGCCATTAGCATCCTTATGTTTCATCTCTTTCTCTCTCATTTTCCCTCAAACACACACAGACACACACACACACACACACACACACACACACACACACACACACACACACACACACTCAGACAATAAGCAGTTTGATGATGGCTGGTTGAATGGCTTTTGATAAAAACACAATTACGAAATGGGTGGAAACCATTTTTATTAATACTGATTCACTCTCTATTCACCCTGTAAACATGAAGAGAAGGACAGCTAAGATGCTACATTAAGAAACAGGTGGAAAAAGGTATATGGTGTGTCATGTTATGAGACTTAATATAATGTAAGAAGAGCAAAGTGTTGTAGAAAAACCATAAACCCCACATCCAATATTACTGACATTCAACATGGATGTTCCTCGATGTTACATATGAAAAGCTGGCTCCATAATCCAGTGGTGACATAAACATAGATTGTTAAAATATCACGTTTTACATCAGTAATAAATGTGTTCGCATTTAAAAGAAAGTTTGATTTCTTTTGCAAATTTCCCCCCAAAATGAAAACTAGATAAATGTAAAGTAATTTTGTGCCATTTTGCGCTTACTGAATGACGTGGGCTTACGGTAAAGTGCACTCCAAAGAGTCTGCTGTACATTTTGTTTAAACACATTATTTCATTAATCCAAATCACTCCTGCTCAGTATCATAGTACAGGTGCATCTTGTTAATCAAGCTAGACAGCCAGTATCTTCCTAAGTGTGTAAGGTCACTGCTGCTGCTGAAAGCTGGGTCTCCAGCTAAAACCCAACAGTTCTCAGTTGAGACTAGAGAGCGACCAGGAGTATGCTCACTAGTTTTTTCAAGCGCTAAGATCAATGAGACCTATGGAAAAAACCAAAAGAAATTTTTAACAGATATGATATTTGATTTTTATTGGGTAGATCCTACTATTGTTTAGATCACACCTCTAACACTGCAGGTAAAATCCCAATGTGAATTCTCTTGAGAACCAATCAAATATATCCGTATGTATTTGTATACTCCCTCAAAATTCCTTATCAGATCTCAACAAGCTCTCAGAGCTTCAAAACCACCTCTCAACATCACTTTTCACTTTTCTGTCATTCAAGCACACTTTGCCAGAAGACAAAAGGTGTGACAAATGCAGTGTTTTCCAAAGTTACAACTGTTTACGAGAACAAATTCTAAGAAGGAAAAAATACCAAACCAAAACCCATCCATCCACCCATCCATCAATTGCCTTCTGCTTATCTGATTCGAGGTTACTTGGAGGAGGGGGTTGGCATCCTGTCCCAGCTACTATGAGGTGACAAAACCCCCCAAAAATGTAAACATTTTGGTTCAACAACGGTACTTTTCTAGTTTCCCATTAGATCTGCTGTGAATATTTCAGTTCACAAGCTGAATCATAATTACGGTCAGAATTTCAATCTTATGGCTAAATAATGCACATTAACGCTTCCTTTCATAAATGCTTTCCATGCAGACACTGAAGCTGAATTGAAGCTTTATTACTACCCGCCCTCGGAATAAAAAGATGAAGCTTTCTTTATTTTGATGACCGTGTGTCATTGGCTGTAGCTGTAGCTTTACACCTGGCCTATTAATAAATCTATACAAATGGTAAGAGGCACTTCTCTCAAATCCTTTCACAGAGCAGAAAAAAATGCAGTCCCTGAGGAAAACAAGTGAAAAACACTCACTGTGAAACACTGTGTGCGTGCTTTACAGCAAGAAGGCAGAGAGCAAAATTAGAAACAGACACCCCATCAGTTAGATCTCGTCTGGAACTGAAGCACTGAGCCAATGACAGGTAAATTCATCTGCTGCGTCTCGACTTTCAGCAGCGGCAGTGCGGCTTCCTAGGAGCACTGACCTTTTCACACTTCAAAAAAAAAAAAAAAAAGCATGAGTGTGTGTGCAAATGTGTTTGTGCAGAAGGGAAGATGCACGTGCTGTGCGAGTAGATAAAGAAGGATGGAGCCTTTTGTGTGTATTCAAAGAACAAATTGAAGAAGAACAACAGAACGTGTATGTGTTTGCTTACAGGAAGAGCAGTGAGAACTTTACATATGAATACATTTGTGCGTGTGTCACCATTGCACTGAATGCTAATCAGTGACTCATAAAAACAAACACACATTAGAGGACCTTATCTTTCCCGGGCGTATTGTACAAAGCACACAGGTAGAAAACCACACAGATGATCCTGTGTCAGTCTAGTCCTCCTTTACCCTCGTCTCGAGCCTTGGTGCACTTGATCAGCTTGACAGTCCTGTCTTCGCATGTTGCCGTGTGCCTTTTGCATCAGCTTCGTGCTTCTAACAAGAGAAGGGCTGCAGGTTATAAAACATATTCTGGGATGGATGTCAAGTGCCTCACCTTGAATGTTTATGAAAGGGAATGAGCATTTGATCATTTATATCACAGTTTCATGCAAATAGAGGTCATCAGGTCAAATGTATAAATTCTCAAAAACATAAGTGCTTTACCAGGATTTTAAAAAGAAAAACATTCTAAATCATTAAGACCGATGATTATATTTCAGATGTTTTGGTTATCAAAGAAACTGTAGTTCAATACTGAAACAAAAACTCTGAGCAGCTTCATACACTGGAAGCTTTTCTCTATCTGTAAACAAGGAAGCCAAGCTGGACACCACTGAGCTTTGTTACTATCTTAACCAGAATGCCAGTAAAAGGACCAGACCAAGCATTGTCTCCCAATCCTTCATTTGGAACAAGAGAACACTATACAGATCTACACTGGGAATGGTCTGGTTACCTCTGATAAGAGTTCTCAGCCATCTTTATGTTTGCTTCTCTTTTGGCAGGTAAGGCATTTTGGGCTACTGGACTATTTCATTGTTGCTTGAGAAAGGACCAACATGTTCTTTCATGACAACACTGGTTCTTGTAAATCCATTTGGTCCATATATTTGATTCTCTGTGCCCTAATTTGGCTAATCTGTGTGAGTTATGTGTACAATAACATCTCCATTTGAGTCTGCCTTTGCAAAAGTTGTGTGAGTTTTAGAGATGATTTAGTGATTAATGTTCTGTTACTAAATGTCTACAACTAAATAACACTTTTTAACTTTAGAGGTTCTACAGAAAAATTAAAATGTGCTTCTCATATATTCATTCACTTACACACACACACACAGAAAGTGCAGCTGAAGGCATGAAAAACACATAACATTCAGTAGCTTGCTTGTGGTTACTTTGACACGTGTAGGGTATGGGGATAAAAAAACCCTAAAAACCTAAAAATCCCAATTTATGGTCAACCCACCTTAGCAATGGTCAGCCCTAATATTCAGTGGACTGAAATGATAGGATTGCAGTGGAGGTAAGATGATGCAACTCCTCTTCTTCTTATTACCATTTTAGACAGACCTCTTACAGTCTGATTCACTTTGGCACTCTCAAGCCAGCAGCTCCATCCATCCATCCTGCTGCTTATCTCAATTCGGGTTGTGGAGGCATCAGTCTCAGCAGAGAAGCCCAGACTTCCCTGATCCAACCAGTTCTTCCAGCTCATCTGGGGAAACACTGAGACATTCCCAAGCCAGCCAAAAGATGTACTCTCCAAAGAGACTTGGATCTGCCCTGGGGCATCCTCCCAGTAGGACGTGCCCATAATACCTCACCTAGGAGGCGTCCAGGAGGCATCGTCATCAGATGTCTGTACCACCTTAAAAGGCTCCTTTTATATGGAGTAGTAGCTCTACTCTCAGTTCCTTTCAAATGACCGAGCTCCTTACCCTATTTAAAAGGGAGAGCCCAGCCAGCACCCATGTCAAGCAAAAGTTAAGATAGCTTTGCTTTGACAGTGGTACAGCTTGAACCAAACCCTTCTGTATCCTATATCCAGCACGTCTACTTCTAGCATGTCCATCCGGTACTCTCAAGAATAAATAAAAGAAGCATCATTTAAAAATCCATTAGCAAGCACTGAAGTGGTCTCCACTTATAACTTTATTAAGAAAGAATGATAGATTTGTAAGGACACAAAGGACCTTCTGAGTAAGCTGTCTCGCTATAATGCTTTCTTTGAAACTGCAGAACGTCATTGCATTGCAGTACCATAATGTGCAAAGGGGTCAAAAATCACACCACACTGGTTGGTCCGTTTTTTAAAAAAGTGCACACAAAGCGCTATACACAAATTGCCTCATTCGTCCATTCATACAGCATTTTTTTCATGCTTTTTCTATGTAAAAGCTTGCTATCTAACATTCACACACATTGATACTCCGCTGCCGTATTGGAGAGCACCTTGGGGTTAGTATCTTGCCCAAGAAGCAACAGCTCAAGGTGGCAGCAGTACAGGTTCTGGATTTAGGGAGGCACTGAGCACCAAGGATTTTTATCACAATATTAAAAACATTCCTTATATTTCTAATTTTGTTATTTTGTCCAGTTACTGTTTTGCATCTGAAAAATTGCCATAATTCCTAAACAAATACAACTATATTCTTGATACATGTTTTTTTTTAACATGGGAAAAATTTAAAAATAAATAAATAATAATAGTAAAGTAAAATATATATATTAAAAAGTGTCATTGTCCAAAAACGTATGCAGTTACTGTAGGCATCATCAAATATACAGTAGACTTTGTGGCAGTACATTTGAATTAAATCTCTTTCCTGGTAAGCTGCTGCTGTCCTTTGTTGAAACGGAGATCCTTGGTGGATTTTAGTCATTTTTCAGAGGATTCTTATTGAAATCACACAGTGAGCGGCTTAAGGTCCTATAACCTGCAGTAAATACCCAGCAGGCAAGCTTGCACAGCATGTGCTGTATTCACGCTGCACAACTAGCTTATGTAAATAGATATCTGGTTAGCTCTAGACACAGTGTTACCTCAGGGGGAGAGCATCCTTCTCTCCATCCTTCATCCCCCTTTTTCCAATTTATTGCTCTCAACAAATATCTTTTTTCAGAAATTGTCACAAATATGAAGCTAGATGATAAACAGCTACCTGTTCAGTATCACTTCAAATGTAGCTACACTGTATACAGGTATCTGCAGAGCAAGAAAAAATGGCATGTTTGCAGTAAAGTTGAATAAGAGATCTGCTGAAATGGATGGAAATGGATATGTTGTTTTGCAATTCCCTCTGAGCTATGAGCTTATCATGAAGAACATGCCAAAACAAGTTTATATGCACGTACACACATACTGTTACAATTCTTGCTTATCATTACTATGGTAAAACATGTAAATAACATTAGCTTCTCTCTTCCTTTGATGTCCTCTGTAGTGAGTAAACAGCTAGGTCCCAGCAGTGATTCTCACCTGTTTAAGGGCTCAGAAGTACCTGGAAGCTACAGTCATTCTGCTTAATTTGAGACTGCGATCAACAGTCATTTCTGAATCTCCAGAATCTCTTCCTGTGAGGCTCCAGTAGACGGTCCTGTGTCATCGTTTTCAGCTCATCGCTTCAGCTGAAAAATTCATTTAAAAGCACAGATGAAACAGTACAACAAAAAAAAAATATTCAGAGACTTGAAATAAAGGACAAAAGCGCTCTGAGTGACAGTGCAAGAGAAAAATAGGACCGTGTCCTAATTAAGTCTTCAGCCCAGATGAATTCATTGAGCCTTATTAGAGGGACCCGTAGAGACAATATCCTCTTCAGTCCTGGGAGAAATCTGGAAGTTGCCACTAGCAGAACACAATGAATTGATTTAGGAACTTTGCTATGACAGCACTTCACAATTTGAGGGTGAATTTTCTGTGTGGTGACCACCTGACCTGTCTGCCATATGGTTGGAGTTAAATGTGGTATCGCCTGAACCAAATCAAACACAAACAAGCTGGAAATTAAATCTATTCCGGCACAGGCAGGTGTGTAGTGTTTTGCCTCTACTGGCAGGATTTAAATTGGTTTAACTGGCTTGATCACTCAGCTGGATAAAAAGAAACTTCTATATTATACACTTGTTCATCAGTTCATACATTTTCTTCAGCTTTGGTGACCATGATATCTGAAATGTTCCCTACTTTTAGATTTACGACAGAACTGACAAGTTGGTCTGAAGCACGCCATTCTTTGTCACTGCCTATGTAGCCAGATGGGCTACTCGCCTTCCGTTGTTTTTCTTCTCTCATTCTCTCTCTCTCTCGCTCGCTCTACCACCCTCGCTCTCTTTCCACTGCACTCGCTCCTTGTATCAGGTGATCGGGTTAATTGGGAACCCACCTGCACATTGATTGCAGGGTGGCGCTAGCCTGTATAAAGCTAAGCCGATGTCTTGTTGGATTAATTCCTCCCGAGCTTCTGGTACGATACAGCAGTAAATGCAGTCTGTTTAATTCTGCCATTGCGGAGAGAGGTGTTCGTGGTATCTCCACCAATGAGAGTATAGTGCCTCCGGTCCTGGGGTAAGCTGTTAGAACTACTTTTATTAGCATTCATAGCTATAAGAGTTTAAGGTTACACTTATCTGTTTCAGGGTTCACTGCTGTACTCACCTCTCCATGGTAAATTGTCCAACCTAAATTGGAAGAGTGGACTGCCTTCTCAGTTGCTGTTGTGAACTCCTCCTTGGTGGAGTCTGCTGTCTTGTCTCGTTTTGTCTTATCTTGTTTTTATTAAGTAGGCTTACCTTTTTTTGGGTTCGCCTGGTGTTCTATTTTACCCTGGACTGTTGCTCGTACCCACACTTCTATGATCGGGCTGAAGTGATTCTCTGCCCGAGTGTCGTGCTGGGACTCTAAATCGCCTGGGTGGCCGGTCTCAGCCGGTGGGGAGCCAGACCGGCCTACGCCTGAGAATAATTATTACCAGCACGAGTGGTAGTTTGACCCGTGGGGAATAAGCCTTTCCCGTGTGTGTGTGTGTGTGTGATTTCTTTTATTAAAGTTATTAAAGTGTGTTTTAGTCTTTTTATGATTTGTAGCGAGCCTGACGCTCAGTGTCCTTTTATTCTTTTAACATACTTTTCTGTGTTTTATTTCAGTGAAGGAGGACGAGCCAGTGGCCCTGGGACCTCAGGTGGTGGGTCGTTTTCACACTTTCTTTTGTACAGCACTGGGTGGTCTGCAGTGATTCTTTTGGTGTGATTTTCTTTTGGTTCCACGGCTGCTGGTAAGTCCAAGTTCCACGATTGTTTATTTTTACTGTAGGACACTGTCAATAATGACGCTACATCTTGACTTTTAATATTTTATTTATAAAATATTATTTATAATATTTTATTTATTTCTATAAATAAAACTGTTTTAATATTGGAAGCCAACCTGCCTCAGTGTGCATCCTTGAATCTGTGCGGTCTTCTTTTATTCCTTTTATTTATTTTTCTTAAATATATTTCCTGGGGGTGTAATTCCCCTAGGTGGCGTTGTCAAGTTTATTTATTTTGTTCATATTTTGTTGGCGTTGTCGACAGGATGCACGTTTGAGGTAGATGTTTGGTTTTGTAAATTGTTTTATTTTTTTGCAACGAGTCTAGTTCACCTGTTTGAAGGCTCTATTTGTTTTAGAGTGTGATTATAGACAAGACAGCAGTATCCAGGTAGAAGGAAGAGTAATAGGATTTTAGCACCTTGCTGATTTAATTTTCTCTTTTTTTTGGGTCAAAATTTATTATGGAGGAAGAATTGCAGCAACTTAGAGACTTGGTAGCGCAGTTAAGGGCAGATAATGAGCAATTGCGCCGGGATGGGGGCGCTGTGCTCGAGTCTGGTGGCAGGGCCGCGTCGTCCTCTTTCGTACCAGCTGGTTGCATACCAAATGTTGGTAGCCAGGCCGCCGTTACAGAGCGTCTGGTGGTGGTGCCTAGGGACCGTAAATGTCCCATGTTCAATGGTAGAACAGGCATCAATATAGCTGAATGGGTCGAAGAGGTTCAAGCATGCATGCGTGCCCGGCACCTGTCTGTTGCTGATCAAGCTTTCTTTATTTTTGACCATTTAGAGGGAGAAGCAAGGGAGGAGATCAAATTTCGCCCTAATTTAGAGCGAGGGGATCCTGCTCGGGTGTTGACCATTTTAAAGGAACTGTATGGCAATGCGCAGTCCTATGTCACTCTGCAGCAGGCTTTCTTTTCGAGGAGACAACGGGAGGAAGAGACTTTGCAGGAGTTTTCCTTAGCGCTAATGGCTCTGATGGAGCAAGTAAAACAAAGTGCACCTGATGGTATGCGTAACGCAGAGGTGCTGCTCCGAGACCAATTTGTAGAACATGTTGTTGATAGTGGTCTCCGCAGAGAGCTTAAACAATACGTTCGCCGTGTGCCCACTGCCACCTTGTTAGAGGTGCGCGGGGAAGCAATTAGATGGGAAAGAGAAGGGTTTTCAGGCGGTGTTCGCGACCGTGGCTATTCTCAACCATCGGCATATGGTTTTCAGTGTGGAGTGCACACTAGCCCTAGGTTCGCTCCTGTTGGTACACCCGAGTCCGAGTGGCGTGAGCTAAAGGAACTCCTAAAGCGCCAACAAGAACAGTTAAATCGGCTCACTGAGACAGTGGCTTCTTTACAGAACCCCCGAAGAAGTGTTTGGCCTTCACGGGCTGGCTCGGTGATTTGTCGCCGGTGTCAGCAGCCAGGAGTGCTAGGGAGTGCACTGGGGAGCGGGCTTCACGCCGCCCTAGAGCAGGTTCTGATTCAGGCCCTCCTTATGCCGCAGTTGGCAATCATCTTCCCGCTACCCAGTCGGAAAACTAACGCCATCTGTGCTGCAGAGTCACAGTTCAGGTGGGGAGTTCACTGGCTCACAGAAAGATAGGATTGGCAGGCTAATTTCATCGTGTCCAAAGATGGATGTGCTTATTAGTGGGGTAACTGTCCCTTGTTTGGTGGATACTGGGTCCATGGTTTCCACCATCACAGAAAGTTTCTTTTTGGCACATTTTGCCCCTTGGGGACAAGAACGCCTTCAGTCATGTCATTGGCTACAGCTTCGGGCTGCCAATGGGCTTGCCATCCCTTACATTGGCTATTTGGAGCTCAGTGTACTCCTGTGTGGCAAGGAAATGCCCTCTTGTGGAATCCTTATAGTGAAGGACCCTCCTGGGGCTACGCCCTCTGTCCCTGGCATCTTAGGAATGAACGTAATCCGCCGCTGTTATCAAGAACTGTTTGGGGCTTTCGGTGGCTCCTTGTTTAATTCTCCTTCTGTGTCACAGGCACCGAGACCAGTTTTGGAGGCCTTACATCAGTGTCACCAGTCTGCAGCCCAAGCCCCAGAGGACCCTGTCGGTACCGTTAAGGTACAGGGCCCGCGGGCCGTGCGGATACCTGGTGGTGTTATGCAGCTGGTGGCCACTACTTGTTCTCAGCAGTTGTCAGGTCAGGCTGTGCTTTTTGAACCTTCTGAGTCCGGGTTGCCAGTTGGGTTGCTGGCCTCTCCATGTTTGGTTCAGGTGGATAAGGGCGTTGCCTACATCCCAGTCACCAATGTAGGGACAGCGGAAGCTGTTCTCCACCCGCGGACCCGTTTGGGAGTGATAAGCAAAGCTACTGTTGTTAGCCTCCCTGCCGGTGTTAGCGAGGAACACTCTTTTCCCGTTACCGTTTCTTCCCATACAACCAGCAGCCCTGCTCAAGAGATGGTGGATACGATTGACCTGTCTGCTCTCGCTGAGTCAGAGCAACACGAGGTACGGTTACTTTTGCGGAAGTACCGCTCTGTTTTCTCCACTTATGAGGGAGACTTGGGCTGCACAAACCTCATTTCGCACGACATACCGCTACTCGATGACGCACCTGTCCGGCAGAGGTACAGGCGAATTCCTCCTTCTGATTATGAGGCTGTCAGGGCTCATATCAACCAGCTACTGGAGGCCCAGGTAATTAGGGAAAGTAGCAGCCCTTATGCCTCTCCCATCGTGTTGGTCCGCAAGAAGGATGGAAGCCTCCGGCTGTGCGTTGACTATCGTTTGCTGAATAGCAAAACAAGGAAGGACGCCTTCCCCTTACCTCGCATCGAGGAAAGTCTGGATGCCCTAGCTGGCGCACGCTGGTTTTCTACCATCGACCTGGCCAGCGGGTACAACCAGGTGCCAGTTTCTGAGCAGGATAAGCCCAAGACCGCTTTTTGCACGCCGTTTGGCCTGTTCGAGTGGAATCGTATGCCATTCGGGCTGTGCAATGCTCCTGGTACCTTTCAGCGCCTAATGCAGAGGATGTTCGGGGATCAGCAGTGCCAGTCATTACTGCTGTACCTAGACGACATCATTGTGTTCTCCTCATCTGTCTCTCAGCACCTGCAACGGCTAGAGATGGTGATGGCAAGGCTGCAGCAACAGGGGCTCAAGGCTAAGTTAGAAAAGTGTGCCTTTTTCCAGCAGAAGGTTAACTACTTGGGCCATGTAATCTCCTGTGAGGGTGTCTCGACCGATCCAGCCAAGGTTGACGCAGTAGCCAAATGGCAGTGTCCTCGTTCCGTGTCAGAGTTGCGATCCTTTTTGGGTTTCGCCAGCTATTACCGGCGCTTTGTGGAGGGGTTTGCCGCATTGGCGGCTCCCCTGCATCAAGTGGTGGCTAAATCGGCTGGCACAAAGACAAAGAAGGGCTCGGGACAGAGTTTGAGTGCTATGTGGACCCCTCAGTGTGAGGAGAGCTTTGAGGCCCTGAAAGCAAAGCTTGTGTCTGCACCTGTGCTAGCATATGCTGACTTTACGCGCCCATTTATCTTGGAGATTGACGCCAGCCACAGTGGTTTAGGTGCAGTTCTCTCCCAAGATGTAGAAGGTGTCGTTAGGCCAGTGGCTTATGCTAGTCGAGGTCTTCGGCCACATGAGCGCAATATGGACAATTACAGCTCCATGAAGCTGGAGTTTCTTGCACTCAAGTGGGCCATGGCCGAGAAGTTCCAGGAGTACCTGCTGGGGCAGAAGTGTGTGGTTTACACCGATAACAATCCACTCAGTTACCTCTCTTCAGCTAAGCTGGGTGCCACCGAGCAGAGGTGGGCCTCCCAGCTGGCGGCATTCGATTTTGAGATCAAGTATCGCTCAGGCCGCAGTAATAGGAATGCTGATGCTCTCTCTCGACAGTATGAGACGAGCTCCAGCTTGGCCGAGGGTGTGTTGCCTGGGACTTGTGTCCCGACTTCACTTCGGCAGGCTCAGTGTCCAGCCGTTTTGCCCTCCGTTACTCAGTTGGAGATTGGGGCCTTTCCATCTCACTCCCTGGAGGATATTCGTGCTTTGCAGGAGGCTGACCCCCTCCTCAAGGATTTCTTGGTACACTGGAGGAGGCACACCCTGCCCTCTTCGGAGGAAAGGAATCAGCTCCCCAAACCAGTCATGGTTCTGCTGCGTCAGTGGGATCGTCTGGTGGAGAAGGATGGCATCCTTTATCGCCGTATTTTGCGTCCAGGTGGAGGTGAGGAAGCCCTCCAACTTGTTCTCCCAGAGGCTCTGAAGCCTGAGACCTTGAGGCAGCTGCACCAGGACCATGGGCACCAAGGTATTGAGCGCACCACTGAACTGGTCAGGCAGCGTTGCTATTGGCCCGGGATGTCCTCTGACATCAAGCAATGGGTTCAGCGTTGTGAACGCTGTCAGGTCGCAAAGGACTCAGGGTTGGGGCCTCATAGTTATATGGGTCACCTGTTGGCGTCTAGGCCAAATGAAATCCTGGCCATAGACTTCACGGTGTTGGAACCTTCCCGTAGTGGAGTTGAAAACGTCTTGGTTATGACTGACGTTTTTAGCAAATACACTGTTGCAGTCCCTACCCGGGACCAGCGGGCCTCTACTGTGGCCCAGGCCCTGTTAACAGAGTGGTTTTTTAAGTTTGGCGTTCCAAGCCGCCTCCACTCTGACCAGGGTAGAAATTTTGAGAGTTTGGTGATGCAACAGTTATGCGAATTGTATCGGGTAGCCAAGTCCCGTACAACCCCTTACCACCCAGCGGGTAATGGGCAGTGCGAACGGTTTAACCGAACCCTCCATAACCTCCTCCGGACTCTGCCATCATCTCAGAAACGCGACTGGGCTGCATGCTTACCGCATGTGCTCTTTTGCTATAATAGCACGCCACATCAGGGCACCGGAGAGTCACCGTTTCTCTTGATGTTTGGCAGGGATCCTAGGCTGCCTATTGATTTCCTTCTAGGCCGCGTTCAGGACCCAGTGCCTGGAGAGGTACAGGACTGGGTGGCCGAGCACCAAGCCAGGTTAATGGTGGCTTTTGAGGGAGCTCGGGCACGGTTGTCGCTGGCCGCTGACCGCCGTAAGGAACGGCATGACCAGAGAGTCCACCCTGTTCCTTTAAAGGTCGGTCAGCTGGTGTATCTTCGAGATCATAGCACCCGGGGCCGGCACAAGATCCAGGACCTTTGGAGCTCTGTGGTCTATCAGGTGTTGAGGGCACCCCAAGAGAACGGGGCTGTTTATACCATTGCCCCCGTGGGAGACTTGGAGAAGGTTCGACATGTCCATCGTGACATGTTAAAGGCACAGGTCAGCCTAGGGCCACCTACACCTGGTCCACCGGTTCCACCCCCACCTGTACCCGCTGACTCAGAGCAGACCTCTCTGAGTGACGACGAGTTGTGGCTCCTTGTCCCTGAGGTACCCTCACACCCTATCGCACCTGTGGTGTCACTTCCCGATGCCTCTAGAGTTCCATCGGTGGAGCTCAGGTCTACTCCCAGTGTGATTGTAGCACCCTCGACCTCTGCTCCCCCAGGTTCTTCCTCAGGCTCTGTTGAACAGTCTGAGGTGAGTGGGCCACATTTGCGGAGAACAGCACGTTCAACAGCTGGTCATCACTCAAATGTTTATCACTTGTCACGTCCTGTTGAATCTGCGTCAGTTGCTAATGCTCAGCTTGCCATATTCAGGCCATGGTGTTAGGTTCCTTGAGTTATTGTCGGGGCGCCAATACAAAAAAAGGGGGGTAGATGTAGCCAGATGGGCTACTCGCCTTCCGTTGTTTTTCTTCTCTCATTCTCTCTCTCTCTCGCTCGCTCTACCACCCTCGCTCTCTTTCCACTGCACTCGCTCCTTGTATCAGGTGATCGGGTTAATTGGGAACCCACCTGCACATTGATTGCAGGGTGGCGCTAGCCTGTATAAAGCTAAGCCGATGTCTTGTTGGATTAATTCCTCCCGAGCTTCTGGTACGATACAGCAGTAAATGCTGGCGTACTGCGACGGACTGATCAGCAAGAGCCGATTATACGACAGCTACAGGTATGCTCTCGCTTAACCTTGGATTCCCTCCGAATACTGGAATTGGTGTTAATATCCTTTTCCGGCCTGTTGTAGCGCAGCAGTCTGTTTAATTCTGCCATTGCGGAGAGAGGTGTTCGTGGTATCTCCACCAATGAGAATATAGTGCCTCCGGTCCTGGGGTAAGCTGTTAGAACTACTTTTATTAGCATTCATAGCTATAAGAGTTTAAGGTTACACTTATCTGTTTCAGGGTTCACTGCTGTACTCACCTCTCCATGGTAAATTGTCCAACCTAAATTGGAAGAGTGGACTGCCTTCTCAGTTGCTGTTGTGAACTCCTCCTTGGTGGAGTCTGCTGTCTTGTCTCGTTTTGTCTTATCTTGTTTTTATTAAGTAGGCTTACCTTTTTTTGGGTTCGCCTGGTGTTCTATTTTACCCTGGACTGTTGCTCGTACCCACACTTCTATGATCGGGCTGAAGTGATTCTCTGCCCGAGTGTCGTGCTGGGACTCTAAATCGCCTGGGTGGCCGGTCTCAGCCGGTGGGGAGCCAGACCGGCCTACGCCTGAGAATAATTATTACCAGCACGAGTGGTAGTTTGACCCGTGGGGAATAAGCCTTTCCCGTGTGTGTGTGTGTGTGTGTGTGTGTGTGATTTCTTTTATTAAAGTTATTAAAGTGTGTTTTAGTCTTTTTATGATTTGTAGCGAGCCTGACGCTCAGTGTCCTTTTATTCTTTTAACATACTTTTCTGTGTTTTATTTCAGTGAAGGAGGACGAGCCAGTGGCCCTGGGACCTCAGGTGGTGGGTCGTTTTCACACTTTCTTTTGTACAGCACTGGGTGGTCTGCAGTGATTCTTTTGGTGTGATTTTCTTTTGGTTCCACGGCTGCTGGTAAGTCCAAGTTCCACGATTGTTTATTTTTACTGTAGGACACTGTCAATAATGACGCTACATCTTGACTTTTAATATTTTATTTATAAAATATTATTTATAATATTTTATTTATTTCTATAAATAAAACTGTTTTAATATTGGAAGCCAACCTGCCTCAGTGTGCATCCTTGAATCTGTGCGGTCTTCTTTTATTCCTTTTATTTATTTTTCTTAAATATATTTCCTGGGGGTGTAATTCCCCTAGGTGGCGTTGTCAAGTTTATTTATTTTGTTCATAACCCCGCCGACCACTTGGTCACACCTACAAAAACAAAGGGCTACGATAACACAACACAAAAATCCCATCTACAGCTGTCAAAGAGAGTCTTTTGATGACTGCCTTTGGTCTAAAAGGTCCATGAATAACAAAGCATTGAACCATCTTTCATATAAACTTTCATCTGATAAAAACTGCCAGTTTCCATTAAATGTTTGAGTTTTTAAGAGCCAAAAGCAACAATGTTCAGCAGCATTAAGCAGAAATGTGGAAGCTTTTTCTGTGATAGAGGATAGAGGACTGTACTGGTTATCTGACATACGGCACACTTTTAGGCCAATGGACCTGTATGACTGGTGCACCTGCTGGACAAACACTGACAGCAGTTCATTCATTCATGTTCATTATGGACAACACGATGCCCAATCAATTCTCTTGGCGACCTGGGGTTTACAGACGTGTGTGTGTGTGTGTGTGCTTCATATTCCCAAAACTCCTAATCCTCCTGCCTGGAACACACCCAGATTTCTGTAAAAGTTAGGCAAAGTTTTGGGTCACAGTTCAATAAGACAAACTTTGAGTGAAAACGAAAACTTCTCTCACAGCATGGAACTCCTTTATATGAAACACGTCCAATTTCCACACCTTCACATTTCACTGAGGAATTTCAATGTCAAACTGCTCTCTCTTTCTGGTTGTGTCTCCACTATGAAATCCGTTTGTAGAATGAAATGTATTTCTCTCATATCCATGCAGAGTACGGAATATTCCCATGAAGAATTCTTTCCCAATTGCAGCATTTAGGTAGACTGAGCTGAATAGTATTTATCTGCTCTGATGGTAGCTTAGCCTCTGCAGACCCTTAAAACTCCAACTGCAGCCCCCACCAACTTCTTCTGGCATGCCTTTTTTTTTTTTGTTTGTTTCATCCCTAAATGGCCAGGAAGAGTTACTTTGAAGTGAAGGTAAAGGCAAATATAAAAAGAGTGAGTGTCCTCCATGAAGAGGTGGCTTTTGGTTGTGGCTATTCCCCAGCCTCGCCTTGCCTCCGGCCTGCATGACACCACCTCCAGTTGCTAGCTGGCAGACTGGCGCATCACACTTATCCAGACTAGACAGATTATTCTCTAATACTTTGAAGAGGTTTCACGTAAAGAGCACTAAACAGGAACACCCTTCTCAACCCACTGCCATGACATGAAATACTAATGTGGCTAAAATTAAATGTTCACCATTCAAATCGCACCTCCACTCAGTGTGAGAAAGTCTGCGGTAGCTAATGTGATTATAGTTAAGCTAAGGGCAAGAGGACATGCAGCTGAGGTCTGAGTGTGTGCTGGGAGTATGAACTCAGAGAGAATTTTAGCATCTTTTTAATTAGAACTTTTAAGCTGCGTCAAAGTTCAGAAAGCCTTTTCTTTTTTGGCTTTGCTATTTTGGATTTCATGAACATTAACAGCCAGCAAATCACAACTGCTAACATAAAGGGACGACTTTAAAGAAATTCATTAAGTAATTAGGCACAATTACAGCTTTACAATAGAGTACCACGGAGAATGGATACTAATGGCATAATCACATTTTTGTAAAGGGGAGAGAGCTAATGCTATGCTATGGTCTGTGAAGCAGGCTCCCAGTTCTTGCAGTGGAAAACCTACATGTAGAGTTTAGTCATCAGTGATCGATATGAGATCGGTGTTGAAGTAGTGCTGCTTACTGGCCTCATTGTTGCCAGATTGTGCACATTTAAAAATCTCACCTTAAGCAAAAGACCTCCTGGTTATCCAGTTTTCCCTATTTGTCAGTATTTCTGGACTAGATTTACTTTCTTCAAAGAACCAACTGATTCTGTTGGTTCAAAAATGAATTTAAAGCAGCAGCTCTGATTTAAGGGGGAAAGGAAACAGGGGAAAGGCACTTTTTGTCTAGGGGGATCCAGAAACTTCTAAACTAACTCCTACATCAAATGAGTATAGATGAGTGCTGAGGAACATTCATGAGCTTCTTTCAAAGTAGTATGCAAATGATAAACAGGCCTTCAAGTGAATATTTTGAGAATTGAGCATTTCAAGCCCTGAAACTCATTTAGTAGTAGCTTGACTTGGGGTTATTTTATTTTATTTTTTTTGTAAAAACGACAAGAATTTGACCCTTTAAAACCTGAACCATGAAATAACTACCAAATTTTTTTTTTACTCAACCTTCTGATGAATTACAAAAACCACATAAATATTAATTTACATATGGATTAACTTGCATCATATTTGCTACATATTCTCCCCAGTTTATTAATTATCGTGTTATTTTGTTTTTACTGGTGGGACAAAAAAAAAAAAAAAGAAAAAAAAAAAAAGAAAAGAAAACACTGCTCAAATATGATACACTTGACTTTAAAGGTTTAAGATGCGTTACATTTAACTTTTGTCATGTTTATTCAGAGACATGAACATTTTCAGGGATATAGTAAATAAATTTATTTTAACACAAATGACTTAACGTATTTAGCCACCAACCCCTACATCTTCATGAAATGAAAACATACATTTTTAAGTGCATTTAATGTTGAGATAAAAGAAGTAGAAATGATTAGGCTTGGTGAGAAGAGCCTTAAAGATACGAGAGAACAAACATAAATAATGTAATTCAGGGAAAAAACAAAACACAAAAAAAGTACTAAGAATAAATATGTACACCAAGGCAGCATCACTTCTCGAATATACGCACAGATACAGATGTTGTGTAAAAAGGCTTTTAAAACAGGTACAAGTGTACTGGGAAGAAACATATGGTTGTGATCTGTGGAACTGAACCTCTCGAATGTTAAAATAGAAGCTTTATAAAAGCTGGAAGCTTAAGTTTACATTAACAAGGTGAGTTAATTAGAATATTATTACATGCGGAGAGAGAAAATCTACAACACTACAATAAAACAATGACAATTGTCAGTTAAAGTGAGTTAATTAAAAAAACAAAACAAAAAAAAAAACATAACATTGAAGGGCAAAAAAAGTCAACACAATAGATTAACTATTTTCCCCTGTTAAATAAAAAACCTAACTTCAAAATTAATGTTAATTTATTTTACCATAGCATTTAGCAACAAACGTAGATGCGATTAAATTCCCATTTAAACCACATGTATACAAACATGATGAAACTTGGTATATGCCTATAACCACGAACGGCACTGAGCAGTTGCTTAGAAATCAGGAAGCTGAATAGGGAAACAGAAACACTGAAAATGTAACTAGTACACAAACACACACAGAAAATGTCAAGAAAAACTAAAAATTTGTCCTTCATATTTTTTAAATTAAGTCAAACTTGACCAAAGCAGTGGCTATCAAACACAAACATGGCACAGTACCGTTCCAGTTAGGCCCTAGTGATGCCGTCTCAATTCAAACATTGTGAGTTTGGAAAAAGAAAGGAAGTCCTGGAAGTTCGCAGCAAATGACTAATATTAGCTGGATAAAGCATAAAAATTATGAACAGCTTGCCCCCACTGCTGCTCATATTTCAGATGGGAAGCCACAGACAGCTGCAGGACAGTTCTGATACTGGCAAATATCAGTAAGTCCCTACATTCAGTGCATTATGATGGCTTAAAGCCATTTCTTCTGGATAGGCTAAATCTGTGTAAGCCTGAAGCACCGGTTTGGACAAATATAAGTTTGTCGTATTTACAGGTAGCTTTAACTTTATGCAAATCGACCTATGTGGTCAAATCTTGCTGTTAGTGTCAGTCAAGGCAAACGAGGTGGAAAAGGCTAGCAATGACTCCTGCTGGTGCCTTCAAACAGAAGCATTTCAGAAGAGGTGGGTGGTGGAACGACTGAATGTGTGATACTTCCTCTCAAACATGGTAGGCAGATGGACCATGGAGGGTGAGTGGTGTGCCTGTAAATGGAAGAGAGATTTATTTATTTTTTAAAAGAAAATGACAGACATGGAAGAAAAAGTACTTATAGTTAGTTATATGTTAATACACAACATCCCCGTTAAAGAGTGATTCAGGTTTCTTGAAACACTACTTTCTATATTTATGTTTGTAACTGAGCTTGTTATCATATAGGAAACTGGATCTGCTACAAGAAAAATCTAATATGGGTGGAGGTATTTCATACAACTTGGAAAAATAGGTTTCAGCAAGGGAATATGAGAATGGCAGTTTTACCTATTATGTGTTTGTACACAGTCAACATTATTTATATAGTACCTTAACAGCAGACACCTCAAGGTGCTCTATATGAAGAAAATGCTAAAATATTAGAAACAGAACCGATCTGTTGGCAACAGCAGAAAGGAAGAGCGTTTGGCAGAACTAGACTCAAAGAGGGACAAGTCATCTGCCAGAACTGGCTGTTGGGGGTGAGGGGGAAAGATGACCAAATATTGCACTTGCCCTTACTGTCCATTTAAAAACAAACTAAAAAAAAACCAAAACAACAACAAACAAACCACAAAAGGCGTTAAAGGGCCTGAAAAGTGAAGCCAGTAAGCAAGTGCATTATTAAATCCAGTCTAATCGTAGGCAGGAGGTGACTCCTTCAGTTTCAAAAACACATCCCACAGTACAGACGTCTACAGAAGGGAAAATAAAAAACAAAATAGCCCTCGAGTCTGTTGATCTATGACTTCAGAAAATCCTTGAATCTCCAAACTGCAGTTGATTTTCAGCGCAGAACAAGGACCATCCCCAGATGCAGTCCAAGAGGATGGGAGTGAAGTGTCTAACCACAAGACCAGAAGCACCTGAATAATTTTGAAGATCTTGACAACGACAATCTAACCAATCAAACTAAAAGACAAGAAAGGGAAGGGCAAGCAGTTATTAGTAACTGGGTTTTTCAACTGCCCAAGTAGCCTCCACGGTGCTTTCAGTATGATTATTAGCTCTGCAAGAGGTGGTAATCACCTTAGTTTTTATTCAAATTTGAAGAAATCAATTCTTGCAGGTACCAAGTTTTTTCTTTTTTGAGAAGGCAGTTTGAAATGTTTATTATTAGACTTTGTATTTGGGTACTCATAAATATGAATGAAGATCTGTATCAATTGGATATTTAACCTTTCCCACAATTAAATGGCAATTTAATGTTTCACCTCCCACTAAGGTAATTTAGATAATCTGTTGATTATCTGACTGCTTGCATTTGTTTTCCTGATTACAATTACTCTACACTCATTGTAACAAGTGTACAATGAAATCACTACATAATCACTGAAAGCTGACATAAACAAAGCAATAAGCTCTAATAAACTGAAAATATTGCAGAAATTGCAATTTGGATAATTAAACAGCTTACAACCGCTTACATGTACAGTTTGTATGTTTGTCACACTTAAATGTTTCAGATCAAACAAATCCAAATATTAGACAAAGGTAACAGAAGTAAACACAAAATGCAGTTTCTAAATGAAAATGTTTATTATTAAGGGGGAAAAAATCCAAACCTACACTGCCCTGTGTGAAAAGTTGACAGTGGTGTATCATGTCTTTGGAAAGCCGAGTTCAACTTTTCTAGCCACCCAAACGCCTGATTACTGCCACACCTGTTGTCAATCAAGAAATCACTTAAATCAGACCTGCCTGACAAAGTGGAGTAGACCAAAAGATCATCAAAAGCCAGACATCATGTCACAATCCCAGGAGATTCAGGAACAAACTAACAAAGTAACAGACCTTCCCAGGTTTACCACTCATGATCTCTTGGATGACGACTCATCCAAGAGGTCAAGTATTTCAGACACAGAACATCATACAAACCATAAAATATGGCGACTGTGGTAGTTTGATGGTCTGGGGTTGTTTGGACCTTGACTTGCTGTGGTAAATGGAACCGTGAAATCTGCTGTCTACCAAAACATCGAGAACAAGAGTATCCAGCCATCTGTTCATGACTTTAAGCTGAAAACGCACTTGGGTCCTGCAGCAGGTCAAGGATCCGAAAAACACCAGCACGTCCACCCCTGAATGGCTTAAGAAAAACAAATTGAAGACTTTGGAGTGGCCTAGTCAAAATCCTGTCCCGAATCCGATTGAGATGCTGTGACATGACCTTAAAAAGGCAGTTCATGCTCAAAAACCATCCAATGTGGCACAACTCCAACAATTCTGCAAAGACGAGTGAGCCAACATTGCTCCACAGTGCTAAAAGAATCATCAGTTATCAAACACTTCCGTTATTAGGTTTAGGGGGTTATCACTTTTTCCACACAGACCATACAGGCTTAGGGTTTTTTTTCTCATTTAATAAATATATAATAAATATTTAATAAACACCTTTATATATAAACTGCATTTTGTGTTTACTTGTGTTATCTTTGAATTCAGAAAATATTCAGGTTCTCTCAGTTTTTGAATGCATAGTTCTTAATCTGATATAATGAAGTTGATATAAATTCTATGTTTGCCCATTAATCCACAGCAACAGTTTGAAAACAATATTGTAAATTCTTAAATTTATCATTCACATTAAGTATGCAGAATCCCAAGCAAGTACTTCATAGAATCTCTTACAGAGGTAATCACTGATAGATGGTATAAGGCCAGGTGATGTAGACTTGTCTGTGCTGGAGTTCTCAAACATTTTACTAGACAATCATCTTATTTTTCCTCATCGTTTCACATATATTCTATTTAATATGTTTAAGCACCAGACAGAGTGTGTTTCTTCTAAAATTTGTGTTCTTAAAGCAATTTCTCTTTGTTGCAAAATGCTTTTCACAGACTCATATACATTTTGCTGGATGTAGACTGGTGATCAACACTGGTATTTAACAACTTTTAAATCAATTTTAATTTAAACAACGCCTGCAAAGACGTACTTAAAATACTTTCTAAAGGCATTGTATACTCAAGCTTGACTCAGAGTTAAGACTGGGAATGTGAGTCAGTGCGTACGCGTATGCACCAAGTACAAAGTTTAGTTTATGTGGTGCAGCCTCATTTTAATTACTGAATGCAAAGAGACAAACATTGTTACTCAAGTCTCTATGCCTTTCAGTCCAAACCTGGCACCAAACTAATTGAGATGTGCAACCTTTGCCAATGCAATCACACTTCAGCAGCTTTCCACCTGGCTTTTACACACATGGCAAGTGCTCTTTATAAGCATTTCATCAGAGCCACAGTTTTTCCAAATACCCTGTGTGAAAATGCACATCAGCAGATTTACGCCTATTTACAGTGATATAGCGCCAGTGTCATACAAAGCATTTTTACTCTAAACATTACAGTTTGCATAGATGTGTCTCTTATTGGAATAAATTAAGCAGAGTTCATCATAACAGTGATACAGAAGCTTTTTTGTTCCCCCAATCTGTGAGGGCAGTTGAAGTTTCAAGAATCAAGACTTCTTCAAGTTTTAGTTTGATTAGTTTGATCACTACAAGTAGTATGATAATGGTGAGAACCAAAGCAATGAATTCAAAAATATTTCAAGCCTATAAGTCAGTTTTCCCTGTGAAAACTTAAGTATTTCAAGCTTTCTGTTAAGGTACAAATGTGTCTACATTTTGCTTTCTTTGTCGATAAAGTTGTTTCTTCTTGATCCAGAAGAGACACTTCTTGAATACACTCGACAACAGCTACTATTGTTGTATCTATAGTTTCTCATTTCAGCTCTAGCAAAACAATGATGGCAGATTCAAGGAAAAAAAAAAAACCAAAAAAAAAAAAAAACCCTGCTCATTGCTTTTGGGTTGCCTATGCAGGAATGTTGCCACACATGTATCATTATCTACATGATGCCTGCATTTAAGATGCGATGGGTGTTTTTTGTTTTTTTTTAAGTGCACCTAATCAAAGCAACACTTTCTATAAAAAGCTGGTATCATTATCAAGGAATTCTCCTTTTGCATCAGTGCAATTCTCACTTCATTTGCAATTCTTTCCCATCTGACAATTTGTAACTGAGCAAAATGCCCATGTAAGAAAAAACAAAACCCCAAAACAAAGCACAAACACAAACCAGAGACGAAACGGTGCATTTTAATCGAGTTCTGTAGAATATGTGCCAGAAAAAAGGGGCATCAGGTAAGGGCAACACCACGAGTGTCTGCAACCTCAATGCCACAAAAATCCTTCATACTGGTCCTTAAATGGCTTCAGCTAATATGAGGCATTGTGTGCCTAGTGACTCAGGCATCACATGTGGTTAAAATGTATTACAGATAACAGTTGACCTGCCACTAAACACTAAAGCTCACATAAAAAGTCACACTGACATTGTGAATACATTGACATTTTAATTTTAGTGTCATGTTTGTGTGTAAACTAGCCCAAATACACAAAGCTCACTGCATACAAAAACTGAAGACTTTGACATTTTGATTTTTATTCTTGATATTTTCTTCAAGTGGCACTAAAAAGAACGGCTTTGATCAAAACAAAGATCGATAAGAGACAAATCATCCTGTCTTATAGTTGTAACGGTAACTGAATCATTCCTTTTTAATATTCATGAGTTGGCTCAATGCAAAATGAAACAATCTGTTTGTGAAATCAAGACTTCACATCTAAATCTCTCCCCCAAAATAAGAGGTATCAATCTGGAATGACAGTCCCAGCTCTTCGTGACCCCTGCTCATTACTAACATGTACACTGTACACCACCTGGTGAATATTCCCATCCACCACCAACACCACCACCACTCTGTAATCTAAGAAATTCGTCAGAAAAATTACTCCAAATCAACCCTTAAAATCTCCACCCTTTACACCTATACCAATCTCCAGTGCAGAGAAGCATTATACGCAAACTGATGGAATCCCGTCTGTGTCGATCCGACTTGGGCTGTGGAGCAAATCTTTTATTTGTATTTTTCATTTTGCAGGGTCTCAGCTTCTAAGGAGTTGATTTGGGACTAGAAATGCACCAGTGATACTCTGATATTAAAAAGGCAAATGTGCCAAGACAGTTTAATGAGGATTAGTTTAAAATGGAAAATGAATTGGTGCACCCGAGACTGAAAGTGGACAACAACAACAATAATGTCTGCTCACGTCAAACTCCAGGACAAAGCTCAGCGATCATTTAAAGCAGAGTCTCTTTGCAAGGACTGGTCACGACAGCCTTCTGTGGATCCATGGGAACTTGAGGATTTCTGCATGACTCAGGAAAGCCCCTACGTTTGGCATTAAAAGGTTGAGGACCTGGGGAGCTTGCTTAGAATCCTACAGAGGGCAGCGGTCTGGACAAATGTAGTCGAGATTTGGATCGGGAATGTTTAGAGTTGAGCTGTGTGGAGTTTTGGACAGCTGAAGTAGAAGCAGAGGTGGGAGGATTTAAACAGGACGACTCCCAGGAAACAGGGAGGCTGGAATGAGTTAGTGCTGGTTGATTAAATAAAGAATCATTAAAAAATGGGCTTAGATTTTCTGGTGACAGAGCAAGCATTAAGCTAGGGGTCTTGGCTCAACTCAGAAGCAATTTTGGGGACAGGATTTTTGGGGGGAGTGCAGGGGGTTCGCATACGATCAGGGATGTTGAATCTGATTGGAGGGTGGTCCAGAGAGTTAGAGCGCTGCACCACGGCACTGCTTTTGGTAGAATCATTCAAACTGAATGTTGAGGCAGCGCGAGGCATCTAAAGTACATAACAAAAGGGAGAAACAAACGGAGCAGGGTTTTACATTTAATGAAGGGGGGGGGGACGGCAAGAAAACAGACGAGCTAAAACATTACAAGGAAACACAGATCAGTACAGTAACTGAAGGCTGTTTATAGGATTTCTTTGTGGATGAACTGGCAGAAATGGAAAATAATCATGTTTTCATTAGTGTATAATCATCTGAAGGCAAATCCTACCATGTAGTATCATAGTGGTTCTACATTACAGAACAGATGAGTTTTCCTATATGCCTGGAAAGGCAAGGGCCCCATTATACCTGCCATGCTGCATCGTACAGTGCGAATGACACTGTACGACAAAGCTGACGTCAAATTGATCCCACATCCACCACCTGTCACCCAAGCACCTCTCAATTTCTATAACCTATGGCGCTACCATACATTTGTGTCGGTTTTCTTGCCATTTTAATGACATATGGGTTGACATATGACATACAAGCTCAGAGATTCACCTTTTCAAACTTGCAACAGTTTGAAAAGATGAGACTTTGTGGGGGGAAAGACAAAACCTCACACAAACCCCCCTAAGCAACTCTTTTGCTTCCAATTGTGATTTCTTCCATTTATCAGCACTGACGAAGAGGTTTTCTCTGACACCCATTATTCAGGAGAATACTGCAGCACAACAGTGAGCATGCGGCTGTGCAATAGCATTACTGGCGGTGTGCAAAGCAACCAGCAAGGCAGGTATACTGGGACCTTGAGGCGAGTTCACTTAGCTGCAATCTGCAATGCCAACTTCTGGTAGAAGTCACTAAATCCTAATCTCTTCTAACTACACAATGTGCAAATACTAGCTTTGCTTGTTTTTTTTTGTTCAGTCAGAAAGATAACATTCAACACCTCGCACAAAAAACTATTCTTAGCCACTATTGAAAATAATTTATGGGGTTACAGGAAAGAAACTCCATCTGATTAAAAAAATAGTAATAAATAAATAAATAAATAAATAAAATAATGACATATAAATCTCTAGTCCTCATAAGCCAGCAGCAAAAGTTATATTTTGTCTAGTTTCTAAAATCTTTTTCACTTGCTGTTTACAAGAGGAACTCTGCATACTGCCATTAATCTGACTCGATAAGCTTTGAGCATTTACCCATGGATTACTCTGCAGTCTGCATTTACATGCATATACCATTAAAAAGAGGCATGTTACCCGAGATACTTATCAAAAAGGTAAAAATGTGATAATGTTGTACCAATACTACACACTCAAGGGTTTTAGAATACATTACGATTAAATTAACCACTGAAACGCGCACAAAAAGGAAAACAAGAAAGAAGATTATAGGACTATTTTTCTTTGCCAAAGAGAAGAAAGTCGCAGCACATTTAAGACCGCGAGCCCTTTTTCTGCTTTCTAATCAAGTTAGATGAAAGTAACTGACACCAATTGGATGGGTCTGATGGAGAGATCAATTACCTGATTCTCAGCAAAGGGAGAGAGATGGAGAAAACAGAAAAGCAATAAGGAACAGGTGGACAGATAGATTGTTAGAGACGGACAACCTCTTAGTATCCATCACTTTCATCATTTAGCACACACGTACACACACCAAAATGTAGTAACTGAGTTATACAGACGGTGAATGTGAGTATTATAATACAAGAAATTAGATGATCTCAGTTTGGCTACATCATTAATACACCTTGTGTTAGCTAGTACCAGACTTAATAACGCCATATAGATAAATGAACTTACAGCCAACGTGGTGCTGCTGCCGACGCGGTTTTCACAGCTCAGCCTCTGGCTTTTCTCATCTGAAGGACTGTTGGCCATGAAAGCCCTCTGGATCACACGCTTTGGGGTCTTGGTGAAAGAAAACGCTCTTGTCACCTAGTACACACACACACACACACACACACACACACACACACACAAAACGTCAATAATTTCAGTTTTGTTGGCAGGTCTCTGTCATATTTGTAATGGTAAAAGAAAAAAAAACAAAGCTCCACTTTTGTCCACTTGTTGCACCATGAAAACTAACACTTCTAGAACACCTGCTCTTCATCTTTGTCATAGGCGCCGCATGATATTTTTGCATTCAACAGGTTCTATTTTCAGCCACTTCATTTTGAGTATCTGTAGCTGTAACTCATTTTGCATTTGCTCTTAGTGTCCATCACTGCTGAAGCCACCTGCATAACTAGAGGATTTATTTCTTCCAAACGCAGTGAAAAAAACCTGTATGCAGTTTTTCTGGCATTGAAGCATCTGTACCAGGCAGAGCATGGGTACAAATATGTAAAAGCTGTCATTATCAAGTACGGTCTGTTAAATGATCACATTTCATTTTTTTAAAAAGGGCAAAGGCCTCAATAATTACAAAAACACTTATGACAAGAAGTGCCCACAACAAAAACCACTGCTCATCTAATGAGCAGGCATTTAGTCAACATCTGGTAATTTGGTGTTCTTTGATTTACATTTTGTTCAATTTGTTAAATCATTATCATATACTGTGTCAAAACTAACATAAATTAGTATATAGAACCTGGACTAACAGATAAACAATAACTGACAACCTCCCATTCAAGATCATCTACTCAGACACGTTCAGACAGATCCCAGCACACCAACTGTTTTCAGATAACTCTAGAAGGCCTTCCAGTATCCACAATGCTATTACTTTGCAGTTCAATCAAACATGACTGCAGACGTAAGCTTCTTTTTCAAACTAACTTTTTTATTTTGGCCAAAACAAGCTTTTCATCCATTTCTGAAAAATAAAAATCAAGTTGAAAAATGACCATTTTGACACCCTGGAATAAATCCAGCACACACTACAGAAGTGCAAGGAGACGTGTAAGGGACTTCCAGGTTACTACCAGCCATATTAACAACAGTACAGGTGATTGAGATGAAGTAGGTATGTTTTTTGATTTTTATTGGACCATTTCTGGCACTTTCTGATCAACCTGCTTCTGAAGCTTTGCAGCTAGAGAAAACTCCCTGAGCTATAGGTTCAAACATGCAGGGCATCAGCAGAAGAAAATCTTCCACAAAAGCAGGTGTGACATCAGAGAGGGAAACGAGTTGCACGGTTTTTGCATCGTGCTGCTGTCTTTTACTTAGCCCTTTCTATTTCCATCACACCTACTTTACTCTTTAGAACATCCAAAAAAGTAAATAAATAAATAAAAATTGCTAAGAATGCAAGGTTTTATACTCATGTTGCCCATCTCTTTCCTCCCGCTGAGTCAATTTTTGGAGCCTTCCACCAAATATTAATGATAATAATAATAATGATAATGGATTGGATTTATATAGCGCTTTTCAAGGCACCCAAAGCGCTTTACAATACCACTAAAATCATTAATATTTAGGGGTCAATATTGGAAGGGTTCCTTATTAAAAGCCACTTCTTCGACCTTTACCTTTTTAGAGGTTTTCTTGATGGCCCTGGAGGCTTTGCTCAAGGTGCTGTCCATATCCTTGGTGCTGACCTGCAGTGAGTCTGGGTCTGTACACTGAATAAGGTCTTCCTGTTTGCAAGACAAGATGACAAAATACAAAAATAAATAAATAAATAAAAAAAGATCCAAACTCAGTATAGTAAATCATGACCTGAAGAGTGCAATTCAAGTAATCAGTACAGATGGATACATTTTACTCTGTTGTCGAACTAGTAGGCTGGTATGTGGAGGAGGATTAACACAGTCTTTATTTCCTTCTCTCCCTTACCCTGCAGTGGGCTTTTTAACAAACTGAAGTCCTCTCATTGGTATTCACATTGCAGCTCTGACCCAGTGAAAAAAGCATTAGGAATGCAGCTGTGTGCCGTTTAGGCAGAACAGATGCCAACATCGCCCCCTGCTGAGTACTCTGCAAACTGCAGCATCTCAAATTAACATCTTCCAGTGAGCTCAACAATGCATGAGCTTAATCAACACCAGAGAAGTCTGATTTCTACCATTTTCCACAAGCACTAAATAACTTAATCTTTTATGTAATTTCTCATTTTTGTTTCCATGAACAATAACTACGATATGCATTCCCACATCTAACCGCATGTCATAAACATGCCCTGTCTTCTCATATACAAATGTATGAAACAAATACATTCGAACAAAAAATGTCCTCCATTGCTTTCTTTCTCTTTATGTACGAGTGTGCTGCTTCTCACCGCATCAGCCCTGCAGATGGTGTTGGCTACATGGCGGCAAAGTGTTCGCAGCCAGGCGCTTTTAACCGTTTCCTCTCCCGCCAGTTGGAAGCTGAACAACAAGTTCTCCTGTTCAGTTGGAGGGCGAACCACCAAGGCGAATGCATTCACACACTCTGAAGGGAGGAATTGAAAGAGTGAGACCAGGACAGACAGTGACGGTGCAAGAGGGAAGATAATTAACAGTGACAAAAGTAAGAGGGTTTAAAAAAAGAAAAAAGAAATCAGGCGGTGAGAAGAGAAAGATATAAGAAAGAAAAAAGGAAGATCAAGGGAGTGTGTGGGAAGAGGAGATGGGAGAAGAAACTGTTGAAAAGAGATGAGCAGGAAGAAATGATGGTAACACTTAAGACTGCTGGGGGTGATGGGTTACAGAAGCCAGAGTCATCTTGTGCAAAAGAATATTCAAAAGTTCATCTAATGAGGCTTCAGCGTCCAAGTCAGACAGACTGAGTGGATATCTTCTAAAGTTAGTTAGCTCTGTACTTCTACAGCCAGGGTGTCCTTCTTTAGCTGCAGTGCAAGTAAACAAAGTACTCTCTTAAAAGCAAATGAAGGAAATTGATTATAACAACAAACAGAAGCTGTGATTATTCAGATGGACTGTTTGAGGGAAAAACAACAAATTACATTAATTAATTAAAGATAACTAACATTTTCAGTTAGTTGGAAGCTGACAGTTTCTTTAAAATTTTATCAAGCACGATACAGGATTTTTCAAAAATACAACTTAGAAATGAAATTATTTAATCTTCTGCTCCACTTACGACTGATCATATGGACACTGAGATGACTTGCAGATGAAATGTTAAGATGCAACTGTGTATTTTGCCAATTTTACCTTCTGTGTCTTGCAAGTCCAGCACTCGTCGAATCTGAGACAGCGGCATTAATGCTATGTGTTTCAGGGGGGGCGGTGGTCTCGTCTGTCCCAGCGGACTCTTGAACGTATTGATCACCTTGTGTCGCTTCCTTGCAATCTGTAGAGATGCAGACACCAACTTTGCAGGTAAGTGTGAAAGTCAACTTCAAAGTAACATCCCTTGAGTGTGGGTGCATTTTGCAGTATGTGGGTGAAGTTGCTATCGATTGCTTGGCAATAAATCAATGATGCCTTCATAGAGGTAAACGATGCAACTCATTAATGTCACGTTAATTAGGAGATGAGAAGGAAGATAGAAGAGGCAGAGAAGAAAGGAGGGAGATGTGGGAGAGGATAAAATACAACGCAACATTCCAGGTCAAGAGTTAATCAATGGCTGCTGATGATAGAGAGTAGTGAGGCCACCCATGACAATGGCCATTCTATATATTAAAACACACACAGTGTAGCTGCTGAACACACACAGACAGGCTCATTAGGAGGCGTCACTGACACTTCTGAATCAGCGCAGCCGCTAACCTCGTCTCTTTCATGATTGCCTGCCATGTTCCCATGCTGACCCACTGCTAATTAACACACACACTTTGTGTCAGCAGTGATAGACTGCACATTCCTGATTTGGCAAGAGACTTGCACAGCATATTCTGAGACACGCTGAGAGACTCTCCCAAAACCTCTGAAGCCTTTAGCTTCTTTTTATCTTTATCATTTTTGTTGGGAAACATAACAGCTCAACATATACAGATAAGCAATCTTGGGTGCAAGGGATATTTTAGGAGAATTCTGAAAAGAATATGACAAGACTAAAGTCACAGATGGAAAACACCACTAACAGCAAAAGTATATCTAGCCGGCCCCCTGTGTGACAAAGAATCTGCATCATACTATGACTATGTAACTTTAAACCACGCATTACAGCTGAAAGACCATAACTTCTGCACCGATTACTATTAATGTATCATTTGCTTATTCTTAATCACAATAGCAGACCAACACTTACAATAAGTGTTTTAACAGGGAGTAATTACCCAATTAAAAATACCGACTGCTGCCAGTGCTGCCCCTAGTAGAAACACCTACGGTATCAATTTCAAACTCCACTGTCACCCTATTGTCTCAAGTAGATTCATATAAGTCCAAAAAAACAGACAAAAGAAATGGTAATGTCTGCATCTGAGGCTACGTCCACGGGTATTTTTGAAAACTGAGATTTTCCGTTTTCATTTTAAAAAAAAAAAATCCCGTCCACACGTAAATGCAAAAATGAAGCAAAACGCTGCTAGGAACATGCCAAAGCAACAGGTGGCAATATATTCCTATATTTTCCTTCCCAGTGTCGCCGAAGCACTTGCTCATAGGGGTTTTGTCAGTTGTCTTTGTACTATTGTAGGATCTTTACCTTACAATGCAAAGTGCCTTGAAGCAACTGTTATTATGATTTGGTGCTATATAAATAAACCTGAACTGAAATTATTAATTTAGCTGCGAAAGAGCTTTACCTAACAACATATAAATATGAAGAAATGTTTATACATTTTTAATTAAGCCCAAAGGTAGATTTAAATACAGCCTAGGTTTCAGATCTGGTGTGATAAAGGTAACCTTTACACTGACAGTGGGTTCGGGGGTTAATAAGTGTGAATCTGGGTCTTTGAATGACCAAAACTTTAATCGTGTGTTGATGCATTTTCACCTCAAGACAGTCATTGAAGAGGAACAATGTGACATTTTCACCACGGTCACATGGCTGATCTCCCAGAGCAATGGTTTCTACTCGGTAAACGAGGCTACGATGGGAGGACAGCAGGTTGGCCTGGAAAGAGAAAGCACGATAAGTAGCAAGAAGGTGAAGAGAAAAATGGTGAGTGCATGTTAAAGAGGGAGGCAGGCATGTCCAACAGCTCAACTAGCTCATAGTTTAGATGGTAGTAGCCGTAGACAGGCAGCCAATCACAGGCCTGACACAGACGAAGACAAACTGTCAAGGTCCCATTTGCACTTACAGGTTATTTAGACTTGCCAGTGGTTTATTTTTGGTTTCTCTCGAGTCCCTTTAAAATGTTAAATTATTATTATTCTTACAAACCCACTTCCCAAAACATTAGGATGCATTATAAAACAACTACATTTTAACTGCAAAAGTACAAATACTATTGTTCCTCTCCACATGACTGAAATAGACTGCCTGGTCTGTTTAGTGGTTAGGGCCTGCCTTCTGGAGGAAAACTAGAAGACAGACGTTCACCGTCACAATTTTTTTAAAAAAATATTTTTGCATAGAAATGAATTAGTACACAATCTGCACTAAAATGAGTGTAGCAATCACACACAGGTAAACAGCAGCAATCTTCAAACTTACAGGACAACCATCAACTTCATAAACAACATCAAAGATTTGCTTCTGGCCTTCAGTTTTCCTTTTGTCCTCATTAATGTGGCTAAAAAGAGAGACATCAAAAAAAATGTGATTAATGCTTAAGAAGAAAAGAAAAAATCAAAATCATTCAGTGGGCCACTGGAAAAAAGCTAAATTGCTTCATAATTTATCAACTGTCTTAGTTTTACAAGGATAGTATTTATTTCCGTTTTAATTATTGATAAAAGTCAATCATAACCACAAATACAGAACACGGCAATTTGCTAACAACTGCAACAAAAAGTTAAGCCAGTTAGGGGAAAAAAAGGTCAACAATATATGAAATCATTCCTCCGTCTTGAAGGTCCCTTTAAATGGTATTAAATCATGTTAGTGCTGCATATTTTTCCTTTTATGAATCCATGCATCAGTGTATGCCGATATTGGAGTACTGACAAATACAGTCACTGGAAGCCGGTATTGGATCGATTGTGCGTTCGCTGGACATTTAGGAATGTAATGAGGAGGTGAAGTACTTCGAAATGGTTAGAGAATACATTTCTCTTGGACAAGTACATAACAGAAAATTAAAAACCCAGTTGGCTGTTGGTTAAAATGCTGTTTTGAGCATTAAGAAAAGTTCACAAGGTGGCACTCCACTGAATTCCACCTTGCAGACTACTTCTGCTAATTTCAGGGGATATTATTATAGCCAACTGTTTAGAACATCTGACCCAGTTAAAGCCACATGAGAATGTAAAATGAGACTGGTTATCACAGATGTTTGCACTGTTGGATAGAATGCGTCTCCGGCTGGAGATGATCAAAGTCCAGAGGTGTGACCTTAAAGTTAAACTGCCAAGTCTAATTAATTTAAGTAGCATAACCACGACTATACAAACGGTTTTATTATTCTCTACTATTGCACATTTCATGCTTTACCAGCATACACCTGTATTAAAAGGTAGCTGTGTTTTCAGACTATGGCTCCATGAATATCTGCAGCAGTTCTTCAGATGTGTCAAGATTTAAACAGCTTCAATTATTGCCGAATCTTTACTGAACAATGGTCAATTACTACAATTTGAATATGCATGAGGGTCAAGACTCATTATGATAAAAGAGAATTCACAAGAAAGTGTTAAAATGTATAAATGATCAAACAACGCTAGCCGAGAAATTGTCACAAAAGCAAGGTTAAGGTCACGCCAACTCACGTCATGACTTCTTTCAGAGACTCAATTGCTTTCTCCAGTGTTATCTTGTCTGGGTTGTCATCCGATGTATGTTTCTTTATGTCTGGAATAGAGAAAAGAATGGAAAAAATTTCGTAAGAAGTAGACGGGAGAGAAGAGATGAAAATCACAGAAATATGAACAGAAAAGAACAGAGGAAGAGATGTTACAAAAGGGAATCAACAGGACATAAAGAAAAATGGTGGCAGATGTAGACGGGGAAAGAAAAAGAAAAAAAAAAAGACAAGGAGAGTTGCTGCAAAAAGTTCATCTAAACTATTTTGACAAAGGGTTATATATGTATGCGTTACCATTAAGAAGAAGGGCCACGCTAGGCAGTCTCTGTACTGGTCTTATGAGCAGCTCCACCAGTGTCTGCCTGCCACATTCTGGCTTGGCCTGGTTAATCTGTATAATGGAAGCAAATAAAATTGAAGCTTGATTTAGACTTCTGCTGGTTATTTAAATCCTAATTTACGTGATAACTGGAAAATTTATTCTTAAAAAGTTAATAAAATAAAAGAATAAATAAATAAATAACCAAAACATAAAAAACAAGGACATGTCCACATCACAACACATGTAATAAATGCTATGTCTGTTTTATCTGTTGCTTATATGTTTACATGCACTGGAGAAAGCCAGTTTAGGCCTGGCTCAAGAAGCAGGTTGATCATTCAGAAGGTTGGTGGTTCAATCCCCAGCTCCTCTTGTCTGTAGTCAAGCTTGTTGGAGTATCTCTGGGCATGAGACTGAACCCCAAGCTGCCCCTGATGCAGCCATTGGAGTGTATATGTGTTAAGTTAAAAGAGCTTAGGCACATAAAAAAAAAAGTGTATCAATGTGTATGTGAATGGGTGACTGAAGCTTGTAATAAAAGCATTTTGAGTACTTGAGTAGAAAAATGCTATGCAAGTACTAAACAATTTAATAGTTAGGTAATCTGAGGTGGTGTTTATGTTTTATTAATCTGTGAGCCTTCTTCTGAGAATCTGATTTTCTAAGCCAGCGAAAAGTCTTATATGCATAAGACTGAGGCGTGATTAAAAAATTCTGGAAACAGGCCAGTAAAATTAGGGTGTTTAAGGTCATCTTGTCATCATGTTCAGACAGCATCCAGTGTGCCAGCTTTTGTTATGTTGTTCCCTGGAAGCTCAGTTCTTACCACTTGCACTGTTTGCGCAAGTTCGAGGTCTGCAGTGAAACTGCAACGCAGACAGCCAACATCAGCTTCTGTTTTGAATTCATGAGATGAAATATTGCTGGTGATGAGAGTCTGGTCTCCCGCTACAACCACTGTAATTTTCAGTTGAAGAGTCCAGTTTATAAGCCTGAGGGTAGCACATTAAGTGAAGAGCGACACTGGGAGTATGGTCACATTATCTCTTTTTTTTTCCCCCTCTCAGCATTCGTTGTGCACTGTGAACTTGTCCCCTTGGGTCAGACTGTCAACAAGAGATTCTACTATAATGTGCAAAATCTACTGGGATGTGACAGTGAACATTCAGAGGAAATAATCTAAACTGAAGGTGTGCGCCATGTTGAGTGCACAATGAAAGCAAAAGTCTTTTATGCATACCAACACAATCTTCACCTCACCACCTGACCCACTCACCAGATTCGGCAAGTTGCAGGGAGGGAGTTGCCTGCCAAATTCTCAAAATTAAAACTCAAGTTGAAGGATCGTACTTTTGATAAAAATTGAAGAGTCAGTGTCAGTCATAGATGGACAGGTGCAAGGGGACATAATGTGACTTCCTCTGAAAGATTTAGTATTTGCAGTGGTAAACAGTCAAAAGGCTGTGGATACAAACATCTGTCACATTTTAATCAAGTTGGGGTTTTTTCATGTATCAGATTTTTTTTTTTGCTCATGTCATGAAATCCACTAGACAGGCAAAAAACACACAAACATAAAAGGTCATACCTTGAGGAATGCATGAAACCGTGGTTTTTGTTTCTCACACCGAACAATGGTCTCTTTGCTCATTTCAAAGAAGTTGACAAAGGGGGGGTAGGCCTTCACCAGCTCTTTAGACTATAAGGAAGGGGAAAAAAGGAAGAGTCACACAGAAGAATAAAGTTTACGTGAGAATCCAAAATACTAGTCTCATTAAGTAATTTGACACACCATGACGCCGATATTATTTCTCTCTGACTTTGACCAGCCTTGACCACCAAGCATGTGTGAACTTTTATAGCATGTATACATCATGTATAAACACGTAGAAACTCACGTATTTCAGAATGATGTTTCCAACACTTCTGTTTTCTGACCAGTCTGTGAGGAGCTCCTCAAGATCATTCTGATCAACAGACCAGAAGGTTAACAACAAAACTTTTCTCCGATTTTTGCATAAGACAAACGTTTGGGGATACATTACCTTTATTCTGGTATGAACTTCATAGATGTCTGGGATGCTGCCAAATATTGTCTTAATCTCCTCTTGAGCCAGGATAGGTCCACCCACCTGTCCCTCTTTTTCCAATGGATGCTTGAAAAGCTAAAGATTAAAGTAAATATGGGAAATACTTTATTATACACCATGAAGAACCAAGAATGATTCACATGTCAAAAGATCAAAGACCAACATTTTAGATGAAATGACAATCCAGAGCAACGTACCCAGAGATGGGGATATTTTCTGGATATTATTTTTCAATTGTCTTCTAATCATACATGAAGAAAATGGCTTGAAGCTTTAGTATTTTCAAGCTTTTATGCCATCATGTTGTGTCCAAGTTAATTCATGTAAATGTGAACATCACTTGTGAGAAAAAACAGAAAAGGTATAATACATTTTATCTTTATCTGTTTTTCCCATCTCCAATCAACTGTGCCATTGTTGTTTCAGGTTGAAAAATGAAATCCAATTATCTATAAATACTAAAGAAAAAGAAACATGACCCAACAATGAAACATGCCGTAATAAGCAGCACTACATCTTTTTTTAGGCATGCATGAAATTCTGAATCTCTGGATAATGGAGTCAGTTTCTGCTGTTTTTCTTTGATAAAGATAAAAAAAAAAAAAAAAAAAAAATCACAGTGGAGGAGCCACAGAAGCAACCTGAAGGTAAGCAACATCAAAATGGAGGAAATCCAAAGAAGATAAAGAAAAGAAGCAAAAAAAGAGTAAAAGATTCTCAAGCGGAGACAGAGAGAGAAATGGTCAGGCAGGTCATTTTCTCCCTCACTGGTCAGCTGTCTGACTCTCTGCTGGGACCAACTGATAAGACAGGCCAAGTTGCAGCTTGCAAATACACACATACAAACCTTTAATGATTATAGTTTAGCCTCAAACTGTCGCCAGGGACAACACACAGGTTGACCTGAGGGGGAAATATTAGAACTGTGCACACCATGTGAACACAGACACACACTTACCTGTAGGATTGTGCTTAAAATGTCTACATAGTTGCTTTCAGTTTGGTAGAGCTCCTTGGAGACCTGCCACCTGGCTGACTGCTTGGAGAGAACCGGAGTTGAACTCTTAGAAGGCTTCGAACTCTCTGGAGGAACAAAGAAGCCAGGCAGGAAGACATAAGGTTATAATGGTGCACTGAAGTACAGGCAGAGAGTGCCAGGTGTCCATTCACTATCATAGCTTGTTAACAACTATAACTGACTGAAAACAAAATTATTATTATAAATATTTTTTATGTACTGCAATTCTGTTGTGCGGGTTAATGGCACAATGTATGTAATGGAATGAAAAGTATGTAAATGCAAAAACACAGTTTATAGGTTTTTAATAGGTTTTGGTTTATTCATGTTGGTACACAGAGTTAATAAATATATTTATTTGACTTTAAAGAATTATTTCCTTTGACATGGCCTGGCTGACCTCATTGGTCTTTACAAGCCAGTGCTCTCAACGTTAGAGAACATGCCGTTTGCCAAATCGAGAGTCAGACGTTCACACAAAACGTGTCTTACATTGCTCTGTGCTGACTGTGAAGACGACCTCCTTGAGAAATTTCTTGGCATTTTTCCTAAAACTGAGATATCAGAAGCTGAACGTCCCAGAGCTAAGCGGTTATGTTTATGTCTGCCAATGGCTTTTTTCCCCCCCATCTGACATCTGTTACATGTTCTGCTTTTATCTTATCCCCCCAAACACTTTAAGCCAAATTAAAGTATTAAACTATGCTCTTTAGATGAAGGTACTGCATTGAGTGGAAGTAAGGCTAGTATTTTCTAATATTTGGTGACTAGTCAGTTGCAGTGCTTAAGATTTTCATTTTGTATACAATGATACTTGTAATCTCTTCATTATGGGTTTTTATAGTTAAGCCATGCACAGTTACACTATCCACTGAGCTATCCAGAAATTAAACCTTGGCTTGTTTGAGGGTGACAAACTGGTGACTGGTGACTACTTCACATTTGTACTCCTTTACACTCAGCTGGCCTGGGAGTGATTGAGAATATAACTAAAAAAAATCAGAAACAATTTGGTTGTGTTACAGATAAAAACCAACTACATTACCGTAAAAGCAGTTTGTCATCCATCAAACAATAACTTTGTAATAGCTCTTAATTAATGCCAACCACTATCCCCACTGTCTTGCTCAAAATCCAAACCTCCATAAGTTCCCTGGTGCTGCTCTTCTTCTGGTTGTTGACAAGCATTTGTAGTCAGATGGGACCTTTTTCTCCTCTCCTCCCTGTCTGACCTACTCCTTTCCCTGGTTTTCCTTCTTCCTATCCTAGTCTTGGCCACAAAACTTTCTCCTACTCTGTCTTCTGGAAATAAGAAGAGTTGTGTACAGTTTTCATCTGAAGAAAGAAAAACTCAACTAAAGCACAACTACGGTGGGAAAAACAAACACTGCCTGCAGGGATCCATTAATATTTAGCAAAATGTATATATGACATAATTGCTTAAGAGTTGCATAAAAGAGACTGTCATCCATTCTCCCATCAATACCTGCCAAAGCCTTGCATGTCTCTGGAGTATTAGAGATGTCCAGCAGTGAACCAATAGACAACGAGTGCTCTGCTGACGGTCTTTTGCGCGGAGGGAAGGGAGAGATCTCTGTTTCTTTGGTGAGCTGAGCCAATGTGTCCTTCAGACGTCGACGCTTACGGTTACTGTTTGGGGTGGTGAGGGAAAGGAGGGACACTGCTTTCTTCATAGCTGGGCTGTCATTCTGAAGTGCAGAGAGGAAAAAGAAAGCTCATGGTAAACACAAAGCAACCTATGTAAAAACTAAAGAATGAAAAGGTCATGAACATTTCTTGCAAATTATGAAATGAATGAGAAGTACAAAAAGGCCAGTATGGATCATCTACACTTAATCTTATCCCTCATTTCTATGTTGCATGTGGAAAGGTACACTGAGATTTTACAGTTCGTCATGGACACTTTCTGGAAGTTGTCACAGTTTTTTGACACAACAGTCGCTTCCTCGATATTGTGAGGAAGTCCAAGATGAAGCACTGATTGTCATGTAGGGCAGCCATGGTTTTTAAATGTTCAAATAATTATTTATTTGTTTGTTTTACAGCTTCAGCTAGTTTTGTGATAATACTGTGTAATCTGGATCCAGCATAAAGCTTGAGAGTGATAGGAAACTCCATAATGAAGTGAAAGGGGTAAGAATTAATATGGCAAGACTTAACCCTTGTATGGTGTTCGGGTCTGTGAGACCCGTTTTCAGTTTTTCTCAAAAGAAAAATTAAACAATTAATTATTTTTTCAAACTGAAATTCATTGGCTTTGGCTTATTTTCTGTGAAGAACATAAATCCGAACTAATTTTCAATGACCTCATACTGTACCTCCCCCCACGCATTTACATTACATACAAGGTGTTCGGGTCCACTGGACCCAGGTCTAATAAAGGTGTTGAAAGTGTAGGTCCTGTGTTCCCACACTCTGTCTTCCTCCTTTCTGGTGCTGCTGATAGTGTTTTCTTCCCCTCCTGCTCCCGCACAAAGTTGCAACATTGTTGTCTGCTCTTACATTCCCACACATTTTACCCTCTTTCTTGAGGGATCCAAATTTTATTTTCTCATTCCCTGTCCCTCCTGCTAATTAGGGGCATAATACTATAAATAAGACTTTGCCAGTGTGGTTCTTTATCACAACTGATCAAGATGGCAAAAGATTATCTGCTGCGAGGGCCATCCAATTGATTTTGGAAGAGAGAGGGGCTTTGGATGATGATGTTGACAAAGAGGTTTCAGAATATTTCACATTTCCGAAAATTCAGAGTCTGACAGTGACTTTGAAGAAGAGGATGAGGTTGAGCACCATTTAGTAACAAAACGAAGACGAGTACCCCATCTGCAGCCAGCTCCAGGACCAGAACAAGCCCACCAGACAGCAAGTGAAGGAATATGGATGTCAGTAACTGGTGAAATTGAATGGTCTTCTTGCCCAAGAAATGCAGAGCTGTTACTGTGATAAGGCAGGGCCAACACGGCTGACAGTTACTCATGTGCAGGACATCAAGTCTTCATTTGAGCTTTTCATCCCAGATTCCATCCAGAAAATTATTCTGGATTGCAGTAATCTAGAAGGAAGGTGTGTTTTTGGAAAGAAGGAAGGAGATGGACCAAATTCATCTAAGAACCCCAAAGGCCTACTTTGGGGTTCTTATCCTTGCAGGAGTTTTCAGGTCCAAAGGGGAATCCACAGAATCCCTGTGGGATGCAGAAACCGGCACGAACCTTTCCGTGCATCAATGTCTCTGGAAAACTTCCACAAAATTTCCAGGATTATCCGTTTTGATAACCGAGACGACAGACCAGCTCGACGGCAGAGAGACAAGCTAGCTGCCATCAGGACAGTGTGGGATAAGTGTGTGCACCACCTCCCCCTGTTTTACAACCCTGGGCCTAATGTCACCATTGATGAGCAGCTGATCCCATTTAGTTGTGAAACATATTGCTTCACGTGTAAATGTGTTGTGTCTTTCCATTCACTCCACTTGATTATAACTGATTTATTTTTATAACATTTTATAAAAAAAAAAAAAAACGAGAAGCACATTAATTCATAAATATGATCTAACAAAGGTAAAGGGAAAAAATTAACCATGTTTGCTGTTCATATGGTTTGTAATTGGGATGAAGTGAACATCTGTTGAGTAATTTAACATAAAATTGTTTGATAGTGTTAATTTCAAAAGCCAAAACTCTAGCGGGTCCACCAGACCCATGAACACTGGCTGAGTAACAAAAATATGAACACCACACAAGGGTTAAAAGAACAGATGGCAGTTTACCACTGGTCAGGAATATGCAAGCTAAAACCATCAAACTAACAAAAATTAAGTATTTAAACAGGAACAGGGACAATGTAAACAAATAAAAGAGCTTAGAATTAAAAAACAAATAGGAGAACTGTTTCTAAATACTGGCTGTATGCTGTACTTGCACATCTAGAAAAAAAAAAATCCTCCATTTACCGTTTGTTGTCTTACATAAATATTGTGTACATAATTTTTGCTTTTATAGATACGCAAATAATAATTTAATAATCATGTACTCACCTTCTCATAGAGGTACATGGATTCTCCAGCTCGAGCATCCATCTGAATACTTCCCCAGAACCACTGCGAGAAGAAACAGCAGTTTTTATTGACCCGAGTTAGGACAAAGACAGAAAAAGATTAACAATACTTAATATCGTACCCTTTCCTTTGAAACCAATAAAACTGACAAAGTAAAGAAAATGATACCACTATATTGACTGTGTAGTTAACAATACAGGCAAACCAAGTTATGTAGGTGATTTAACCTTTTCATCCACTGGAAGAGGAACTCTATTTTTCACCCCCTCTCTGACAGCATCGGAAGGAAAAGGGGGGAAGCAGAGACAGTATTGACTGAGATTTAACCTTAACAGAATCCTGATCAGATAATTACTCTGTTTCAGAGCATTCATTATTTTGCTCTGGTGTCCCTGTCCTCCTGCAACATAACCCTAGTGGACACTAATTATTCAGCCATGTCTGGACAGTCTTAGCCACTACCAATCAAACTTGTTTTTGTCTTGAAGTTGCACAGAAACATTACTGTGTGTATGAGATGCTGTTCTGAACTTTTAATAGCTTGTTGGGTGATGTTAAGCAGCTTTAGTAGTTGATCTCAAGAATAACAACAAAACATGGCAGCAAACAGAGAAAAAAAAACTTAAATGTGCAGTTTAGAGCAAATTGAAGGCAGAGTTTAATGACATATAAGGCTGACCAATGAGAAGTAGTAATAATAGAGTAATGACTACCTGTTACCTTGAGTAATAGCTTCTTCTGGGTCAGAACATCAGTACGTTAAAAAGCATCAAAGCTAGTGTGATCCCATCAGTAGATAGTTTCTAGTCTATAATGTGTGTCATTCCATGATAATGTCAATAATTATCCAAGGCTATTTTAAGTAAAAATCAATGCCAAAGACTAGAAAATAAACATATAAAGGCCTACCTCTTGTTTGACCACAAATAGGTTCTTGGAGGGAGAAAATGGTAGCTCCTTTACCAGGTTTTCCTCCACAACCATGTGCGTACATCTTTCATTTCCAACCTCAAGGTACGTGCCACCTTTCATGAAGAAAAACCAGGAGATTATATAAATAAAATGCACACAACACTAAATCCTTATCACAGATTCATTCTGGAACATAAGACAATAACCTCTAAATTACAGTCAGGGTCAGAAAGACTCAGTCATATGGAGCCAGTCTGGGATTACAGACAAGAAACTGTAGAAAAACTGCACAAGTTCTCCACACGGCTTTAAACAAAAAACCTTCCTGTAGTAGAGGGTGCTCAAACTGATTTTAAATGTCTTTAGTGTACTTTGTATGAAGCTTTCATAAAATGTGGCACTGACCGTGTTTAAGAGTCCTCTCTTCCATGTTGGCCTTCTCTTCCTCAGAAAACCCCAAAAAACTGAGAACGCAGTCCTGAAACGGGGGCACTTTGAACTCAGTTCGAAACTCCTCGTCACCTGCGTGGAAATTTCTTCACAAAAAATAAAATTAATAATGACTTTACTGCACTGAACAGTATGTGCAGTAAGTAACAGTAGTGTGCGATGCAATTAAACATAAAATAATTATCTAATGGCTCCTTAACTAACACTGATATGCAAAGTATATAATAGGTGACATGAATCATGCATAGCAATAAGTAAACAAGACAGTTTTACAATTATCCCCTCTGGGCACATAGCAAAGTAATAAACATCCGCTTGATGCCCTGACATGGCTTATTATCAGCCAATTTGAACTCTTGTCAGCACTGCCATCATGAAGACAGTGGTGGAACATGCTTGAAACAATTCAGAAACAACAAAGCTTGTTAGCTTGCACTGGTTTTATACCATTTCAGGATGGGAAAAATCACATTTAGATTTTTCTTTATGGTGGGGGAGGGATACATATACAGTGGTCCCTTGCTATAACGCGGTTCACCTTTCGCGGCTTCACTGATTTATTTTTGTGCAATTATGCATGATTTTTTTTTGTAACAGCACATTGTGTTCTGCGTCCCGATTGGCTGTAGACCATTGTCAATCAATCTCATCCCTGCCGTGTCTCCTGTAAAGTACAGAATGTGTTCAGCTTGTCAAATTTACATAAAGATCTTGGCCAGGTCTCCCTTGAAAAAGAGGTTTTTAATCTCAATGGGATTTTCCTGGTTAAATAAAGGTTAATAAATAAAAAAAGATTCGATCACTAGCAGTGTGACTCTGAAGTGCTATATGTGCTGTATGTTTGCAAGTTTTCTAACCAACCAAAGAAGATGCTAACCATCGCACAAAAAGTTGGACTTCTGGACATGCTAAAGGAAGGTAGAAGTTACCATATTTTTCAGACTATAAGGCACACCGGATTATAAGGCGCATTAAGCGAAACAAAACAGTCAGAAAAGTCAAACTTTACTTAACTCATTCTTCTTGCTTCCGCTACTTCCATACCATTGATTCACAAGGTTTTTAACTTTGTTTAAACAAGAGAGAAAAGTGTGAAAATGTTCGTGCCTGTCTGAGAAAAGTATATAAAGTGTGTAGTCAGGGGTTTTACAGCCTTCAAACATCTATAATGATCGTAAAAAATAAAGCTGGCTACTTCGCGGATCTCACCTATCACGGGTCATTTTTAGAACGGAACTCCCACGAGAAACGCGAGACCACTGTACATGTTTTTTAGTTCACAGGCTTTTGTAGTTTAATTAAATACCATGTTACTTTCTTAAATTCCTCCTGTTTACTTGATAAGCATTGTGAGCTGCCAATTAGAGTGAATCTTCAGAGCAGGAGGATGATGATTATTTTAGCCAGCTGCAGGGTTTGAGTCCCAGCTCTAGGGCGAGATTCTCTTCGGGGAAGCAGCTACTAGAATTGGTGACGATCACCACAATAGCAACCTGGCTAGCAGGCCAGCTGATCGTTGAAAGCCCAGAGAGGATGGGCTGGCACTAGCTGGTTACCTGCTTTACCAAAGTACTGCATGTGTTGGAAGCACATGTCCTTTACATGGTATTCAACATTCAACTTACACATCATCTCTTCTTTCCCAGGCCTTAAGAATCCATGATGGAGTGAGGATGGGTGTCCCCATGCACACTGCCAGCTAAGGACAAAACACAGCAGAGGAGAACACAAATGGGTAATTGGTGAATAAGAAATGAGGCAGAAATGACAGAAATAACAAAAAGAAGGACATGACATTCATCTAGGCACAATTTTGCAACTAAAAGACCGTCAAATAGCTCTGCTGTCACTGATAACAGCATAACTACCTCTCCCATCTGTTTTCATTACTCCTGATCGCCCTGTCACTCAGAACCACAATACAAAACGCGACAGGTACAAACATTTTCTACTTCAGGCACAATATAAAAAAAAAGTGTCTGGGGTTGAAACAATTCAGTTTTTTTTCTTTAAGTTAGCGTCACACTTTCAAATGGAAAACAGCCTTGACTGCCTCTCACAACAAGTTCACTGCATTTTGTCTTTTCTGCTAGAACAAAATGTACCCTTCACAGTACTTTGAGAAAGAAAAGCACAAAACAATGAAAAAATTAACTGAAAAGAGGAAATAACAGTGAAGGAAGAGAAAAGGAAGAAATGGATTAATAAGAAAATAATTGTGAGGATGACTAAAAGCAGAACAGCATCAAGCATCTGTTCATCCGAGCGGAAAAACGACAAGAATGACAAGTGTCAACCTATTCATCCGCCCACCCATCGATCTCTATTTATCCCCACGGAGGGCACAAAACAGAGAAAACTGCTGTTTAACTGCAATTAAATTACAACTTTCTGACAGACCCAGACATTAGGATTCAAGCTAGGTTGCAGGGGGGCATCACATCAGTCCTGCTCATTCTATTTATTCAAGCAGAGAGCAGTGTTTCACAGTCAAAAGAAGTGGTGTACAATGAAAAAGCCAGGAGGAAGAAATAAGTCACTCAAGTCTCTCTCTCTCTCTCTATATATATATATATATATATATATATATATATATATATATATATATATATATATATATATATATATATATATATATATATGCTTCAATTATTTTGGTATCTTGACTTCAGTTTGACATATAGCTCTGTTTTCAGTTGCAAAAAGGGGAGATTTTGTTCCCCATGTTTAGGGTAACATAATTATTCTATTTTTATTTTTTTAATCCTTCTAGTTAATGCATCAAAACAATGACAATTTAGCAGAAAGTATAATAAGTTTGTTAGCTTTGCAAAAGCTGTAAATAATCTTCCTGTCTTCTAAACATGTATTCTAATGGAGTCAAGAACATGTGCGTAGGCTCCATCATTTCCATGCAAGCCTTGATGCGTTATTTTGAGCACCAGGGCAATGAGTCGCCAGCTCCCCAGTTTAAGGCTACTTAATGCAAATCAGGGGCATCCAGCAGAATGTGACGCCTCCGGTTACTCACAATAACCACTGAAGCTAGACACTGCAGAACTAAACTGAAGATCGATTCAGAAACTTCATGCCTTATTTCTGAGTTGTTGTTTTTTATTTTGTAAGAAAATGATTCACTGTGTTTTCTTTGGTTTCAGAGTAGGGAAAAATTTGCCAGTTATCTCTCTTGATAGTATTTGGTGGTGGTTCACCTATCAAGTCTCCAAAAGCTAGAAAGTGAAGTGTTCCTTTGCAGAAAAAAGGCCCCTTTGGAAGTGCTGTCTCTTAACAGGTTTAAAAAAAAAAAAAAAAAAAGCAACAAAGAGTATATAATAGGTTAAGAAGTTTGTCAATTAATGCTCATCCCTTCAACACACTGCAATTAATATTGGATGCACAGAGAGTAAAAAGACAGGAGGGGAAAAGTATATACAAACCCTGTATTTCTCTCCATGAGTGGAGTATGCAACAAGATGAGTGACCTTTGTGCTAAAGTCTTTCCGTATGGTCCCACCCATGTGATGAACCAGATTCACCAAGTTTTTCTACAAAAACAAAGAAAAACCACAAGGTCAACACAAAAATTAATATCAAGGTGGGAAAGGCCAGAAGTTCTTTAATCTAATTTACACCGTATCAGATGATAGCAGAAACTACTTTGGCCTCACACACCACGTGTAAAGTGTTGGATAGAAATTTAACTTTTCTACTTAAAGAGGTTTTTGTTTTTTTGTCTGTTTATTAGCAGAACTACAAACAGATAGTGCCATGTATATGCTTCATGAACTCACCATTTCCTCTTTGTTCCTGAATCCAGTGAAACACAGAGACAGGTTTAACATGGTGGTGGAGTAGAGAGGTCGACATGAAAACTGGAGAGGCTACGATAAGGAAACAGTAAAATTAAATAGTGGAATTAATAACAAATTCGAATTTTAAGTTTTCCTTTAACAATATTTAAACATTATCTACAACACAAATTGTGCCAGAGCATGCAGGATGCAATGGTTAAGTAAAAGTGACTACTAATTTCAGATAGCAGCCTGTTGTAACTGCACAATAGCTTAACATCATTTCCCTTGTCATCAGGTACACCTCGTTCATGCTCTGAATTGTAGTCATGCATGTGTGCGCTGTCTTCAACTGACAAATGCACTCCGTCTTGTTGATAGCAGCCACAGTCGGGGCATATCGTTCGACAACAGTATCCTGTGTGAAGTCTGTCAGACAGACGGCACAGCAGGGAGGAGCTGCTCCTGTTCATCATCCTGTTCTGAGTCACAATGCAATTTCTGCATCCTGCTTTTTTAAATCAAGTTCCATTTCAGGGCCATCTCCGTTGGATCCCCCCCACACAACAAACAGACAACATATTTCCCCGAGCGAGGATTTCAGAGTGAAGACGTAAATATCTGCTGAATTCCAGAAGCCATGTTTTAGATGAAGCTGAGGAGATGCTGTTCTAGAGAAAATGAAGTGAACTGTTTCTTGATTGCATAATATTGTCAGCAAATCTACACGGACACTTTTTATGCCCCACCTTTGCATAAAATCAATCTGTTGTCAATCAAAGACTCACTTCATCCTTCGCAGCACAGTGCAGCACAACAGGAGGCCCAACAATGCGGTGTTCATGTTTGTAGAGGTAGTTGTATTCAGGAGAATCAAATTGTGTGAGAACAAACACCGTCTCAAACTCAGTGTTCTCTCCATCCCCAAACTCCTGGACGCTATCTGTCGTTATGAATGGGGTGTTGATGTCCTGAATAGGAAGAACAACAAAATGAAGTTACAGATCAGTGTGTGGCAGACTGGTGAAGTCTAATGTGTAATTCAGAAGCACAAAAACACTACATATAGGCTTGTTAGTGTTTAGGTCTGTTAGTGAGGTTTAATAATTTTAGTCCAAGTTAGCTGATCCAATGAACTGAAAAAAATAACTTTTTGTTTCTTCAATAACAAGAAATTTTGGTCTTTACAGCTAATCTTAGAAGAAATATCGGCACAACTGTAACACCAACCCTAGCCCTTACTGATATATGTTAACAGGTTGCTATGACTCTAAAATAATCAACTGGTCAATAGAAACACTCAGAGAATACAAAGTGTTTCTGGGAAATCTTGGATCCTGCCATTTATTTAGCAGCAGTAAAAAAAATTGCTCTGCTTAGACTCAATAAACACAACAAGTCTTATTAACTCCCATTCAATGGCACATTTACATGATCTTGTAGAGGTGAGGCTCTATAAAACATATGAGACATACATCAGTTAGCCATACCATCAAATGCAAGCCGAAAGGTACAAAACCTCCAAAAATGTGTGCATTTTTGTTTTTTGGGGTTCGTTTGCTTGTTTTTGCCCCATCGACACTGGAGGAGAGAGCGAATTGTAATTGCAAGTTAACAGTTTGGCTTACTCATACATATTTACTCCATTGTTAAACCTGCCTGTTACAAACAAAAACAAAAAATCCAGTTGATGAAAAAATACTAAAGTCATACTTTCTTTCAAATGTTACTATCTATCTATCTATATCTATCTATATACACATTAGGGGCGCAACGATACACAAAATTCACGGTTCGGTACTTTGGTGTCACGGTTCAATATTTTTTTCGTTACAAAAAAATGTTCATGCCTTTTTAATTTGTCATTTATTATAAATATATTATTATAAATATATATTTTAACTCAAAAGTAGAGTTTTTAAATTTAATGTTGCTGAAACAACAAAGTAATAAAAAAAAAAAATCTATCTGATCAAGAAATCACTCATCTTTGGAAAAGAGAGTTTATTACAGAGAAATGGCTCTTTCCAAAATAAAAGCTATACTATATGCTTCTTCTGGGCTATATTCTCAGCAGCATATTAAACATATCAGGTCCCCATAAGGAGAATCATGTGCTAACGGCTGTCTAAATGACTCGGGTAAAGTTTGTAGCATGCGTGCTTGTTGTTTTTGTCGGCTTCCACTTGTCTTTGCACTAGGATGATGTCGGTGTAAATGTGCAGTCATATTTGTTGTGTTCCCACTAGTGCTGTCAGCATTAATCTGAAATGACGTTAACGCCACAACACGGCAAATCTCCGTTAACGAGCTACCGCGGATCGCCCCGTGCGTGGGGCTGGACGGCCAACACGTTAACGAGCTAACTGCGCTAACGCACCAATTCCCACCCATGTAATTGAGAATTGCATGGCACATCCAACATACTGTTTTACTTTAGTCCATGACGCGCTTACCTTCAGAGTCATAGTCACATGAAAACCAAAATAGTTCCAAACGTCACATCTGAATGAGGGTGGGGGAGGTTCAATTTGCCATGTTGCAAGGAGAGCTTAACTTCTGTCTCCTAGCTTGCCCTGCGCTCAGTGAATCTGCGTTCGACTACTCCGCCTAGGCTGCACTGTCGAGGGCAGATCCACTGAGCGCTCAACACAGACAGCATCGTCAGAAAGAAAGTTGATCAAATAAATTAAAAACATACATATGCATACCGAACCGAAAGCACTGTACCGAACGGTTCAATATCGATGCGAGTATCGTTGCACCCCTAATATATATATATAAATAAAAAAAATTTGTGCAAGTTACACACTTTCAGAAAGTTGAGTAGAGTACTGTTGATGAGAAAAGAAAATGAGTTTCCCTGAGCTTTAAGACTTCCCAGGTTAATGTAACTGCAGCCTGTCCTGACTCAAGCTCCATAAAGACACAAGGCTGCAATCTATTCATTTCATTGAGAAAGAAAGCAAACTTGCATGTTTCTGAACTTTTCAAACCATGTCTTTAACAGAAGATGACACTCAAAACTCACAGCTTCTTGGGTACATTACTATTAATGCCCCTGCAGGGCATGGTCCACTTATTTTTCTGTGTGCAAACAGATTTTCATAGCACCATTTGCAACTCTAGCGTCTCCATTAACAGCAGGAAATTAACCATTTTCAAATGCCATTGAGGTAAATTGAAAGTATTTGAAATGACTTCATATTATCTCTCAGCCAAGAAGCCGGAATTTGCATTTGAGTGCAAATCTCTATTCCAGTTGCTGATCCAGATCTCAACAATTACATCCCTTATTTTTAAATATTCACCCCACAAATCAATTCCACATCAGTGAGTTAGACATGCACCATGATTGAATGAGTACCCAGTGTGAATTAAGACTCATGCAGAACTTCCCCAAGTTCCCATCAAAGTGTCAGACAGTCACACAGATACGCAGACACTGTACTATACCATATTGACTATAGATTTTATCATCATTTTCTCCTCGGCACCCGCCTCGCCTTTTCTTATCTTTACCACAGGTACCTCCATTACTCTGATGGCCTGTAAAAATCAACCAGTAGGAAGTGGATGTCAAACACTGGCATTTAGATGAAGAGCTTTTTTTTATAAAAAAAAAACAAACAAAAAAAACATGAGAAGGACAGAAGGTTGAGACAGAAGACAAATGCATACAAATTAACCCCACATGAGGAAAAACAGAGCAAGGCTGGGTTTATGGAAGCAGCAAGGAGCAAGTGAGGAAAAGACAGGGCGGAGTCTGTGTCCTTGCAAAGACAGTGGCTTCAAACAAATATCAGGCTCCAGAGGGGGTAGGCAGGGTGGAAGAAGAAACTTCAGTTAAAAATTAATATAAAGTTCAAAGCCCTATGGGAGGAGGAGAGAGGAGGAGGACAGAAACAGTAAAGACATTGTGGTGGTGGGGGCCTTGTTCTGTGGGATGACTGAGCAATGGCGGCGGGCGGTCAGGCAGGCAATCGGGAGTGCTCTGATGGAGCTGTTGGCAGATGTCTTTGGATGTGGCTGCGCTACAGGATTGGCAGGGAGAAATAGATGATTTAAGAAAGGAGCCTTCAAAAGTGACAGGGCTCAGGAGACCAGGGAAGGAAGTCATTCTAGCAGCACTTAGTCTACAGCCACGCCTCCAAATCACCTTCATATGGTGCTACTCAAAGACTCTGCTATTTCAACTATGCAGCTTACTGAAGCAGACACAAACATGCCCTAGACACATAAATATTCCTATATTCACATTTTTACGGGGTACAGCGTTTTGTTTATTCAACATATTTTTGTTTTGTTAAAAGGAATTTAAATACGACTCCAGGCTTTGCTTGGTTCGGCACACATGAAAAAAATACAGAATATTTAAATCCAACATGGACTAACTGGTCACAAATTATTATTATTTTTTTTTAAATGAGTGCACACCCAGAGTTGTATATGAAAATGAATGGGTAAGCCAGGTATGTACTTGGAGCTTAAATAAACAGTACTGAGGGTCATGAAGGCAACTCTTTGTATCCAGCTAGATAACCATGGCAACTTATGAAAACATAACCTTGTCTAACTGGATTATGTTCACAGTTACCGTTTGAAATCAACTTGCAGCAATACATTTTCAGTAATTTTTTTTTTAAAGTGTGCTCCAAGTGTAACAAAGATTCTTTCCTGAGGAAACAGCTTACAATTTAAACAAAGATCAGATTTCCATGGCAGAAGCTTAAGACATAACATGTAAATAACATTTTTTTAGTAGTAAAGTGAAACCGAGTGTTAAAAACAATAAAACCGTCCACTGCGCCTACACTCCATGTTTTTCGTGTTTTTGACTTCACCAGCACCCCACGCCCCTCCAAACATATATCCTTTGTAAAGAAATCCACTGTTGCCCCCTTTCCTGTAGTCAGACTTTTTAACTAATTATTCTACAACTGCATAGTGTCATCAGGCAACACGCTGCTGGTTTTATGGAGGACAGCACGCAAGCAACTCTGCATAGGTCACATACACAGAATCCACAAAGAAAAGCCAACTATGATGAACTTGTATCAGAGTACACGCCTCTGGTAATGCGTTTAAAACCAATTAAAACCTATTCCTCAACTGCCTCTTTATCATTAATGATTCATTGCTTGCAAAAATGTCCTAAAATGAATCATGTTTTGTTTTTTTTAAACAAATGCAACAGTCAGTTAATATGACATTTAGCAATTGAGCATTCTATTGATTATTCCATTGATTAATTAGATAAAAAAAATACCTTTGTCTAATTAGTGAACAATAATAAACATTCAAAAGAGAAAATACACAGGGTTTTGTTTTTTTTTGTTTTTTAAATTAACTGGCTATTGGTTTCCATTTTAACACTTGCAAGGTTTTTAAGTTTACCTGTGTACAAAATCAGCTTTTTAGAGCTGAGGGGTAAAAACGTAAACCCTTTAATTACATTTATGAGCCACATTGAATTTTATTTTTAAAGAAAACATTTTCTTAAATGCAAAAATATATAACCTCTAAGACAGTCCAAGGTCAAAGTAAAATAAAATAAGACATACAAGCAACCTAAACTAAGGGTTAAAAAATGATTTTATTTTTTTTTAAATTACCTTTACTCTGTCTTCTTAATAGATTTGGCTAGTGTTGATGTGAGTTTGTGTCTATAAGCCTTTAAAGGAGAATGTGATGGTTGCAGTGACTAAAACTGAGCATATCAGCATTTTGACATTTGCCCTGTGCTTTGATGCAAACTTTTGTTCTGCTGGAAACAAGACATTAAACTGACGTTCAATATAACGATATATATCGGATGACGAAACTACTCATTTTACGCTATCTTTGTTTCGTGGTGTCGCAAAATAAACTGTTTATGGCAATATTTTTTCATCCTTTTGATAGTCACTGTAGTGGCTATATTTATTTCTTCTTTTTCCCTTTCTCCTATATTTAATATAACCACACTACTGACGGACAAGCGCCTGTTTTATGCGTTGTGGTTAGCAACAACGACGGTAACACCATCGCGTGTCCGCTTGTTTATGTTCCACATAAACCTTTCACAATAAAGCTCAAGATCCTGTTGAGACTTTTCAAAATAAACTGAATCACGTGAAAGAGCAGATTATTTACGGATGAGAATTAAAAAAGAGCCGCCAGGTGCTAAAAAATAAACCTTAGACTCAAACGTTAGAGCAGGCTTTTCCCCGCAGCACGCTGTGTAATAAATGCTCACAAAGAAAACGGCGGCCGTTACAACTTATGTCTAAAAATGTATCGTTTCATGCATCGGTTAAAACACTCGACTCCAGGTACACTACGCGCAGCTGGAAACACTTCCCTCAAGTCGAGCTGCCCAAGATTCACATAATTTATAGAAAATGTTACATATTTGTGATTTATATCGTTATCTGAAAAATGTTATAAAATCCTTGAAATAAATATGATCTAGTTCACCCACCTTTAGACTCTCCCCTTTTTGTTCTGCTTACAGGTATTTCTGCCATGTAAAATTGCATGGCTCCTGTCAGCCTTCAGCAAGCTGCCTAATTTAACTACAAACGGCAATGGATTGGAGCATTTACAAAGTTCACGTTTCTTTATGTTAGAGTTTATTAAACAGTTGGTTTAATGAAAGATTTCACAGTAATTAATAGGGATGACAAAAACAAGCGCTATCATTTGGGCACTAGAAAAACTCCACCGGAGTTACCGCCTAACAGCTTTGCTTCTTTGCTCTTCGCTGTGTGTATACAGACCCTGGTTCCACATTAAATTATGACAACATTATGGACAAGGCTGCTTAATAAATCGTTTCAGCCAAAATAACAATATTACGCTAGTTTTAAAATAGAAGACAAAAGACAACAAGTCATTCATTAATAGATAAAAGTGGTCAGAACACCCTCAGCTACAGTTACACAGTACTGTAATGTATATTTACACAGTAAATATGCAGTATATGAACCAGTTAATGACATGCCATGTTTCTTGATTTGTGCATAATTACATAGAATAAATCTAATTAAACAGACGCGTATAGTCTGGTGCCACAATTATTTGCATTTTCAAGACATCTATAGGACCCATCCATCATGTTCCAATTTGTGCTGTACCAGAAGACTTTCTAATCTAAGAAATCTGATATTTGGATAAATTACAAGGCCATTCTGCCAAACATTTCAGCTAACACCACACATTGACAAAAGTCTAGTGGATTCAGTGTATTGGCCTGTGACCTACTTTTTTTGTTTGTTTTTTAAAAAACACAGAACAGTGATGTTGACCAGCTCAGATCATGGAGGTCTGCAACCTTAATAGATGCACAGTGGAAGTGTAAGGTTGAGAGAAAACGATGTACCTGCAGTGCTTTGGCCAGCTCTCTATTTCTGCCTGCTTCTCCCACCAGAACAACCCGTGTCTCCACTTTTGGCAGCATATCTGACAGAGATGAACAGAATAGAGCCAGAGTGAGCAACAGGAAAATGGAAAGGAGAATCAAGAACAACTGAACACACACACACACATACACACAAAGCAGAATGTGGAACCATGTGATAGCGACTGATCAAGGCAGCAGGTTGTCTCTGGGGAGAAGAAAAGTTGTTGTTTTTGTCTTCCGTTCTCATTTTGAGTGACAGTCAAACAAGCCTAAAATGAACTCAGTTGCAGCTTATTATCAGTGTCTGATCCAAACCCTGACAGTTACCTGTACCCAACCTCCAGCCATATAAAAATAAATAAATAAATAAAAATCAACCAGGAAATCATTAATTATTATTATTTGCAAGTTTTCATTATTGCAGCTTTTCAAAAAAAGTCATATTTAACAGTCAAATGAATCCCTTTAGGAAAATTCAGGAGTCAGTAGGTAACTTTGGAGGAAGAACAACCGGTTCTATTAAAACCAATACACTGGCTGGTGGATTGCTCACTGCAATCACCAGCATCAATATGGTGTCTAAGCCATTTATACTTGTGACTGGGGTACTTAAGTCACTACAGTTTCTCCTAAATTTCATGTGGTACTGGAAAGAAAAAAAACTAAACAAAACATTGGAATAGAAATATTCTCCATTAGTGCCCAGATCTGCTTCTGTATCTAGAAATCTCTAGGCTCCCACACTGACATATCATAGTCACGCCTCAAGCATGTCCTTAGTATGCATACTGTTTGTGCCAAGTTAAAGAAACTGGGTGATATGCCAAACACCAGAAGTAATGGAGCCACTTTCGGTGTTTGCTTTGATGTGAAAGGCTGACAGTGGTGAGTAAATTGTAATAAACGGAAAAATGTGAACAGATGAGCCACAAAAAATAAAATGAACTAAATAAATAAAAAACATAAGCACTTGCTCTCCTGAGGTAATGTTGAGGTTCCCTGGCAAATGTACTGAGTGGGCCAGGCCAAGTTTCGCTTATTTTCGCATAACCGTCGGGTATGGTTTGGCACACGGATGCCTTATAAAGACAATCAAAAACAGATGTTGCTTTAGTGAGTAGTTTAGAGGAAAGATTTTCTGATTTCTTGAAAACTGTCTTTCCTCAAATTTTCAAAAACAGAAACAAAGATGTGAGGATAGGACAGGAGGATAGGAGGTTTAAGACTTAACAGAACTACCCTGTGTACACAGTAATAGTTTCACACAGTACCTGAGGCATAACACAACAGCTAAGGAGGTGTTCATTTAACATTAGTTATTTTAAACTGTGACTCTTGTAAATTAATTTTGAGTACTTAAAAGTAATTTTAATATTTTGCCCATGCATTTGTCATCAAGTAGGCTAAACTAAAGAGCAAAAAAACAAACCCAACCTTTGACAGGATCAAAGTCCAGGTAATGGGAAAATCTTACCTACTCCATGGGAACTAAACAGTACAATTTTTTTTTCAGTGATGTTGTATTTAAATGGTTACACTAGCTGAAACTAAAGTGACAACTGAGTGAAGTGAATGCATCAATAAATCCAAGATTAAGTCTCTAGGACTAGTGACTTTTGCCTTTGTTTTTCTACAGCATAATGTTAACTATAAGATTTCTTTGTTGTAACCAAAGACTTGATTTGGAGAAAAAACTGAAGATCACTTAGCTGCATTTTGACTTTGAGAGTCTGTTTTAGAAATTTAGGCAAGGAAGAAAAAAAGAAAGTATGCACTGACCTTCCCCATCTTCACATCCCATGCCCAGAAATACATGATCCTTGGTGGTTTCAGCAATCCTGGAATCATAGACCGAAGAATCCACCAACAGACTCCGAGCTGTCCCTAAAGTCAATATGCTGCTGTCAGCCATGGCAGGAACCTAAGGAGGCACCAAACTTTCAGAAGTTACAGGGTAGAACAGAGGCACAGAGAGACAACACAACGAGGCAGAAAGGCTAGAGAAAAGAGGTATACCAACTAGGAAAGTAAGAAGAAAGATGTCAACTGAAGAAAGTGGCACAACTTGTCACGATTTCAGACACTAGAAGTGCTTGTTAAGTTCAACTCTAGGCAATGCAACATATTTGGACAAAACTGGCATAAAAGCTGTTAACAGTGAAACTTCTTCTTTATAAAAGTTGTAAGCAATTAAGGAAATATTATTAAAAACAGAATCCAATGTTAGTGTTTATTGCAAGAGGACAAAAAGTATCGTGACAACAATCCCTTTCAAACCCACACCGTTAAACACATATTTTATAAAGAAGCTTCATTTTTCTAGCTCTTGCGTTTAAATCTAAATTTAAACCCATGAGCTAGAAAAATAGCATAGTTCAAATTACTGCAGAATAAGCCTAACAACTCAAAGGAAGATGATATCCAAAAAAGGGCTAGCTCAATTAACGTTAGCTATTTACGCTACTAACGTTTAATATTTAACATGGCGCCTCTCAAAAAGTACAGTAATAAAAATGCAGACTTACCGACTGTTTTGATGCCTTCTAAAAAAAAAAAAAACTAGCTAATGAATCTCAACTGGCCGCTGAATCAGTAATATTTAACAAGCTTTCTAGCTGACCTAGCTAGCCACCAAGCTAGTAAGTCAACAACACAATTAAGAACTCGTCACAATTCCTCTTCGGTTCAAAACGCTCTTTAAAACAGCTGTAACATCGCTCCGTAAAATCACAGGTCTAGTATCAATGCATGTTGGTCTTTATAAATGACAATAGTCCAAAATGACTACTTCAGTTTGTTGACAGCTAACTACTCGACACTATTGCAGAGACGGTGTCAGTGTGCTGCTCCAGCTCAATTCAAAAAGCAAGGCAAACAACAGGACAGCGCGCTGATTGGGTAAGAGTGACAGGAAGCTGAACGCTTCCGTCCAGCGAGGCCCCTGATTGGTCCGCTCATTCAAATAACGATGCGCACAACAGCAGTATGCAGACAGTCTGCACTCTGCATACACCCAGTGATGTTACATTCAGGTTCCATGGGAAACTGAATCGCTTACAAAAAAGAAGGTTCAAAGTCTCTTTCTCTCTCGCTCTCTCTCCACATAGGTTGTGTTGGTTTTTAATTTAAGAAATAAACCTGAACCGTTGCTTCCAAAATATTTTTTTTAAAATTCTCTGCAGATCCTGATTATTTATTCCAGCATTTTTTTAAAAAAATATTCCAAAGCAGTACATGGGACATGCGATAGGCCTACTGCTGACCTACAAATATTAGTTAAACAGTTTAAACATAACCCACTAATAATGACAACAAATTTTAATGTGAAATGCATTAATTTCATGTGTTCATGCATACCTACACAGCTGTTGGTTTCCTGTGCAGTCCTGAAAATGCTTTTGTTGTTGTTGCTGTTTTGTTTTGGGGATTTTTGCTATTTTATTCTTAACATAGCAGAATGATCTAAAACAACACACCCTGTTGCATTTATGCTGGTGACTATAACCCTATATCAAAATCCAGCTCTGTAATAAAATATGTGTGAAATGTTTGTAATTCTCCTTTCACACTTTTGCTTGCTCTCCATTATGAGAGAGAGAAAAAGAAAAGCAATGCAAAAGTGTTCACACTGACAGTGAACTCTTCCCAGGAAAATACTAACCCCTATGCCTTAGCTCCTTAGGTTAGGCTCATACATATGCACACACAAATACACAAATCCATCCTCATAAGTGCACAGTCCAACATATTTATTTTATGCTTTATACATAAGTATCATATGCAGCATGTCACACTTTTTAAGCTATTATTATTTTAAGAGTTAACTTGTTTTCATAATTATTCCAAGGTAATCCAAAGAACTCTCCTCTGGGACTGCCTTGGATGTGGGTTTGTGGGGTTTATATAGCCATACTCAAAATAGTGTGGATATTTGGTTAATCTTTGTGGGTCTCGACAACAGTACACAGACCACCGACAACCTGAAGGAACTATCTGGGTAATCTGACACTACTTCCTCTGGTTATAAAAGATACAAAAGAGCCATTAGCTAAGCAGAAAAAAGCAAAACTCATAGCAGTAATGATTCAGGAAACTCTTATAGGACCATTAGACAGGAAAGTGGATCATTCCATTGATAGAAATGATGTGGTTGTTGTGTTAGCACTTTCAAGTGTTCCCAGTGGCCTTTAAAAATATGATGGGGTTTTTTAGGATAAAAAAATAAAATAAAATAATTAGTAAATCCTCAAGAAAGTAGCTTTGTGTGCTACATGGTTCCAAATCTGCAACCCCATCCACTCTCATCTGATGACTCGGGACAACAGCAAATATTTTGGGGCTTAGGTACAGCCAGCGCATATCTTGACTAACGAGTATACAAGTATAATTCATTGTCCACAGTTTAATGTTGATGAAAGTAAAGTTGAAGAAAACTGATGAAAAGCTAAATCATTGTCATGATAAATGATGGTTTTGAAATTGCATATTGGCCGGTCTTCTTCCTTTGCTCTACACACAGACTATTTGCCTGCAGGCACTCAAAGCCTGAAAATGTAATTTGTCAGTTATACTCAGACAGCAAACAGACCACAAATGGAAATGAAGAAAGGCTTTGGTTACAAAAATTGTGTCTCTTGTCTATGGATATAGTATCTGCATATGTATATGCAGACATACATGGTACCCAAAGAATGTTATATATCCCTTTCATTTTTCATTGAAGGGGACAACGCTCATTTCTCAGCAGAAAAATAACTTATTTATCTTTTGCCGGTGGCCTTCTTTTAAAAAACCTCCAATGAAATTAAATTGTTAACCTTTACATCCACATTGTTTTAAAACATATTGGGAGCAAAATATGCATTAACTGTCATTTGTGAGGATTTCCACTTTGGAATGAAATTATGCCGACTGCACTCCCAAATATACAGATCCAGACAGTCAAGGTTTTCTACATAATAAACTAGGGACAAGCCTGTAGAACCCTATAGAACTAATATTGAGCTAATATTATATCCACACATACTAAAGGGTGCAAAGATACAGAGTTACATCCAAATCCTTTAACATATGAAATGAACATTTTTATCAAAATCAAAATCTAATTGATGAGTTAGATTTTCAGGGATTTCTTCAACGTGAGGAGAGGAACTCTAACCTGAACCACTACTGATTCATTATTGATAAGAGCACACTCACTAACAGCAAAAGACTTTGCAAATTAGCTTTGCTTTGCTTGGGTTTCCAGCCACAATATACTACTTAGCTGTTTTAGCATAACATTGGATTTGTTCCAGTGACTTATAACCACAATACGATTCCTCTTAAAAAGTAGCAATAACTAACATGAATGAACTGTGTTTGAACTATGCACCACATCTTTCTTTCCCTTGGAAAACAAATTTAAATACATTTATTTTATATTTTTCCCAATGAAATGTTCAGACTCCTTCTCTCTCTCTCTCACACACACACACACACACACACACATCAGTGGCCCTTTGGCTAGCAGCACTTGGTCTGGAAGACAGTGAAGACAGTGACTTCCAGCAATTCCTTTGTTTTTCTTCCACTGCTTTGACTTTTGTGAGAGCCTTAGTATGCTTTTCGCATTCCTGAGCTGTCGAACCACTCCTGCAGTCATCTAACTGATGCACACACATTCGGTCTCTGTCTTTCTGTATTTAGCCCTCAGGAGGTTCACGCCACAGAACAAAGCTTTGTCAGGACCTTATCTTCTTCTATGCAGCTTTGTCTTCCTCAAACCTTTAAAGTTCAAGCTCAGTCCCCTCTCTTTAGTGCTCTGTCACCCACAACCTAAGTACTTCATTATGAACACACACCTACATATTCAGACAGACAGGTTGTTTTCAGTGTTTCTGAAACCGCTGCTCTCCTGTGGGGGAAAAAAAATCTGTGGGTGGCAGTTCTGTGGAGGGATAGTTGATAGCAGAGGTTTCCAGGCTGGTATAGGTGACAGAAAGGTAACTACTTATTGGGATTGTGGTGAACAAAAAACGGAAAAATGTTGTAGCTAGAGGTGTGTGGGCTATAACAGCAGAAGACCACTTTATGCAAAATAGACAATTATTTAAAAAATGAATATCACAGTGCACTGAAGAAGATGTGAAGCTAGAGGCCGAGACCATAAACTTACAGAAAAATGTTTTCCTGATAGTTTTCTTATTTATGATTTCTACATTCACTTTATTAAGTGCACCTTGCTAGTACTGGGTGAGAACCTCTTTTGCCAGAACTGTTTGAATCCACAGAGTTGTCTGTGAATTCAAGAAGGTGCTAGAAACATTCATCAGAAAGTTTCGTCCATGTTCGTCCGCATCCCAAAGATGCTCTATTGGAATGCGATCTTGTTATTGTGGAGGTCATTTGCAGCAGCCATCAGGGGATTAGTAAACTGTAGTCATAAATAGATGGGGATGGTCAGCAACAATACTCAAGTGGGATCTAGCATTTCAAAAATTCTCAGTTGCTGTGTACCAAGAAAATGTGCCATACACCATCACACCACCAACAAGTGAAACCATTGATACAATGCAGGATGGATCCATGCTGTCATCTTGTTTATGTCAAATTCAAGGTCTACCATCCAAATGTTGTAGCAGAAATCAAGACTCATCAGGCTAGGCAATATCTTTTCAAACTTTACTGTCCAATTTTTAGCTGACATGAGGGTCACATGGTGCGGTCTTCTAATTGTCTCTTCTGTTGTGCAGCCAGAGAACTTCTTCTGCATGTCTTGGTTGTAACAGTTACAGTATTTGTGTTGCTTTCTTGTCAGCTCAAAGCAGCCTTATCATTCACCTCTGATTTCTAAGAATATTGAATATTTTCTGTGAACCCTAGAGATAGTTGTGTAGGTCACACCAGCTGTTTGGCACCAACGACCATGTCACGATCAGAGTCACTTACATGGCTTTTTCTCCCTGTTCTGATGCTGCTCTTTAGTTTCAGCCATTTTTTTCGACCATGTGTACATGCCTAAATTAAGCAAGCTGCTAAATGGCTTATTAGATACTTGCACTAAAAAGCAGATGAACTATTACTGGGAATTAGAAAGCATTCAGATAATGATTTATTAGTTTTAATAAGAAGAATTGATCGAGACTATGTTCAAGATGTATATTGAATGTTAAATATAAGCAATATACACACTTTAGTTGGTTTCTTTCTTTATGTTTCTTGCATAATGCATGTTTTTAGAAGACACCCGCGAGCACTCTGATAAAAATGGTAACCTAACTTAATTCCATGTCAATGTCTGAGGCCAGAAAGACAATCTGGAGCATTTAAGACTTTAAAACACTCATCTTATCTCTTTAAATTATGTTTTCATCTAGGGGTAGTGAATAGGAAAAAAAAGAGTTCACACCAGTCAAATACAGAGAGAATACATTATGCTTCAAGTCTAACATTAATAGCCTGCTCTCTTCCTCTTGAAGGGGGATCAGAGACTCAGTTTGAATGATAATGATGCAATGCCAACCCTCCACCATACCTGAGAAGCCACCGATCACTGACAACAGAATAGAAATAAACCAGGGCTTTTCATGATGCTTGTATTTCATCACATACTTTAATGTGTGAAGAGTGACGATACTGCCTGTTTTATCTCTTTGTCTTTCTCTTTAACAACCCAACTTGCAATAATTGCCTTTCATTTCAATACAGCCTTAAATCATTTTAATACAGTTTTAAATCAAAATAAAACAAGCTGCGATGACAAGCAGAGGATTCTTCTCTGACAGCCCCTGAATTCACCGCCTGCTGGCACAGACTTTAATAACATCTTGTTTGAACACCCATCTTTTCTTCACACGAGTCTTGTCTGGTAGATCGGGAACATGGTGAGGTGTTGGAAATCACATCTCCTTTATATTCTCACTGTGCCTTTTTTCCCCTTAGTCTCAGGGCTTATGTTTGCTGAATTATTAGTCTACAGGGTTCAATCTTCGGTTCAACCGATAACAAAGAGGCTGTATCCAACTACTTTTACAGGCACGGCAAATTTCCTGTTACAGTACAAGTAGAATGTATGTGTTTTACTCCTCTGATGAATCTACATTGACAACTGACAATAAAAAAATGTCAAGGATGTATAGATACCTTGCAATTACATCAGTGATGACTGGGAAAGATTTCCTCTTAGAGGTTTGTAAAAGAATGAGTTTGCTGCAGTCACGTTAATGTTAATGATATACTGTAAGTAACATTTTCTCAGCATTTTAGTTTGTGTCATGGGCTAAAAAGATATGTTTTACTACATTTATAGTTATAAAGCAGGAACAATTGACCAGCCCTGCACTTCCTGCTATAGTTTTTAGTTTGGGAAAATGTTACATTAGTGGAACTGGTGCTTACGTTCTCTCTGTGCTCTTCTTTTCTCTCTTCTCATTCCTCTCAACCTTCCTGGCCATGGCAGATGGCTGCCCTCCCTGAGCCTTGATCTGTTGGAAGTTTCTGCCTCTTAAGTGGGAGTTTTGCCTCTAACTGCTTACTCATGAGGGAGATCTTCATATAACTATATGTGACTTGAGATGACAATCGTTGGGATTTGGCACCAAATTAATAAATAAAATCAAATAAAGAAATAAAACGACTTGTTTGCTCATTTTGATTGTGGGGTAAATGCAATCTGTGGACTTTTCAACACAATCTTTATTATTCCCAAGACAGATGCAAACAATGTATTTTGAGGCCATTCAGAAACAAAGCCACTTCTTTTATAGATTGGAACCTTCTGTTTGTGCTTACCAAAGTTGCTGTGTGTTATTTGGTAGATTACATTAATTTACTGGGTGAAAATGGTTTCTCTAATGAATAATGGGGGGGGGGGGGGGGGGGGGGAGAGAGAGACCCTAATACAACAGATATTGAAATAGAGATTGCTCTGTGAAATGCCAGCAGTAAAATTATCCTGTTTTATAAAAAGACTTTGCATATACTTTTCTTGCACATGTAGAAACTTTTTTTTTAGCAGAAGTAAAACAATCTAGCCTAAGTTAGGAATAATCGAATATATTTGAAATAAGAAATGAAACTGTGACAAAATTTACATTGCAAATGCATATTATCACAACAAAGCAATGCAATATGTACATCAGATGACAGATACAATATACAGACTTGATACATTCTATAATATGCTTAAATATGGCAGTACAAGAGAAATATTTTCATTGCAAAGATATATTTTAAACATAGCATGAACAAAATATACAGCATATTCAAGAGGACTGCATTTCTGTATAATCAGAATATCAAAGCATATCAACTTCACTTTAGTTTTGCTTTCTCTTGCAAATGCTAACCCATTTACAGTGTCGTCAAATCTGTCCATTCACTCTTCTAACCAACAATCTATCCATGCCTCGCCCGTCACACAGCAGTCTGTCAAGCCAATTTTTCTCATCCATCCTTTGGAATTCTCATGTATCCATTCACTTCTCATCCACCCATGAACCCTTCTAAGCATCTATCCATCCACTGCTCATCTTAAACTTGTCTTTTCAAAGACTGATCAACGCTACTTACTTGTGGTTTGTAACAAGGTTCAATCTTATGTTCTAACATGTATTGTATGAAGACTTTGCTGTTTGATATCTTTTGGTTTTCTTGTTTCCATTTCTAAGATTTACCATCTAAATGAAAATCAAATAAGTCGTTTTCCAGCCAGTTCTCATTCAGAGGATGTCAAATGATGCCTTTTTGACAAAGACACTGGCAGTTCACACATACATTCAAAATTCCTTTGTTGTTGGTGCTACAATGATATAGATATATGGCAACTATGAGATGAATTTACTCTAAACTATTTACATATAATACATACTTACAAATACCATTTCACGTGTTTAACCACACTAGGTAACCATCATTTTCTTTTAAACGCATAGATTTCAGATAATGAAGAGGTATATTTAATCTAAACCACAACCTTTGTCAAACATAGTCAAGTCCTTAAATCAATATGTGCAAGTAAAATGAGAGTATCAGTTATATTAAGCAGTATGTTAATCAGTACTTGATTCCACCTAGAGCGATCATTAAACCACACCCAAGAAAGAACTCCATCATTTATGCAAAAATCACCATGTAAGGTAATCTGCAAGGCATGTGAGGGGGCAGTTTCTCATAACTCCCAAAATATTGCTTTTAAGCTACATTAAATCACGAACCTCATTATGCTCTTTAAACGTTGTTTTCAAAAGTGTGTGTGAATGATGCACAGAGTGAGCAGGAAAGAGTTGAGTTGAAATACTGAGATGAACTGGACCAGGTTGCTAAGAGCAGCATGACCATGGGGCAGTGAGGAAATGGGGATATTGTGCCCAGGCATGGTAGTAGGAAACTGTGCCTGGTGTGAGTACACCCTTATGGCTTTCCATTTTTAACTTCCAGATGTGTTCTTTGTTTAGAAAAGGACAGTTATCTCTCAGTCTCAAATATCTTTATGGCTGATTCACAGAGGCATCAAACCAAGGGACATGATGTACATGTGTGAAATGCCAGCAGCATTTGACAGAATGGCAGCGTTTGTGTTGCATTATCCTTGCTGTGATATAATATGCCATTTATCTGCAGCTACAGTTCTGCTTCCGCAGTGACTAGTCTATACAATTCATCCTAGCAGTAGAAATGCAATACAGTGTTGAAAAGCCTGTGAGGGAGCAATGGAGTACGGCAATACAGCAGTTATACATAAAATGGATCCCTCAAAATTATGCTAACACTGATGTTTGTTTACATTTGTCAAATGCGTCCGTGGCCCTCACCAAGTCCTATGTCCAGTCTACAGATCCAAAAGAACAACAACACCAAAAAAACATTATACACCTTATGAAACCTTAGAAAAAATGGTGCTGTTTACTAAAAATATTTTCCCTGAAAAAAGAAAAACAAACTTCCCTGACTTTTTCTACAACATAGTGAAGTTTACTTTGGGGAGAAAAAAGGGCATGAGTGCTATCTGTCAGAGAAATGCATTTCACCTACAAAACTGAAGGTGGGAACAAATGCTAACTTCTCAGCAGCAAAAACACGGGTGTAAGCACTTTCAGCTGGACCTCAAACAACTCTCATGAATCCAATAACATGTTGCAAAGCTGAACTATTGCTTGGATTCAGCAGAAAAACTAAATCCTTCAATAAATTCCAAGGTTGGAATATGATCAATTGGGTTTCTCGGTGAGTATGCTTCTACGAATTAGTTAGGGCAACACAAACACAGAGATAAAAGAATTCCTCAATAGGGAATCTGTGAGCGTAAATTAATACAATATTTGGAATGTTCTCAATTTAAAAATGAGCTTTCTCACAGTGGCATGAAGTCACCCTTGCAGAAACTCATATCTGGGATTAGATTGCTTAGAAAGCACATTTTCTAGCTATTGTACAGTGCATGCACACAAATCAGAAACTATGTATGAATACCATAAGTCCTGTCTTTGAATAGCAGCTGGCATGCAGGGAATCAATGTGAAATGTTCTTAACAAGATTGGTAGTGAAAATCTCATTATGTAAAAATGAGTCTTACTTTATCTCGGTGGCATGCAGCTCAACACATCGTAGAGATAATTCCATTTCCTTAAACATTAATGCTTCATCTCCATCAAAAGCCTTTTGACTTCTTCTGTGTGCTATTCATTGAAGCTATATAGAGCATAAAATGGAAAACACGATTGTTTTACTTCTCATGTATTTTCTGATAGAGAGTAATTAGCTATCATTAACTGATAAAGGAAATTCTTCTTGAATGACTTTTCCCCACATTTTGCACCCCTGATACAGCAGCAGACTTTGGAACTAAAACTGAACAAATGAATGCATTTTATATGAACAATGAGACAGATATGTGTAAATTAAACGGGTTTGCTTCTAGTGACATCCAACTCTGCAGTTCTGCTGAGTTCTTTTAGTATTACAGCCTTCTCTTTGCACTTAGGTCTCATCAACACACCACTCTCATCAACTTTGTTTTTGCATGGAGCAAAAAGCTGTTTTTAGACAGTTAATGATACACAATCTGCACAGTTCTTTACTTGTTACCAGAAGACAAATTGACTTCAAGTCTTCTTCCAGTTTCTGTCCCCGTATGACATAAAAACAAAGGCTATATTCATATGTTATTGCATTCAGCAAACCGATGTGTTCAGCCCTAGCTCTCTGGTTGTTTGGTGAGTAATTTCCAGCCATTTGGCAAATTACACACATTGTTTGTGAGTCTAACAGACAGTGGGGAAGTTGAAACAATAGAGTTACTTCAGAAAGTATTCAGATCCATTCACTGACCTATTATTAAATAGATTTAAATATACACAAGGAATTTATATACACGGGGGGGGGGGGGGGGGGGGGGGGGGGGACTTTTCTTTATTAATTAAGCTGACCTCAGTGCCATTAAATATTGTAAAATGGAAAAACAAAGAAATAAACAAACAAAAGAAACTAATCCAGCAATTCCTAAAGTTATAATTTCAGGCAAACTACATAACCGAGTGAGAACAGTCACTGATGGGAGAATCCGCCAAAAGATGAACCATGTCGGCAACAATCTACATGGTCTATGGACCCTTCCCACACACTCAGAAGTAGCTTGGTGTCTGGAAAATTTACTTAATGTCTAATGGTTGCGGAAACTTAACAAAGCAAACTTAAAAGTGACAAAGACGGTTTTGTAATATTTGATTTTTAAGTTTCCATCCATCCGTTCTCTTCTGCTTATCCGTTTCAAGGTCGCAGGGGGGCTGGAGCCTATCCCAGCTGTCTTAGGACGGGAGGCAGGGTACACCCTGGACAGGTGGCCAATCTGTCGCAGGGCTAACACATAGACACAGACAACCATTTGCATTCACATTCACATCTGCAACCACACCTAGGGGCAATTTAAGTTGCCAGTCAACCTATCCTCACTAACTGCATGTCTTTGGACTGTGGGAGGAAGCTGGAGTATCCGGAGATAACCCACGCAAACACAGGGAAAACATGCAAAGGACACACATGATGGTGGTTGAAAACCTGTACGAGTGTGAAAACATAGGAGTAGTCAGAATAGTCTCTGAAGCAACTCTATACTTGATATAATTCGTGTGCGTGCTCCACTAGGATTGAGAAAACCAAAGAAAACAACTTGCAATTAATTATATATATTTTGAACATGAAATGCTGAAACATTTGGGCATCAGTGTAAGAATTTGATCTTAAAGAGTTCTGCTTCAGTGCAGGGTAACAGCAAACCAGGCCGCCTCCCCAAAGCCTGCTTACAACCAGCACATGGAAATTGTCACTTTCCCTAAGGTTATCCAGGTCAGAAAAGGTTTTACATTTCCAGGCATCCAGCATTCTCCACAGAAAGTAATGATTTAACTTTCAGTTCAGCATCCATGAAAGCTTCAGTTCCCCACAGAGACATGCTGGCACTTCCTTGAATTAAAAACCTTATATGGCTTTCCTACTGTGGCATTCAGGCAGGCTTTTTTCTAAAAAAAACTACATTTGAAAAACAATAGCAGGCCATATTTGCAAATTCATTAATAAGAGCTACAAGTAGAAAACCTAGAATTGTCCAGCTTAGGAAATTACAGTTAAAAAAACCTACAGTTATAGTCATCAGCCATATTTGTAGTTAAATATAATGAACTATAGTGGTCATCCATGTTTATTTGCTGTCCTGAGACACATCTCCCCATGTACTGGCTTCATTTTCAGAGTCGGAGAGAGCTGCTGTACACAGATCACTGAAGATATCTGCAAAGACAAGAAAGCATCAAGTCAATGTTGATGCCATTACAAAATGTAGTATTCAAAATTCAAACAGCACTTAAGAATGAGGATGCACAGCCCAGACTGCAGTTCCAATAAAAAAAGAACCCCCCAAAAAAATCAAGCATTAAAAAAAGAAGACATAATAGAGCAATATTCAGACTCTGCAATAATATCAGCCAGTTCGTTGCATAGAAAATTATAGGGAAGGCAGATAAGGGCACTCAGTGCAGACAGGTGAAGAGAGCTTTTTGTAAATGGGCTCCACTTAACTAAAATGCTGAAGGTCAACTGCTAGAGCATGGAAGTGGGTCTGCCTTAAGTATGAAAAAACACAGAAACAAAGAGGAAAATGATAAAAAGGAGTAGAGGATGATGGTAAGTGACCTGACAGAAGAGGTAGTTCTTTTTAAGAGGGAACACACCATAACAACACAAGCAAGGCCACAGCAAAAAAAAGAAAAAAACACTTCAAGGACAAGCCTTCAAGTCGGCATGGGAGCGTTGAGATGGTAGGGAGATGGATTAAGGACAGAGAGGACAGAGATGAGGAAAGAATGAGAGAGGGGAAAAATAGAAGGGTCTATCCTGTGGGAAAAGCATACACTTTGTCTATGAATGCCTGATCTCATCAACCCAGTATTAAGATTAACAATATGTGCTCAAAGTTAAAGATAGAAATATATTAAAGCTGTGTATAGAGTCCTTTCTATGTGGATATAAAGTATGAGGAGCTCATAAGCATTTCCCCAAATATAAATTAACATTAAATCACGTGTAGCTGGTGTGTTAATCATATTAATCACAAAACTCCTCATGCTACTTGCAGCACGCTACCGATTTACATGGATGTATCTGATAGTTAATGCCCAGAAAATGTTACTAATAGTCAGCTTAAAAATATGTTGGCAAGTATATGGAAACTATTTGAATGCATTTTAAGCAAATATAAATGATAAGATTTCTAGTAGTTTCTCCTTTGGCTTAATTTCTTGTCATAAACTAAAAACATCTTAGTCAAACAAAGCGTGTCACCACAAACCTCGTGAGCATGCCGTGAGAAATTTCTGTTTATTTGTCAAATGTAAATGGGATGGAAGAAAGAATAGATATACAGGAAAGAAAATAATGTGTGCTGAGTGAATATAGATGATATCTGTGACAGAAACAGTGCTAGTTGTAACCAGCTGCTATAGTAGCTAGCTGGTTAATTCTTCAAATTACAACTATACTGCGAGCATGACTAGCAGCAGGAGCCACTTTATGCAAAACCGCAACATGCTAATGCTAGTTGGGTTGGCTCATGTTCACTTAGTTATGCTCCACCCAGAATCTGCCCAGGAGTAGCATAACTAGCCTCCCTCTATGGGGTCTTAGTCAAGTATACCTACTCTACACACCTGCCCGAAGTGGGAGAAATGACAAAGAGCTTGATTTAACTGCTCTAAAGAGTTGACGAGTGAAAGCACCTGATTGAAAGCCAGTAACAGCTTTATTGTTGCAACTGGAAATAGTCTGCCATGTCCCAGGTAATTATTAATTTCATGGTATCAAAGTCTGAATCTAAACATCAGTTACCTAAAATTGCCAATTCAAAAAAACAAGTGAAGTTTTATCTAACATCAATCAGAGAGACAGAGACAGAGAGAGAGAGATGAATGTGCTTCAGTCAGTGGCATTTGCATTCAAGCCAAAACTCTTCCATCCCCCTCCACTTCATCCCTTTTCTCCTTCCTCTCCAACAGCAGGTGGACCACCCAGTTAATTTGGTGCAACTAACATCGGAGAGTGAGGAGAGGAGCAGATGAAGTGGGATTAATGGGTGGTATGGAGGGGGTGGTGAGTGAGTGTGTTACAGCAAAGCTGCCAGTGGTTAGTCAGAAGCTGCAGTGTTGTTACTGAATTGAGTGACCTCCTTCTGATGCTGTTTGCAGTATACTGGATGGGACCAACCCTGTCTTCTCTGTTAAAAGGTTCTTGACTAGCCTAGGACATGAAACACAATAGAGAGGAAGGTCTTCACTCAAACACAGGAGTAAGGTAATTGCAGTGATACTTTTTTATTATAGGTCATTCATTTCCAGAAGCAAACTGCTGAACCAAAGGAAGTTAAAAACAAAAATAATAACTTTACAGGAAAATAAGTCTGTGGATTAAAGCCACTAACCACATAAGTTAATCTGAAATTATCTGTTATGGTGAATTCTCAGTGAATCCTGATAATGCCTGTTCATATTAATGACCAAGTATGACAGCACAGGGGAACAAGAAGGTTTTAGCATAAACAAAATCATGACTAATGATGCTAGAACTTTATTTAATATAGATTTCAAAATGTCACCAATGTTTATTTTAGGCTCTGCCAGGAAGTTATTTGAAATATTATATTAATGTCAAAAACTGTAAATGAAATACCTGTAAAGCAGCAAGCATACAATTCTGCTCAGCTTGTGAAAGGTCACAGCCCCTTTCAGAAGCATTTTTATTATTCTTGTGTTCCTTTTAATCCATATGTGTAGCTAGTGTGCAGAGTGCAGAGAGACACCTGATGATTTTGCATTCATTACTTATTTTTAAAGAATAAGTTAAAAATATACATAGTATTATATATTTGCAGTCATACCATGTGAAGCACAAGAGTTCAGGTATACAGTAGCTCCAGCATAACACACAGCCCTTGGTGCATATTATTTCACTTATTAAATAAAAACGAATTTAAGCCATAATTATAAAAACGATAGCACAGTAATGAACACAAATACAATCACTGCGACAGCCGTGTCATTCCACTTCTGCAGTCACAGCTGAAACTACAGACTTTCTCAGCAGCAGTCAGTAAGAGATCGTGTTTTCGTTCTAGATGCGGTGGTACAGGGCAGCCACAGCCGAGGGTGCACTGATTCTTGCAGCTGTCACAACCAGTGGTGGCCTACTAAATAATACATGCTTCTGTATAATCATACAGCTCAGTCTCTCTCTGTGAGTCAGAAGAAAAGCAAATGTTATTTAGAGGTAATGCAAAAAAATAAAAAAATAAAAAAATAAAAAAATCCCACTGTGACCTTTTGGTAGCTCCATACAATTCAAAGGAAAATAATCTCCCTATATATAAGAAGAATGATATCGAAACTAAATAAATGAATTATTGCATGGGTTACACTGACCTTTTTCTGAATTTATAGTCATTTACTGAGTTTTTGGTAGCTGCTACACAAACTAAAAACAAAAAGTGAACCAATAAAGGCCTTTTAGGGGAATAAATCCTGCAAAATTAACATTAAATGTGTTTATTTTTTACCGTTTACTGTTTGGGTCCTCATAAAAACAGTGAACTACTACTAGCCAACCAAGCGTTTTTATAAAGTTAGCTAAAAAATAAAAAAATAAAAAAATAACACACCCCTTTTATCATGACTTTCACTGCTACTAATCCCAGATATCAGAACCTTAGTAACTTTTACCAAAGGCTTATTTTTGCATGGTGTAAGTGAAATTTTGTAGCAATGATCTTTTAAATGTCCCTGCAGGCACGCTGTGCAGGACTTCTTTACAAGCAGAAAAACTATTTCGACCTCTTCAGGAAAGATATACAGGGTGTGCAGACTGGGATGCTGTTAGTGCACAGGAAAGTTGGAAGAGTATTATGAATGAGTAACATCAAGCATTAATATGTCTGTGGTGCACATAAATATGAAGGATAACAGCTTTTCCCCCAGACATTATTTGTGCTTGCATTGATTCAGCAATCAGCACTGCCAAACTGCAATGAAATGTATCAGTCAGGGAACAAAACTGACTCATGTGCTGCAGCGTAGTGTTTGCTGATGTTTTTCATGGCCACAAGCAGGGTTCACATTGTTAAACTTCTACACATCTTTTGATTTATTTAGTGTTGAAGGTGGCAAGGTAGGAACTTTACAGTAAGTAGCGTCTTAACATAAAATAAATGCAGTTTACTGTTGTTTGATGGTGATCAGGACTCTTTCTGAGCTTTCACTGATGAGCTTTGTGGCTGGCCTGATAATTGTTGTGAGTCATTACCCTCCTGTCTTTCCTCACACCAAATTCTGTCATCCTATTACAAAAAAAAAAAATTAGATAATAATTGAAGCTGCTACTGTGTCAGCCTTGCAAAAAACATGTGCCTCCCTCAAATTAGAGACAGTAGTTGAAATATGAGCATCAGTGTTATTAGCATTCTTCAGAATGCTAAAACAAAGACTGAAAAACAGCATAAATCACAGGGCTGTTGCAATAATAAGTAATAAACAATAAATGAAAACTGAAGGGTATGCCCGCCTTACTAACCTGTGCAATCAATAATGACTCAAGCACAAATGCATAAACATCAGCATATATATTTATTTATATTTTTATACTATATTTACTTATTAGAAATTGTCTTCTTTTTAATTTTTTGTTCTTAGAATGAAAGTTTAAGATAGTTAGGTTGCTTTCTTTGCACTGAATGGAACCATATATCATTTCATTGTATTTTTAGTATAATTGCAATAAAGATTTAGATTTTATGTGAAGACTACCGTTGTTGATCAGTTGCATTAAAAAGATCCAGCACTGGACATTAGCAACACTGCCAGGCCACCAGGTTATGCTTATTTGGTTTATATTTAAAAAATCATCTCTTCACCTATTGTTTCCAAGGTATCCTATTTGCTCCTATGACAACCTGTGCAAGGAAACTATGTTTATCTTTGCACTGGCTTTCTGCCTGCAGGAAAACTGAGTCATTAGGCCAAATATTGAAAAAACCAAGACAGATCGATAATAACTTTCATTTTATAAACACTGAAATGAACGTGATGGTCACACAGTTTACAAGACAGAAAGATGACTGTTGTGCATTCAATGCATCCCACTACTATCATCACCTGGGCCAAAACATGCATTACTGTCAGTGGAGACAGGAGATCTGTTTAAGACACGAGCCTAAAATCCATTTTCTTTCTTTTTAAGGTTACAAGTCCTGTGAGCTTTTTTAAAGTTATTATCTGACACATAACATAGCTTACTATATAGTTAGTCATATTAACAGACCATACTAGAAATCTGAAATATGTATATTACTTATGGTATATTTACCATAATTTTGCAAATAAATTATGATTAGGTGAACCAGGTAAAGCCTTAATGAATGTTTTTAAAAAGAATATGTGCACACTGAAGGTGTAATCTGACATGAATGGCAATCCTTAGGCTAGTATGACAACAGACTTTAATTCCATCTGGAATTATGGTGCCAATGGCTTTCACTGGATGGGCAGTTCTGAAGATTTGACAGAGGATGTAGGGAAGCTGTTTCTTGATTCTCCTCTTTCACATTAGAGTGAAGTACGTCTCTGTTTATTCCTCTCATATGTAAATTAGTGTTGACAGGGTGTGGCTGGGTGTGCTGTCTAGCCTTTAGACAAATATACCACACAAACCCACAGGAACAGGGACAGGAACACTGCGTGTGGTGCAGACGTGAAGTGAAAGCCTAAATCTGGAAAGGTGCAAGACACTCATGGGGCGGGGTGGGGGGTGGGGGGTATGTTAGTAAGCATGGTACTGTTCCTGTTGGAAAAACTGACTTCAGCAGTGCATACACAATCATAACAACACAAATGCACAGTGGACAATCTAAATACACAAAAACAGTGTGCACCAGGTAAACAAAGACATACACAAATGAATGGACATATATTAGTATACAGGACACATCGAGTTTTATATGACACTGCAGTAGTCCTTTTTGTGCCAGTCGTGTTCTATATGACAGCAATAGAACCAAAGAAAAGAGAAAACTTATGAATTCTTCATGTTCCTCAAGCGTAGAGCAGAGATGAGAATGAGTGACTGAGACCTTTTAGCGGCAAAAATCCATAGATGGAGTCGACAGGAGACTGTTTTAAGGGCTGAAATATGCATGAGGTGATGAAAAATGAGCATATTTAAAGCAAGTTGAGCTTTTATCTCGTAGACTATTAATCACTTTCTAATGCAAGGAGCTTGCATGAGCTCAAAACATTCTTTCAGCTCACTTTCTAGAGGCTGCTCATCCAAGCAGGCAGTAGCTGCTGCTTCCCTGTCAGGTCAAAAGCAAAGATGGTGTTGGTGAGGTGAATCAAACAGTGATTTATTATTAATCTGAAGCCATTGTTTTCTGCAACCTTCCTTGATTTAGCAACAGTCACACGTTTTGTTGTGTTCCTACTGCTTCATCAGGATAAAGTTACAGTCAATGAAATTTTAATTCCTTGTGAGTCACTCTCAGCCTTTAATCCTTGTGAAGATAGAACAGGGCAGCAAAGAAGCATCCCGTTGCACAAGTCTCATTTCCTCTCTTGAGCTTGTTTGATTAATGTGGTTGAATTGAAGGTAGTTTTAAACAGGGAAGCCGTGCTGTGGTTAATGATTACAGATAGCAGTGGAACTGCAAAATTCTTATGCAAAAATACACAAGATCAACAATAACAATAATTCAATGTCATACACTCAAACACATGGGCTATGCATGGAAATATTGCCTTTCTGAAAGGTTCATTTTCTTTTTTCCTTGGTACTTTGTCAGTAAGGATAGATTCAGCTTATCTGATTCTGCTCTTTTCCCCTCTTTCAAATGCTATCAGCCCATAAAGTGGCTGCTGCCTGTTGTCACTCCCATGGTGATGGTAGTCGGACTCATCCACTATGTTGTAGGCTGAGTAGACTGCTATTACCTTACTGCTGTAAAGACATAATGAAACCTGGTAGGCTCAGTGTTAATCAAAGCAACCATAGCCCAACTTCAAGCCATAAAAGTACCCAAGTTCATGGGTTATTTTACAAAAGACTCCCACTGCGCAGAACAGCTTTTGCACCAGGCTGTTAACAGCTTTTTTCATTTTTTTTTTTAACACTTACTGGTCTTTGTGCTGATGCTTTCTGAACAGACAAAAGACAAACAATGATGAGGGTGACACAAAGACACACTGTCAGAAATGACTGGTAATTTCACAATTACAATTAACAAAATAGCTCCATAGAAATCCGTTGGTACAAAGACTATTTCAATCAAGCACACGATTTTGGTGTCAGATATGCATGAATAAAAGGACACAGAATGGTTCCATTTTTAAAGAACTGATAGCTGGATGATTAGTGCAGGCTAAATAGCAATGAGGCAAACAATATATTTCTGGAGAAACATTGATACCTCTACTGTATGACCTATTGTGCTATCCCAGAAAATACCTTTTGAAGTCTACATTATACTGTATATACTATGTCCACAAGTCCACCTAGCTGTGCTCATGTCCAAACGACCTAAATTTAATCATCAGACAACAAGTGTGAGGGTCTGTGCATGCAGTCTGCCTGTCTGGCTTTTTTGTGACTGCACTGACTTTTCTACAGAGAATTAAAATTACAATGCACAAACTATGCCTGCGCCCCAGGCACTGGAGTTCAAATGGACTTCAAGAAAATATACTAAGAATGGCTGCTCGGCCATCAGGTCTTCTGTCTGTGTTGAAAACAGAGTATAAACTAAGCTTCTAGCGACTGGAGGTGGTTAATAAGGGTGCTGGGGAATGCCATGGTGTCCGTGACTCAGGTACTAACTTTTAAAAGCTAAGGCCTGAACTTTTTTGAAACCAACAGTCCACCTCTGCTGAAACTGGTTGAAAATGTAGTTTCTCAAAAGTTGGTTAAACAATCAAATTAGAGGCTCTAAGCAACAAGGGATGGACATCTGGTCTAAGGTGTCCAAGTGTGAGTTTTGGGGGTATGGCATGTCTTTATGAGCTGCAGAGAAGGTGTTGTAGCTCAATGTGCAGTCTTTTTTGTGTGTGAACAAAAGGTTTCAATAACTGGCCTTTAAAAAAAACAAACAAAACCTACCCTATTTAAATTTGGCCCCTTTTGAAGGAAGCCACATTTGGATCTATATAAGGGATTTGATCCTTCGCACTGGCCAAATTCCACTCTGTGGTTTTACTGCAATCCTCAAACATACGCAGTAACCCAATGTTAACTTTTCTTACAAACTTGCATGAATTTCGTGTGGAGGCTCATTACTGGTAATGAGAACTGGGTCTCCAGTTACAACTGAGGTTTCAATGGAAGAGTCCACAGTTTCCAAGCCCTGAGGCAGTGCTTCGGGTGAGGACCGAGAGCAGGCAGCGCTCATTATTTTTGCGACATTCACTGGATTGTGCACCATGAATTAATCTTCCAGGTTGAGGCTGTCAACATGGACTTCTACTGTACCCTCATAACGCTTGAGGGAGAAACTGACCAGAACACTGGTGCTTGCCAGAGTGTGATAGTGTGCTGGCACAGTATATTCTGAAAGGTTTTCCAGTCACATCAACACAATCTTTGCTTGCCACCTGCTGAGAGGCCCATTCCCAGAACTTTTTGATCACACCTCATAAATTACCGAAAAATGTGTTGCCACACAATTATGCAAAATACTGCTTTCAACACTTTTTGTACATCACTGTTTAGGTCCCTCAGTAATCAAATATTTAAACATTCTCCAAGCAATTTCTTTTTTTTTTGCAACATGAATGCCCTAAAGGTATATGCTGTAAAATTCCCTGTAATGTTTGCTCAGTTTTATTTAGGAATACAATATCTTAAAAACAGAAATTTAAAAACTTGAAGGGAGGGCTGTGTGGAGGGTATACAGCAGCCAATCAATGGATGGCGGGTGGGGGGGGGGGGGGGGGGGGACATTCTAAATAATCCTGTGGTTCAGCCAGCAAACAAAAACATACCAGTTTCCATTCTTTGCTTCCTCCACAAACTGGACGAGGTCACCTGTCTCCAGAGAGAGGTCTTGCGGATCACGAGACTCGTATGTTAGCTGTACTCGGAAACGGCTGCTGTCACCCTGCAGAAAGAAATGGTTTTCAAATTCAACATTTAGCCAATCCCAAGACTTTAAGCTACTGCTTAAAGTTGTTCTACTGTACTGTGGTACTGTTCTACTCTAACTGCTGAGTAATAAACAATACCCTACAAAATGAAACAAAGACAGCAGATAAAAGCATTTAAATTTAAATATACCAATGACAAGACATTGGACTTCATTTATTTTGCTATTCTTGTAGTACTAGATAGTAATAAATAAGTTAATGATTATAAGATTTATAGGGTCTTTAGGTACATGCACACCACAGGGATTGAATGTCCCAATTTTTTCTTTGTCTTATCTGAGTTGCATCCACATGTGGGATTATTTAGTTGTTGTTGTTGCAGATGAACACAATTTAAATTGTGATTGACTGCATGATGCAAACATACTCTCCACTTTGTCAAGTACATCTGTTTAACTGCTTGTTAACACAGATATGCTCTTGTCTAATATACCAATCACATGGCAGCAACCCAAAACAAGATCAACATGATGTGATCTGACCAAGTGTCAGAATGGGAAAGAAAGGTGATTTAGGCGGCTTTGAATGTGGCATGGTTGTTAACGGGGTGGTCTAGGTATTTCAGAAACTGCTGATCTAGTGGGATTTTAATCACACAACTTCCTCTAGGGTTTACAGAGAATGGTCTGAAAAAGAGAGAAATATCCAGTTAGCAGCAGTTCTCTGGGTGAAAGTGCCATGTTAATGTCAGAGGTCAAAGGAGAATGCTCCGACTGCTTTAAGCTGATAAGAAAGCAACAGTGTGTTAGATAACTATTACAACCAAGGTATGAAAAAGAGCTCGTTTGAATACACAACACACTGAACTTCGAAATAGATGAGCTACAGCAACAGAAAACTACTAATGTCAACTAAAGGCAGGAAACTGACACTACAATATACACAGGCAATTTACAAATGGACAACAGAAGATCTGAAAAACACCAAATCTGAGTAGTCTTGATTTTGTGCTACAGCATTTGGATGGCAGGACCTGAGCAGAAAGATCCATGCTTTAGACATTATGGTTCCACGTATCAACAGTTTAGGCTGGTGGTTGTGGTGTAATGGAATGGGGGCTGATTTCTTGGCACATTTTGGGCCCCATTATTACCTGCTGAGAAGCATCATTTAAGTGCAACGGCCCACCTGAGTACTGTTGCTGATCTTGTCCATCCCTTTATGACCACAGTTTACCCATCATCTGATGGTTGTTTCCAGCGGGATAACACACCACGTCATAAAAGTTCAGATCATCTGAGCTTTTATGACGTGAGCTGACAATGAGTTCACTGTACTCAAATGGCCTCCACATTTACCAAATCTCAATCTAGCAGATCACATTTGGGATATGATGGAACGGGAGATTCACATCATGGACATGCACCTGACAAATTTGCAGCAACTGTGAAGTTCTGACGGGAAAATGTAGTCCATCCTACATCTAGCTAAGTACCTAATAAAGTGTCCTACAAATGTATGTTCTAAGCTGCTACATTCCCTGCATCACTAACGTGCTCAGCCCTCGTGTCGATAGTGTGCACGTGCGTGTACGTCACACAGATTATAATGGATGTGGGAATGCTGCCATATTCGGCAGACACGTGCAGTTAAAATCCTACCCCTTTTTCATCTTCCCCTCATTTCCTAAATGTCAAGTGGTCAGTGCCTGCTGCTAACAAGAAGGGAGAACATGGGAAATAATTAAGCTGTGGAGGGGTCCTCCTTTAGGGGGATTGAAATGGGATTTAGTGAAAAAGAAGGGAAAATGAAGAATGGGTGAAGAGGCAATGAGAGATGAGTGTATAGCAGTTGGGGGATGGTTCATGATCATAAAATGTCATGATTTATCTGACAGCTGACATGACTCAGCTGGAGTCGAATGAGTGCAGTTGAGTTACGTTCCTCACTCGGGCAAAAGTTTAATAATGCTAATTGTTGCTGAAATTGTCACACCTGGTTTCAATTCTGGACAAAATCATTTGCAACATTCCGTTTTACTAACTTTCACTCTTAAATAAAGTTTCAAAATGATCCAGTGATGTAGCAAATCATATCTGAGCTTCACTTCTTTACATTTTTTAGCTGATGTGGGCAGCAGACTTAAATGTTGCCTACATTTTTATTGTTGCCTTCCTCGTCGGAAGAGTTGGAGGATTCCTCTGCGCTGGAGGGAATCGTCTCAAAGTCCTCTGTGTCCATGGAAAGAAGACGCCGCTGGGCCCAGCCTGAGGGGAATCAATACACATGATTTACCATTAAAAATGTACTCATAAACAAGGGAGGGCATTAATATGCATCTTGGCAGGTGATGACGCTTCGGGAAAGTAATGTTGCTGTGCAGTCAAATAATTGGTTACATCATCGTGAAAGCTTGATGATTCCGTTTCCAAGAATTCAACCTCAAGCCAAATTTCTCACATTCAGGATGACTTCAATCCCCGTACGAGTCGCAGCCTGCACAAGGGAGGCTGTCACTACCCATACTTCTCACGTTAATAACGACTTTAGCATATGACTGAAGCAGCACATACAGCGCATGCATATTTTAAAATAAGTCTAATATTTATGGTATCAGTGTAAAAAGATTACACTGCTTATCCAGACATCACTCTTGCCTCAGGGAAGAATTGAACTCACAACCTTTTTGAGTACTGGTGCAGTTTGCTGATCTATCAGCACACTGTTGAACGGCAGCAAAAAAGTAAGAGGTTTTCAATGACAACACGGGAAATATTTGAACATTTTTTCCCACAATGGCAGAAAAAAGAAAGAAACACAAGAAAAAACAAACAACAACAAAAACACAGTGCTTATCCCAGCATCAGTTTAAGACAGTTTAAAAGCTGCACAGTGGGTCCAAACACTCACTCTCACACGCCTGGGTTTTGAACACAGGCTTTTGAATTCCAAAACTGCTTCACCAGTTATAATAGTGCAAGGAGCTGTGAGAGCTTGGCATTTGTAAAGCATCATTCTTCAACTTTACAATTTGTTGAAGTAAAGTGCTTTGTAAAAATAAAGAATAAAGCTCTTAAGATGTGATTTTGGTTGTTACATCACCGCAGATCTATTGTGAGTCGCCGCTGGTGTTGTGCTCTCTCTACATCCTGTTTCAGGTACTGCATCTGCTCCTGTGGAGCCAGTGTCCTGTGCACAGCTGAGTGCACTCAGTCAATCAGCCACTGAGGTGTTTAGACCGGGGGAGAAGAGAGGGCCAGGCCAAAGAGCCTTTTGCTTTGACAGCAATTGAGCAGTGTGGTTCTGAAAGCAGCCGCTTACTCCTTTCGGTAAAGTTTTTTTTTTTTTTTTTTTATCAGCTTTTTATCAATATATTTTATACCTTTTCTTTAATCAGGTTAAGTTTCGTTGCAGTTTTCTTTTTGTTCTTGATAAAACTACTGCACTAGCCTTTTATTAATTATTGATCTATTTAAAAAAAAAAAAGATATATATATATATAAAACCTTTGGAATTATATATTAAATTTGTGGTTCTATAAAACTAAGGGAGATTTGAATGTTTCAAGTCTGTCACCACCAGCACCAGGTATTTTCCATTTGACGTCACAGCTAACACCATCACAACACCCCACCAAAGGCAGTAGTGATAATCAGACCTAACTTTGATAACAGTATCTGTTTTCTTCATGGTTTAGGTGGAGTGAGCAGGTTCTTCCACTGCACATCTACTTTCCGTCTCCATTTTACGGTTGCTGAGGTTTGAAATTCATCTCAAGAAAGGGCTGCTTGAAAACCAACTTTCTTATTTGTAAATTCACTTCAATTTTATTCATATCGCACCAAATCACAACAGCTTATTTGTGCTTGATGAATTCTGACAGAATGCTGAGTTCAGTGAGTCCCCAAAATTCAAAAAGGAAAAAACAACAAAAAACACAATAAGGAACGCACAAAAACCAAAATGAAATGAAAACAAAAGCATCCATTTATATTCACAGTGTTTATGGGAAACTTCATTTCTTCTGTATGGCAAATTAGGCTAAACGCTGCAAAATCTCCCCCTTTTTTGAGAAATGATGTAGCTACGTTGTCCAGTCAGTCTTTCTTCATAGCTGTATAACTTATGGACAAAAAGCCAGAGTCAGCATATGTGATAAGCTCTCTTATCCTCCTTTCTTTCTTTTTATTTAATCTCTGAAGGCACAAAATAGTCATCAAAATGTGGTCACAAGCCTCTTTCCTTCTCATTTTTATATGGCCTACAATAATTCTGCATAATTTTGAGCAGTTTCAAATTCTTTTGTGATCTATAACAACCACTTGTTTGTTACACTCATATCAAACATTCGGTATGTTTTCAAGTCTGTGGTTTTCCATTATCTTATCACTACTGGTTTAGTATCTGGCTTCAACATCAGATCCCATCTATATATCGTCATTCAGTGTTGGGAAGGTTACTTTTAAAATGTATTCCATTACAGATTACAAAATACATGCCCCAAAATGTATTCTGTAATGTATTCCGTTACGTTACTCGATGAGAGTAATGTATTCTGAATACTTTGGATTACTTAATATATTATCATGCTGTTTACAACTACGTGAATGTACTATTGCTGTGATTTATTACTGTTACTGAAGGTCCACGGCTCCGAACCGTAGTAAAGGGACCTCTGGCTAATAGGTGGGTTTCATGTTGGGCTCGTAGCCGAAAAATAGCTTTACTTTGTTGTGTGGGTCAACTATGCTTGCAAAAGACAGAGAGCGGCGTTGAAAGGCTGCTCCAACGGAACTTATTGTTTCGGAGGAAAACACGAACACGGTGTACAGTCGAGTCTTAATAGTTTACTTACAACTGGGCTCATCAGGCACTCTTCTTGGCTGCAGTGGTTATTTTTATATTTACATGCTTCCAGCTCCCGTTTCTGCTTGATGACAACTCATACTTTTCCTTTTTCTCCCTCCTCGTGCTCACAGACACATAACGTGTATGGCAGTCCATTCTCCCTGCAACACGGACTACACTGCCCATGATTCTACATTCTTAGAGCTATACCTGTAGCATTCTGCCTGTTAGCTTAGCACAACAACAACAACAACAACAACAACAAAAAGGCGCTCTCTCACCCAGGAAACACAGAGAGAGAGAGAGAGCGTCACCCTGTAACCATGGCAACAGCAACGCTGCCACCTGGAACAACAGAACGTAGCTGCCAAACAAAAGCCAAACAGTCCTGACCCGCCACAATATGAAACAGTGAAATACCGCAGTGTAATCCATTTATTTCAACAAAGTAACTGTATTCTAAATACCACCTTTTTAAACGGTAACTGTAACGGAATACAGTTACTCATATTTTGTATTTTAAATACGTAACGGCGGTACATGTATTCCGTTACTCCCCAACACTGTCGTCATTCAACAGTTATTTTTAGCCTTGGAGCCGATGTGGTCGCATGTACAGATTTTCTGTCTGAAAGGCTTCAAAGTTAAAATTTGAAGGTTAACTGTTATTTAATAATATATCTTTGGCACATGTTTTCTTATCTGCCTCTAAATGGGTCTCTGTTCCTGCTTAGGAAACAGCCATAGGTGCTGTTATCATGTTGTTTTTGATTATTTAGAGGTTTACGTTTAAGAGAAGCTGGAGAGGAGATTATACAAGGCCGAGCATGTGCACAGGAAGACAGAAGAAATTAATCATGTTAAATTATTAACATTGTAAAAATGCTCCTCTGATGGGTTTATGAAAGGTTTTTACCACTTCCCTCAAACCAGTTGACATTTGAATTTTCTTTCTTTCTTAAATTTGTTTAAGCTTTATTTAACAAGGGAGTAGAAAAATAAAAACTCTCAACGAAAGCACATCATTACAAGGACACTTGGACTGGTCAGTAGTTTGAAGCCATTTGACAGACATAGCCTCTGTTTATGTTTTTAAAGAAGACAGTCAATGCGATGCAAAAGGAGGACAATTAAAAAACAAAACAAAAAACAAAATATACTTTCACATAAAACTGAAATCAACTCCACAGGATGATAGTCTCTCAAGTGACTGGAGGAGATGAATCCTCCCCTGTAGTTACCTGGTTGGGAAGTGGATCTAGGGACAGCTGAGGTGCCACCAGGACCAGCAGAAGTGCTGCTAGTCATACTCTGACGTTTCCTGACTGCTGCCATAGCGCCGCGCAATGTATCTGGAGGGAAGCCAACTGCTTTATACCAATTTTGTCATCACAACCGTTAAACTGCACCACAAAAACCCAAAACCTGTATTTAAAAAGCACAATTTCTAAAAGTTGCACAATTACATCCAGTCAGTGTGCTGTCTAATAAGAAAACCATGCAACTGTATCCATGCAGAATCAACGAGAAAAAAAAAAATAAACAAGCAACAGAAAACACCAAACAACTACCAGGGAAAATCTGTGATCAAAACACACAAAAGCTACACAGACACACACACACAAATGATACCAATTTCATTTGATGCTCATGCACTGACAAAAAGAACATCACAAACCACCTACAAGTCACCAAAGCACGCACGAAATGGAACTACAAACGGTGAAACACATCATCCAGAAATAAAGAAGCACAGTCAATCAAGAAATAACATCTTTCTCCTTGTACCTTCATAACCAAATGGAGTGGGATCACTCTTTATTTCATGCCTTTTGCTCTTTATGCTAGCAGAGAGGGGACCTGGGCAGAGGAAATAACATGCAACAAGAGAATTAATGAGAAACCAGCATATTAGAAAGACGGTTGCATCATCCCAAATCACCTTTCATCAACCTTTTAAAGCCCCTTTTAGACATTAGGAAGCTGTAATATTATTTTCTGTTAAAAACCATTTTGTCATTTAGACATAGGCCATAAGTGGGCTGAATCATCTTAAGACCATTATGACTTTAATTTTTTTTTAAAGAAAAGAGTCATATTTTCCATGCAGTAATAGGCACCTGGATACAGAGTTTCTAAAGATGAGAGCAATTAGTTGACAAAAAATTATTTTTCCATCTTTCCAGCTATATTTAAAAAAATTATTTTTGCTGGAGAATAAATGAAATGGATGCTTTTCTTCAGGGTTTAATTCATGACCATCAGCATAATTAAACAGAATATAGAACTGATGCTGCAGCTGCTTCATTTAAAACCTGAGAATGCAGGCTACATGGTTAGCGGTAGCTTCTGACTCTTATGTAATCTCTCATATGTTGTAACTAAAGTATTTTCTGAATCTTTAATGCTGGCAAACATTATTGTTATGTTTGAATTGTTTTTTTCATCTTTTGTGAGAAATATTTGACCTTTGACCACAAAACATCTATAATTATTGATTCATTGAAAAACAAATCTGCACATACAAAATCAAACTGAAAATGTGTTTTGATTGACGTACTATAAAGCCCCACATGTAATATTGTAATGTGCCTGGTATCATATTTGATACGTGAGTTTCTCCAACCATAATGTATGCAGATGGAAACATGTCTTCTACCCACTGGTGATAATTTGTGCACTGCAGGGAGTAAGCTGGCTTTGAATCCCCCTGACGTGTATGCATGTCCCTAGTTTTTACCAGTAATAGACACAATCAATCATACAATACATACTTTATGTTACTTGGACTTAATGATTAAGAGTTCTACAACTTTTTTTTAGATAAAAACTATATCAAGTAGTTACTGATACAGTACTGTGCAAGAACTCTCTCTCTGAAGTCGCTTAAGCAAGCTTTCTTCTCCTGTTGACTATGTTTTGTTCCATTCTCTGTCAATATGATCCAACAATTGTTTTTCCAGTTTGTACAGCGCTTTGGTCAACGTGTCTTGTTTTTAAATGTGCTTATAGATAAACTGACTTGACTTGAATGACAATGTTGCTTCAACAATGTTGAGTTAGAGTTCTGGGGAGTCATAGGCCACGACTGATCGTGTTCTACTGCATGTTCCAGACATTTCTTCTAATACACTGTCAGTGTGTTAGGGATCATTGTGATGCTAAAAAATTAATCACACAACTTCCAGGTGGTTATACAGTGGATCACAATCTGACAGTACCTTTACACATTAATTAATTTTGACAAAATCCCCAAGACCAGTGGCTGAAATGAAAAACCTAAAACCTCTCTTCTGATCTTTGATAAACATATCGACAGCTTATATTTGAAAATTGAATGAATCCCTCCATCAGACCTATTACCTCCGATTTTTAGTTAAATTTTTGTAAAATGTTGGAGTACTTCTGCCTTTTTTCCCTGTCTCCCTTCCTGAAAAATGGCTTCTCCACATCCACCCTTCTACTGAGACTATTTCTACTGACAGTTCTTTGAACATTAGATGTATCAACTGAATGGCCAGATGTTTACCTCCTATTTCTTAATGACATGACTTAAATACCTTATTAGGCCTTTCGCTTCATCTTCTCTACTTGTCCCGTTTCCTCAAGTGTGTTGAGGACTCTCTGCACAGGAAGCCCACACACGCCACATTTTTGGCTAATATCTCTTTGGGAATCATGCTGTTGAAATACTATTTCATGCCTGTCACACTGTGTTATCTTTTGCATTTTTCATAGATTCAAATTAAGAAATGGGAACAAATGATGTGTTTTTGTGAAAGGCTGCTTGTAAGAAAATGCCCAAAGATACAATTTAAAGTTGCTTCTTTGTAGACACAACGTTGGCTCATCCCTTCAACTGGGTGTCTTTTTTTTATTCTTGAATGATTCATATGTCAGTGTTAAGCAGCTTTAAAAAAAACCCAAAATATTCCTCTGACACCAGTCAGAGACAGGGACTGAAAATGACTGAAAAAACATCCAAAGAAACTTTGAGGGACCTTAAGAAGGGCTGAAGAACTATTACAAGACCACTTTTAAAAGATAAAAATAAAACCTGGCTCCTTAGAAGCAAAACATAAAGACATGATGTTGAAACACAGCATGGTAACACTAACATCTGTGTAAAAACACTGCCTCAACACCACATTTATTTATTTATTTATTTTTTGCTTCCATATCAGATATCTATCACACCAGAAAAAAGCACAAGTGTTATGAAATACATTAATGATAGCACTGGTCTGTCCAGTGAAGACGTAACAGTGCAGAGTCGTAAAAATAATGTCTCTAAATGGAATTCAGTCTTCATTCATTTTCATTTTACACCTGTTCTCCTGCTTGTATTTCATGGAAACCACACGTTTATCTTACAAAAATGTTTTAGGCGCTATGAGGGAGTGATGAACAAAATACAGCCCATATGTTCAATTACTCATAATTCACATTTCTCAGTTTTAAATATAAAGCTGCATGCAATTAAAATTACACGGTAGTGCTACAGATTTTCATATCTGTTTCAACAATATCAAGCAATATAGAGTAATATTGTTCCTTGCTTAGCACACAGTGTGGATTAGAATTAAAAACACAGGCCGAAAAGCAACAGCCACGCTCAGACCTCCGCTGAGCACTGTGGCCTGCAGTGCTCTGATCGGTCAGTCTCAGCTGCATGAGGGATAATAAAAGAAATGCAATAAAAAGAGGACAGTGAGACTGAATGGAAATAGTTTTTTTTAAAGTTCAATTTGAATTCTTTTCCTGCCTCTGCCTCCTTGAAAATCAGTGTCTCATCTGTATTCGTAAGAGATATTGCACTTCTATTGCCACTTTTAATGTCACCCTGCGTTCCAAATGTCACCTTATCAAAATTCTTATTTCATTACAGTTGCTTAAAAAAAGTATCTGTACTGAATGCCTGCCCACCTCTCGTCCATCTCTTCTTTCTCTCATTGTGTTTTTAGCAATTCTCTATCAGACACGAATCAAATCTCAAGAGAGGAGAATATGGTGAAGTTGCTGACCAGCTAATTTGCTATTTAGCCAGCTGATACTAGAAGTGCACTTGTCTCCCAGGGGATGTGCATATGGAAGCTAATTTGGCAAGCTAATGCGCATAATGTATCCATGCTTGTAGCTAACAGAGAAACGTGAGCAAGAACTCTAAAGTGAGCTGTAGATTCAAGTCTGTATGTTGCTGTGGGTCAGAATCACTGTAAGCTTACAGGAGTGATACACATACACGTACTGATCAAACTCATATGTTGCTCTGTATTAGAAATGATTTACTGTTAGCAAAGACACACAAAGAAACTCTGTTTGGCACTCTGTAAATCACACAAAAGACTGGATGTTTAGGCTCTCTCAGATATAATGAGAGGTAAGCTCTAGCCCACCTTTCTCCATAGGTGAAATTATGGGTTAATGTTTAAAACACATCTTTAATTATATATCCTATTTTAGCTGAGTAAACAAAACCCCAAAACAAATTGGCAGGTGTGTGGCAATGCACTATAACCTAGTCACCTGTTTAAAATACAATGAAAAACATTAAAATAACCTCAATACGAAACAAATTTGTCACGGTTTCGATTCACTTGAATTCTCATTGTACAGAAAAGTGGACCCTGGCTCTTTCTTACAATTCCTCTTGGGCAGCTCTTGGCAAGAGGGGTGAAAAACCACTGACTTTTATCAGGAAGAAAACCTCCATCAGAGTCACACTCAGACAGGGTGCCCATCTGCCTCGACTGGTTGGAGGAAAAGAAGTGTGGAGAGAAAATCTCTGCTGAAATCTGTGAAAACATTCAGTTCTCCAAACCTCTCCCTGCATCTGTATTTTTGGAGAATAGGTTTGGTACGGTGGACCAAAGAAAATCAAATCAAATCAAAATCTGGCAATAAAGAAAACAAACAACCGCCATTGTAATGATATTAAAAATGCAAAATGTTCAATTCTTCCTTTTTGATCCAGCCCACAAAACATGTAATTTCTTTTCACTTTAAAATATGTACGATATAGCAATGCATCCTTTTTGTTTGACACTTCACAACTACTTACTGTAATAATTAGAATTCAACCTATTGAGATGCACATCAGTAACAACGCAGCCAATGTGATCAAAATAAGAAAAAGGCTGTAAAGAGCAGGAAGGAACTACAAAGGCTGGTACCTTTTGTGCGCCGTGTAGCGAAGGAGGAGGAGGAAGAGGAAGCAAGAGACGAAGTGAGAGAGAAGCGGCGGGGGACCTCAGCCTCTTTAGCAGCAGGTTCTAAAGCCGGAAAGGGGTCAGGAGGAAAAGAAGAAAGGAAAAAGCACGGGGAGAGAAAGCTTTAGTAACGGGATTTAAAAAGAGGCGAAATGACAAGGAAGAGGAGGATGGACAGCGACTCTGGGCATTAAATAGAATGCAAATCAAAGACAAAGAGAAAGCAGCCTTCACGGTCTTTCTTAGCACTGCCATTTTAATAACCAATCATCTATACATTCTCTAGGAAAGACCATAAAATGCAACTGAGAAAGAAAAATGATTGTTTTGAGAGTTTACTAAGATTTTACTTTCAGAATCTAAGTTTAGACATGCCAATAAAAATTAAATTGGACTGATACAAAAGTCTAAAGTAGAAGGATTCCCTCTTAGTCATCACTAATGAAATAAGTATGATTTTTTTTGTTTTGTTTTACCTGATGCAACATCACTGCAACACAACAGTGGGATAGTTTTCACTAATTTTAAAGAAAGGTTTCTATCAGTCGACGTGTCTGCCGTCTAGTGACTGGAGTTGACCGTCTTTCAAAACTGCTCTCTCATTCCTCCAACTGTGTCATCAGCGTACCCGTGTGGTCATACTGCTGTGAAACAAAACAAGTCTCTTCTTCCATCAGATATGTTTAAACATATTACAATGTCAAGAGGGCTTTGGTACTGTGAGGTGAAATGCCGTGTAATGCTTCACCATATATTTCTGCCCAGCTACTCTTTGTCTTCATCTGTCCATCACCTGCTGTCAAATCATGCCTCTTCGACAGAACTCCATCCCATTCTTTTCTAAATCACAGTTGTTGCAGTGCAAGCAGGGGCCGATGACACAGACGTGAACAGATAAAAGCACAGACAGAGGAGTGGATGGAGATGCGGTCTTATTATGTGAGATATGGCAGACACTGCAATGCACGTAGAGAAATCCGTGCAAGAACTACGTGGCATGCACCGGAGCTAAAAGACTTAACTACAAAGGGCAGATGCTGCTGCCGTTCATGATGATGACAATTATCATTACGATCAACATTATCGTGACAGCAATTATAGATAAAAAGAGCAAACAACAGATGATAATGTTGACAAAGATGCCAGTGATGATGATAAAGATGGCGATACAGGTGGATTTAGCGAGCACTCGGCATATTGCTGTTACCTGCGGGAAGAGACCTCCTGTTGGAAAGTCCTTGCAAGGTGAAATGCTTCCTAGCATTAACAGCCGAGTAGCCTGACTGGCTGGCTGAAGCGTCAGCTACGTAGCAAAGCGAGATTAAGCAGAAGTTAGTACATTAGAGAAAGAAGAAGCAGTTTGAGCGTTGCTTGAAAAGAATAAAGTGATGCAAAGGGTTTATATGGCTGTCAAAGTGCTCTAATAGTATTTCTTGTCTTGACTTGAATTGCAGACTTACTAAACACTTGCAGGTTGTTTATGAAGCAAGTATACTGTACCATATGGAGACACATACCTTTTCCCCATAAGTCAACGTTTCATTACGTCAAACTTATACCTTAGAAAATAAAATACTTAAAAGAGATTTTTCCTCTCACATGTGGTAAACTTGAACTACACCACAAGACATATTTGCCAACACTTTTTCAACTGTTTATTCAACAATAATATCAACAGATTAAAATTAATGTACTGTATCCTTGGACTCGGAGTCAATAGTGGCTCGTTTACCAGAATTAACTTCTTGAAAGAATTTGGCATAATTGTCCATCACTTTGTGACATTGGCATGCAGATAATTTTATGCAATCTTCCATGCAAAGCGTGCAGGATATTTAAGGATTTTTCTCACATACACTGCAACTTTCATTCATTATTCTGACTCACTTACGGTTCGACTTTCAGATAACCTTTTTATCATTTGCTGTCAAAGTGTAAAATCATCATTCTGTCCAAGATGCTTTCGATCATGTGAGGCAGTCAAATCTTCTTCCAACTACTGTGCAGATGATGGAAAGCAGAAAAGTCTGTCATAAAAGCAGATTGTTTCCTAAGACTGATATTTAGGAATCTACTATAGATTATTACTATTTGTTATTATCTGTATTTTGTGCTGTTGAAATATGAAATTATGTCATATTAAACATTGAAGTTAAACGGTACAACTGGCCAAAGGAAGCTAAGTGAAAGAGGGACTTAATTCTTCCATCTTAAACCTTGAATGGATCATCTATGTCCAAAGAAGAGAAGCTAATACTACAAGATAAATGACAATAACAATGAAAACATAGACTTACAAAAATGGAGATTTTGATGAAAGTCTTCACTTCACATCTGTTCAATTTTCCCCTCATAGAGGTTTTTTTTTTTTTGGAAAACACATAACACATTGAGCCACTTTCCTCAGATAATAACTATGGCTAAAGTTCCCTAACCACAGCCATCAGTCCAGAGAAACTCAATAATTGACATTTTTTTAAGGAATGTGAAAGAGTTTTAGCAAAAAAAGGATTGAGACCCCATCAAAATCTGACATATTTTCATGTAAACGCGAGATGTTTCAGGGTCTTGAAATATTTATAATAACCACACAATAATTTTTACCCTGTAAAATGAAAAGAATATTTCAGTTTCTCCACTGCTTCTAGGTCAGCAGCTATACTGAAGCAGATTAGAAGTCATTGACCATGTTCACTCCTTTGTACATAGACTATGCACTGTATAAAATTGAAGCCTCTGGTTCTGTGGGCCTAAAAGTGCTCGCTGCAACCGTTAATTACATCTTTTATCTACAGTGTATGCTTTGTAAAAAATGTCATATTTTTGTATGTTGGGGTTTTTTTTGTCCAATGAAGCATTGCTCAGATGATCCATGGATTTAAACAACTCATCAGGGGCTTGTACACATAAAGCCCTATATTCACCTATTAGAAAGATGTATGTGCCTCATGCTTCTAGTGGAACATTGCTTACCAAGTAGCACTTTAAGCATGGGAAACATGGCATCAGAACTAAGTGAAACTGTCAGTAGTCACATTGTTATTCTGAGCAAAGGCTGGCTTTCTCAACGCCAAAGTATGGCTACACTGAGGATTTCTAAGGGAGCAGTGCATGGCTCACACCATCAAAAGATCAATACATCAAGCTTTGTTTACTGAAGACCAGAAAAGCTACTTCATCTTAAATACACAATAAACATGATAAATAAAGCAGGTCGGCAATCAACAAAAGTCCTGCTAAAAAAAGAAAAAGGATTTACTGATAAATCCAAGACAGAGACTCGAGATTGGTTGTCAGATTTTGCATGTTTGAGTCCATGCTGTCACTCAAACAAAAGAGCTGCTAATACATGACAAATATTGCAATCAAATATTTTATACTGTATTTAGTTTAAAACAAGTGTATATATTCCTGCACCTTCACAATGAGCCTTTCAGCCTGATTAACTGCTCAAGCAAGTCTGCATGATAAAGTGCTAAGTGCTGGTCCGACTACCACGGACCTCAGAGCTCTCAGCCTCATATCTTTGGAACACTCTCCCACACTGCATTCACAGTATTCTTTGTTTCTATCTTTAAACCATTTCTTAAAACACACCTTGTTAAGATTGTACATTCAGTTTTATTTTGTATTTTTGACTGTTAATTCTGTAAAGGTTTTCTAATTGTCACTGTATGCAGCATTATTATTATTATTATCATTATTATTATGTAGGATAGTGAGCTGGACCCTTATATGGGTTTCAATAAGCAACAGGAGGTAGAGCAGGTCACCTACAAATTGGAAGGTTGGTAGTTCGATCCCAGTCAGCTCCAGTCTGCATTTCACATATCATGGAGCAAGATGCTAACCCCAAGTTGCTCTCCAATGCATCCATCAGAGTATGAATGTGTGAATGTTAGATAGAAAGAACTTACATAGGAAAAGCATAGAAAAAAGTGCTTGTATGACTGGGTGAGGCAAGTTGTATAAAAGCGCTTTGAGCGCTCAGTTAAGAGTAGAAAAGCACTATATAAGAACCAGTGCATGTAGCAAGCCCACTATTAATTACTGTGTGGGATAAGTATGCCCAGCCAACACCACATTTCACATTTCACCTAATTACTGTTTGCCTATACATGCAATTTTTAATGGCACTAAGAAAACACCACACTGGGGATTACTGTAGAGAAGATAAAACCATAGCACATGTTTTGCTGTACTATCAGAAATATGAGAAGCCATGCGATTTAAAACCCTATTTTTTTTTCACTCCATGGTGCAATAGTTTACACATTTACCTAACAATTAAAACATCTCTAGTTTGAACACAAATCCCTTCAGGGTTGTGTCAGATGCGGCATCTGAAAACGCTACCCTTCTCTCACCCCAACCAGTTGCGGCTGATGGCTGCCCCTCCCTGAGCCTGGTTCTACCGGAGGTTTCTTCCTGTTAAAAGGGAGTTTTTCCTTCCCACTGTTGCCAAAAGTGCTTGCTCACAGGGGGTCATGTGATTGTTGGGTTTTTCTCTGTATTATTGTAGGATCTACCTTATAATATAAAGCACCTTGAGGCGACTGTTGTTGGGATTTGGCGCTGTATAAATAAAACTGAATCGAACTGAACCTTTTGGTACTCCTTGTGAGCAGCTAAATGTAGCTTTTTTCATTTTTGTTGGAATTTTTTTAGCAACATTCTGGTCCACACTACATAACAGCTGGTGACGATAAAGTACCGTGACACACGGTACATCACTGCTGTGATTTCTGGGTAATCATTAGTGAAAAGCAGTTCATCAGCACTGAGATGTCACTGCAAAGTGTTTCTGTTTGCTCAGTCTGTCTAGGAAAACTTCATAGCATAAAACTACACTCAGATAACAGTTCAATGCAAAGCATTATCAACAAGAAATAGATGGGATTAGAAGGAATCCAGGACGGAAAACTGAGTAAGAATCAAAGACGAGAAGGAATGTGAGAACTAAGGAGAAGTAAAAGGGATGCACAGAGTGAATTAAAGAGAGATGACTGATGAAAAGTAAATGGCTGGAAGCTGACAGAAGAAGGAATAAACAGCACAAGACAGAAACATAAAGAAGTAGGGGAAAGAGAGAATAGAGCAGGAGGTGACAATGGATGCCAGGAGACAGACAGGTTGGTTTTATAATATGCGGGGCGATTGTGGCTCAAGAGTTGGGTGTTCGTCTTGTAATCGGAAGGTTGCCGGTTCGAGCCCCGGCTTGGACAGTCTCTGTCGTTGTGTCCTTGGGCAAGACACTTCATCTACCGCCTACTGGTGATGGCCAGAGGGGCCGATGGCGCAATATGGCAGCCTCGCCTCTGTCAGTCTGCCCCAGGGCAGCTGTGGCTAAAACTGTAGCTGCCTTCACCAGTGTGTGAATGTGAGAGTGAATGAATAGTGGAATTGTAAAGCGCTTTGAGGGGTCTCGAAAAGCACTATATAAATGCAATCCATTATTATTATTATTATTATAGAGGCCAGCCTCACATTTGAAGGGCGATACCCAAAGCAGCAGCCACTGTCAGCATTCCCTAACCTTTAACTTCCTGCTAGCATTTGGGACTGTGCGAGTGGTAAAGAAAATTCAGTGTGAGAGCATGGCAGGGTGGAGAAAATCCATAAAAAGAAAGCAGAAACAGTGAACACTTACTAAGTTACTGAAACCTACCTTTGAAAAACTGCTGTAGGGCAAACCACACCTTCAGTGGTGTTTTAGGACTTAGGGGATGCTTTTGACATCGGCCCCCACTCACTCCAAGAGTATGTCGACACTATACCAGCTAAATTTGAATTATTCTGTCTATTTGAGGCCTTGTCAGAATCACTCTGATTTTCTTATATCCAGAAGCATAGCTTTCCAAAAACAGTCTCTAGAGGGTTTTAACACTAAAATGTCAGCAATGTCAGACTAAATAACACTAGATCATTTCAAAAGCTGAAGAATGGAGAATGCCTCTCCCACTCAGCTCGGCTAAATGCCAGGAAACACAGGAACGGCTGGCACACTCTCGACTCACCCCCCCAAAAAATTCTCTGGAGCTGAAGGGAGGATCCAGAGGTACTCTCGGTATCTGGGAAATCGCAGCTTACGGATTTGAAACACATGCACTTCAGTGAGCAGCACCTTCCTTGCACGAATGTGTTGCCTAGGTCCAGACAAGCCAGACTGTAACGCCAATGCATGACAAAAGTCTTTGTAGAAGCAAGATTTGGCTTTTAGGAGCCAACTTGGTAATGCCTCGAGGGAAAAATGCTGTTTTTTTAGTTTAAAGTCTCTATCTGAATGAATAGAGAGCCAGAACCTTCAATCAGATCTGATAGAAAGAGCTTCAAAAATGTAATGACTTCACCCTATAATGAGGTTTAATAAGCTTTTCTCCACTGTAAGTTCTAGTTTAACCACTAAAATGCAACGTTCACAAAGGTTTGGCTCCATTAATGGCTCATCTCATAATGATACAGACTTCTATTCAGGCTTCTTTTACTGCCATGCCACTCTATTATAATGAGAAAGTCCCAGTGGGTCAATGGTTGACACAGCTGTTTTAGAGCAAGAAGGTCCTGAGCTCAAACACAGATATGGCCCTTTTCACGTTGACCAAAAAAAGGCAAGGTTAATACTCGAGTTTTTTTTCACAAGCAATAGAATACCAGGCAGCTAAGAAGAGGGAGCTTACAACACTCCAGGATTTACTCAGGGTTAAGAAGCAGACTAAGGAATAGTGCAACACTTTGGCAGACCACTCTGACAAATGATGTGTCTAATCAACGGTAACTGATTGGCGAAGTGGAAAGAGGTGAGTAGAAAGGCACTCAGCTGACAATACTGGCAGGAGGGTAGGACAGGTAGGAGTGGTATGTCTTAAACGACAGTAGAGTAAGATAGTGTCAAACAAACAGAATGAATGAAGGACAACGTGGGACACCATGACAGTTGTGGCTGGCAACAGATTTCCATCACAAGGATAGCTACTGCCAGACTGCATGCAGATCAACAGTCTTTTCAGCAGCATATTTCACAGCCTTGTAAAATTACTGGACCTTTGCTGCATATTTAAAAGTATAATTTGATATATTGATGTTATGCAGCAAACTTTAGATATTAAAGTAATAAAGGGAAACTGAAAAGACAAGATAAGGCGTGATATAAAGGGCATTGTAGAAAGGCTACAGATAAGAAAGTGATAGATAAATAGATAGCACGGATAAAGGGGTGAGACATGGAAGAACTGATGAAAGACAGAAAAAAGGGGTGTTAAGAGACAAGGTGGCTCCCTGGAATTGGCCATAGGGGATGCTTCCTGTCACCTTAAGTTAGTGTTGGCACACAGACACACAGACACAACTTTGATCAACAACCCTTGCTGATAGACTGCTGATAGCCATACACACTAGAAAGCAGCACAGAGGGCTTTCTCACAGGAGACAGGTACAATTTGAAATTGCACCTGTTATCTTATCCCCTACTGCGGCTGACAGCATTGTATTTGTGTTAGTGCGTGCATCTCTGTGTGAGGAGGCTGTACAGCTTCTCTGTATGCTTTTGACCTAACTGCATGTGGAAAGGTTGTTTTTGGCTAAGAGTCTACATGCAGAAGTACAGCACAGAGATTTAGAGGAGACTATGTGTGCATGAACAGCATGTTAGCATGAGAGGCCATGTGCTGTAACCTTGCCCGTTCTTCCATTTTACAATAACTCCATGGAGACTGCAATCTGAAATCTCAAGGTTCACACATCACCCCATCTACAGTTCATTTTACTCAATTCTGGAAGTAATACGAGATGCTGACTTTTTGGTTAGTTTGGCAAGTGAGCTCTCACCTCTCTTCTGCCTCATATTAGGGCTGGGGTTGGACCTCCTGAAGCCTGACTCTGGGCTTGATGAATCAGAGTGTTTCAGTGCCATCTTCCGCACATTCCTATTGAGAGTAGACAGATCAGTGAGAAACTGAAATAGCTAAGATTTCCACTTGTCATTTCCATCCCTGTTCTGAGAGCAGATTTTTTCAGATTCAGAGAGAAGGTTTCAGATTTTCTGCAACTTGGTCATCATGGTTGCTGATTAATTTCTAATTTGTGTGATTCTCTGTTTCCTCACCTCATAGGGGCCCCATAGATGTTGAGCTGGCTGGCTTCTGTGAATGTAAGAGAAACAGAAAATTACTGATGGTCAAACTGGAGCACCGTGAGGTTTAAAACAAGGATTTGCTGCTGGAATCGCTACCTTTGAGCAAGGCATCTGGCCCCAAACATTGCTCAAAGCTACTTTGCTCATCGGTACGTGAGGGATTTTGACTTGGTTTAGTAAATGAGTAAAATATGATTGGTAAATGGAATAGGAGGAATTGGCTTGGATAGCATTTCCATAAAATATTCTGCTACTCTAAGGTCGCCATTTTCTGTGCCTGTGTTTGTTTTCCCTTTTGAGAAAAAAGCTGCTGAATTCATTAAAACTCTGCTTATTAACAAAATTGCTCAGTTTTGCCATCTTAACTGTTAGAAGCAGTCGATGTTTCCTTCTTCCTGCTGTCCAGAGCAGAGGCAGCATTTCATTATTTTTCTCTTAGCAAATATTTTCTTCGGTACCACACTGTGGATTTTGTATGTCATGCAGGCCTTGAGGTGGCTTCTGTGTCTTGTTTGTAATCCTCCACTGGTGTCTGGTCCTATTGAATCTGTGTCCTGCACTGTACTGAATACATGGCGGCAGAAGAACTACAACAGTACAAGTCCTCTTTACACAAGTCAAGAGATGATATCAGAAAGACCAAACAGAAAAGAACAAGACAGAAGAAGATACAAAACACCATCTAGTTTTCTGAAAAACTATAAAAAATCAAGGTTTCAAGCTTTACTTCCAGTGCCTATCCTTTAGAGCCATGCTGCTGGCATCTTTTACAACTGGAAGCTTTTATTCTATAATTCATGAGTTATTTCAATGCTTAAATTCTCCCAGAATGCTGTGTCAACTCTATAAGCTGCTTTTACTGGACTGATATCCTGAAATCCTGCTCGGGCTCTATAAAGAAAGAAAAATCCAAACACTTAAGTTCCTGGAATGCAGCTTCAGACATCACCTACATCTAATCAACAGACTTCATAAATGCAACGTTAACAATTCTGGCCTGCCACAAGAATCCTGCTCTGAGGCAGGAAGTCTCTAGAGAAGCATCTAGTAACATAACTGTACACAAGAGGTGCTGCCTTGGCCAAAAGGATAGCTCACATAAGTGAAATACCAAGCTCTGTGAATGATCTGGCTTGTTACCTCTTATACCAAGCAACCAATGAGCCTGTCGGAGAAGTGCAGACTCAGCATAGCACCGAATATTGTACTCAGCAAAAAGCATCTATTTTTTCATCATGGACAAAGTGATGTTTTATTCATAAAGGCTAGTCATATTGTGCGTAGACAGTCTGAGAAGAGAGCAGCAGCAGCAGCAAGAGTTTAAATGAGGAGTAACACCATGCATATGGCAAAGTTTATAATGTGATGCACACTCCATCCTCCATGTTTATCATTCATCTAGACAAGGGGTCGGCAACCTGCGGCTCTTTAGTCCTTATACTGCGGCTCCACGTGGTTTGGAAAAAAATTATAAGTATTTAACTGAAGTGTATTTCATTTGTGTTAGTTCTTTTTAACTTGTAGTTCTAAATTGGAAGATTATTGTGATCTTGAAATATAAAAATAAAATTATGTTATTATTTTTCATCGCTCAAAATAAGCGTCACACTCACAGAAACCATACCTGCCGAAATGCCGTGCAGACTTTCAACCCCAGGTAGGCCAAGTGGTAAAAACAAACACCGCTCACGCCTCTGCAGGCGCTGTGCGCAGACGGTCAGGAACAGAAGTCCCATTGTCAACATACCACCTGACGATGTTTACATGAACATGCTTTTTTTCTTTATTGGCTACTTTTCACACATGGTTGCTGTAGCCATACAGCCAGCTGTAGTTTTGCAGCTCGCAGCCCGACACACACCAACACAACAGCAGAGAGAGCACAGAATTTAAGCCGGCGAGGCTTGATTGCAGATGTCCACCTCCCCTGCAGCGGCACTGCAGACCACGCCCTGCCACACACATTAACCACGTAAAATAAATGTTTATGCAGATATTTTGCAAATACTTATTTTTCATTTTTTAGCAGCATAGTGCTTTTTTCCAATTATTTTTAATATTCAGATCAAGGCTCCGCTACAGGCTGCAAAATCCCAAAGGTGACATAAGGATGACGGCTCACTACAGTTTTTGTTTCCTTTTTGTTATATTTTTAGTTTAGTTCAAAATGTGTTCATTCCATAAATAAAATGTTATTTTCTCTGTAGCACTTAATGTATTTCATAAGCAAAACACTTTAGTTGTTTATACAAAGCAAAACAGTGTTATCTTTATTTTAGATGTCAAAAAGTATTTGCGGCTCCCAGTGTTTTCTTTTCCATGGAAACTGGGTCCAAATGGCTCTTTGGGTGTTAAAGGTTGCTGACCCCTGATCTAGACGAATATAGGGTAAGATACATACTGAGATAATTCCAGCGGTACAAAAACTTTGTTTAACCATACTTATAATTCGGCTGCCATTTTCTAAAATAAAGACATTCTTTTAATCACTAATCACAGTTGCTTCCAATGAGCCGTTTTGCTAGGACCACTTTAGTTAAAAGACGATTGTATTCTTCAGAAGCTCAGGAAGTATTAAATATGCACTATACGCAAACGTCAGAAATGGTGTAAAAGGGAGGAGATGGGTACGTTTGACTTGCAAAGTAGGTTGCAGAGACAACAGCAACTGTGTAATAGCTGGTATATGAGATGTGTAATGGGAAGTTTAAAGGCTATGCTTGAACTAACTAATGGGCACATTGGTTGGTGAGATCAGTCAGTCAAGAATTAGCCATCTTTCTACATCTAAAGCACTTTTGGTTCCTTTGTTCGGTTTTTAGGATCATCATCCTGCTAAATACTGTTCCATTAGATGCCACACCATAAGAGACCTAAAAACCTGTGAGATAACACAGTGGTATGACTTGGTCTGTTTGTATAGGCTAACCCCTATATGTTGTGCTTATCGGGATGATTTTTTTCTAAATCAGTCCAAAAAATATCCTCACTTCATTTTTACATTTTTTTTCTCGACTACAGTCTGACTTTATGATTTTATTGAGCTTAACCCAGGGTTGGCATGGTGTGCTGACATCTCTGAAATAGTGATCATGAAGCCTTTTCATAGTCATTGACCAGAAGACATGCACTCGCCTCCCTTCTTGCTGTGCAGACAGAAAGACATTTTTCTTCACCGAGTAAATGATTTTCCATCACGACTCATCATGTGAAAGACTTGTGTGCCTTGGTCTCCACAGATTATGTTTGCTTGCATGGAACAGCAGTTCAGTTCTACTTCCCTCCTTAAGCAAAATTATTTCTACTCTAAACTCTGCTTAGACTTCACTGAGTAAAGTTGACCAAGTAAGCACGACAATATCATTTATTGTAGAATGTACGCACCAAAATATACAATAAAACCTTTCTGTAGTGCATAAAATCCTTCTTGACCTTGGAAATAGATCAAGGGTGAACTTTTAACTTTCCAGTTTTTAACACAGTGGTCATTGCTAGAGTTCAGTTGTCATGGAAATGACTATGAAAGTACATTTTTGCCCTTTAACTGTTGGAAGAAAGTGCCAGAAAAAGCAGGACCTTGAGTTTAAATAATTTTGTCCTAAGATCCTATTTGCCATTATGTGGCCTGATTTAAATGATTTAAATCAGTCACATTATAATCCAGCCCTTCCTCTTCTCGCTCTCCTATCACATCTATTATCTCTCCTCCTTTTCTCTCAAGCACACAGCTGAGATGACTGCTATGCCTCTTCTCCTTCTCGCCACCCTCCTCTCTTCTAACAATTGCCCCTCCTTCCTTTCATGTTCATCCCTTCAAGCCTGCCTTCATTCCCTCTGAGCTGCCTCTCAACCTCCATCTCCACTCTGAAAATCCCTTTGGACTCTCTCTGCCCATCTCTGTCTCTTTGTCTCTCTCTTCACATCATTCCACCATCTTCCTCTTTTTTTTCTCCCCATCACTTTCCATCTCCTCCCTCCCTTTTTCCTGGACTAATTTCATTCCTTCTCTCTGTCTTTCCTCGCATGGAGTCTGAGGTTTAACTCACAGCGCTGGACCGTCAGAGCCTCCTACAGCCTCTACTCTCCAGGCTTCATGACAGGAATGGTGTGCTATTAGCCAGTCTGCTCACACACAGACACAGGTACACACAGGTTGTCAGCTGGGCAGAGTGTGCAGCTCACATAGTGTGCCTTAGCTGTCAGTCAGGACCACAGAGTAGAACTGTGCAGAACTGACTGGCACAGAAAGGACTGAGGGAGAGAGAGAGGGGTGTGGGTTGCTGTGTGTACGTGTGTTTATGTGGTTTTGTGTTTTCTCATTGTTTGGTGTTGCTTCATATTGATAAAAAATATTTTCAGCACATATTGTTGTCTTGGGGTTTTTATTTTTATTTTTTTGAGTTTATAAAATGTCAGAAAATAGTGCCTAAAGTCAGCTCTTCAAATTATTCTGTCTGAACAAACCACAGAGATCTTTTTATTTATTTATTTTCAAATTATGTAAAGGAGACAAAAGCATTCAATTCTCACACTTGAGCATCTGGAACTGTAGAATATTTAGTACTTTTGCCAAGAGGATGAATTAATTTGAATAAATCAGCCAGTGAAATTGTTAGATATTAAAGGAGAACCACTAATTTTAGATATATCAGTCAATTTATATCATACATTATATAAAGTGCTATCATAATGTTGCTTGTTTGCTATTAAAAGCAAAAGAGAATACAAAAAATAAAGCATAATTTTTCTGATTTACCCTTTAGGATCAACTTCTCTTGCATCTGTTTCCCACATCCATTCCTGCGTCCACTTTTTCATCACACTTTTATATCAAGTTCTGTTCTGACCACTGAACTAATATGAAAAGTAAGCATCAACTTCTGTGTCAAAACGACCAGACTTTGATGCTGATGATTTTTACTGTTCAAACTATACACGAAAGATCCAACAGCAGTCGGATGATCATGAGATACATCAGATTCTCCCTTGAAGAAAAAACTGGACAGACTATCCAAAGACTATCAACGCAAAAGAACTGTACCACTACTGTAACATAATAGCACATAGCAGACTGAAATCAGGGACTTTTTGCCCACATCAACACAATGTTCACCTACCAGCTGACTTACCCACTACTGCTACTAACTACTTTTTTTTGCTCTTTTCCAAAATATAATTCAGATTGAAGATTGGCCACTTTGCCACACTGGAACAGTTCCAGTGCTCATTTCATGGGCCCACAGGGACAGAAAATGGGCTTCCACAGAATAATCTTACAATAGCTGCTGCCGTCTCGAGGTGTGCTAAAAGGTGACTTTGAAGAGGAGATCAGCCAAATTAAAATGAGGTCAGGATTTTTTGATTTTGATTTAAGAAGTACCAGAACCTAGATTGCAATTTGTATGCTATACAACATTTTTTAGCGGCTCTGGACATGGTTATTTGAGGTTTGATGATATATTAATGTCTTCGATGGAATTCCATCTACTAAGCAATCTAACATGATTAGAAACAAAAAGAAGCGCTCGATAGCAAATAAAAAAACTGATGACATAAATCATTTTTCTGACAGCCTTCATTAATGACACAGTGTGTTAAAAAATGGAGAGCAAGGCAAATATGTTCCTTGAAAAAAAAAAAAGTTAATCAAACCAACAGGTACCCCTATCATAGAAGCCAGTATACAGAACTATAATTGTTCATGTTTTTATAGAGGATTGAACTTCATGCTGACTAAATGATCTGGGTCATTTAGTCAGCATGCAGTGTGAATGTTTGGGACAGCTGTGCTCTACATTCTTCATCAGTTCAGTTCTTCATCATTGTATAAAATCAAAAAACAGCTTGTTGTAAAATTGATATAGAAGCAAGCCACTGCTTGTTTCATGTAAGTCGTATAAAAACAGACAAAATTATATTGCCTGCTTCGAACTACATGTAAGTTTTATGTCAGGTCAGAACCTAAATAAAGGTTTAAAACTACAGAAGACTTAAGTCAAAAACAATGCTTGATCCTTTAAGGACAGTACTCAGCTGTTTGAATACAAGGTGCTGTAGCAGCTAAAGCTTGTCATGGTGTATTAATGCAGTGTACTTGTAGAACGGCTACATGTCACCAAGGCTAACACAGAGGGACAGATAACCATTCACTCTCACATGCACACCTATGGGCAGTTTAGAAACACCAACAAGCATTTCTTTGGACTGTGGGAGGACACGGGGAGAACATGCAAGCTCCACACATCTTCTTGCTTTGATGTGGATTTTCTTTTGATGTCATTTTATATATTTAAGTTCTAATAAATATATTCAAGGTCTGAGTTTCATTCATTCGTTAGAATGTGTGCATCAACGCACGAGGTACCATGAAGACGTTAAAAAAATAACAATGGCACAACAGCAGAATGTGTGAGTGTAAACGTTTTCACGCTAAAACCAAAAAGTTATGATTTAACTAATCTAACAGATGCTAACAGGTGAACTTATCCGAGCAGAGAGGAAACTTCATCCTTCACCTGCTGGGACTGAAGTGTGATCCTGTGAAAGATGAGGTAACACAGACGAACAGAATTATTCTCAGATGAAAAGGTGTGTGTGTGTGTGTACATACCTCTGCATGCTTCCAGCTGGCCTGTAAGAACTTTCCGAATCTCTGACACCCACATATTTTTCACATCCATGGAAGGAGCCTAGGGAGGAATAAATACATACATAGATACACACAAAGATAAATCAAGCACATATGCTGAGTGAGAAACTGATTGGAGAGGTGTGTGGTGCAACACTGCCCCCAAGAGCACACCTTGTGTATCATGGATTTCTTCCAGGAAGAATATTTCACTGAAATTACATCAGGGGGTCACATTAAGCAATAAATTAGACACATTATGCTTTATATGAATTCATTGCCATAAGGATATCATTTTCCAGTTCTTATATGCATGAATGTACAGACTTCTAAAAAGCAGTCACAAACATATTTAGCAGTTTCATAAATACCCTAGCCTCCGTCATTATTATCTACAATGTGTCTGTGAAGGTTCTCAGTCATCCAGGTCATCGTAGTCAAAGGAGCTTGCAAAGAAAAGCGTCTGGACTTCTTTAAGTTGCTTGAAGACGTTTCACCTCTCATCCGAGAAGCTTCTTCAGTTCTAAGGTCAAATAGTGGAGAGTCCCAGATATAAACCTAGTGGGAGTAAACCCCCACAGAGGGACAAAAGGACCCCCTGATGATCCTCTAATCGCCTGAGCCAAGGTGTGAAACTGGGTGTGGGTCCCAATCAGCCAGACTTTCGGGTGTGTTCATTGTGAAACCTGGCCCCACCTTATCATGCGAATTCCTGAGGTCAGATGGCCCAGGATGTGAGTGGGCGTTAAGGCGTCTGGGAAGGGATCTCAAAACTGGATTATAGATGGAAGATAGCTGGTGTTGTAAACCCCCGCCTCTGTTCAAAGATGGTCGCTCACAGTGGACATAGATGGCTTCTTTCACTCCTCTTTCAAACCATCTGTCCTCTCTGTCCAAAATGTGAACATTGGCATCCTCGAAAGAGTGTCCTTTATCCTTAAGATGCAGATGGACTGCTGAGTCTTGTCCTGTGGAGGTGGCTCTTCTGTGTTGTGCCATGCGCTTGTGAAGTGGCTGTTTGGTCTCTCCAATGTAGAGGTCTGAGCATTCCTCGCTGCACTGTACAGCATACACCACATTGTTAAGTTTGTGTTTTGGCGTTTTGTCTTTCGGGTGAACCAGTTTCTGTCTGAGCGTGTTGCTGGTATTTCAGACCCAGCAACATGAAAGTAACTTCCAAGCTTAGAAAAAAGTCCCGCAACCAGCTGCCAAGAAACTGTTTAGGTTGTGACATGATTAATGGTTTCAGGAAGCAGAAGAAACCAAAAATTGTTGTTTTTATTTACTAAAAGAATGGCCTAATACAGTTTAAGAGGACTGAATTTTGAAGGCTCCTGTTGACCGAATAGCTAATAAACAAAAGAAATGTGACAAGAGACCAGAAGTAGATGTTTTTAGTAAAATCAGAAATAAAAAGGTAGAAATGTAGTACTGCTCCAAATAAATAAAGTGAGCTGGGTTCCATCACAGTTTCAGAGGAAAGGGTAAGCTGAATGAATCTGAACATAAAGCAGAAAGGAAAGGTTGCATCAACATACCTGGATGATGTAAACTTCCTCTCTGCCGTTGTACCAAACCTCAAACTTTTTGCTGTCACCTTTGACATTCTCTGTGATCCCCACAGAACTCATCTGAACAGAAACAGGACACAGACACTGAGATTCAGTATGTTAGAGATGAACTCTGTCAAGTGATGCACAGAAAAAAAACTCTTTTATTAGCAGTCACACAATAAATACGCATTTTATATGTTATTCGGCACAACGCTCCCAAAGTATAACAGTCACTTAAGGTGATAATTATTTTCCAGGACATTAACAAACCAGAGTCATAAACTAAAGCCATTAAACGTCTCAGGCTAGCAGTATTCCCAAAATATTGCCATGCTATAAAGTAATGTGAATAAGCTTTGAGATTCCTATTTAAATACCAACTGTGAATTTATCATAATAACAAGTAGGGGTATACTAATAATAGTGGTAATCATGAGCTTAACTACTGACCCCTCTTCACCCACAATACGACAAATGCATTTAGCTGAATTAATCTTATATCTTTAGATAAATTAAACTATTACAGACTTTGAGGCTTAGATGTCCTTTCTACTATCTACAGGACTTCACAGGCAACAAGTCTGTACAACTACTAGTGGATGCCACTGGCTATTTAGCAATATTCAGTTAAAAGGTTTGCTCCCTTAAAAAACAGTAGAATAGCTTCAAATAACCATCATTAAGTCCAAAATGATGTATTTTAATGGTATTAATAGGGTTACTCTATCCTAGTGGTTCTGAAACGTTCTCATTAATGAAATCTGTTTGGTTTTTGTCTGTTTTATAAAACAGCTTTTAATTATTATTTGCATAATTATGTGCATTATCTGGTACTTTTTAAAATTAAGCATCATCTTTATCTGCAATACTTAAAAGGAACTATTGAAGACAAATTAGTTGATGTTCTTCAATAAATAAATAAATAAATAAATAAAAATGCCCCAGTAGTGGATAAATAACAACTATTGGGACCTATTGAACTCTAATCTAGTAGAGTTCAATAGATCCCAATATATCATTTAAATCAGCTTTAAATGAGAAGGTGTTTGATGTCTAATTTCGCTGCAGGCAACTGCAGGTGACAAATAAAGGCTTATTCATTCAAACAAAGTGCAGGCTATGCACACTTAACCCACACACATCCCCATCGTTATCTGACCTTGAGTGAGTGTTTGAAGCTGTAGGACGGGGTCTTTTCATGTCCATCAGTGGTCTCCTCTCGTTTCTTACAGAACAGCAGCATCTTATCATACAGAAAGAGATGCCTCTGCATAGGCTTAAACCTCGCCAGGTCCTTCACCTAAGAGCAGGTAATCTGTCACTTATCACATGCGTAAATAACTGTGTAACATTCAGAAATTAAATGTCAACAAAGACCCATGACAGATGACCCTGTAGCATCACTCATATTGTTATTATTTAAGCAAACAAAAAAATGTTCGAACAAACCTGAATACATCAAAGGCCAGTGTTGGGTAAGTTACTTTAAAATAGTAACTTAGTTACATTACTAGTTACTTCTCTCAAAAGTAACTCAGTTACTTCAAGTTACTCGTTACTTTCAAAGTAACTAGTTACTAGGGAAAGTAACTTTGGTTTTACTCAGAATTCTCTTGTTAATGTGTTTCTTCCATAACTTTGCCAGTCTTCTAGCTTGCTTACTTGCCACAAGTGCACTGTGCCACCTACCAACAGAAAGGATATGATAACGTGCATATTTCCACGAGAGAAATCCCACGCCTGGACCGTCATTGACTGCTGCCATGATTCTAGCCTACGTCACAGAGTCATGTGCGCCTTTTACATCCAACACAAAAACTGCAGTCGTGGTGCTTTCGATTGTACTCAGAACTCAGAAATTCTGCCTTCTGAATAGGAAGATGTAAGTAACACCAGACTGCAGATGAGCTGCATACAGGGCTGGACTGGGACAGAAAATTGGCCCGGGCATTTTGACTAGAAACTGGCCCACCATTATAGGAAAAATCATAAAGCCTTTGAATGAAAACAAACGCTGTTGTGACAGTGATGTTCACTGTTTTGATGGTATATATGCATCAATCTATCAATCGTTTGTTGTAAGATTCAGATAATTATTTTTTAAAAGCTAGACATTTTAAATGAGAATAAGAAAGAAAAGTATTTCTTTGTGCCCCCCATTCCCTGTTAATGCCCTACATGCCCCCTTGGCCACACTTTGCTAGATCCGCACCTGCACAGTTACCAGCTGTCAGCTACCTAAAAAAGGATCCTGGTGTTATTTGTCTCTCAGAAACAGTTCATAACTTCCCTTCAACTCATTCATGTCATCTAAAAGGTAAACCTGTTTCTCCATCACCTGCTCAGCTCTGATGATCCAGTAAGGACATCTCCTGGTTTCATCTTCATGTTTCCCTCTCACCAGATAACCAAACCATATCATGACCAGCAGCTTTTTTTTACAGCTGTGGCTCCAGCAAACATCAGCTGATACTAGAAATTAATATTAAATAAATTCTAACAACAGCTGATCAAGCTTAAACGTGCTGCTGTTGTTTAGCGCGACATCCGCTGGTTTCCTCTTTCGGCGCAAAGTGGGCGATAAACAAACAAGAGAGCCGATCAGCTGATCATTGATCAGTTTTCATGATTGAAGTAGAAACAGGAGAGGGAGGGGAGAGAATGAGAGAAGAAGAGGCAGCTGTGCAGCGTAAAGACACAAAATAACTCCAGCTTTGTGCCTTTTTCATTGTAGCTGAATTACGGGACAAACTGTTCCTTTTCACCTCAATAAGAAACGCGTAATATTTTCTCTGAATACCAGACGGGACGGTTGGCAACTCTAATAACTTATGAACAAAATAAAGTTCAACATCATTAACTTCATAGCACCACCCAGCTGTGTAGAAACTCCGTCATGCTAGCTAGCACGCAGTACGGAAAAAGTCAGAATAACGAAAATAAACTCCACCTAAGCTTGGTTTATATCTGACCCAGAGAGACTGCAGGTCATAACTTCTTACCTGAAGTTCAGTTCACACTTGGACCGGCGGCCGCCTCGGGTCTCTTTTCCTTCTGCGTCCCTTTTCCTTCATCCACCTACTGCCTCCACCACTTGCTAATGTTACTGAATCTGTGGAAACTCCGCGATGCCACCACACGAAGTAACGAGTAACGACCCTATCTAAATCCCAGTAACGAGTAACGCGTTCCTGATTTTGGCATAATAACTAGTTACCGTGCTCGTTACCACAATAATAACGTAGTTACTGTAACGCGTTACTTAATAACGCGTTAGTCCCAACACTGTCAAAGGCACATGGGATGGGTTTGTATTTAGCTATACATATAAATGTTAATGACTGCATCACTCTAAGCTGTTTACGTTTTGTTTCCATTGTGTCTTGGTTATTAATCATCAACTGATAACATAAACAGCAGAACAGCACTGTGCTATAATGCTTCCAAGGACAAACCTGAATGCTGTGCTGCCTGTTTAAGTTGAAAAAGAGGCAATGAAATTCATGTCCTTCAGTTTAAATATGCTCTTCTTTGCCACGTACCCTTTCTTTCATTCTTTTGCTATGAAATGCTGGTATGTTCTATATCAATAGAGTTTCCTTGCTATCTCTCATCAACAGAGCTTGATCAAATATCTAGATGTGCTTGCATATGGTTTGATGTTGTTGGTAAAAATGTGTATAAAAAACTACTGAAACGTATGCCTGTCTTTTCTGGTACTCTTCGCTGCAGCCCCCGGGCAGTTGAAGCAAATGGCTGCCCCTTACATTGGTCCTGCCAGAGGACACTTCCTGTTGAAAGGTAGTTCCTCAAACCCTCAATCATGCTTGATCATAGGGGATCATCTGATTGTTTGGATTCCAGCTGCTGTACTATTATAGGGTCTTTACTCCGCAATATAAAGTGCTTTGAGATGGCTGGTTTGTGAACTGGTGCTACATAAATAAAACTGAATAGCCGGTCACAACAGATTTGGCAACCACAGCAGAGCTATAAAAAAAAATGGAAATGAGACTCAACCAGAAATTCACTGACTGGAGCAGAACAATATGAGCTGAACACACAAAGTATCAAAGGCACTTGGGATGGGTTTGTATTTAGCTATAGATGTAAATATTAATGACTGCATCACTCCGAGCCACTTTAGCTTCGCTTCCATTGTGTCTCGGTTATTAATCATCAACTGATAACATAAACTGCAAAACAGTATTGCATTATAATGCTTCCAAGGACAAACTTGAATGCTATGATGGTTCTTTATGTTGAAAAAGAGGAAATGAAATACATGTTCTTCATCTTAAATACGCTCGTCCTTTTTTCCAATGATTCGCTATGAAATGCTGGCATGGTTTAGCCCTGAGTTTTGGCCTCCTGCTGGCTGTGCTCTTGCATTCCTTATTTAGCAATTTCTGTATCAATGATAGAGGTGCCTTGCCATTTCTCATCAAGAAAGCGTGATGATCTTCTCTAGATGCGCTTGCTTATGGTTTGGTTGTGCTTTGGACACAACTGATCCGGTTTCCACAAAGTGTTTTAGAGTGATTGTCATAATTTGACACATCAAATTATAGAGCTCCTGTTTCCTCTGAAAAGAAAAAAAAAAGTGATCGAGGTTCTGCAGTAAAGGCCATACACAGCCTTGTTTATGAAAGGTAAACTGTAGCTGCAGATTAATTAAGCCTAGAGACCTGTCAGCAATCATCTGGCAACCTCTGCTTGTGATGGAAAAATGTGTTCCATAAGTGACTGGTAGTTGCTGGCAGTAGGGATGGGTATTGATAAGATTTTCACGATTCCGATTCCATTTTCGATTATGTTTAACGATTCAATTCTTTATCGATTCTCTTATCGATTCTTTTTTAAAAAGGAGAACACTAAGGTCGATTAGCTTAGAACTTTGTTTTACATCTTCTCTTTAAACAAGATAGAAATTTAGGAGTAACATGGCCTTACAAACCCAGCAGTGAGATCTTAAGAGATCCAGCCTACGGCTCTTTAATGGGGTGTCACAGGGTCCCCGGGAAAAAAATTGTAAATGTAAAATAATAAAATAAATATTCTTCTGTTGCAATAACAAAGTATAACATAAATTATTCTGCAGCAATTACACAAGAATATCCAGTAATGTCCCTGCCTACAATTAAACACATTCACTTACCAAAAATCGGGGCATCTGCTGTGGCAAATGGGTGCAAGCCTTTGACCACAAACTTAGTCACTGCTCGGTGACATTCGTCTATCCTGGCCTGAAAGGAGACGCTACCGGTAGACTGCAGCGAGAACTGCCAGCATCTGAGCCAGCCAGACTCTGTCTGTCTCTCTCAACATGGTCACCTAAATGCACAGTAATGGCAGGTTTGTAATAAGGCAGATCGCGCTAACATAAAATGCACTGTTAGTTGATTATTTACCTGTCGCATTAACGGGAGAGGAAGTGCAAACGTTACCGCTGCTGCTGGGTTGAGATTCACGAGTCCAGAGCGGAATTAAAAACACAACATTCATTTAAGGTTATCGCGTGTTTTGTGAGCAAATGCTTTTGCATACTCGTAGTGTTTCCTCCCTTAAATGAAATATCTACTTTGCAAGTATTGCAAGTTGCCCTGTTGTCATCCGTTCTCGTAAAGTATAACCAAACTTTTGAGCGTTTGAGCCGCTTAGGCGCCGTGTTTCCTGCCAGGTAAATGACGCTCAGCAACGTGGTGACGTCATTCGGGGCGACTGGAATCGATAAGGGAATCGTTTGCAAAAATGGCAAACAATTCCAAGGAATTGAAACAGTGAGAACCGGGTCTCAACAAGAACCGGTTTTCGATACCCATCCCTAGTTGGCAGCATAAAATTGTTCACAGCAGCACCCTCTTTGCAACTGTTTTCCACTGGCAACAATCAGCAGTCTCCAGCAACCACTCGACAACCAGTCAGGTAATCTCAGACTGGTCTCCTATTTGCTTTTATTTCACTCTGAAATATGTAAAGCTAAGAAGGATGTATTTATTTTTCTTGCATCTTAATGAATGTAAAGTATCCAGACTTGTTCATTGCGACTAACTAATGTTAAGGTAAACGACAGGACATCCATAGGGCAATATTCAACACTGGTAAAACAGGAGTGTGGGAATTTACTTTGCTGTGGCCTTTCTTGTGGTCAGTCCACACATTGAAGGATCCCTGCATCAGCAGCTTCCCCAGTTCACTCAGATTTCCCTGCAAACATCAAAAGACTGTCAGATCTGTGAAACACATTTTTTTTTGTGGTGGTGGTGGTGGTGGGGGGGGGGGGGGGCATAACTATTCGCAGTAGTAAATGTTTTAATACAGCTTCAGTTCAGTTATGGCACAAAAAGTTGGTAACAAAAGCTCATTATTTAAGCATACTTTTTGTATGAACAGTACAACACTTCCATGTGTTAACAATGATCTGAATGCACATGCTGGCGCTGGTAAGATACCCCCAGTGATATGTAACCCCACCCACACCCAGTCAATCACAACTCATTTAAGGGAAGAAGGAATTTGGATGTTTGCCAGAGCAAACATCTTAGCCCAGATATCATCTATGAGGAGACCTGAATATGGCAGGTCACAAAAGATTCCCATTAAACCTGCTAAAACTTGAAGAGTTATTCTAAACCTAAATTTTGAAAACCTGGGCCCTATTCCAGGAAGCCGGTTTAGAAAACTCAGAGTGAAAAACGATACTCAGGGTTGAGTAACCCCGAACTGTCCAACTCAGAATATTCGGTTTCAGAAAGGCTGATAACAATTAGTTCAATCAACGCGGAGTTGCTTTAACCCCAAGTTAAACGCGCGCACGAGGATACATAAAGCCCTGATTAGTGGAGCACAGATTAAGCGAGTCACCATGGAGACGGAGGGAAAGAAGGCGCGGTCAATGTATTGTACAGCGCTTGAGGCCGAAATTCTGATGGCAGCATATGCTGATAACATGCAAATTTTGCGGAAAAAAAGTAACACAGCCACAGCTGCAAAACAAAGGGAGCATGCATGGCAAAACATAGCCGACAGAGTCAATGCGTGAGTGTTCATTTAAACATTGATCTAGGGATTTCCACCCATATAACACGTTATTTTATTTTATTTTATTTTTTATTTCATACATTTTATTTTGTGGTGTGATGTGAGCGCAGGTGCAACCCAACAGGCCCCAAACGTTCCTGGCAGCAAGTAAAAATGAAATATAAAAATATAGTCCAAACAGGTAAGGTGTAATTGTATTATGAGCCATAGTGCTTGGTCTGTTTGTCCCATGTAAATCAATTGCAGTTAGAGGCTACATTACTTTTCTTTCTGTAAGCACTTATTGAAATTATCTGAGCACATTACAAGTACATATTTGCTTACTCTGTATGCTCAAATGTGACCCGTTATAGCCAACAGAAAAAAAGCGGAGGCCCGAAAAACAGGTGGGGGTCCTCCACCACCACCACTCACAGAGGCTGAGCAGTTGGCTTCCACATTTGTGATAATGTTGGCAGCATCATATATGATCTTCACAGTGCAGAGAACACAAATTAGCATCCATTACTATAATGGAATAATTTGTTAGTTTGAAATGCTACAGGGAACTATGTACCTGTACATTAATGCTGTGGAAAGACTTCCTGTTCACATAGTCTCCTTCATTTACTGAAGGAGCAATGATTGGAATGTGAGTGCCATCTATACAGCCAATCACGCCTGGGAACCATGAAAATAAATGTAAAATTTAAGTAGTAGTTCAAATATCACCACATCATGAATTAAGTTTTGTTCATCCTGATACCTGCAATTTTGTGGCATCCCTCTTTGATAAATCTTGTGGGTCTATGACCGGGGAACACCACAAACGAGTACAGGAGACGTTTCAGTGCAACTGTAACATTCCTGACTGCCCGACAGACGGTAGCCTTGGAAACGTGCTCAGCGTCACCAATATTATATAGAAAGCTCCCGTTTGCAAAAAACCGAAGTGCAATACAAATAATATGTACAGAACTGAGAGGATGTCCGCGATGTGTCACATGAGCAATATTAGGCCTGAGGATGTTATCCAAATAAATTATAGATTGTGCTGAGAAACGGTAACGTTCACACAGAAAATCATCAGGAAATGATAAAATGTCCAAACGCGCTCTAATCACTCTCTCCCGGCGGAGAGCTCTGCGGAGAATTTGGGCTTCAACATCTACTGGCTCTTCAAGGAAGGGGCACGCCATGTCTGACACTTCCTACAGTCAGGTTTCCGACAAAGAGGCGGAGAAGGTCAGGGTTAGTTGAAGTAAACCTGCTAGGGGGCAGGTTAGCTTCACGGAGTGTGTCGTCATAGTAACTCACTCAGAATTAATCTAAACTCGCTTTGTGAAACCAAAAACCAGAGTTTTCGTTAACTCAGGGTATACTTACTCAGAGTTTGCACTAAACCGGCTTCCTGAAATAGGGCCCGGGTGTGCAAAAGCTGTTGAGACTTGCCCAAAAACTCTTTTTACTTTATCCCTAGTTAGGTACATTCAGTGCTAAACTTGTAATAGAAAAGAATAGCATTAGTAGTGTGAAAAAAACAGAAAAATCTGCTGATTAAACATATTTGATTCAGGTTTTAACACTCAATTTATGGTGTGACCAGTGACTTTTAAAAATGTAAGCAACAGACATTGTTTGTTGTTGTTTTAATGGGAATAAATGGTTTACATGATACTGACTTTAATCACAAAAACATGTACTACTGCATAACTAAATAGATCCATCTTATGATGTACATGTTTTTCCAGGTTTCTTGAACTACGCTCTTGGCAGGGATAAAAAGTCTTTCAAATGGCACAGCAAGCCCAAAAACATAGGAAAGAAAACATAGGAAAACACTTTTAGAAAAAGTCCATCATCCACATTCTGGAACACGTGTTTCAGTGTTTCCTGTTCATCAATAGGCTCTATGACAAAGAGGATTCCAATTTTGCTCACTAAAATATTTCAGAAAGCAAACACTTTCCATTAGATCACTTTTTCACATGACTGTACCACAACGGGAAGGTGACAAGTTATAGTAATCTGATTGCTCTAAAGTGAAGAAAGTCAAGTCAGTTGACATCACACGGTGAATTAGAGGCTGAGTAACGAGAGTGGAATAACAGCCCTCTAACTCAAGTTCGTTTTCACAGTGTAAATCATTCAGAACTTTAATGATGACGATGATGACTACTGTACACTGACCTCAAAGCCAGTGATTGCTATCTGGTGCATGGAGTCATTGACAGACTTAATGATGTCCAGCATGGTGGCTAAAGCCTCCTCCAACTCAGCCATCCCCTCACCGTTACTGCATTTTAACATCTCCTGTTAGACGGGAAAGTGGAAGTGGTTTAGAAAGATCAAGGGCACAAAATACAAACCAAAGAAAGAGAAGAACAGAGGAGCAAATAAACTTTATGTCAATCTTGATGTAGAATCATAGTTAATGACAAATTCCCTATCTTTAGGACCGCCTTCTTTTGTCAGTCCATATCAGAAATATAACCCTACTGTCTAACAGTGACGTGGAACAAAAATCACATGCACTTATCATTATTATTATTATTATTATTATTATTATTATTATTATTATCATCATCATTATTATTATTATTATTATTATTATTATTGTTATTGTTATTATTATTATTACTTATAGGGTCGATTCTTATATCTCCCTCTTATCAGGACATGCCAATGGCCCAATGAAAAAGCCATCAGATTATTCGAAATGCTACAACAGTTCCACATTGCTACATTGAACATGGCTAATATTTCACCCAACATTTGTTTAAGAAAATGGCAAATTTCTTGCCATAAATATAACAGTTCATATCATTTCTTGGGTTATGCGAATAGTATAATTATTTGGACTGAATTGACTGGATATCAATATTTCTAAAGTCCCAAAGAGGAGGAGAGGAGAAGGGGAGGAGAGAAGATGCAGGTGAAAGGCAGAATTAATAATAAACACAGACTGAGATAACAGGGCTATCACGTTGTGGATATCAGCTCATTTTCCAGGAACAGTTCCTCTAGTATTGAATAAACCATCACTCTGGTTGTGTCACAGGTTTCTTTTTCTTTATTTATTTTCCATTCTCACCAACAATTGACTCAATGGGAATTTTTTTTTTTTTTTACTTAAAATAAATGAAATCAATGACTTAGCAAGCTTCAGTGGTGATGAAGGCTTTTCTTTAGGTTCAGGATGAAATGTAAGTGACTAATAAAAGGTTTTTCATATTCTTGCTTCTGTTATATTTTATAAAAAGTAAAAATGTTTTTTTTTGGTTAGGCTGACCAAAAAAAGAAGAAAAATCAAATACTTAGTTGTTTAATTATCTTTTAAATTAAATTATTCATGGTAAATAGAGACTGGATATCTATTAGAAGCATGATAACTAGCCTAATAAATACAAAGAATAAAAAATAACATTAATGTACTGAACTAATTGGTTAGTTCCTTTTAAATTACATCTTATAACCACATAACACACCTTCAGCATGAGTTGGTATTTGGTGATCCTCTGGACAGGCTTCAGCAGGTAGGCATCCAGAGACAGTTTGTGATCCAGCTTCTTCTGGCATTCCTGTTCTCACAAACCAAATGTTGTTGATCAAGAAGTGGCACGTGAAGCCTCATCGAACTCTAACCTGTTACAGCTGCATTGTGAGGTTAAGTCACCAAACAGAACACCAACATTGTAGGTGCTGTGCTCTAAAGTCTTTCTCAGAGGCCAGTAGCATGAAGCATTACTGAGGGTTCAGTGAAACAACTTCAGGGTTCGGCCTAGTTTTTTAACAGATTTGTAAAGTTAGCTACCATCTCAGATTAGGTTAAGAAGAAGTTGTAGAAATCAACTAACAGTTGTAGTCACCTGAAATTGTGTGTGTGTGTGTGTGTGTGTGTGTGTGTGTGTGTGTGTGTGTGTGTGTGTGTGTGTGTGTGTGTGTGCGTGCGCGTATGTGTGTGTTTTACCTGAAAAAACAGGCTGTCCCCACACTGCCTCCAGAGGATTTCAGAGCGTGGTTTATTCTGACAATACTTTTCATACACCTGAAGCTCTTCTTTCTGAGAGCACAAACACATGTCCAAGTGAGAAGAGGGAAGGCTATTTGGTTTCTCAGTTTCTGTTCAATTCAATCTTTAGTTTTAAAAGTTTGCCACCTTTCTATGAATTTATATGAATATTAAAGGAACCCTCTAGGATATGAATCGAGACAACAAATTTGTTGTGCAAAAATAGAGTGAACATCTTTGTAATTTCGCATGTTATCTGAATAAAAACAACCGTACAACAATACAAAGTATTGGACTTTAAAACCTGGAGAAAAAGGTTCCAACTAAAAAACTAGACTTATGATAGATCTATGATAAATGGCTCACCTGAAGTCTCTGTGTATTAGTACTTTTAGAACTTCAAATCTGTAAGTTAAAGACTTGGCTCCTCCCCGACTTGGGAAATTAGATTATGTGTGCAGTAACTTCTCACTATTATGTAAATAGTTTTTTAACATAAAAACTTACAGCTTTGTGTGTTTTCTTAAGTCTCTGTTGATGGATTTCACACAAACCAAAGACAACACAATAAGTATGTCAATGCTAAGCATGAACAAATTCGATTCACAGTATCAGATCTCCCTGTTTCAAAGAATGGAAGGTCTGGTTTTACCTGTCTAATGATAACTAGATGACAAAAGATTATGGCTTTGAATAACTATCATTGCTCTATATTGTTGTTAAGTCTCAGCCCATGAATAGATCATCTGTGACAAAAATCTGCTTCTCCTTACTTTCTCTACATGCCCAGTGAAGTGCGAATTTGCGCCAGTAATCAAGACTCCTTGCCTGTTAGCCCGCAGACCTTTAATGAAGATCTCATTACTCTTTATCTGCCTATTTTTGAAGAATTGTCAAGTCTCGACCTTTAACTTCTTTTGTAAAAAAAAAAAAAAAATGGCTATCTCCATGCCACGTCTCAGCCTTAAAGACGTTTAAGGTTTACAACCTGAGGTCCTGGCAAGGAATTCATTTTCCAGACACCTGATTCTGGAGGGTGTCTATTTTCAGTTTCACCTGCAAAACCTTAAAGGTTTCATTAGTTCCTGTCCTCAGATCCTTCGGGTACCTTTTCTCATATTTCAAAGCAGCATTTGGTTCACTGGACTGAGGAGTTGATACTTGGAAACTGGAACAAATGTTTGCTCTGTCAATGTGTGAATTGTTGGCTGGACATTTTTTTTCACATTAAAGAACAACAAATATTGCTAGTGAGAGACATATTTTTTCCATTATGTCATTAGTTTCTCAGATATGGCAGGAAAAGTATTCAAGTGTCCCTGGTGTGGGTGCATTTAAAGTAAGAGCAAAATATATCATGTTATTCCTTGTACTGTTAAAAGTGCACTGTTATAGCCATGGAGAAAAAAGTAACCACTAACGTAAAGGAAGTACTAATATAAACCCTTTTACAGGTACTTGCGGGTATTTCTAAATACCCACTCTTTTCAGAAAACAGGTTCCAACCAGCTCTGGTTTCTCTGCACAGTTCTCCAGCTCCATGAGAAATGTCCTGCAGAAAATACATGAAAACAAAGTAAGAAAACAATACACATTGCATCCCAATTACTTAAAACTAATTAGGTGTATGCAAATTACATAATCTTTAGGTCTAGTTACTTTAGTCTTTTAATTAGATCTTAGTTAAGTTGGTAAATCTAACTAATCATCAAAGTGATCTGTTAAGAGATGTCGTACTACCATTGAATTCATGAAATAATAAAATCTCTCAGCATTTGATATGTTTTCTGTTTTCTACTGTCAGTAAAACATGAGATTTGCAAATTAGTGTATTCTGTTTTTAAATACATTTTACACATTTTCTCAGGTTTTGATATTTAAATAAATTCACAGAGATACATATACTGATATGAACCACACATGATTGCCTTAACAAGAAGCAATGGGGAGGTGTGGTTTGTGTGCAGTGCATGCTTTGACTTCCTGTTAGTCCAGTTTTTTAGAAATTCTTTAGGGAGAGCTTTTGGTTTAAAATTACAGGATTACCTGAGTGCAACCGGTATATCATTTAATAGTACAAACTGACAGCTATTTGAATGATGCACATTTGCCATCAAGTGAAATATGTTTCTCCAGGCAAAAGATACTTTAAGAGAAGGCACATTACCAGTCATCTGGTAATCCTTTAAAAGAGGAGTTGTTCATATATCACAGTTTTCTGTGATATATCTTTGCTGACATCAGTGTTTCCAAGTTATAGTTGTGTATATGTCGAGGCCAATGGCAAAATAAAGTAAATTCCACCTACTTGTTGTGAAATTCATATATCTCCGGCAGGTTTCCAAACAGCACATCTCTTTTGTTCTCCAGTGATGGTGGCATGAGGTGGCTAAGCTCAGAGTTATTCAGCTCTGCAAAATAACCCTGGGAATCAGGGTGAGAGGGAGGTTCAAAAAATGAAATAATAAAGAAACAACAGCGAAATGTAAAAATCAGTCAGTCTCACTTCAGAGACATCAGTATAAAAAAAACAAATACACTAAAAAAATACTTTTGCACTGCTCCTTTTTTGATTGAGAAACGAATTACATTTACTGCATTACATACCACAGCATTGTACAAGGGTGTAGTCACTTCTGCATTGCTTTTTCTTTACATTTTCTTTGCACTACTTTTGCAGTGGCAGGAAACTGAGAGAATGTCAGTCTAGATCCAATGTGTATGAAAACAATAGGTAAACTGTGTCTACCTAGAATGATCCTTTAACAGTTAAAGAACTTTTTAAAATTCTATAACAATTCTGGGAGATGATTAGAAGATTTAAGGACTGTTTACTGTAGTAGCTTTGTTCTCAAGATGTAAAACAGGTGCAATTCCAAGTAAGCAGTTCAGGTTGGCAGCTTTTTGGATGCAAATAAGCCACAACCATGTAAAATGTATACAAAGATCTTAGTCACTTGAAATACTATACCTCCATGATGCTTTGCAGCTCCTCAACATACAGCCTTTCTGTTTCAATTAGTTCAGTCATGATATGCCTGCAAACAGAAAAAACTTTTTTTTTTCTTATCACACTGACTAAACTAAAAAATAAGCACAGAGAGTCACTTGTGTTCACCAGTCTTCACATGTATTGTATGTATTTGCAGTCTGATGTTGATGCACTGAGTTAATTGCTATAAAATTAGTTATAGGTAGCCAATGTGGGCAGAGGGTAGATTTTTATTCAACTACACGATTTCTTGACATTCCATGGACTGTTTATGTCTACTCTCCTACAAGTCCATGCGTGTTGCATTTTAAAGATTGATCTGAAGTCAGTATTTAGAACAAGAGACACTGAGTAATCCATGACAGGAATCCAAAACATGTCTATGCCAAGTGGTATGAAAAAACTCCCAGACTTATCTGTTCTGTCATTGGTCTAGATTTACAGATTTGTGCTACAACAGCACAGGCCTCAGGAAAAGCCCTCAGACTGTAACTGAAGCACTTCCTATAACTTAGTTATATCTAAGAATGTGTAGGAGCACAATGGGCTAGACTTGTCTGCTCATTACCTGAATGTGTATGAATCCTATCTTACAACTTGCTCACAAGATAAGTACTGACTCTGATTTGTGCAATTTTACACATGACTTCTCCTCCCCCTGACATGCATAATTAAGTTATTTACAGCTGAAATAGCTATGTAAGGACATGTCTTGGGGTCAGTAACAAAAAAATTACATAAACATAAAATTAGTTTGGTTCAATTTGTGTTGTCTATTTGGAAATAATACATTTACAGTCTTTGTGTCATTTAAAACCTACTACTACTATCACCATCTATCCTCCTCCCACTTCAGATGACACACTCCCATCTCTCAAGCTCTCTTTGTCGCACTGAAGCTTCCAAGGCAAACAGTGCACACACTTAAAGCCATCCTCTGCTGAACAGTTCAAGAAAATCCGAAAGGAAGAAGACAACAGAAAAAGCTGATGAACAGAAATAAATCGTAGAAAAACAAGAAACACAAAATCAGTTGGAAAGCGTGAGGAAGATAAAGTTCGACGGGTATGTGGATTCTTGCTTGAGTGATCTGGTAAGTCAGGAACAGTGTGTATGTGAGCTTGCTTGCTGACTGGCATGTGTAATAGCAGAATAGTGTCAAGGATACAGGTATCAGGTTGTAGTAGTTAACTCAGAGAGGTGGAGAAAGTACAACAAAGCTCAATGTGTAAAGTAAATACAGGCAAATACTACACAGCAAAATCTCCAGTGTTAAATTAACACTAGAGAGTGTCTATATGGGTCCACACCTCTGAGTGTTAAATACAACACTGGTGAGTGTTAAATTAACACTTTTGACAGTGTTATATGTTTAAAAGTAACCTAGTCAGTTTAGAAGATTAACAATGGCTAACACTGAGCAGTGCTGATTTTCTAACACTGGAAAATAACTCAAAATGTTAGAAATATTCCAGTGTTAGAAAATCAGCACTGCTCAGTGTTAGCCATTGTTAATCTTCTAAACTGACTAGGTTACTTTTAAACATATAACACTGTCAAAAGTGTTAATTTAACACTCAACAGTGTTGTATTTAACACTCAGAGGAGTGGACCCATATAGACACTCTCTAGTGTTAATTTAACACTGGAGATTTTGCTGTGTACTAGAACTCAAAACACCACAGAAAAAAAGCACAAATTGTGCTGTATTGTACAATTTACAGTAAACATCACCTAGAATACTGATATCTGTAACTTATAATAGCTTTAAATTGGTATCAATTTACAGAAGCATCTACTTCCACAACTTTTGGTATTTGGTGTCAGGGCTCTGTGTGCGGGCAGGCAGAAGTGAGGATCCAAATGCAGGACTCGGACACTGAATGCAACTCAAAGACCACAGCTTTATTACTGGCGCAAAACAAAACATGAATCAAACTGAGATTGCTAACACAAGAACACACAGGTGATTCTGAGGGTACGACGCAACACTGACACAAAGCAACACGGGGCTTAAATACACTGAGGCATAGTCAGAGAATGGAAAACAAGAGGGAGACATAGCTGGGAAAGATTAGGGCTAACGAGACACGGGGAGCGAAGCTTGACACACTGACATAAGACATAGCCCTTCAAAATAAAACAGGGAACAACTCACAAAGATGCAGACACAGAACTAGACCTATACTAACCATGGGACACAAAACCTAAGAACTAAACCCTAGACCAGAATAAACTGACACAGATTTGTAATAATAATCAAAACAGGATAACTAAAGAATCAGACATAAATCACAATACAGAACAATACCAAAAAACAAGAAACTGAAAATACTGGGTCAACATGACCCATAACCGTGACATTTGGCTTTGCTTTATGTTCAGCAGGTCAGCTGTGTGAAGTAACAAATTTATCAAAAGTAAGAATGTGGATTCATTTCCCCCTTTGTTTCTACATAACTGCAAGGATGATGATCCCAATAGAGGCAGGCAATCACAACTTATCTAACTTTATGTACCGTATTTCCCGGACTACAAAGCGCACCTGAATATTAGCCGCACAAGCTCAAATCAGGGGAAAATCCTGTTTTGTAAATACATTAGCCGCACCTGACTAAAAGCCGCAGGTGTTTCAATGTTGACTTATCATATGTAAGAGAATATGCACAAAGGGAATTGTCAGGAAAGAGATGGCTGTTTGGAGACATCACTTTTATTAATATTTTGAAAAACAAGTTATGGGTACATATTTGCATAACTTTTTAGGTATATGTACAAGTAGCAGTAATTACAAGTATGAAACATGTACTGTGCTTCATAAATGAATAACAAATGTAGTACATAACAATAACCTACAGCACACCAGAAAAGTAGATTCGGACTACCTTTTAGGCTCAGGTGCAGTGACACAGCTTTAACAGGAAGAAAAGTCAGTCATTCACCACCATCTTCCTGCGCACTAAAACCACCCAAGTCCTCTTCTCCAGTGTTGGATACGAACAGGCTCAGGATGGCTACGTCATCCACTCTCAGCTTCTTTCCTTCGTTGTCACTTTCAAAACCAAACAAATTGATGGGCTCAAAATGTGGTCATAAATATTTTGTACTTGTAAATCAGTTTTGTATGTGTAAAAAGAATTTGTGTGTGTGTAAAAAAAGATTTGTATGTGTAAAAAGAATTTGTGTGTGCGTAAAAAAGATTTGTGTGTGGACTTAGCCAAAAAAAACCCTGCAAGTTACAAGTACGAATTTTGACCCTATTTTTCTTCCTTCCATCTGATTGATCAATGTCATGTCAATCACAAATGTAACAATCCAATCAGAGAACAGATGGGTTTGGCTGTCGGAGGGGCGCTTTTTTTGAACTGCAGGTGCCCTTTTACATGCCAAACCAGTGTTTTCCTTCATCATCATGAAGGAAAACAGTCTGTGGTCGTCCAAGTTTGGTGATTTTTGTGTCACAGGTCTACGTGTTTAATACAGGGACTTCCACAGCCTTTTCAACAGCGCTGTGGACCGCGGGGGGGCGGGCAGTGTTTTGGAAATGACAGTCTTCATCACAAAGCTTTCTTCGTTATGAATTAGCATACATATTTTTATTGAACATTTGAAGAACTAGCAAAAAAAACCAAAAAAAACCAAACTCTTGTAGAGGACATAAAGTCAGAGATAGAAAAGACAAGGAGCAGGTGCATCTAGTACAGGTAGAGCTGCTGCAAAAACCCACAGAGCCCAGCAGCCAGCGTAACAAATTCTGGATCCTTTGCTTTTAGTTAGCAGTTAGCATTAGCAGCACATCCTGCGTCCGATGTGAAAGGACTTTTATGCTGCGCACTGCGACTCACAGCAATGGTCCTGGGTCAGCCCTGACTTTGTGTTAAACTAATCCTAAAATAATAATGGTATTTCTAACCACTGACATACCACAACTTTTTCCTTTCAACAGCTACTGAAAGTTAGGGGACCTAACTGCTATCCGATATTTATATAGCGATCCTCCAGCTTCAAACGGTATTACCCTTCAAGGACCTGGGCCCTATTTCAGGAAGCCGGTTTAGAAAACTCAGAGTGAAAAACGATACTCAGGGTTGAGTAACCCCGAACTGTCCAACTCGGAATATTCGGTTTCAGAAAGGCTGATAACAATTAGTTCAATCAACGCGGAGTTGCTTTAACCCCAAGTTAAACGCGCGCACGAGGATACATAAAGCCCTGATTAGTGGAGCACAGATTAAGCGAGTCACCATGGAGACGGAGGGAAAGAAGGCGCGGTCAATGTATTTTACAGCGCTTGAGGCCGAAATTCTGATGGCAGCATATGCCGATAACATGCAAATTTTGCGGAAAAAAAGTAACACAGCCTCAGCTGCAAAAGAAAGGGAGCATGCATGGCAAAACATAGCCGACAGAGTCAATGCGTGAGTGTTAATATAAACATTGATCTAGGGATTTCCACCCATATAACACGTTATTTTATTTTATTTTATTTTATTTTTTAATTTATACATTTGATTTTGTGATGTGATGTGAGCGCAGGTGCAACCCAACAGGCCCCAAACGTTCCTGGCAGCAAGTAAAAATGAAATGTAAAAATATAGTCCAAACAGGTAAGGTGTAATTGTATTATGAGCCATAGTGCTTGGTCTGTTTGTCCGATGTAAACCAATTGCAGTTAGAGGCTACATTAATTTTCTTTCTGTAAGCACTTATTGAAATTATCTGAGCACATTACAAGTACATATTTGCTTACTCTGTATGCTCAAATGTGACCCGTTATAGCCAACAGAAAAAAAGCGGAGGCCCGAAAAACAGGTGGGGGTCCTCCACCACCACCACTCACAGAGGCTGAGCAGTTGGCTTCCACATTTGTGATAATGTTGGCAGCATCACATATGATCTTCACAGTGCAGAGAACACAAATTAGCATCCATTACTATAATGGAATAATTTGTTAGTTTGAAATGCTACAGGGAACTATGTACCTGTACATTAATGCTGTGGAAAGACTTCCTGTTCACATAGTCTCCTTCATTTACTGAAGGAGCAATGATTGGAATGTGAGTGCCATCTATACAGCCAATCACGCCTGGGAACCGTGAGAATAAATGTAAAATTTAAGTAGTAGTTCAAGTATCACCACATCATGAATTAAGTTTTGTTCATCCTGATACCTGCAATTTTGTGGCATCCCTCTTTGATAAATCTTGTGGGTCTATGACCGGGGAACACCACAAACGAGTACAGGAGACGTTTCAGTGCAACTGTAACATTCCTGACTGCCCGACAGACGGTAGCCTTGGAAACGTGCTCAGCGTCACCAATATTATACAGAAAGCTCCCGTTTGCAAAAAAAAACGAAGTGCAATACAAATAATATGTACAGAACTGAGAGAATGTCCGCGATGTGTCACATGAGCAATATTAGGCCTGAGGATGTTATTCAAATAAATTATAGATTGTGCTGAAAAACGGTAACGTTCACACAGAAAATCATCAGGAAATGATAAAATGTCCGAACGCGCTCTAATCACTCTCTCCCGGCGGAGAGCTCTGCAGAGAATTTGGGCTTCAACATCTACTGGCTCTTCAAGGAAGGGGCACGCCATGTCTGACACTTCCTACAGTCAGATTTACGACAAAGAGGCAGAGAAAGTTAGGGTTAGTTGAAGTAAACCTGCTAGGGGGCAGGTTAGCTTCACGGAGTGTGTCGTCATAGTAACTCGCTTGGGATTAATCTAAACTCGCTTTGTGAAACCGAAAACCCAGAGTTTTCGTTAACTCAGGGTATACTTACTCAGAGTTTGCACTAAACCGGCTTCCTGAAATAGGGCCCTGCAGTTCAAAAAAGCGCCCCTCCGACAGCCAAACCCATCTGTTCTCTGATTGGATTGTTACATTTGTGATTGACATGACATTGACCAATCAGATGAAAGAAAGAAAAATAGGGTCAAAATTCATACTTGTAACTTGCAGGGTTTTTTTTGGCTAAGTCCACACACAAATCTTTTTTACACACACAAATCTTTTTTATGCACACACAAATTCTTTTTACACATACAAAACTGATTTACAAGTACAAAATATTTATGACCACATTTTGAGCCCATACAAATCCTCGTTGTCAGTGTCAGAGTCGAACACCCTCAGAAGGGCCGTGGCGGTGTCCTCCTCTCCATCATGCAGCAGTCCAGCCCTTCGAAATCTGTTGGTGATCATGGATGTTTTCACACTTTTCCACGCTGTCAGATTCCACTGGTGGAGTTGAGCATAACTTGCTTTTCGCAAGTTTATCGCTGCTCATCATCCACGCCTCCTGCTGAACGCGTAGCGCTACTTTGAAGTTTGTTTTTCGCGCTATTTCGTACGGCCAAGAGTGGTATGTTGTGACCAACATACCACTCTTGAACCCCGATACTGTGTGTCTGATCACATGCCCTTCTGCCAGGCAACGTAGTGCCGTACAACAGCGGAACAAACAAAACAAATCCTCTTACGATATGACAAAAATCATGGACAATCCATAGAAAAGCCGCACCTGACTAAAAGCCGCAGGGTTCAAAGCTTGTGCAAAAAGTAGCAGCTTATAGCCCGACAATTACGGTACTTATTTAATTCTGAAATTAAACACCAAATTTCAATTTTAGGTGTCATTCACATCACCTTTAATGACGGACCTCAGTTCAAAAAGCTTCAAATGTTTGCCTTTTAAATAAGAAAATATGGGAAATGGAAATCTGACAAAATCTAACAAAAGCACAGCACTGAACTGACTATTAAGCTAGGTTGAATTAACAAGTTTTGAGTGCATATGGAAAAAAATGGACATGGTCTACAATATAACACATCCCCTGGATCATATAAGTTTGATGCGGCCCTCACATTGCTGATAAACATAAAAAAACAAGGCCAGCCTTTTGCTTTATTTTGTTTGTCCTTGTGCACCTTCAAAAACAAGCACACCTTCATTTATCTGTAAAACTGAATATATGTACCACTGTGTGCTCACCTGTTACAGATGTAATCTGGAGTCTGTACACCAACCCTCTATTGCTATAAATCATTTGCTTAAATTCAAAACGCCTCATTTACAAGGCCAGCAGTGTTTGTGAGAAATAGTCAAACACATTTATGAGCAGTAGTCTACAGACATTTTCACAGAACACACTGACGTTTGACTTTTGAAAAAAGTTAAAGATGTGACCACCAGTATATACAAAGATACTGAGTCATTATTAAAAATTTGTGCAGTAAAGACTCCAGTTCTTGTTCCTGTAATTCTAGCAGGTTGAAAAAGTTGCATTTCCCAGCACAAAAAAGGTAATGGGAGAAAACCCTCTCAATGACTTGGTTTCAAACAGCAACACCAGAGCATTAATATCTACTGATATCTAGAATTATGGCATCTATAAGTATGTAATAACTTTCAGAACAGAAGCTGAGGGAGACTTGAATTAGTATTATAGCTATTATGATTAAAATCCCTAGCCCTTTTCTTCTTGAAAATGAACATGAAAGATATGCTAGCAATGGAAATACGATCCAACATAGGCCCCAAACTGGGGTTTTTTTTTTAGATAAGATTATCTGTTAACAAAAGTTTGCCTGTTGAACTATTTTTTTGAACATTTCAAAGCTCAAGGACTTCAGTTAGCCATTAATATTATCTGACCTTTTCCAAATTTGAGGGTCATTCTACAGACATGGTTTCATTTTATGTATTCAGGTTTATCCCTTATTTGAAGATTTCTTCCAAGTTAACGTTTTGAATGTCTAATTATTTCCTGTAGCACCATTTAAATATATGAAAATGCACAAATTACTGCTTGATGAGCCCTCATGTACAAAGGTATTAGATAATATCATGGTACATTGTTATCACGAGACCATAGGATGTCAGCACTTCAGTTTTCTCATCCTGACTGAATAAGGTAAAAATATGCTGCAGCGAAAATATGTGTTTACACTGTTATGTAGCAACATTCACAGACGTCAGCAGCTTCACTGCTGAGGGGCTGTGTTGGACTAAACCCCCTCTATTATAGGTCTTTGTGCTGGTTCGGCAATTACATTCAGTGTGTTGTTTGCAGAGTGAATCAGTTAGCCAGTGTTGTTAACAAGCGATTTATTATATACACTGACAATTCTTGTGTATTTACATGGGAAAATCTGATTGTACAATGCCAGATAAAATATAGTGAAAAATATCTCTGACCCTTCACGACCTCTGAAATTTTGACCAGCAATAATAGAAATCACATAAGAATGAAAGACTTCAATGGAAATGAGAGCGAGAGCAAGGGGAAGGATGCCGTTTATGGTTGCTTTATGAGCAGCCATGTGCAATTGAGGTCATTAATAAACCAGTCAGTTGTGCTCAGTTAATTTGTGATAAGACTTACTTTATCTATTTAACACTGTAGTTTATTTTACTGAGTTGTACAGTAGTTGTTATGCTACAACTAGGGCACTTCATGAAGCTACTGATGTGACGGTCTTAGATAGTAATTTCTGAGCTTGTGCAATGATAAACATCCTTTTTTTTTAGAACTGCACAGTTGTTACATTTTTTTTAAAAATTCCAGGTATTACTGAAATACTATTAGCACAATCAAGTCCAATCAACTCAGTCAAATCAGTTGGCAAAAAGCACTTTGTGTCTGAGTGAACAACTTTAACCAAGTTGAATTAAGAAAAAAAATTGTTAAGTGCCATTCCTACTGTTTTTATTTCATTTGCCAAGAAATTATCTTTACACAAGTCATGTAAGTAAATTCTAATCAATTAGCAACTGTCACCTAAATATTGGCCTTTTAAATGCAGAGTCACGACTCAAATGGAACTGGGAGCTTGTTGTCACATAAGGATGTATAAATGCCGAGTGTGCTAGAAGGTTTCATGCTAGAGTATAGAAATGCCATTTGAAATTTTGAAGAGACGTGAGTGTGTAGCCAACTGAAAACACATTACAATTTACATGATAATGTTAAATGCTTAGGAACAGTTACAGCCAATAGTAATGAAAGGTATTAGTCATATCAAGAGGAATGAAACTGAAGCCATAATATCTCATGCTCAATCATCAAGGTAAGGAAATCCTGGAAAGTTGACGTGGTTCAACTAGTTCATAGTGTTTTCTGTGGGAGAAACATTTCGTCACTCAACCAAGTGACTTCCTGAGTCTTGGCCAGTTTACAGTTATAAAAAGTATGTTTGTATAATGATTGAAATAATTTCCATTGCCTAACAATGAGCGGTGAGGTCAGTTTCTGTCATTATCATGCAAATTGACATGATTGATATCCATGAGCGTTATTCACAACGGTTTGGAGAATGGCTACAATCGCTATGAAAGCATCAACCACTGCGGACGTACTCCCATGCAGTCCAACATCCCAAATGCAATTGTGGACGTGGCTGATATATCCGTCTGATTGGTATCCTAATTGGTTGACAAGTGGGCTATAGCCCACCTTGAAAAAAGAGATAAAAGATTACAAAATACAATGTTAAAACCGCAGATAGTGACTGTAGTACACACTTCATAGTTTTTAACACTATGTTTCACTTTGTTTCTCATTGTATGTTATAACTTCACATGCCTTACATGCTGGCTAATGGTCCAACAACTGAAGGAAGAGGGTCCAAGAAACTAGTTGTACCAGATACTGTCATGGTCCTGAGTCTGACGACTCAGTGTTTTGTGTTTCTTTATATTATTCTATGTTCTTGTTTATTCTGTTATGTCTTTTGTTTAGGTTTGCTATGTGTTAGGGTTTTGTTTTATGCCAGCCTGTGTTCCCTCTGTCTGTATTTTATAATTTATAGTAAATGTCCATATATATATATATATCCACACCTTACACATTATGTAAGGTGTGGACATTTACTATAAATTCTTTACTATAGATTCTAAATACACAATACACCAACCACAGCACTAAATGTCGTCACTATCACTGGATTAAAAACGAGCATTCAATCACAATCACAGCGGATTTTCTGTAGTAACATTGTGATAAGAAACATGCCTATCCAGGTGCTAACACTGTAATACTACAGAAAAAACAACTTCAGGACCCCAAATAAACTGCATCGGAACACCTTTTGATACAAAACTTACTTCAAGGAAAGTTTAATGATATCAGCGCAAAACCACGTCGTGAAATCTGAATGCTTCCACATGTGTAAAAACCATACGCTCACGCCCTCGTCGCAAACATATCCAAAATAAATATAGAAAACAATAATGAGCAGCTGTAAAAGAACGTGTGCAAAATCCACGTGGTGTTGACGCCTAACCATTTTAACATTTTAACTATGTTTAACTACAGACGCACAACTAAGGAAGTTCCTAACTGCCAGCTGACTGATCCGGTTAGGCTGCAAGTTTTCAAGCAGGTGGAGCGGCTGCGTGCACTACAGCTCATGATACTTTACAATTTGTTAGAGCTGCGTTTTTACCCGTGTCCATTCAATAATATTGTTTATGCACAATACTTCAAAAATGTTGTTTTCAGTTTTTCATAAAGTCCGAACATACTCTGAGTGGCAGATCTTCCATAGGTGCACATTTTTACATTGTCTTTTATTGGGAACTGTGGTATATTTTATGCAAAAAAACAATATTGAAGACAACTTTACAATTAAACTGATTTTGACTATTGAACTGCCAAGGAACTGCAAGGATACTCTGCATAATTATACTATGGAACAGAATATATGCACATATAAAGTTTTATCTTAGTCTTGTTTTTCTCTTTTTTTTTTCAGGTGTCATGTGGCCTGAGGACATTCAGACATTAAAGTCGTGGGATGGAAGTTGAACTAACTGGAAACTTTAAATAGTCAAAAGAGAAGTAGCATGTTAGACTTTTTGGAAGTGATGGTTGACACAGCTTGAACCAACACTAGTTAGTTACAGCTTGCAACCAAGGAAGCAGAACTTTTTTTTTACACAGGAGAGAAAGATCAGTAATAGAGCAACCACACTGGACTTCATCATGAGGAAAAGGAACCAGTTTGAAGGACAAGTGAAAGAAAGAAAGGAAAGATGCTGAAGAGAATATTATTAGATGGGGCATATATTGTTTGTGTTCAGCTGAAATAAGCAGTAATCAAGATGTTTGTGAACTTCCGTCGAATCCACAAGTGCCAGTGTTTGCAACTGCTGACCACAGGTCTTCTGCTTTGTATGGTGATGGTTTACTGGGAAGAGCTGGACCATCATGCAGTCAGCCACGTGAGATCCTTCACCCACCGGTACTTGTTCAACAGCTATGATTTTCTCAATTCTTCTTTTGCTATCAACTCCAATCATCATTACAGAAAGGGTGGTTCTAACAGGGTATTTGGTGGATTTGTGAACTATTCATACCTCATCAACCACCCAGAGAAATGCAAAGGGGAAAATGGGAAGAGTTTAAATGATGTTTTTCTGCTGTTATTTGTAAAATCATCACCAGAGAACTTTGAGCGGCGCCGAGCCATCAGGGACACATGGGGAAACGAGAGCTTTGTTTGGGCAGAACTGGGGGTGAATATGAGGTTGGTGTTCGCCATTGGCATTCATCCATATGTCGAACAGAGATATAAGGTCCAGACTGTACTGCTGAAGGAGGACAAGGTCTATGGAGATCTGATCCAGCAGAACTTTGTAGACACATTTTATAACCTGACTACCAAACTGATCCAGCAGTTCCACTGGAGGCACATATATTGCCCTCAGGCACGCTTCGTCATGTCTGCGGATGATGACATCTTTGTCCATATGCGTAATTTGGTAAAGTATTTACAGGATATTCTCAGGAGTCAATCAGGAGCTAAAGACCTATGGGTGGGGCATGTCCACAGGGGATCACCTCCAGTTCGCTATAAATACAGTAAATACCACATTCCCTATGATCTGTATCCCTGGCCATCCTACCCAGACTACACTGCTGGAGCAGGGTATGTGGTTTCAGGGGATGTAGCTGCTAAAATTTACCAGGCGACTCTGCTGCTGAACTCCTCTATGTACATTGACGATGTCTTTATGGGAATCTGTGCCAAGACCATGGGGGTCTCTCCCCAGGAGCATGTTTACTTTTCAGGGGAGGGCAAGGCTCCTTACCACCCCTGCATTTATGACCACATGATCACATCACACGATCATATCTCTGACATGCGCTCACTGTGGCGGTCAGCAACAGAATCTAGAGAGAACAGCAGCACCAGGGGAATACTAGGTAACCTTTATTGCACAGCAGTGAGAGTGATGCTACTATGTCTGCCACATTATCAGAACACTTATTCCTGTAGTGCTGCTTTTACATGAATACTCGTTGTGGGTCTCAAACACTGTTATAAACAATGTTACCTAACAGCACTAGTCTGACACATTTCACCTTTGCCGTTGTGTGCTGTCTTGTAATGAAATGAAGATCTATTAAGAAATTAAATTCATTCAAAATTCATGTCCAGATGCATCAGGCTTCACTGATGTGCAGCTTCCCTTTGCGTTCCCTTAATTTTTTTTATGTTACTTTCCTCAGTAGTTTACTAAAGCACTTATCAACGAAATAACTTTTCCCTTTGTCTTCTCCATAAATTAGTGGTAGCAAACATCAAAATTGTTGACTTAAGTAGCCTTGGATTATTCTTCTGTGTTGGGGCAATTGATAGTTTTGCCTTTTAATTATTTATAGATAAGACAAGGGTATCAGGATAACTCTGAAATTTAAACCCAGACATATTAACGATGCAGCTGGCAAGTGAGAGGATAACTGGACCAACTTGATTTTTGTTGGAAAACACTGTTTTTTGTGATGCTGTGATTATTACTTTGATGCATATGTATAATAATTAACTGTCATAGAGCCAATCAAGTGTGTCACACATTAGGGCCTGCCAGATTGTGCTAAATTATGACGAACTTGTGTAATTCTGCTGTAGCCTGCATTTTCAGTGTAGCCACGTCAGGACTTCTGCTAATTTATATTTTTGCCTTCTTAACTGCATTCCTTCTTTCACTCTTAATAACTTCATTGCACTCACCTGACTTCCTGTATATTGTTAAACTGTGTATTCTATAAATAAGCTCCAGTGAAACTGTAATGTCTAAAGATTAAGTTAGTTTAATTTATTGATCACTCTGTTTAGGTTAGTCAGCTAGACCCATGAAGCTTTTCATGTGTAACTGTCAGAAGCCAAAACAAATAACCAACCCATAATGTAGTTGGACAGATTTATGAGCAAGGCTTTGACTTTTGAATAGCAATTACCTCATTTTCTTTCTGATTTTGTTTTGGATTTACAAGTGTGATTACAACGATTCACCTGTTGAAATACTTACTTCTGGTTCAATCTGCAGGTTTCACAATATCTCGAAATCTGCAGATTGCATAGTTTTACGGTGTCTGAAAACTGTTCAGACACCTTTAGATAGTTGAGCAACACCTAAGCAAATCATCGATCCAACCATTTTTTAAGCTCTTATACAATTTATAGTTGCTTTATTTATTCCAGCTGTCATTACCCTAATCTATCACAGGGTTACCAAAGCAAAACATTTAACCACAATCTCACAATGCCTTTTTTGTATGTGGAGTAAGTCTATTTGATTACATGCACACTGAAAAATGAAGCTAAGATGGTATGTAAGTAATGTGACGTCTAAGTGTCCACTCCGAGCAGGAGTATTTGACACCTCAGGAGTGAGATTGAAAAAGTCTGCAGTAAACCTGTCTCTGATATACTGACCCCAAACTGACTTGTCTGTGCCAAGTACATTATTCCAAAATGCCTAGCCTTTACCTGTGCACTCAATGCCAAACATTTCACATTAATTTTGGGCAACAAAGGGTGTTTTAGTTTAAGTTATTTCTGGTTGAAATTACACATTGATGGTTCTAATCCCAGCCGAAAAATCTCATTATAATTTTATGGATTTCATAGTGTGATAAAAGGAGAGACTGCATTCTTTTCTATAATACTGTTTGATCTTTTTTTAAATTCTGAAATTGAATGCTGTTGTAATTTTTGTGTGACATTTCTTTGAATGTATCAATTTTGTTAATAGAATTTTTGCTTAAATAAAAAAAAAAAACAATAGTTCAGAATCAGTTTCACATAGGATCTACTTATTATTTTACTTGAACCTAGATAATGTATCTACTCATAAGGCTAGCATAAGTGAGGTGGTAAGAAATTAAATAAAATCCAACACCAACAAAACTTCATTGTGGACCTTTTACATCCCATTACCTGCTCTTTCTTATTTGACATGTGTTTGTCTTGCTGTATCAAAGTTTAAGTTTACTTATCTATTGCCTGAAGAAGGAAAGTTTAAGGTACATATTAGTTAACCACATAGGAACAATTATGGTCACATCAGTTAGGGTTAGTACCACTAGTTTGTTTACAAGTAAATCAATGTTTCAAGAGGTCAAGACACATATTGGATTGAGAAATGACATTTTTAAAGATTGAAAGGATATGTGGATATATATTGTTTGTTAAGTATTATGAGGACTTATCTGGGCGTTAACTGTTTTTCTACCATGTCAGAAATACTTGCACTATCCTTGGGAAGAGTATAGTACACTGCATAAAATTATGCCATAAAATAAACTGCAGCTGTAAAAGATGTGCTTTTGTTATAATCGCAGGAATACGACATTATCCCCCCTTACCTGCGTCTGTTGGATAGACTTTCCTCAGTCTCATTTGTCACAACAACATGTGTGGAGCCTCCTTGGCTTTCTTCATGCATGACCTCAATCTGTAACACACAAATATATGCACAAGTGGCTTTAAATGAATCAGTTCTTTTGTTTTTATAGCACTGTGTTTTACAAGAAAAAATCTCCAAATACCTTCCAATATCAGAGAGAAAATCTCACTGAGCTTACATACCCTTATGAGCATCAGTGTCGAGGAAAACTCCTTTTAACAGTAAAATATCTTTGCTATAGGAAGGATCAGATATCTGCCAACATTATACAAAAACAGCATTCGTGTCTGGCGTATGATTGATTTAAATTTTTCAGAAGAATATCTACCAGCATTATTGTTTTTTTTTTCTTCTGAAAAAAAAAAATGGTTTCAAAGAGGGATGAGTGTTTGACCAAGTATGCTGAAAACTCCACGACTTCATTAAACTGACTGTGTGACATGTAACATGACCAGAAGAGTTTGTGCTCTTTTGGCATCAGGCCTCCAGGAAGCTTGAGTCACAAAATAAATTATACGAGTGCACAGTCAACCACCAAATTGGCATACACTTTTGGACTGAGTATTAAAATGTGTGACCAGTCAACCCCTCTGCCCTCTACTGGTGGGAATAAAGAAGATGATGAAGTAGATCCATTCACATATCTCATGTTTTCTTTCACTCAAAATACTAAAAGTCATAAAAATAAATAAAAAAACTATGAAATAAAGGTGTTAATATAGACAATCCAGGGGCCTCTGTGAGGCAGCAGTACCGACTACTGAACAACTGTGCTTCCTATGTGCATCCATGAATAACTGGTAAGTTTCTGAAAGTAGAGCCTTTCTTAGCCAATAAAAATAGTTTGGGTCCATCAGTTTTGTTGTGTTTGTTGTTACCACCACATTTCAGAGTGAAATGAAATGTAATTCAATGGAAATGAGGTCAAAGACAGATGAACAGGACTTTAAATGTGTTTTACTGTTTCAGTGAGATTTAAAAGTGTAGCCTAAGGACATTACCTTGATTCCTCCCTTTGCCTTCCTTATGTTCTTCTTCTTGTTGAGATCAGCTTCAGCCTGCTGTTTGTTAGAATTATCGGAAGCTCTGCGAGCAAGAGCTGAAACAAGATGACAGCACGCTGGTAACTTTGATCCTTTCTTTCTTCAAAGTTTGTGTGTTTTCTTGTTTGTAGTCTTTGCATTACTTCAGATTAATCTAACTGTTGTAGAGTCTTGCAAAAGCTTACAGTTAAGACAAAAACCAAAAGAACATATCTTCATTTAAATTAGCTGAAAACACAAAGATCAAATTACGCTGTTGGCCTCCTGCAGTCCTGGGGGTGTTCTTCACTGAGGGCCGTTTGGGGGAGGATTCAGGCCGTGGAGCAACAGGCTGGATGGGCCTTGTCTGTTTAGCTGACAGTCTCTTCAGACTGAGATGCCGCTTTTCAAACATCTCCTGAACATCTTCCAGTCTCTTTAGCGCCTTCAGTACACTACCCTGCGAGTAAAAAGCTATACATCTACCTTTGTCCTCATCATTTTTGCAACAGAACATCTTTCAAAGTATTATGTTTGTGGACTGTACCTTGATATCCTCTGACAAGACAACCTCATACTGATTGTGCAGGTTCCTCAGTTCAGTCAGTTGGTTCTTTTCTGCTGACTCCAGAAAATGTTCGATGTCTGTCAGTGCTGACTCTGCCCCTTCCTGTGACTGACACTTATCCACAGCCTGGGATGCCAGCAAGTAGATCCCAGACTCACACCATTGGTTAACCTGCACACAACATCTAATGACATCAGCAAATAGCCAAGAATTCAGTTTTAGAAAACATAATCATCCCTTCACATATGGTGTCACAGTGTAAGAGTCCTGTATTTGGGTAGTAGGAGGAAAATACTGCAAGTAAAATCCCAGTTGGGTCTGTAGAAACTTGTTATGCAGGTAATAAAATCCTCGATTGTTGAGTTATGTCAAGTTGTCAGTCTTCTAATATCTTTAATATCTTTATCTTTAAAAAGATTATTTGGTCAAACCGATGGTGAGTGCTCTTGTACGATAAGATTAGAATAGATTTAGATTTTCATATTTAAACACAATGACTGCAATAGTTGGTCTTGTGGCAACCGGGAGAACTGAAGCCACGGTGATGAGCGTGTTAATGACGGTTTATTTGAATATGTCTACAGCTGCAGTGTGGACAGATGGCCCAGTCAAAACAATGATCCGTCCACACCTTACTCAAACAGAAAAACAACCATCAGCTCTTTTTTTGGAAGAGTCACATTACACCAGTCGAGTCACAGGTGTAATGTAGAACACATATTATGTAATTGTAGATTTATCTAATCAAATAGTAGTCCAAGCAGTTTTCAACTCATTTTAAAATATCGAAACAGTTGAACCAAATTTGGAATTAAAGCTGTGCTCAGCAGCACATTTCACTAAGAACATTGAGTAAAAAATAATATTTACATTATATTTAGGTGCCAGAGACTCAAGATTAAACAACTTTAACTCAATGCTTGCGCCATCTGCTGGATGCAAATAGAGGCCGTGACATTCTAAGATGTAAATATGTCAGTGTGATTTTACAACATGTCCCACTGTCTGGACATTTTGGTCCAGAATTATCTAATGAAAAGATTAAAAAAACAACAACCAAAGAACAGATTCATCACATTTCATCTGGCTTGTGTTAAGTCAAACTTTTGGATTTGTAGCCATCTGTAAATGTACACGACTCACATGGTATCCTTACCTTATCTATGCCCTGGTGTATCTGCAGAGATTTGGACAAAATATCTGTCTTTTTCTTGACCTCATTGCTGAAGTCGTCACAGACACGACGGAGCTCGACACATTTGGGTCTGATGGAGTCCACAGCATAGTGATTGCTCTGAATCAGCTGGTCACCATGCAGTGCGTGAAGTTGTGCCTTTTCCAGTGTGGCCTGGAAGAAAATCAATTAAATATGATACATTAAGCTGTGCAAACAAAAGCTTCAGGGTATCCACACTCAACTGTGTAACTCTACAACGCTACTAAAGTGATTCATGATGATTGCTTTAACAAGAAACCAAATTACTTGTAATGATTCGATATTATTAAATGATTATGTGCTATTGTGTGTGTAACTGTGCCATTACAAACCTGAGCTTTCTCCTCCAGTGTTTTTAGCTCCTTGAGCATTTTTTCAACTCTGGCCACACAATCCCCAGTGTCTGAAAGGCTGTTTAGACTGTCTATCAAGCTGTCGAGAGACACTTTGACCTGATCACCAATGATTGGAGAGAAACAGAGAAAAAGCAGTGAGAACCATTGAGTTACTTCGTTATCTATTCTGCTCGTGTTAAACAAACCAAACGACGAATTACATTTGTTGCTTTAGTTTGTGTAAAACTTTTTTTTAAATGTAAAAACACAGCTTAAACATTAAACAGTAGCAGTATCTTGGTAGCTCTGTAAGAATTCTGCAGTAGGGCTGTGATCTCAGTATTCATCAGCAGGGGGCAGTGTGGTCCTTTCTTTCTGCCCTGACTGTATTTTCCTCTAAACCATGGCTGCCTGTATTATATATTAATCAGTGTGGAAACTGCATCAGAGCTGTGCTTTGCTTGGAGAAGGTGGCAACAGTACTTGCTATTGTTGACACTGTAGCAACTGTAATTTCATTTTATTCCATTTTTGTATGTCGGGTTACTCTTACTTTTTTTTTTTTGGGGGGGGGGGGGGTATTAAGGTTTTGGGGCACATGGTGTTAATATTTCCCTTTATTGTTGCTGTTTTCGTGTGTTTAATTAATCTAAAACATAAAAATAGAAGGCCTTTAGTTTAATCATGTTGACTGATAGCAGTAAGTGATGCCTGTCTCTGTATTATGAATGTATATGCATAGCCCTCTGAAGGCACTTGGATTTTATCATTATGCAAAAGGTGTCTTTGGCTTTACACCAGAAGAAGCTGTGATGACTGCTGAGAATAACAGTTCTATTTTATTAGGAGGTTGGAGACGTGCCAGTGATGTAAGCTGTGAGCAAAGAAACTGGTATCTGCCCTGTTGTCCCCATAGTTTTTCATCTCTGCTCACTCATTCACTGCATTCTTGCTTTTTACTTTCTGGCTAGTTACCGAATAAAAGGAACTAAATGGACGTAGCGTTTTGTGGGAGAAACGTTTCGTCACTCATCTAAGTGACGTCTTCAGTCTCAGCTGACTGCAGGTTTCCCCAATCTTATAAACAGTACACTTGCATAATGACTGAACCTGAAGGAACAATGAGCTGGGAGGTCAGTTCCTTAATCTTAATTATGCAAATTCTCATGACCATTGATCAACAACCACTGACCAAAACCCACTGATCAATGGCCATGAGTACCATTCACAGAGAGTTGGGTAATGGCTGCAATCACAGCATTGTAAGATAGCGAAAGATGTACCCTTTAGCACAACACAGAAGAGCTGCCTTGTCAGGCCAGGACTCTGCAGTCTATTTACACCTACAGGCCAGTGGACGCTGTTTCAAGGATGAGGATGTACACATCCTGGACAGGGAGGAACGCTGGTTTGAGCGTGGAGTCAAGGAGGCCATTTACGTGAAAAGGGAAAGACCATCTCTGAATCAAGGAGGGGGCCTGAAAGCTGAATTTTCTTATCGTTTACCTGAGTTCAAGTTTGCAACCCCCCATTCATCTTGCCTGAGACACCTTTGTTCTGGCCCCGTGGAGGAGGCCGCAAACGCCGACGCAGAAGATCCAACGTTCTGGTTCGACTGAGATGGCCCACTAACAGACCACCGCTCTCCAGTTTATTACAGGCTATTGTGCAGTTTCTGGAGACCAAGCTGTGCGAATTTCGGACACGGATCTCATTCCAGTGAGAGATGCGGGATTGCTGCGTGATCTTCCTCACAGAAACCTGGCTATCGGACTCCGCCATACAACTACCGGGGCAGCGCATTGGTCACAGGAGCAAACTGAGAAAGGCAGAGGCGGTGGTGTGTGCATCAACAACAGCTGATGTGACTGCCCCAACGTGCACCCGGTTAACTCCTTCTGCTCACTGGACCTGGAGTACCTGATGATTAAGTGCTGGCCATTCTGGCTACAGAGAGCATTTACAGCAGTCATTATTATGGCTGTTTACATCCCCCCACAAGCCGACACTGATCGAACATGCAGAGAACTGTACAGCGCGATTAGCAGTAAGGAAACCGCACACCCAGAGGCGGCGTTTATACCGTTGGTCGGACCAATCAAAGTCCATGTTGTGGGACTGTTTTGATAACGCGGACTGGGGAATGTTTCACATGGCTGCTGACGACATCAATGAGGACACAAACTCAGTCTACAGATTTATCAGAAAATGCGTGGAAGATGTCGTCCCACCCAGAACAGTTAAAAGTCTACCCAAATCAAAAACCGTGGATTAAGAGTGATGTTTGCACTGCACTGGCGGCAGGGAACACTGCTTTTGCCTCCGCGAACACATTGGACTACAAACACGCAAATTACCAACTCATTAAAGCAGCCAAACGGGAGTACAGGGACAAAGTGGAACAGCAATTTCACAATCGTGGGAGAATGTGCCAGGGACTAAACACATTCACAGACTAAAGAGGGGAAAATCAGCACACCACGGCCTCTGTGTGAGGATCTAAACGTATTCTATGCTAGATTCGACACAACAAACACCACAAGACCGGACAGTGTACGCATCGGTGGGGAGAGAGCGGAGGGAACACACACAGCAAGGGGCCACCTCTGCAAAACATTATTTGTAAAAATGAAAGATTCACTCATCCCTGTTCTCTCTGCATTAAATTATCCCAAGATCAAGTTGTTTCATAAAAATGTGATATTAAAAAAACATTTTTAGAAATGTAGAGGACATACACTCATTGTAATATGTGAGGATGCGAAACATTGCCCTTTCCACTGGTCTACTTGCAGTACCTCACATGAAAAACCAAAGGCTGCATGGCAATGGCATACTTTACCTCTCTGAAGTCCTGCTCAAAGTGACGCAACTGTAGGCACTGCTCCAGTTTGAGATGGTGTTTGCTCCAGAACTGTTCAAAGGCATTTTCTGTCTCATCTAGCTGGGCCAAAAGCCTAAAACACAGATTACAAATGTAATGAGAATTGGTACATAATTGCTCAAAATACATAACAATATACAGTGTGCATGACATCTATAAAGGAGTCTTTGTCGTTTGTTACCTTTCCACAGTAGTTTGGTTTTCCATCTCATCAGGGTTGAGTTCATGATCCTCTGACTTGGCTGACTGATCTTTTATACAACTATACAAGGTGGTGCCTTGCTTCACAGCTAGCCTCAGTTCATCCTGATTCACAGAAACAGAAGCATTGATATCACAGAACATTAATATCATAGAGAAACTTTTGCAAATCTGTGCAAGTTCCTATTTCAGCAGAAATATCCAAGTACATGTAGTAGAGGAATTAAAGACATCTACACTTTTGCATTTAAAACTGATATTTGAAGTAGGTAAAGTCAGTCACGTAGAATATTCCAAGGCTGGAGCCTATCCCAGCTGTCTTAGAGCGAGAGGCAGAGTACAGCCTAGAAAGGTCGCCAGTCTGTTGCAGGGCTAACAGCAAATTGCACTCACATTTACTCCTGCATTCACACTTATGGGCAATTTAGTGTTTCCAATTAACCTAACCCCACTAACTGCATGTCTTTGGACTGTGGGAGGAAGCCGGAGGACCCGGGAGAACATGCAAACTCCACACAGAAAGACCATGGCGTGATGGTGGAATTGAACTCAAGACTTTCTTGCTGTGAGGCACCAGTGCTAACCAGATATACTAGTGTAAAAATACTTGCTTTGTCTCATGTTAATATGTGTGTGTGTGTCCTAGCATATTTAATGCACCACATTACCTTGAGGTTATTGTGTTTGTCGGTGTGTGCTGTAAGGAGGTCTTTGGTGCACTGGACGTCATTGGGCAGCTCTGTCTCTGCTAGGTCTGTCCCGAACTTCTGTAACATCTGGGCTGTGGTTTTCACTGTCATGGCAAAATTTTCTATGGCCTATGGAAACAGACTCACATGTTACTCTGCAATGTCTTCTAATCTAGCTCACCATACACCTGCTATAATGTCAAATCTGGTATTGAATGCTACAGTAAGTCAGTGCTCACTGTTCGGTGGTGTATCCACTGACTGTGACAGTATTCCAGGTTTCCTCCTAACTCTCGGGTCAGCTGGCTTTTATCCACATAGCCATGTAGGTCAGACAGCGAGTTCAGCATCACGATCTGCAAACACAGTGCATTGCTTTACGTGCTCCATTATTATTAAGTAAAATTGGTAGAACAACTTCTCATAGTCAATGTTGTTGCAAGATGGGAAGCGTTGCCTGGTAAGTTACTAAATAGGAAATCAAACATTTTGGTTTACAAGACATACACTTTGTACCTTTCAAAACTTTGCTTTGAAAAGCACCATATAAGTAAGGGGTTACTGTTTTTATTACTACATTTGCATACACAATTTTAAAAAACGAGATGCATTTGTAGGTGCTGACTTGAAAATAAGTATCAAAATATGTATTCATGAATAATTTATTTATCTTGTTTAGCTAAAACCTAAGATCTATGATGAAATGATTTCCCTCACAAAAAATAAATGCAATTTTCCTGTTGTGTGATTTTCCTGTCAAAGCAGCCAGTCTTTCTTTCCCACCAAACCTCTTTGCTCACTGTTGCTCAGTCCTTCAAAAATGTGACACAGTGTTTATCTTAACAAAACAGTGGATTGAGGAAGACCTGGTTATGTTACACAACTCTGACAACTGATCCACTGTGTCTGTCTTTGTCAGTATTTTTATATCGTTTTGATACCACTGACATGCCCATCAAAGGATAAAAAGCTATAGTTATGTTTAACACCTACAAAAGAGACATAACCTCTCTCAACAAGCTTGGAGTCCTCCAGGAAACACTGGAGAAAGTGGCCAGGGAGAGGAAAGTGTAGTTTTCCTGATAGATGGATGGAGTTATGGTTGGATGGATGGATGGATGGGTGGGTGGTGCATGCTTGATGCTTTTCATACTTTGCTATTGAAATGTTAGGTTTAATTGTGCTGTGATAAAAAAAAAATCACACCTTATGCAATTTAAGGAATTGTTCTATGGAAAAAAAATCCCTCGTTGTGTTAAAGCATAGCATCTCTGTGTGTTTGGATGACATGTTTTCTCTTTCAGTATATCAAAAAAGCTAACTATTATCATGGGGAATACTTTTTGTCTCTCTTTTAGGTGTCTGTTTCAGAACCATACCCTGGCTCAGAATAAAACACCTGCATGCTTACCGGTACCTTCATTTTGAAGTCATCCTTGTGTAGTTTGATCCCAATATCTGCTATATGCTTCTGGAAGAACCTGGATGGCCTCAGCACCAACACTAACTGAAGATTTCCTGGGAATGCCCCCTGGAAAATATAACAAATGAACTTAAAATAAGATATTGCATCTTTTCATTCTCATGGTTATCTGTAAGTTGCTTGTAACAAGCTAAAATATATTCTTCTGGTATAAAACTATTGCAGGTCATAATTAGTTTGTTACAGAAGCATGTTATGAAAGATCTGCCCATTTTAGTTCAAGCTCACTGAGCCTGATAGTAAAAATGGTGTTTAAAATAGGAAGGAGTGAAGAGATTTGTTCTAGAGGCACTCTTGTTGTGATATAGGTGTGTACTACAAGCCATTGCATTGAAATTGATTGTTAAATGAGGAATTCTACAATGAATGTGTTTGTGATCCATCCATTGCTCAGGTACAATGTGACGGTAAGGGCCCAAAAGAAAATGAGGCTTTCACAGGGTTGTTACGCCGGTGTAGGAAACACAAAGACTTAAAAGAAACATTTTAAAAAGGTCCTTGTATATATTTCTATGGTGATTTAAGTATCTCACTGAACTTACAGCGATCCTGGATAGAGAGGCCTTTACTGAGCTCCATTTGTCCTTCCGCCGGTCGATGATGATAATGAAGCCAATGCTTGCAGCATCCAGGCTGGAGAGAGGAGGAAAACAATTTAAAGTTATAGGCCATGCTAATCAAATTCCCAAAGGTTTCAGGCTCCGGAAAATACAGAACTCAAGAATTGTCCACATTTCAAGGAATACACAATTAGTACACCACTAAGCATAATTTCCAGAAAGCCTTATGATATTACTGTTGAGATGAAGCAGTGAAGACGTTTAAGCACCCAGGATCAAATGTGATCCTGTGGGGATAGTTTTGAATCAAATGGAATTTTATCTTTATGATCTTTCTCGTTATTAGTTTTAATTGTGTGTGAGTATACATACCTGGGGATGCTGGTCAGGTAAGTAACTACATTGAGGAAATCTTCCTCTGGCACTTCGCTAAAGCCTGAGCACTCTGGGAAAGTGATGATGGGGGCACCATCTTTCCCTCGCCCTCCTATAGCACAGAAAAAATAAACCCAAATCAATAACTGCAGTAACTGTATTGCAAGACATTTTATCATTTGATAACTTAAAGGATTCCCTTTAAGTTGAAATGCGGACATCTGTAAAACCTCCATCACAGCTGTATGAAATTGTGTTTCATTTAAGATATCTGAAATGAAAGTTAAGACACCATTTAAATCAGAATATATGAAATTGTTTTGTTTTCCCAGTAGGAATCGTATTACAGGCACCCAGATGAAATTAGCGACATGGGGAATGGGCAATGACTTTTGGGAATGTGGTTCTACTAAATGTAAAATGGTAGAGGAACACCCCAACTCTAACACCTCAGTACTATGTTTGTTCCTTTAGGCTCTCAATTAAAGTTAAACTACATTGTGTTCTTAGTATATGTCCAACCATAACATTTTATTTACACTTCTCACAGATTTGGTTTTACTGTTTTCACTCTTTTTGTCTTCATTGCCAACTGTAAGAAGACCAAACTGTTCAATGAGTCAAGTATAAGACCTCAGGGTAGTCTTATACTTGACTCATGAATTACTGGTCCTTGCTGTGGATGAGGCTGTGTGCTTCAGTCTTCTTGAGATTTGAATGTGGCTTGTATTGTGAAAAAAGTGCTTTGAGTAGTCAGTAAGACTAGAAAGCACTATATAACTATGAATTAATGTTCTTCATGTCACATTTCACTACAGCGGATAACCCTCTAGTGTCATTGTTCAATGTCTGCAACACTTTGTAGATGTACCTGAAATAAACACCATTAAACCATAATCTAAATAATGTTTCAAGATTTAAAAGAAATTATTGAACTCAAACCATGATTATTTCATAAACTTAAACTGGCTAATGTAAATGCTAAGCAAAACACAAGTCTAAAAATACTAGTCGTATACTATTTTCAAACTTGTGTGTTCTCATTGTTAATTCTGTCTCGTAATCAAGGCTTTTGTGGCTTACTATATTTGATCATCAGTATGCTTTACCTTTGCAGATCTATAAAAGGGCCCTACAAGGAGCCAGTGTGCAACCAGTAGTCTTGACACTTCTAGTTGCAGATACAGATTGGAAAAATCCAATACTTGCACATCTCTCGAAATGTCACTAGATGGTGAGCATGAGCCATAAATCTGCTGGCTTGACAAATAAAACATTGCTACGGCATGCTACTTGAGAAAAAAACTAACAGTGTTTGTAATGCTAAAAGTTACAGACATTCATACAGACATTAAAGGGCTGTGCATAACCTTGAATCAGCACATCTGAGGATATTTTTGTTGGTTTAGAATTTTGTCTGACCAGCATCTCTCAACCACAAACATGTAACTAACTTGCTGAGAATGGAAAGTTTATACTCAACACGTTGCAGGAGGGGAAGAAAGTGGGAGTCATGGTCTGACATCTGTGATACTGGCATTTAAAAAACATCTGTTAGGCAAGGCAGGTAAGTGCTGCAGTGTTATTAGTTAAATCCCAAAACATTATGAGATGTTATAGAACCCATATTTCCCACTAAGGAGAACCAACCAAAACAGAGCTCCAGTAGTGTAAATTAAATTAAAATGACTCAAATAATGCTTTATGTCTGCCAGATATAGTCATATCAACTTTCTGAAACTTGTAGAAAGAAGGAAACACTATTTTGAAAACCTTTTACACTCCACAAAAATATACATTTTCCTCTCTAAGAACATAAAAGACTCTGTTAATTCTCCCTAATAAAGTTACTGCCGTAAAAGTATGTGAAATGTGCATGTTTCCAATTTCCTGCTTGCAACTCCTTGTCTGCTGCTAGTAGTGCAAAGGTCATCTAACCCAGAAAAAGTGACGGGTTTTACACTGACCACTCAGTGATGTGTTTCCCCTTTACTTTTTAAGGAGAATCAAAAGAAAGCAACAAATCCTGCAGCTGTCCATGAGGGAAAACAAAATCATAAAAACTCTAAGAAAAGAGGCATGAAATTGTTTGGTATACTTCCTAACTGGTCTCTGGCAAAAGGAAACCCTCACTGGTTCCAGTTCATGTATATATAAAATGTGTATACAGAGAGACAAAAATAGCAAACCAAATGATCATAGCGTTTAAACCTGGATCCTACTGAGAAGGCACACACACTCACAGTAGGCACACACATGTGGTGAGGACTATGAACCAGACTTGTGTTACCCTTATGTAATTCTAGAGGCAAGTAATGCTGAGAGAGGAACTTTTGGAAACAGTTATTTTGGCTGTTTGGTGAGACGACTGAGAGAAGGAATGAGAGGCATCCCTGGAGAACCACACAGACTGCTGTGTCACCACTAACAGCACATCTGGAAAAGTCTGAGGGCACCAAGTGTGAATGCTGGGATGCTAAAAGCAATGCTCCACCAGCTCCATGCTAGTTAATAACTGGTCGCATTGGCTTATCATTGTGAGCTATGATGTGCAAATACATGTAGTGAACCACCTACGCATTACACCTACAGAAGCTGATTGGCCATGCAAACCTATGCCAAGAAGCTTCTGGTGGCAGTTTTTGTGCTGATGCTAATACCAGAGGAGGTTTGAATCTTTGCATTTACTGAATTTAGGATGTCTGTGACTTTTTCACACTATGTATCTCTGTAACACTTCTCTGTAGATTAATATGGTCCACCACTTCATGGGTGAGTTATTATGACTTCTAAAAGCTTTTGGTGAGCTCTTTAGAACAACTCTTGTTAATTATTTCATAAGAGTTTGTAACAGCAGACTGCACAACTAGGTGTTTGTGCCAATTAGACTAAAAAAAACAAAGAAAAAAAGAATTGAATTCAATATTTTAAAGGTATGGCATATTACTTTTAGTGTAACTCATTTTAAGAGTTGCTCATCCACTAATGTTCTCCTCATCAATAGTCTCAGCAACAAAGTTCAAATCCACACTTCCTCAAATGAAAAGCTTTTCAATAACACAAAGAAACAAAGAAACATATAGCACTTAAATGTTTTTAAGGCTTCAAATTGAACTTTAAGTTGCTGTAAAAAAATGTTCAAATATTTTTTTAAGAAATCAAAAAGCAAACAAAATGCTTATGTTTTCTCATGTTTCTTCTGTCACGTATGGAGCTCTCAGTTTAAAAGGTGATACAACATTAATGTGTATATTACATTTTAGAATTTGAAAGTGTCTGGTGGTCTACTCATTCTTGGTTTTTTATTGGCTCGTGTTTTTACACAATTCTTTGTGCTATGACTTTATCTTTATTGCAGCCAATTTCCCTGAGATGTTATTATCTGAAGCCTATAAAGAACTGGAGGAAGCAGTTCCCTGGAAGATGTGTGTTGGATGAAATCTTGAATTAATAAATCAGTATTACACAACATGTTATGTGCAGCTCAGTTGTAGCATTGCTAGCACAATTTTACTTACGTAAAATTAATTTTATATCAAATTAATTAATATTTATTAAAATGGACCCTAAAAACAAAACAGACAAAAATGACTATTCTATTCTAGCAGATAACTCTGGAATAAAGATTTCCAGTCATGTCATAAATTGCAAGATGAGGAGCTAAATACAGACTTCCGTGTAAATTGAATAAAAAAAGGCAAGCCTTTAGTTTGACTGATCAAAAGCTTAACCACAAAATAGACAGGCAACAGGCAGGAAGAGACTGGTAGGTCAGCTGGTAGAGAAAAGAGTGCTGCGAAGTCAGGACAAAAGGGAAATCAGGGAGCTGGATACAGAAGAGTCAGGAGATGCAGGTCAAAGTAATCAAGGACAACAAGACAGGTAGTGGGGCAGTAAAGCTGGAGACAAATAACTACCATAAAAAAAACAGGAAGTAACAACAATAACGAAAAAGTGAAATGGAAAATATAGGCAAAATTAACTCTATTTAAAGCTCAGGATGCCTAAAAACAAACAGAGAACATCTTAAATAAGGAATTCAAATGCCAACTTAAGCACAACATAAAAAACCCCCGAGATCATAGCATCCACTATCTTTGACCAAGCTCCATTTTGTGTGTTTGCAAGAAAGCAGATACTTGCACCTAGATGCCAGGACAGAATATAATAATACTGTTAAATAAGAGAATAAGGTTTCAGTGCCATAGCAAACTTGAAAATGCCAAATGAACTTTCAAAAGCCCCAAATCCCCAGGGGGAATTAAAAGAAAACCCAAAACATGTGGACAGGAAGATCTGTGTGTGTATAAACCTCCAGTGAACTGCTGTGTTTTGTGGAATTAAATGAATCATGATTACATATCACTCCAGCAGATTTCCTCTTTTTTTAAAAAATCAACAAATAGAATCAGTGAGCAAGTCAGCTGAAGGGATTTCAGTGGTTTCCTCATATTATCCGTTTGCTTGTGATTTCCTCGGTGAAGAATAAAAAGTCATGAGAGAGTGAAGCAGCTGAGTTACACATGAAGTCCTTTCTTCTGGCACTTGCATAACTTGTGATACAAAACACAAAAATAGAACATCAGCTAAAAAACTGCTGAGAATGTTTTTGGGGTTTTTTGAAATATCAAAATCATTAAAATCAATTTGGGTTCGAAGCTTTAGTTACAGTAAGCATGAAGGCACAGGGAGAAGTGGTACTGTAACAGGATGTCAGGGGTAAAAAATGAAAAAGGCTTTAATTAGTGCTCCATGTTACATAATGGCCATAAAAGACTAAATATGTGCAATATTTTTCTCTTAAATTTACGGAACTGTGGATTTAATGTAGCTAGTAATGATAATGGTGTGATTATTAATGTTTCTGTTATGGTACTATAGCAGTATTCATGAGTTAACAGATACTCTGTCCTGTGTTTGCTACTTTTGTTGTGTCTCCTGTTTTTCCTTATTTGTCTCCTTTTAACGGCTCATTTGTTGTCCCACCCAGAGTTTTGTTTCAATACCTCCACCTAACATGAACTTCAGATATGGAATGAGGGCAAATAGAACATTGCAGGTTACTTACCAGATAGCGAGGCAAACTGGCGGTGAAGCTGCTCTATGATGTCTACGGCCAGCAGGGGCCTGATGTCCTGCTGCATGATCTCATCTGAAAGGAGGCAAAAAACGGTAAATTATCCATGGATCTATTTTGAAAAGACATTACAGATATCATATATCATATATCAGCTGCATATGATATAAAAGTATATTATACTACAATATAAAATCAAAAAGGCCACACATAAGACCAGTTGATCATTTAATCGGAGATCAAAGAAAACAGGCTAGAGTGCAGCACACAAAATCACATTAGAGTATAAAGTTATAAAGCTATGAAGTAGCTATTTCATGGAGCACTGCAGAAAACCACAGTAAGATTTGGATGTCTGGTAGCCGTGCAGCTCAGTTGTAGCATTGCTAGCACAATTTTACTTACGTAAAATTAATTTTATATCAAATTAATTAATATTTATTAAAATGGACCCTAAAAACAAAACAGCCAAAAATGACTATTCTATTCTAGCAGATAACTCCGGAATAAAGATTTCCAGTCATGTCATGAATTGCAAGATGAGGAGCTAATACAGACTTCCGTATAAATTGAATAAAAAAGGCAAGCCTTTAGTTTGACTGATCAAAAGCTTAACCTTAGCTTAGCAGCTTAGCACACAAAATCACATTAGAGTATAAAGTTATAAAGTTATAAAGCTATGAAGTAGCTATTTCATGGAGCACTGCAGAAAACCACAGTACGATTTGGATGTCTGGTAGCGTAGTTGCAACGTCTGGTAGCCGTTGCAACTACCAACTGTGACATGAGTTTGACAATAGCAAGGGCTAACTCACGTAAGCGCTCTGCAATTAGAGAATTACAATGGTGAGACCTGACAGGCTTGGCTAGCAAGCAGTTCTTTACCACTCTTGAGCACCTGAAGCTTCTCAGTAATCCTCTGAATAGACAGGCACCTAGCTCCATTTGTAATTCTTTGGTGATGTGGAATGGAAGCAGGCAACTAGAAACAATACAAGGAAAATACATCTATGCCATGCAGAGTCTGATTAACCAGGTTTTCATGATGCATTATGAATACTTCAGGAGTCTCCAATGTAAGTCGCAGAACAATTTAATGGGTATTTGTACCAATGAGAAATAGGGAAAGCAGACATTTCTACAGGTAGATATTATCACTCCAGTCCTGAATCTGTCATCTTACTGAAAGAATTTTCATCTTCAAACACACTGTGAGCCACGTTCAACCATTTCATTGTCATGGTCCTGGGCCATGTTGGCCCAGTATTCTTAGTTTTCATGTATTTTTGTATTTTGTTCCTTATTTAGGCCATGTTTCCTGAGTTGCCCTGGTGTGTTGTTCCCTAAGTGTTTTCCCTTCGTGACTCTTACCCCCTGTGTGCCCCTCTGTGTAGTCATGAGCCCTTGTCTCTCTTTGTGTTTATTCTATGTTTTCCCCAGCCCGTTATGTCTGTGTTTTCCCCGTGCTCTCTCTCCTCCTGTCTGAACCTCTGTACTTCCTGTTTTACTTTGCCCGTCTCCCGCCAGTGTGGTGTTCACTCCTGCCGTGTCTTGTTATGATTATCAGTGTCACCTGTGTTCCCCGTGTGCTCCCACTTCCCTCGTTAACCCTCTGTGTATTTATGTCTGCGTCTCCCTCAGTTCTGTGTCGTGTTCTCCCTCATGCTGTGTGTGATTCCCCTGTGTTCCTTGGTGAGCTTTGTTAGTTTTTCCCAGTTTAGTTTTGTATTTCCTGTCATCCTTTGTCAGCAATAAAGCTGCTTTTTGAGTTCATCCCCTGAGTCTGTGAGTTTTGCGATTGGGTCCTCATCCTGCCTGCCACACAGCGATCCATGACATTCATCCAGACAAGTTGCTTTCTGAGTTTAACTGCAGATACAGGTATGCATAATAAGGAAGTAAAAAGTAAACAAAACAGATACCACAGAAAGGCGTTGAGGCCAACAACAGATTTCACTCATTAATATAAAAAGTACAGTCCCTAGGCTGGACACTTTGTGACCTTACCTACAGAAGAGAGGTAAGCACGTATCAATATACGCACACATTTTTTCATAAAACATCAGTATATACCTCTGAACTTGAAGCACAAAAATCCTCTGATATGTTTTAAAGTTGAAAAATCTAAAGACATTGTTTTATAGAGAAAATTGATTGCAGGTAGCATAAACATTATTGGCCATTTCAAAGGTCAGCAGAATCAGTCAGGGGTTCAGAGACTAATAAGAAAGTATCTGTCTGCATTCATTTAGGAAAAAACAGACAAAATGGGGGCAGGAAGGTGTTATAATATAATTTGACACTGTTTTGTTTGATTTTTGTTATTTGATTTTCCGTATCTTTGACAATCTTCTCTACCTGTTGGACTTGTTAGGACGTGTAAGTGGAAAGGGGCATTGCTGCTGTACTCCAAATTCAATTTACAATAAAAACTGAATCAAAGCAGTTTACTGTTTAAGCTGACTGCCCTAAACTGGTGCTGGCTGAATGCTCAAACATGGACCTTAGGCTACTGAGATATTTTCCCATACATTTCTGTTAGTACACCAGTATTATTGCTGATGTGAACCTAAAAACGTTTCACATAAAATATGCAAACTCAAAGAGAACTTGAATGATTTTTTATCAACAACTCGAGAAAAGAAAAGTGGATCTTGAGTAGAAAAAGTAGAACTTTTCTCACAAATTACGCATCAAGTGACTTTTCGCCAACAAAGGTTTCCAGTAGCTAAAATGTACCAGCCAAGTGTATATTTACCAGTGATGTAAAATTGTCCCTTTGTGTAACATTTTATTGTATTTAGCATTAAGATAATATGTCTTGTGATGAATCAAAAAGAGCCAAGAATTAATCGGTTCGGGCCAAAATAGAATATGCAACTCTACTGAACATCTTTGCTATGAAATAGACTTATAAGTCCATATTTTATGGTCTCTATAGGAGCTTTGTGTGATCTGCAGTTCAAAGCAATTGTTATTTATCTTATCTTGGGTTTTGGTTGAGTTCCTCAGTCTGAAACAAGCCATTTTAACATTTCATATCTTAACCCAACTGTCTTTTAATTAGCAGCCCCTCACAAAGGCTTAAAGAGTATGTGGGTGGGTCTTTTGTTCTCTCAGCCAGAGCTACAGTATGTGTTTGAGATGACCATATTAGGGATTCGTCATACAAATGTGATCCATATGCTTTGTATTATTATACGGTTTTTACTTTACAATATAAAGTACTTTGAAGCGGCTCCTGTTGTGATTTTGCACTATATGAATAAAACTGAATAGAATTCAGATGAATAAAGATTCAAACATAGAAGCAAAGCATTTAAAGCAATCTGAAGCCTTATAATTTAGACCAGCATTAATATGATCAAACAGCAGTGGAACAGTAATTATATGACAGACAAAAGCATACATGGCAGAACACATAATAATAGGCTGACTTTAGGGACCTTTATCTCCATTTTTCTTTGCACATCACATGTTCATCCTAAGCAGCCAGTTCTAAAGCTATCCATTTCTGACTGCTGTTCATATGACATTTATAAGGAACTGGAACAAAGCATTCTTAGACGAGGCTTTAAGGATATGTATTCCTGCTCTGGTTTAATGTTTATTATGGTTCTCCTGCAGGGTAAAGCTCTAAGTGCACTGTGCAGTGAACAAGCCTTTCTCTGTTACAGAGAATAAAGACATGCATTTACACTGACTGCACTTTATTACTCTGAAACATGCTTGGGTAGGTCTTGTGCTAGTGGGAGTGGGGACAGAAGCAGAAGAGCATAACAGCTGGTAGTGGACGCTAATGGAGGCATCATCAATGTACCTCTGTTGTTACTATCTGATTCTACTGACACACCAAGGATATTAAAAATTCAGCTTCTGTTACAGACGAGTGCATCCTGAAATGTTTTATAAGATTTTGTTGATTTTGCTAAGAACACACAACAATGTCTTCTTAAAACAAAACCTTGTCTCCGGAGTATCTAATATTTGCTATACTTGTGCAACTTGTGCAAACTGCTCTGGCTACATAAAACTAAACACTGTGTACTATCAATCCATCACTGTGACAAGTGTCTATTCTAAAACATTTTATAAAACAAACATCCAATGCAAACTTTTGCCCTGTGGTAAATTTAATATAGTGGTTGCACTGTTTAATATCATTTTAAATAAAAAAACAAAGTTTTCAAGATCAGGTTAATTTTAAAAAAAAAAGTATAGGAAATTTTGTCTAAGAACATTCAGAACAGTAGTGTTATACAATCAGATCCAGGTCAGGCACCCGACGAGGGAGACTGTTCTGTATTGTTGGAACATCAAAGTAGAAAGGAGTGGTGAAGACAGATGTGATGCATGACCACTTCAAGGCTTGACAGAAAAGTGCTGTTTTTAGAAAGTGAAGCAGTCCTGAGGAGACAAAGGGTACGTGCAGGAGGAACTCCTATAAGGACGCAATGAACTCTAATGGCACCAGTGAAATTCTTAATTTGGGAGATTAAGCTTGGACAACAACACGCAGGAACTAACAAAGTTTTCTGTAGATATGTTGAACTACTACAATTAAATGGTTCACTAGCATCTGTTTCTATGTTGGGCAGCAGCTCCTGTTCAATATGGCCAAAATTATAGCCCCATGAGGAAAGCTGCAAACCTTACAGCCCTACTTCAAAGGGTGGGACATTTTTTCAGTTTGACAAAGTCCTCATTGCGCCAGCAGCAAGTTAACAAAATATATTGTCAGTGCTCTGATGGAGATCAGATGGTGTTAGCAGTATGTAAACAACAAGGCATATTCCAAGCGATTTTGATTTTTGGTTATATCTACACTCCCCTTTTACATCTAGTCCCACTGGTGCATGTAATAGATGTAGTATTTATTGTACTTTCTTCTTCTGTGTATGTAAGAACACAGTAAAGGTACAGTGACATCAGCGTCTTGTTCAACAAAACCAGGATAAAAGATATGACACCAAAGTCCTGAGGTTGGCAGACTGAACATGAACCATAATCAATGTAAGATAGTGCTGGAGTTATAATTTGAGCTGGCATAATGATCAAACCAAAACCTGTGTTTAAAGGATGGACGTTGCCTATTGATTTGAAAAATTAGCTTTTTAAACTGTAATGGGCTACCAACTAATTGTAACTACTACCAACTATTGTTGTTGTGGAGCTTAATGGGGACTATAATGTAGAAAATGAGCATAATGTTTTGTTCTCTATGAAGTGAAACTAGGGACTGATCTCATAACTCACCGGGAAAGTATTTACTGAGGGCATGGATCATGTTGTGTATTTTGGGTTATAACAGGACCCGTAGCGGTCATGCCCAGAGGCATTATGGGAAACCAGCTTTAGGCTGTCGCTCGGGCTAGCTCCATGTTAAGTTATGCCGTTATAATAAATACCTCAAGTTACGTCGTGGTCCGAGTATCATTGTTATACTAGTAACCCGGAGTGAAGATTTAACAAAAGTGGCGACGAGGACGTCTGGACCGACGCTGCAGTCCGCTTGGAGTTTTACACTTTTTTTTCCTGCTGATGCCTCGTACTGACTTGGTGTTAGACGGCGCCGGAGGGAGGAATGTACAGCGGACAGGACGACGAAGGCAGACTCCGTAAGTGACGCTAACCAAATGTAAACGGGAAAAAGAGACGTTACGAAAAGGAACAGTTGTGAGGGGAAGAGTGCCATTCAACCAGGGGCCGAGTAATGGCTGGAGTTACTGGCCCTATCGGTCCCTTCGACGAAAGCACGGAGCAATGGAGCTCATATACGGAGCGTTTTGGATATTTCGTTGCGGCTAACGACATACAGGATGCTAAACTGGTGCCCATTTTTTTGAGTGTGATAGGCCCAAAGACTTTTACCCTGCTAAGGAGCCTGCTACAGCCAGCAAAGCCAGGCAATAAAAGTTTCACAGAGATCGTGGACACACTGACCAAACACTTCTCGCCCAAGCCCCTCGTGATCGCTGAACGGTTCAGGTTTCACAAGCGAAACCAAGAAGAGGGTGAGTCTGTCACAATGTTCGTTGCATCGTTACGCAAATTAGCTGAACACTGTGAGTTTAAAGATGTTTTAAATGACACATTAAGAGACAGACTCGTGTGTGGTTTAAGAAATGAAGCTGCACAGAAGAAATTGCTCACGGAAAGTGACTTGACTCTTGAGAAGGCAATTAATATCAGTGTGACCATGGAAATGGCATCAAAAGAAGCCCATGCGCTACATGCTACAGACAGAGTACACAAACTAGACAATGGTAAAGCAAATGCACAGGGACCATGCTTCCGCTGTGGCAAGTTAGGACACCTTGCTAGTGATTGCTGGTGCAAAGAAATGGATTGCAACAACTGTGGAAAAAAAGGTCATGTAGCACAGGCATGCAGGAACAAAAGGTGCAAGGATAAGGACTCAAAGCCTGGAAATAAAAGAGGCACTGCAAGATTCAAAAAAGAAAGACATGTTCACACAGTTAAGCTTCATGAGGATAGAGCAAATGACTCCTCAGATGAAGAAGTGTTGTCTGCAATAAATACTGTGCGAATACTGAAGGTGGATGAAACCTCAGACGGCTTTTGGATCAAGCCCAAACTGGAGGGACATGTTGTAAAAATGCAGATTGACACTGGGTCAAAAGCATCACTAGTGTCATATAATGTCTATAGGACATGTCTGAAGCACCTTCCACTCAAACCCTCCGACACAGTATTTAAAGGATATACTGGACATCGAGTGCCTATGAAAGGAATGGCAGAGGTGACTGTTCAATACAATGGCCAAACTGCTAAGCTGCCTGTGTATGTTACGCAGAAGAACTGCCCTGCTATAATGGGACGTGTGTGGCTCAAAACAATCAGACTCAACTGGCAAGGAGTGAGAAAGCTGTCGCATGGTTCCTCTCAGCTACAGGCCATACTGGGAAAACACCAGGAGGTTTTTCGTGAGGAACTGGGCAGCATGAAAAAAATTACAGTGAAGCTGCATCTCAAGCCTGACTCCAAGCCAGTCTTTATGAAGGCTAGACCTGTGCCGTACGCCATTCGGCCCAAAGTGGAGTCTAATTTAGACGCATTGGTCAAGAATGGGGTTCTGGAGCCGGTTACGACCAGCGAGTGGGCCACGCCCATCGTTCCAGTTCCTAAAAAGGACGGCGGAATCCGGATCTGCGGCGACTTCAAGGTATCCGTGAATCCTGTATTAACAGCAGAGCAGTATCCCCTTCCGCTGATTGATGACTTATTTGCTGGTCTGAGTGGAGGACAAAAGTTCAGCAAAATAGATCTCAACCAAGCTTACCTGCAAATGCACGTTGAAGAGCAGTCACGTGACATGTTGACTATTAACACACATAAGGGACTTTTCAGATTTTGCAGGTTGCCTTTTGGCATCACATAAGCTCCAGCATTGTTTCAACGAGCGATTGATCAAATCCTGAGCGGATTACCTGGTGTGCAATGCTGTCTGGATGATATCCTGTGTACAGGAGCAGATGATGAAGAGCATCTGCGCAACTTGGATGCGACCCTTCAGAGGCTGAAGGAATACGGATTGAGAGTCCGTAAGGAGAAATGTGACTTTTTTCAGTCATCTGTGGAATATCTAGGGCACGTGATTGATGCAAATGGACTTCACACTGCACCTTCGAAGATCACAGCAATCGTGGATGCACCCCCACCACGAAATGTCAGTCAGTTAAAGTCTTTCTTAGGGCTGTTGAACTACTACGGACGGTTCATACCCAACTTGGCATCACTCCTGAAACCACTGCACCCCCACCACGAAATGTCAGTCAGTTAAAGTCTTTCTTAGGGCTGTTGAACTACTACGGACGGTTCATACCCAACTTGGCATCACTCCTGAAACCACTGCACAACCTGCTACGCAAGGAAGAAACATGGGAGTGGACAGCAAGCTGCCAAGAGGCCTTTCAAAAGGCAAAGGATTCACTGACTGCATCTGAGGTGCTAACCCACTTCAATCCCAAGTTCCCAATTCAGCTTGCTTGTGATGCTTCTCCCTATGGGGTGGGGGCAGTGATTTCCCACATTCTCCCAAATGGCGAAGAAAGGCCAATTGCATTCGCATCAAGGACATTAAACACAGCAGAGTCCAACTATGCTCAGCTGGAACGAGAGGCGCTGAGCATTGTATTCGGTGTTCGGAAATTCCACCAGTACCTGTACGGTAGGAAGTTTACACTGTTTACTGACCATAGGCCTCTCACAACCATCCAGGGACCCTATACAGGGATTCCATCTCTTGCTGCTTCACGTCTCCAGAGGTGGGCGTTGATATTGTCAGGACATTCTTATGACATCAAGTATCGCAAATCGGAGTCTCATTGCAATGCAGACGGGTTGTCCAGGTTACCCCTTCCTGTTAAAAAACCCGTCTCTGACACAGTTGAGATCCTCTACTTCAGGGAGGTAGGGACAGCACCTGTTTCGGCTGTGCAGGTGAAAAAGGCGTCCAGAAATGACCCTGTGTTGGCAGCAGTGCTGGACTGGATCATTAAGGGTCTGCCTGCAAGTAAGGGTGTAGACCTGAAGGTTTTCCTGGGAAAGCGGGCGGAGCTTCCTGTTCAGGCGGGATGTTTGCTGTGGGGGAGGAGAGTCATCATTCCCATGTCACTGCGACCAAAACTGTTGAAGCAACTGCATGCAGGACATAGTGGAATAGTGAGAATGAAGGAAATAGCGAGAAGCTATTTTTGGTGGCCAAATATGGACAAACAGATTGAGGAGATTGCTAAGAACTGCTCTTCGTGTCAGATGGTCCGGAACAACCCACCACTTGCTCCTCTTCATCCCTGGGAGTTCCCACAGGAGCCATGGCATTGGGTACACATTGACTTTGCAGGTCCATACGAGGACAAAATGTTTCTTGTAGCTGTTGATGCACACAGTAAATGGCCTGAAGTGACCATAATGAAATCAGCCACCACTGAAAAGACCATAGAAGCTCTAGGAGAAATGTTTAGTAGGTTTGGATCTCCTACTCAGATAGTCTCTGACAATGGACCTCAACTGGTTTCACAGGAAATGGAGGCTTTCCTACAGGCTAATGGAGTGCAGCACATTATGTCAGCTCCATACCATCCTGCAACGAATGGTCTTGCAGAAAGGTTTGTTCAGACAATGAAACATGCACTGAAAACATCACAAGGCCAAGGAGCACTGCATCAGAGACTGCACAAGTTTCTGCTTAACTACCGGAATAGTCCACATGCTACCACAAGGACATCTCCTGCCAACGCAATGTTCAAAAGAGATCTGCGCACTACCTTTGATCTTTTGAAACCCTCAACTGTGAAGGACACTGTACAAAAACAACAAGAGAAACAAATCAGGTACAGGGGTCAAAAGGTCAAGGACAGAGTCTTCAGCACCGGCGAGTCAGTGCAGGCCAGGAACTACCGAGGAGTACACAAGTAGGTTCCTGCAACTGTCATTGCTCAAACTGGTCCAGTTTCATATACAGTTCAGGTGGCCGATGGAGTGTGGAGAAGACACGTGGATCAGCTACTCTGGTCCGCACCAGTGTCTGCAGCAGGGACTTGCGGAGATCTTGGAAATGCATTCATCGACTCGTCAGCCCTTTCACACACACAAGTAGAGAACTCCACCACATCAGGAACAGTAGTTCCACCTGTAAATGAGACTGTAAGAGAGACTGAGGCATCTTCGGTGTCAGGAACAAAGGCTCCACAAGAGAGCACACAGACTGACGTTACCACAGACCGCCGATACCCCAACAGAGAGCGGCGGCCTCCTGTTCGTCTGAGTTATTAGATGGCACCTGACCCAAATGAACGAGGCAGAATAATCCCCATGGGTCATGGGGGAGGTTGAGGTAGTCCACCCTCACTCCCCAAGATAGCAATTAAAAGAGTTGGTGTTGTAACCTTACAGTTAATAAGAGGTGAAATGTTTGTGAGGCTATTACTGTCATGTGCCAGTGAAGACTGAAGTTTGTGAGTAGATCACCTGTTTATTTCGTAGTACATCCTTTGTAAGAGGGGAGGAGATGTTGTGTATTTTGGGTTATAACAGGACCCGTAGCGGTCATGCCCAGAGGCATTATGGGAAACCAGCTTTAGGCTGTCGCTCGGGCTAGCTCCATGTTAAGTTATGCCGTTATAATAAATACCTCAAGTTACGTCGTGGTCCGAGTATCATTGTTATACTAGTAACCCGGAGTGAAGATATAACAGATCACAGGACCTGTTTTTTCCGTAGACTTTCTTTTGCAAACAAACTGAGTCGCCCCCTGCTGGCCTGTAGAAGAACGCAGCTCCAAAGCACTTCTGTACTGAACTCACTGTTTTTTAAGCTATCTCCACTTTTCATATACAGTCTATGGATAAAACATCCATTTATTTTCCTAACCCCTCATCCAGTTCCAGGTCATCATGAGCACTGCACATGTCACTAGTAAATCCCACTGCTAGCTAAAATGTTTTAGAAATATTTCCCCATTCCAAGCAGTATTTTTTTGTAAGATCCCCTGACTATGCACTTTTGTTTGGTCAGCTATGGTCACACAGACCCAGAGGTCTTACCAAAGCAGGAAAAGACAAGCTTGACTTTGTCTGGAAAGGACTTGTCCAGTGTAATTCATGTCATTAAAGCCTTGATTACAGACAAAATGGCTTCTGTCCACTAACATATCTAAACTATGTTAAATGTTAACAATTCTTGTTAAAATACCAAAAAGACATGAAAGTGATCACAGCACTGAGTGAAGGAGTTTCAGTGTACCCAAAAGGTGGCCAGTAATTTCTCACACAGCCACAAAAATATGGAGCCAACACTATCACACACTGCTAGAATATACACACCTAGGCTGTGACCCTAATCCATCTGCTCTGAAAGGGATTAAACAGCATGCTCTCACACATTGTCACCACAGTCATGTGTGTTTCATTTTGCACACTCCATGTTGTGTGCTGTTATGTTCGCCTTTTTTTATGATTAATGCGTTGGGCTGCCTAATAATAATGAACCACCTCTTTGCTAGATTCCCAGGAGGAATCTATGAGGATATTCACATTTCTTCTTTATATATCCATTACAGATCTTAAAGATCAGTACAGCTTAGCACAGCTGTTTAGTGACTCTGCTCCTATCTTTCAGAAACAAAGGACTAGAGTACCTATGGATAGCCAAATATAGTCATTAATATTTTGATACTGGCCTGAGACTTGGGAATCAAACCCACCTTTTAGCACCTGTTTCATAAATGTATGTTGTAATGGACAAACTGAATATACTAACTTTCCAAAATGTCTTTAGAATAACTACACCACCTTTTAATAATTATTAGTTCAAAAGAATCGGACTGAGGAGATTCTAATTCTTCAGGCTTTGTTTTTTAATAATGTCTACATTACTGTAGAATACTGTTGTTTTAGGAACTTTAGATTCTTTTCCATTGTGCATTTACCAGGAAGGTGTCTGAAAAGTAACACCAAACTGTCAGAGTCACAAAAACTATCTTCTTCAATAAAAAAAGCAGTTCTGCTCCGACCTCCATCGAGTCCTGTCCTCAAGATCATTGATTGTCCAGAGTCAACATTAAGAGAGAGGAGATGCATAAAAGCATTAAAATTATCTTGGAATAAGCTGCATGCCAAAGTAGTAAGGAGAAGTGGTGTTTTAAAGGCATTAATGTGGATTTAGTTGTATATTTCTCTTTATTCTTTCAAATTGATTAAGTCTTGTGTTTCGCTTGTGTTTAGCCTTCCTGCATGTGCTTTCTTAAGTTGCAGTGTGTAGTGCCAGCCTCGCCACAGTCAGTTTATAAAATAATCTAGTGTGTGTGCAGCTTGTTTTTGGTATTTCTTAGAACTCACCAGGAATTTTTTTTTCTGTTATGTTCCTCCACTCTCTTTGATTTTCCTGTGAGCTTACAGCACCATGGAGCCCTGGAATTGCAGCTGTCAGTGTTCCAGGTAAAACCACTTTGTAGCTCCTCTAATCTTAAAATAAAATGCCTTAAGCATTAGCACCTTTTTTTGGCATCACTGAACCTATGATTTACAGAAAAGAATGTTTTTTCTGAAAAGCTACAGGGTCTATTCTCCAAATGTTAGGTTTATATTGTTGATTGTCATTTATGCTTAGAAATATTTACTCATATATGCTTAGAGTTTTATCATCAATGTCATGTTGGTAGAGGTTTGCTCCTTAGCAGTCTGTGGAGACTCTGTGTGCCTCCCAGAGCACTCTGGCATGCACACACGTCTTAAGGTCAGGAGAGAGGTTATATCTGCTCTTACTGGTTTATGGTATAGGAGGACACCTACTCTGTATCTGGTTAAGTATAAGAGCCTATTGTTCAGATGTACCGCTAGACTCCTGGCACCAGCATTGGGGAGTCTTCACAGGGTCCCTCCCCCCCCCACACACGCACACACACACACACTTACACGACACACACCGACAAGGTATTCTTTGTCCACATGTATACCTATATGAAACGTCATATGTTAATGAACCTATGCATATTCATGTAACCACAATAAAAGGAGTGCTATGGGGAACCTGGCTGAGAGTCTGACGGAGGTCAAGTGGGTGGAACGACACTTGGCTCCAGGCAGGCCTCCCTCATGCATGAGTAACACAAAGAACTTTGCCTACTTGTGTCTTGCTTTTGCTGTGTAATTAAATTGTCTTGAGCGTTCCAGCGAATAGGTTCAAGCTACAAACCTATCACCAAAAGTTTTGAATACTGAAGAAGAGAATCCAATGGCTGATTCTGAGAGGAGTAAAGTGGCAAAGTGCAGACAAATACTAATCCTGTAAGGCGTCCAGTGTGTGTGAAAATTACCTATTATGTTTTTGATGCTTTTCATCTCAAGACCTTCCTGGCAGGAGCACACACGCAGGAGAAAAAGTAAATCCTCCAAGAAAGACCAGCAATCCCATCAAATGACAATAAACTCATAGTATCCAAACCCAGTCAGACATCCAGTAACAAAACCCCGGTCTGTCAACAGCAGCTGCTTCTTCTTCATTATCCTCCTCATCATCATCTCAGGCTGTTCCAGACATCCAGACGAACAAATCTCCGTCTCTCTCTCTTTTCTTGCATTTCAGTCACACGCACTCACACACAGAGCCGGAGCAGTCCCGGAACTGTTTGTGTGTTACTGTTGTTAGGTTTGCCTGTGGTCAGTTTTTCCAGCTCCAGCTGTAGTAAAACAGCTCAGCTATGAGCAGTGAGCAGCCTATAAGAAGCCACAGAGAGAGGACGGGGTGGGAGCGTACGTCAGAAGAAAGAGACAGAAGGAGGAACACAGAGGAAAATATAGAGTGGAGCTGCAGCTGTGTGTGTGTGTGTGTGTGTGTGTGTGTGTGTGTGTGTGTGTGTGTGTGTGTGTGTGTGTGTGTGTGTGTGTGTGTCAGAGAGACAGAGTGTGTGTATGCATGTTGCCCTGATCATGTGTGCTTCATTTTTGCAGGCTCCATGTTCCTGCCACAGAATCTTTGTGCTGTTATGTCTGTGTCTCTTTTATGAGTCCTGAGTTATGTTGGGCTGCCAAATGTGGACAACATGTGGAAGTAGACATTATTACTGAAATACCTCTTTTGCTTGATTCCACTCAAGAGTAATCTGACACTAAAAAGATTTTTTGACCCTGATCTTTCAGCGCAGTATTGGTTGTATTTATACACTCAGCATTTCGGACAGTTGTTTTTGTTGCCTTCCTAGAAACATGAATGTCTGGTTTGCCATATCTATTCACAGAGAAATTAGGTGTTCAATTAACTGTAGTGTTCACTGTTAAACTCTAGATATAGTTTTACACGAGTAAAGCAATAACTTTTACTTGTGTTGAGTTGGTAGCTGTTACAATCAAACTTCTAAACATATGGCTGAAATTTTTTTTGATGTTTCTATAATCCATTTTGAGAGCTACATTTTTAATTCAATTTATGAAAACGAATGAAATACTGCTATTACACAAGCCAGAGCTAACTAGATTTGTTTGTTAAATAAACACTTATGGGACTGTATTAGATGAAAAATGAATAACTACTGATGGAATGAGGTTGTGATTTTGAGCTGGAGCACAGCGGGGCAGAGCTGGGAGTGTCTGCCCAAACGTGTGGAGAACCTCGAGGGTTGCTGGCTGTTCTAAGCAGTGGGGAACTTACTAGAGAGTCCAGAGTGTGGAGAACTAATCTCTGTAAATGTGAGGCGAAGGAATGTGGACTGAGGTGGAGCAGAGAGGACACTTGATGAAAGACTGCAGGTTTGGTGATCAGGGGCAGATGTGGACGAGATGATGTGTTTTAGTTTATTCTAATGTGCATTTTAACTTAACAATCTGTAATGAAGTAATCTCAATCTTGGTATCAATCCTGAAACAATGCACTGGATAAGCAGATGAAGTAGAAGACAATGGACGGATCGATACATGCATGTACACAGAGATCGATGCGGCAGACACAAAGAGAAAACACGGAAGTGACATACTGACATCCACATACAGCAGGAACATAAAAACTGCACGTGCACACATAAACAAGTGCACATGTGAACTTGTACACATTGTTTTCAGCACAATGCCTGTTCAGTTGTTACATGTATTTTGTGACCTACTTCCTACAAGTGGATAAACATTACTGCATTCCCAGGCATGTCATTTGTGTGTGTGCGTTCATGATTCTTCCACATTGTACAAAGGTTCTCAAAAACAAGAAGTCTGAGCAAGGAAGTGAAAAAGCAGCACAGTCAGATTCAGATTCATTCAGATTGTGATACATGCTAGCCTCGGCTTTATGTTGATTCTGAAAAAAAAAGAAGGGGAAAAAAGGAAAGTGTTCAAATGAAGCAGGTTAGAAAGGAAATAAGTAATCAGTGTTGGGGAGTAACGGAATACATGTACCGCCGTTACGTATTTAAAATACAAAATGTGAGTAACTGTGTTGCGTTACAGTTACCGTTTAAAAGGGTGGTATTCAGAATACAGTTACTTTGTTGAAATGAATGGATTACATGGCCGTATTTTCCTGTTTCATATGTTAGGCTATGCCCTCTCTATTTTTGGTTTCCCCACCGGTGGAAACCTAAACAAGACACGCATTAAGAGGCTCTAATGCCTGTGTCTCAATCTCGCGGCCCATGTCACCTCTACTTGCGGCCCGCATAATGACGTGAAGAAACATTTTAAAAAAAATATTCACAAAATGATTTAATATGAAGGCAATAGGCAGGTTGTTACAGGCATAGCCCTAAAGAATGTAGCCTCATGGGCAGGGAGAATGGACTGCCATACCCGTTATGTGTCTGTGAGCAAAGGAGGGAGAAAAAGAGTCGAAAAGTACGAAATGTCACCGAGAAGAAACGGGACATGGAAGCATGTCAATATAATATAACCACTGCAGCCAAAAAGAGTGCCTGACAAGCCCAGTTGTAAGTAAACTATTAAGAGTCGACTGTACACTGTGTTTGTCTTTACCTCCGAAACAATAAGTCCCGTTGGAGCAGCCTTTCAACGCCTCTCTCTGTCTCTCGCTAGCATAGTCGACCCAGACAACAAAGTAAAGCTATTTTTCGGCTACAAGCCCGACATGAACCCGACGTATTAGCCAGAGGTCCCTTTACTACGGTTCGGAGCTGCGGACCTGTTTATTTAGTTTTCTATACAAGATCGCTGCAAAAAGTGCAGCCTTACCTAATGTCCACCCTACTGTTACTCATTTTATATTAAGAATTAAAAATCTAGTTGGTATTGGTATGGCAAGTAACCTTCAGTATTAATAATAAATCACACAGCAATAGTACATTCATGTAGTTGTAAAAAGCAGGATAGAATATTAAGTAATCCAAAGTATTCAGAATACATTACTCTCATTGAGTAACGTAACAGAATACTTTACAAAATACATTTTGGGGCATGTATTCTGTAATCTGTAGTGGATTACATTTTAAAAGTAACCTTCCCAACACTGTAAGTAATGAAGTGCCAAACACTGCAACTTTGGAAATGGGCACTTGGAGTTTATTCCAAATGTGAGTCAGTCCCCAAAGATCACAATATTTCAATCCCTTATGTTGCACGCATTTAAATATATACTGTACACATGAAAGTATCAAAGTTGAAAAATTGACACTCCACAAACCTATCAGTGACTGAATTGTTATAGTCATCTTTTATATATAGTATATGATTAAAGTTCAGTTAATTTGCTCAAAAAGGGGAAGAGATTGCATAAAAACTTGCTTTGCAACAATGAATATATCAGAATAAACATAAGCAAAGGGAAACATTTCTTTTCAGCCAAGCAGAATATTTACTGTACTGTTATTATAATTTTAATTTACTGATGCAATGTTTAAATGTTTTCTAGGCAAAATGACAAAAAAAAGTATCTGTGCAGGGACAAGTGGAGAAAAATGATGCGCACATGGTGATCGAGAGAATGGAAAGACAGAGAGGTGAAAATGAAACCTGGATTTTATCTGGTAATTGCATGATGTTAAATTGTGTAATTCTTAGCAGTGATGTGAACTCGGAATGTTACATAGACTAGAGTCTCTATTAACAGCATGAAGCAGGATAACAGCGGTCTCATGAATGAGTTCAGTGTGTTTGGAGTAGACCCACATTATACTCGCAGCTACCGTTTTTAAGTGGAAGTAGTGGGCTGCCCCTGCTTTTTTAAGTTCATGCTGTAACCACATTAATTTGTGAAGATCTGCTCATTACAGACTTTATAGTGGTTTCCAATTTAAAATGTTTGCCAAACAGTGAATATGCAACAAACTAATTTTAATATACCTGCACATCTTTGATGAAAAACATATGATATGTAAGAATTTGTTTCCATTAATAAAAGGTTTTATATCACATGTGAAAACATGCAGAAGTTTATCAAACACTCTCTTAAGACAGCTTCCTAGCTCTCTTTGATCTCTGTCAATCTCAGATACAGGGAGCACACAAAACAGATTTTTTCATATACAAACACAAATACACAATTATGATGCAGAGCCAGTGTTATTTTTGGGTTGTTGTTCCTCAAGGTCTAGGTGAAGGGGGGGCTTCCTATTGGTTCTCAGGAAGAAGGCGTCAGCACAAGAAAACAATCAGAGGATGTCCAGTGACAGATCCGCTGATAACACTTCTCTGTTTCTCATTCCCTGACACACACATACATTATCCCAATGAATATCATTATCACCTCATGAAATGTGGACTGCTAATAATGAGTCACAAGCCTGATCCTGTTTTTAACCATGAACACTGGGGCATCTTGCAACGTCTGCATTTCTATATGCATTTGGTATGTAGCCGTCTTTGTTGTTGTTGCCATAAATACGAGCATGCTTGGTCTTGATCTTGGACTTGACAGCGACTGACAAAACAAAGCACTCTGATGTTTGTCCATCAGTCAGCACACATGTTGAGTAATGGGAGCACAGAAACATCTCTGTTGCTACTGTAAATCACAGGTTTCAACCAACAAGTAGGATGTTAAAGCCAATGTTAAAGAGTTCTGCATGAACAAACATGCTTCCTATCATTCAAAAATCAATTTTAATGACCAGCTTCAAAATGTAAAGATCCCATATTGGTTGCCTTGGCAGCAAGCAAAGACAAAAAAAAACCTAATAAACTGGAAAGGCAGAAACTGTTTCTTAATATCTCTGTGATAAGGTCCAAAAAAATCTGCATAGGAAGACTAATGGCAACAAAAAAACAATAGATACTGGAGCTCATTTCTTTCTTTCTGTGCCATATAATCAAGGATATTAGACAGAGATAAAAGAACCTGCACGTATTCTAACAACAGAACGATGAACTCTTCAGCCAGAACAGTTCATCTAAACGAAACTATAAAGCTTTTTTCTTGGTGTGTGCATTCATTTTTCAATTAGGGAACTCCTATTAGCTGAAAATGGATTTATCTTGTACACTTGTACATTTTCATTGCTATTAGGATTACGACAATAATGGTCATTTACATATTAAAGTTTAAGTTTTACTTGTTGTTCTCACTCTTTGTTGGATTTTAACACCTCTGTTCACTTTTTGTTTGTGTCTTGTATTAATCATCACTTTTTATATATTTTGCATGATAATTTGAATTAAAAATCCTCAATCGAAGTTCATTTGGTGCTGCTTTAATCAATGTCAAATTGTTTCATCAGAAAAGTAAAATTTTCTTTAGATACATCTTTTTGTGTGTTAAAACTGTGAACACTACTGCACACTGTCACGTTTGAATAGGTTAGAACGCCCCATTCATTAGAGACATAGAGGATTCTACACAGTCTGGTGAAAATATGAAACCCAACAATTCACATAGAACCATTTTTAGGAGCATAACCTGCAGCATGATCAAATAACTTCAGCAAAGTATCGATTCTTCTAGTAGAACTTTAATTTGTACAAAGTTTATTAAGAAATTGCAGCAAAGCTTACGCACTCCAAACAGCCATATTTTCAGAACAGTTCTCTTTTTTTGTACAAACTTACTAAAGATTATAAATGAAATTAATTACCAACATGCTAGTATGCTAACATTAGCTGTTCTATAGGAAGGTTCCTAAAACCGCTGACGGCAACAAACAAGCTTCATTTCCAACTTCTTTCAATGTGATCTGAAGCTTTTGTTGCTTACATCTGTTTACAGGTTTCATCATCATCTAGAATTGAATAAACAGGCTATAACAGCAGGATTGATATGAGCAACTACAACATGAGTCAGCAACAATAACAGTGTAAAATTATTTTTTGTTATTAATAAAGACATTAAGATTTTATTGACTAGGACCAAACAGCAACTGAATTTCTGTGTTTTCTGCTGCTTCTGCGCAGTTGTCTCATACACACAGAGTCATACTTTATAAGCTGCAGTCAAAACATATTTTACATTGTTGCTTGTCAAAGTAATTTTGCTTCTTTCAAGCTAAATTATTAGTGCTATAGTGCCCAAATTTCTAATCACTTCCAAAGCTGTATTGAACCAAAATTGTATAGTAGTGTAAAGGTAACATATTAAAAGGGTTGAGAGAAGAATGTAATGGTGCATAGAGGATTTACATACTTCCTAGTATGGCTGATTCAGTCTCCTGACACACCTCCAGGAAGCTGTAGTAAGATTCCATCTCAGCAATGGAGATCCGTACAGTGGAATAAGATCCATAAACGTCCATATTTACCACAACTTGTAAAACAAGATCCAAAGGTCTGATGTAACAGCCTTCCTCAAGATTCTGTTTGTAGTCAGAATAAACTGAATCTTACATGGTTGTACTGCATGCATATTCTTTTCTATGGTATCTACCTGTCCTGCCTCCCCACTGACTCTGTCAGAGAAGCGGGGGGTGATCCATGTTTGTCTAATGCTTCTCCTGTCTGTTACACACACAAATACACACTTTTTGTTTTCTATGCCGCTGTGCTGCTGGACCTGTTTGTTGCATGTCCCTGTACAGCCCACAAGATACCTGTGACCTCTCTACTTCTGTCTATGTCTGTTTCTGGCTCTCTGTCATAATCTCTGCTACAGGGTAAAGCCTATTACAGGTCATTTGCATACACCCACACCTGTTACAATCACAGACCTGCTGTGAAGGAGGGAGTTTACACTCTATGTAGACTCTATTAGAGGTTCTTTTCTACCCTGTACACTTCTCTCCTAATTTTGAGAGATTTTGTGTAATTTTGTGAAATAATTAACAACAAAAATACAAATAAAAAAGGATACTGTGGAGAAATACAGTATTGTTTCCAGTGAGCCAGTATGCAAAACATCAGCATCCTGGCTGCTTACCCACATGACATGTAGGTGTAATATTTTCGGTCACACCTGTGCTCTTGCTCTAATGTGACAATACTGCAAACCTTTTAAACACAATCACCAACCTATGATAAAGTCAAGAGAATCATTTTGAGACATTGTCAAGAATAGTCTTTTTTTACATGCAACACACAGCTGGGGATTATCTGCACATGTATTCTCTACTGGAAATATGCTGCTTGGTATAGGCAAGGGATGGCACCAGGAAGAGTGTAGACATTCTCTAGCTCAGAATGACCTGATCTATTCTTGCGTAGGCTCCGTCTGACATTATACAGACTTTTAGTAAAAACCATGTAATGCCTGAAAGGACTTATTCTGACACTTAGAGCACTGCCTTGAAATGTCTAAAATAGTTCTGAACTGAAATGCATGTGAGAAAACAGCTTATTTATATGGTGAAAAAAGCTCTACCCACTGAAGTCTTATTTTAAGCTATCGTAGAAGTGGATTACAGCAGTGAACTCTATTCAGGTACACACTGTACTTAATCTTTTATAGTTTTTACCCAGATAAAAATCAGCTCATGTAACTTTTCAAGGCACTAAATAAAATAAAAGAAGTTTTTTTGGAGGTGGCTAAAATCCCATAAGCATCTCATTTAAAGGTTTGCTGTATGGTGCTTTATTTCTGGCAAGTGAATTACCTGAAATTAGTTTGTGAGTACAGAATCAAAGAAAAACAGACCTTTTTTAAATGTTGGCATTTTTGTTTGTTTGTTTGTTTGTTTGTTTGTTTGTTTGTTTGTTTGTTTGTTTGTTTGTTTGTTTTGTTTGAGAATTCATAATAATGAGAGACATTCAAAATACCTTATCTCACTTCATTACCAAATGAAATGATTGAAATGAAATCATTTCTCAGCTCAGTTTTTCAGATTTTTCACATGCAAATAAACAGATTTAACCAGCTGGAGCATCATCTAGTGGTGATGCAATCAAATATGCAAATTGTAAAATAAGATTGTTTTATCTCACACATACAGCTCGACGCTGCTCCCGATCTATCTGTAAAATAATTTCTCTGTCTCCTCAGATGTGATCCCAACTCTGCCAACAAGCAATCAAACTGCCCGACTAACATCCTGCAAATGCATGAAAGCAGCTGTGATTCAACTTCAACTCTTGGATTAAACCATTAGATTCTCCCTGCTGTTGCCTTCTGTTGAGAACTGGATGAACCCAGAATCTCTGTTTCTTCCTTTTCTTGTGTAGAAACACCAGGACCAGCACATCATTGCTGGATGTGAACTGCATTTCTTTTTTTTTTGTAGTGTGTTTTTGAGGACAAATTCTTTTGCAAAACCGCAATGCTTTTGATGCATATTTAGATTACATGATAAATTTGCATCTCAAATAATTTGAATTTCATCTTGTATTTTAAGGTCCAATGGTCAAATTTAAATTACAAATGACAGAGCCTGTCACACCTGCCTGTGAGGATTTTAGCTTTCACTAAGGTTACCCTTTCCTCTGACTGTCATAACTGGTCTCTGCTGTCCTTTGTCAGTCAGCTGTATCTGGAACGCTTTCTTTTCAGTCTAAAAACTGAAGTTCTACAGGACCTTAACCTTAATACCTTTTTCATGTGCAGTTATGAGTCGAGTATCTCTGTTGGCCTTTTTGAAAAATTGATGTTGGTTCTCTTGATGTCAGCCAGCTCCTTTAATTCCCCTGGAGAGGCTTGCTGTTCCCTTTATTCTCTTCTTTACTGCCCAAGATGCACACTTTATGTTCGTTCTGTGGGTATCTGCCTGTGATATCCATGCATGCTTCTTGTTTCATCTTTAATAGTTGATCTAGCCCTTCTTTGTGGATGCTCTAGGTACTGGACTTCAGGAGGAATCTTCTGCTAGCAAATTCTTAAGCTTATAACAGGACTGTTGATTGAGCGAGAATCACAGAAGCACCAGTGACCTCAGATAATCCTTGTTCTGTTCACTGAGATATTTGAATGCTAATCAATAAAATCAAATCAAATCAAATCAAAACATATTTTTCAGCTAATTTTTCAAATAGAGCTTCTGCACCTTCTGTTATAGTTAAATTGACTCTTTCAATAACTCCTCACCACTGCATAAGCTATTATTATTCAGGTGCCCATTTAAGTTATTTTGCCCTCTTCCATCTCTATGCAGTCTCACAATCAGTGTTTTACATTAGTTTCTCATGTGTTATTATTATCATGTCACAATAAGCAAAAACTGAGAAATCTGCACTTTGTTAAACTGTGTTCGTGCCGCCACCATGTATGAAAATGTTAGCATGTACAATAATGTAGCTTACCTGCTTGTATTTTATATTTCACAAGATCAAACACATGGGATAGACTAACACTTTACCACACAAAACTGTATTAATAAGCTGCAGGTCCATTTCACTCCCACTCCTGACAAACCACTACAGACTCGTGTGTATCCCCATCACTACCATTGACAAGGTGGTACTAAGGAAGCAGCATTATTATAGGCTTTGACCCTTTAAAGCTCTTTTTTACTGAGTACGGATTAAGTCAAAGCTATATAGCACACACACCTATAACACAGTCACTACAGTCGATATGACAGTCACTTACATATTACTGATCCCATGTTGCTGCTGATCTTTCTGTGACACAGTGCACAGGAGGGGCTGAGCCACACCGCTAAACCAACATCCAGTCCAATGTCCACAGCAACACACACATACAAAGATCTGGTGATACTACAGTCCACTCCTCAGGGCTGTCTGGTTTTCCTCAGTAGTTCAGGACCAGTCCTTGTCATTTTGTGTGTAAGAGTAGCAAGAAACGGCAGAGAGGTATGGATATGTGTGTGCTGATGTTCGTGTTTTCGTCAAAGAGGGGGGTTGAGCCTCTCCTGGCAGCCTTGTGACCGGCTTAGCTGCTCAGTTCTTACCACAGTTTACACAAATATCCTCAACAATACTCTCATCAGGCAGCGGGGACTTCCCTTCTCCTCTGCATCCTTCCATGTTTACTCCCAGCTTTCCTTTCCCCCCGTCCTGCTTCTTTTATGCCCCCTCCTCTCAAATGATTTATAAGGCTTCTCCACATTGTTTCTTCACTAGTTATGGATGCGTGTGAGATGGCTGCCACGCCCTATCTATAGACAAAGCTTTAGACTTTGAACTGATCATGTATGTAAAACAGCACAATTAGACAGGTTTTGGTCACACTCAGAGTCAAAGATGCATATAGTTGCATCGACTACATTATTCAGAAGAGAAAAAACTGTATGATGTTGGTTATCCATCAATAAGTGTTTTCCCTCCACCTCTTCTCGGATACTTTTAATTTCTTAGTTAAAAAATGTTAAGAAGATATAAAATAGTAAGATGGCGAATATTTACATGCACATATGTTGGGTTGTGTCCAAAAAGTGGGTCAAGGCTGTGGCGCGTGTGTCCAAATAGTCTAATAAGTGTGTTACAGAATGTATGTGATATATAATAAATATTCCTTGCAGACAATAGTTTTGGCAGTTTATCAGACTTTTTCTTTTAGGTTAAATGTTGATATTTTCTGACTGTTAAAACTTTTCATTCCATATAAAAATACATGAAAATATAATATTTAAGGTGACTGAGGAGGATGCATTACTGCAATTTGGCGTGACACATTACTTGTATTTGAGGTTTTATCGTACTAAATTGTACCTGTTTAATTCCTTTCCTTTAATTCTCTTTTCACACATGAAGATGAGAAAAACCACTGAGTGCTAATCAGCTGCGACCAAGACAACTACAGTCATCAGCAACAGCCAATATCTGTCAGTGACCTCAGCCTCTCAGAAATGTTTGTCCTTTCCACACGACTACAGGACTCTTCATTACAGGACATGCGACAAAAAAGTTCTGGGGTATTGTAAATCAGTTGTCTTGGTTCTTTTTGTGTTGTGTGACTGGACAGTTTGTGGAGGAGAAATATTTTTTTACTAAAATGTAACCAAGTTTCTTACTTACTGTGTTATTTAACATCTAGTTCACATAAGTTACTCTTAAAATGACTTTTCTCAGAAACCTCTGGTGTTACAGTCTAGCCTTATACAGTATTTCCATTCAGACAGTTCACGCATCAGCCTGAATCTTTCTCCACTCATGTTTGAAAGTGTTAGCTAGGGTTACATGAGCTGCATGTATATCAGTTAGAGCAGCCTGTAGGAATTGCATTTTTCAAAACTATTTCAACAAAAAGAATAGAGCTTTTATTCTGTTGGTCCATTAAAAAAAAGTCCATTTTTGGTCAACTACTGTTCTAACCGCTGACATCATGGATTATGTCACTGCAGGCCTTGGCTAGCTCACTGACAATGACCTTCTCCTACTGGAACCAGAAAATCACCATAGACTTGAAATGACGCAAGCAAACTATCTTAAAGTGACAGTCCAGGATGCACAAGACGGACATTTCCACACATTACTGAGTACTGACGTTTCAGACCAGGCACTAGAGCAATCTGAATAATTGATGAACATGGCATTCCCACCAGTCCCAGATCGAAAAGGAACAGATGTTGTTTTCTGTTCTCTTTAGCACTTTATTGTTAGCATAAAAAACAAGCTTTCACTCGGTGTGTTTACCAGTTAAGTTATTGGTGAAATCATTTCAGAACTTTCAAGGAAAGCAAAACAGTTAGCGTTCCTGATAAACTGCAAAAAACTAAAAGTGAAACTATGAAATGATTCACATGTCCTGATGAGCGTTTCCAAGGAACACTGTGATTACAGGAATACCTTTTAAAATTTATCAAGTATCTTGCCAGCCAACTGAAGTTTTCAAAATGAAAAACTAAAAGGAAAACAGTAGTTGTATCAATGAGTTTGCCCTGTAGTCAACACTGAAACTGTGACCAGACCACTTGACCTTGGCTCATTTGACCTGCTCAGCATTTATCCTCTTAAAAATTGTTCTGTAAAAAAATTAGGCCAAACTGTGAAAGTTCTCCTGTGCTATTGTTCAGCTCTATTGTTGTGAGCAGGACCGTTCAGCTGGCCTCTGTCCAGCAGACAGAAAGAAAGACACTTTCCAAAGGATATGGTGTGCCTCCCCTCCCCACCTCCACTCCTGTATCATATACAGGAAGAGGAAGCAGAGAGAATACAGTGCTAACGTCATCACTACAAAGGTTGGCGCTGTTTGGAAGCTTGGGTGGGTGACAGGGGTTTCAGGCAGGAGGCCTCTGAATAATATTACAAATCCTGAGCTGCTATCAATAGGCTGCAGTTGAGATTTCAGTAGCGGACCTCTGAAGACATGTAAGATGTGAACGCTGTCAAATACAGAAAACTGGTAGTGTAATGTTAGATGAATCTCCAGAAAGATACAATGCAGCAAGCAAAAGGCCAGGCAACAATACTGCTAATTCTGCCCTGTTGTATCTTATACCAAACGACATATATGACCACATTATGATTTGAGTTTCAAGCTGTAAGGATAAGCATCTAACCTAGCACCATAAACTCAATACAATATCATAAATGATATATAGCGATTTTCATACACACACTACAGACCACCTAGCTTTTTTAAGGGGGCAAAGCGAGGCATTAAGAAGCTAGTCAGAAGACATAATCTCTTCAGCATGTCCTGGGTCTGCTCCATAGTCTCTTCAAGTTCAATCAAGCCCAAAACACCTGGAGGTAGACCAGGAGGTATACCCAAATGACTTCACCTAACTCTATTTAATCCTTTCCAATTATATAAATGTTTTTAATTTATTTATTTGACATGTGACAGATAGCTGTGTACAACAGTCATCCAATAAGATTTACATTTTCTCAGTTATGTAGAAAAGACTTCAACCGAGAAGAGGAATCACAGATCCATAACAGGTTGGCATTTTGTTGGCAAGATAACTCATAATTAAAACAACTGGGAATTGTGTAGGGGAAACAGGGGATAGTTGTAACATAACGTTTGACATTTCTGTCTGTAGCTTGGAGCTCTTTTAAGGTAGTGGATTCAAAATGTAATGCAAAGTATTTACATATATCTGCTATTAAATAGTACAGCTATTTTCTCTGCAGCACAATTACTCATTGCATGGTGTGGTCTCAGACACAAAGAGTGAAACGTTACAATTGACCCCATAGCCTGGATTAGTTGTAACATATCCGTGGGTGAAAAAACTGACAAAATCTTAACATGTAATCTTTTTTATTCAACACCTGAATGCACTTAGAACTATTTATGTAGCTATGTGTGACAGAATGCAGAAATCTAGCTTTTGAACATCCATGAGAAGAATTACTTTTTTCATGGCTTACCTTGGTGTGGTTTGCAAAGTGCTTCAGAAAGATGAGGAAATCTGTTTCTTGCACCCATCCTGATTTATTTCCACTACCAGTATTTCCTACTGGCCCATCTCTGACAAAGTGGTCTGCATAACGTGGGAACACAAACATTGGAGGAACTGTGTTGCCAATGGCATTAACCGCATATACAAAGGTGACCAGTGAACCTTTCTCTGCTGGTGTCATTGTCCCAACTTGTTTAATATAAGTTAAAGTAATAGTGTGGTAAGTTGTAACATCTGCATTATTGTTACAACTAACCCAGACTGTTGCTGTTACAACTGACCCAGACTCCTATAGCCATGAACTAGCTAACATTACAGCCAACGGCTAAAACATTAGCACTAAAGACCTACACAGAATATATCCCCATAGACATACAAATAACATAATTTAAGTTTGATGAGTTTAACTGCAAAGCAGATAATGCTATTAGAAATTAACATAAAGTTGAAATAAAAAAACATACTTTTTTGCATACAAATTAATTTTTTTCTTCTTAAACTGTCTGTGTTTGCCAAAATGTGCTAATTTTTCACATGTGATAGAAGAAATGAATTGGGCATGTACAGGATGAATCACATCATTTGACACTTAGCTCTGATTGGAGAAATTGGAAGTGCTACAACTGACCCACGTTACAACTATCCCTGGATTCTCCTGCAAGCTAATATGCAACGTGACTAACATAACATTAGTCACCTCCTATATGTGCTCATAATGACATCACCAGTTCAGATAAGGTTTGAAAGTGTTGCCTGAAACTGTTTGGCTCTTCCTCTGTTTCTGCATGCTCTGAAACCCAATTCATGTCAAACAGTATCATCTTATAACATTGGTACAGTACATTCTCATGATCTGTCTCTACTGATCTAACACACACCAAGGAAAATTGATTCCATCTTTGATCAATTATATTCTGCCATTTGAGGCTTCTCCTCCTCCTGCTGCCTGCACAATATCAAAGGTGAAAAGCCAACAAGCTCTCTTCAAAATGACTGTACAGAAAATTAGAGAGAGTGTCTGTCATTCCTTTAATAACAATAAGCAGAGGTGGAATTACATCACCAAAAGCCCTTATAGTTTGTTTTGTTTATACTCATAAAGGAATAGTGAAAAAAATGACCACCAATATTTTTTGGTAATCACTTTCACTTTACCCTGGTGAGAAATATTATAAAGTCATAGAATGATGGCGATTTCATAGTAACTTTGAAATCCAGTGCTCAGGAAATTAAACTGCATTTATTAACATGGGCCTGCTGTGGTGAAACTACAGAGTCCTGTAGATGAATTCCAAAAAGGTTCATCTTAGATAACATGCTTTTTATGCAACACTGGAATATAGCAGCCTACCAGTCGTAACAGTGAATAGCTGTATTAGGAAAAATTGCCTCATTCAGCAATCGACTCATACTTTCCCTTCCCGCTGAAGAGGTGATTCACTTTAAGTCTTGCCTTTATTAAAGCTTCAGCATCTCCCAAGTAATTTTGTTAAGTAGCACAATGCTCATTTAGTTGTCAGTTAAACAAATTATTGAAAGAAGTATAAATGCATATTAGGCAGTTGCAGTATGAAAAAGAAAAAAACTGCAGTAATTTACATGATAATCTGTGTAGCTTGAGTGTAATGTTAAAAGTTTGTTTTCATGAGCTGTTAATGCATATTTGAATTGTGGGAGAGCAATATTTTCTCACCTTTCATAAAGGATGGTCCAGTGCTAAAGGGGACCATACATGAAGCAATGCAGCACATTTACTTAATTAGAGAATTCATCCAGCTCTTATTATTGTTCTCACACAGATGCTTCCAGCTTCACGTCACTCAATTAGGAACCTTCTTAAGTAAACTGACTGTTAAACTGCAGCCTTTGACTGGAGCCCATCTGAGCTTTCACTGGACACACACTGATACTGGTCATCCATCGCAAAGCTAACACGGATAGACAGGCAATTATTCACACTCACATTCACACTTTTGTCAATTTAGAATCACTGATTAACCTAACACACATCGGAGAAAACTGGAGTACTTGGAGTGAATCTATGCAGTTTTTGTTGTTTTGAAAAAAATATATATTCCTTTTATTTGCCTCTAAAAAGTGGGGTTAAGGTTAATTGTAATCATCAATCACAGAGAGAGGCCTTTAACTGGACATCCAATATTTGTTATGAAATTTTAGTAATGTATAACTTTAAGACCGAACTGAAAGGCTTGAAGTAACAAAAAATAATAATAATGAACAAATTTTATTAATGACAAATTAGCTGCATAGACAGATCATTGATGGTTGGGTCTGTGTATTAATGATGTGCAGACATAAATCAGTTCACAGAGTCATATTGTAGTTTCGTGTCATTCTTTTTTGGACTGAAACAAGTCACACTACTGTAAATCAATTAACTTCAGAGTGCAGACTTAAAATTAAGTTACACTCAGGTTAGCATGAGACCAATATCAGTAGTTTCTCAATTATATAATGGGTATAACAAGTAATCTTTTAAAAACAGGTGAAGAATATAACAATATCCAGTTAAATTAACACCTTTACAGAATCATCTGTGCTGCAAACACTGGTGGCAGCATACTGAGCGAGCATGATTTCCAGTAAATTAATTCAGAGCCAGTTTCCATAGTAACACTCTTCACAGGCTGCCCTCCGCCCCCCTACCCATCATTCTCTTAGCTACTGTGCAGTGCAGGCAGTGCAGCAATGGAGAATACTGTGCAATGCAACCGTCTCCAGCGTGGCACATTAACCTACTTCCACACCAGAAACAACCCGGATGCGGAATTAGAGAGAAGGAGGATGAAAAATGATGGATGAATGAGGAGAAAAGTGCAAGGAGAAAAAAAGGTTTGAGTGGACTGAACTACATGGAAGGCAGAATGAAGGACACACAGAGGGGAGAGAAAGGACGAACTCGGGATGGAAAAGAAGTGATTACTATGAGAGAAGGGCAAAGAGGAGAGCTGGAAATAAAAGGCACAATGAAAAAACTGAGTAAAGGTAACAAGACAGAAACTTAAATGGACAATATCAATGGAAGACTGAATATGTATCATCATTATTCATATTAAAACAAGAAAATAAGATCCTGGTCTCAGTAATATTTACTCGCATCAAAGGAAACAGTTAATGTATGCCAGTGAAAATGAGAATGAAATGAAAAATCAATTTAAAAAAAATGTTGATTGCTGCTGAAAATCACAACTGAACCCAATGACTTCTCTGCTACACTCTTTGGCACATGTTCCTTCTTGCCCATCGCATCCCTCTTCACTCAGTGGTCCTGATGAGAGGATGGAAATTCCCTGCCTCCATTTCATTTGCCCTGCTTCCTAATCACAAGTCAAAGATTTATAGATAAAGATCTTTCACCACAACAAGGGTATATTCCAAGAGGCGGGCTCTCCTTAGAATTTCCCATGAGAGGATACCGTTTAAAACATCCGCTCCTCTTATTCTAATTAATCCACCTGAGAGTGAAACATGAACAGACAGACAAAGGGGGGAAACTGAGAAGATATACGATGACTTACCGACATGAGTGATGACACACTCGACCCTCTGTAGCAGCTCCTGAACCGACATCTCGTCCTCTCTCAGCCAGCACAGCATCTCAGGGTGTGGGTTGCATCCACTCTTCTCTTGATCTCTCTTCGTCTCACTCTCTCTCTCTGCTGCCACGCCTCCTCTCGTCACCCTTCCACCCCAGACAGTCTCCCCTGCTTTTGCTCCCTAATCCAATTTTCTCCCCTGAGATTTGTGTCTCCCTTTCTTCCCCTCATATATGTTGATTCTTATTTATACTCTTATTCCAAGTCCTTCCTCACATTTATCACCATCACAGACAGCCACAAAGCCTGGGGATAATGATAATGTTGATGCCACTCCCAGCCACTTAGCTAAATAGTAAGTCTACGTATAAAATAACCACGCTGCTAGTAAGGCACATATAAAGTACCAAAAAAAAAACCCAGTTGGGGTTGATAGAATAGAAAATAAAATAGCTTAGTCAATTGAACGGTGAGCAAGATAATCTGCCAGTCAGTGTTCAGTAAAAAACAATGGCAAGGTAACTGTTAAGCAATTAAACAATAAAAGCCAGAACAAGTCAAGCGGAAAGACAACAAAAGAGGCAATTTGTTTGTCACCCTATCAGTCAGAAAACTGTGCCAATAGTAAAAAATAAAACTGCATTTTCAGAAAATTTGTAAGTAAAAACATCCAATTATTGATCAGCCATCCAGACACGAATAGAGCCAACCGTTCCTTGTCATGATGCTCCAAGCCCCAACTGAAAACCAGAAAAATCCTCATAGAACAAAAGTAAATATTTACAGCACCTCTAACCTAGGAAAAGACAGAATGCTCCTCAGCCAGGGGAGATAGTTGAGTCAACTCCATTGAAAGGGAAACTCCTCAAGCTTGATGGGCAGGAAATCAGTGGTGCTGCTGCTTTGATGATGCTCTATTTGCTCTCATAAAGAAGCTGAGTCACACAGAGGGAAAACGAATCAGAAGGCTGCTTCACCTGCCTGCAGGGCGGAGGGAGAGACACAGAGCTGGCTGAGGGTGGGGTGGGGGTTAATAGGTCCAAGAGAGAAATCCTGGTGCCTGGAGCTGGACTGTAAGAGGAGGGGAGCCCCAGGAACACACAATGATTATCAAATTAAACATTATAAAATATATATATATATATTCTGTTTTTGTTAAATATGTAGGAAAATAACATAAAACATTTTTAAAACCCTACATATTTAGCCATCAAAAAGACCGTGTTAAATTAAATAACTCACACGACTCATCACGCAAGAGCACGAACAAAACAAATCATTTACGCTTTCACTTCACATAGTCATTCGGTGCTACTAAAGCCACTCTGCTAATCCAGCTCCACATTTTGCCAGAACCAAACAATGTAAGGGGCTCTAGCATCTCTCCATGGCCCTGTATGCTCCTGGGACTGTCTATTAGCCAGAGACATCTGTGCTCTTGCTACTCATTCATCTTCTCTCTGCAGGCAATCACAGGCTGTACAACAGAAACAGCCAAGATCAATGGCCCATCAACTGGCTGACAAAACAAAGCACATAATCCTGTATTTCTTAGGAACATGACTACACAGTGTTTGTTTTTGTCAGATGAAATCATTAAATCTAAACTATCGGATTATTTATTGGTTTATTTGTCTAAAATTTAACAGTTTAGAATATAAGCGGAAATATTGCGTATTAACAAACCAAACGAAAATAACGGGAAATTATGAAGGATACAGAATGAAAAGGAGACAAAAAAAGCCCCTCTCCCCCAAAAGGAGAAAGGGATGGGAGGAGACGTGACTAAGGAAACGAGCGGCGTCCGCACCATATGATTGGAAGGTACACAATAACGTCGACGGAAGTGTTTTCGGGCGCTAGCGCGGGAAGACTTACTGACGTTGTTGAGGACACGGAGTTAAGCAGACAGGGGTCGAGCCAGCTGCCAGAATTATTATTACTACTATTGGAGTTTTAGATATTCATTCACTCCGCCCTAGGTAAGACTTCTAAAGCGGTCCATGTTTATGAAAAAAGACACAAGGCGGCCCTTTGGAGCTAACAACGGGGCTAATGTTATTAGCTCATAGTAAGCACAGTGGCTAACTCACCTAGCCTCGTTAGCTTCCATGATAAGTTGTGCTATGATGCTAAAAACAGTGCCAAATGCCATTTAATGTTCAGGAAGACGGCGTGGAAATATTTCTTTAAGTGTTTACTAACCGCAGCTAACATGGGCTACACACCAGTGATGTCTCGGTCAAGCTGTCTCTGCTGTTCAAAGTAAACCACTAACTTCACTTTCTCATTAGCGAGCTACATAACGAATACAGTTCTGTCTGTTGTGATGTTAAATTTCTTAAGTGCCGCTCTTGCATCCCAACGTTATGATGTCAAATTTTAACGTTTACTGTCCAACGAATGAAATAAGGCTTGACGTTAACGATTAATGATTGTTATGTCTTTTTCTCCAGTCGTTCAACCATTCTTTAAACGATCTGTTAACTCATACTTGTGCATACCGGGTCTAAAAAGACTTGTAGCAAATCTTTCAGTACAACAGAGCGATCTTTCTGAGGCGTGCCTCTTCTTCTTTTGGCTGCACTGTTTAGGGGTCGCCACAGTGTGCCTCCTAGCATCCTTCTCTGTCACTTCAACTCTGCATGTCCTCCCACACTACGTCAATGAACCTTCTCCGGGCGACCGTGGCTCAGGGGTTTGGAAATCGCATCTGTAACCGGAAGGTCGCCGGTTCGATCCCTGGGCTCTCTGTTCTGGTCGTTGTGTCCTTGGGCAAGACACTTTACCCTACTTGCCTACTGGTGTTGGCCAGAGGGGCCGATGACGCGATATGGCAGCCTCGCTTCTGTCAGTCTGCCCCAGGGCAGCTGTGGCTACAACTGTAGCTTGCCTCCACCAGTGTGTGAGAGTGAATGAATAGTGGTATTGTAAAGCGCTTTGGGTGCCTTGAAAAGCGCTATATAAATCCAATCCATTATTATTATCTGTGTTCTTCCTTGTTTCCTCCTTTCTGCTAGCTCCATATTCAGCATCCTTTGTCCTAGATATCCACTGTCTCTGCACTTGTCCAAACTGACAGAAGTGGACTGAAACTGACTTTACTCCTACACAGCACCCATGCTATCTTGCATAGATGGAGCGCTTTAGGTTGAAGTTGTAAAATGTTGCTTTTTTTGTTTCTTTCTTTTGGTTTTGTTTGTTTGATTAACTTGGCTCCCTCTCTAACTTTGTCTCCAACACTACTCCGTAATCAATGGTTGGGAGATGGTGACACTAACAAAAAGACAGCAGGCTGAGCTGGAGGTGGAGCTAAAGATGCTTTCATTTTCTTGAAAGTTACTTGAATGAACAGGATTAGAAATAAGGGGTGCATATATGATGTAGCTCATAATTGGCTTGATAATTTGGATTTCAATTATTCTGGCATGTTATGGTTTACTTGTTAGGTGACATGTCTTTGAATATTGCAGCTTTCACGAGAATAGCTTGATTAAACAAGGCAGCTACATGTGGACATCATGGTACAGGATGGAATTCTGCACAGTGCTGGACATTTGTTTTATCTTTGTTTCCAAAATATTGTTACAACCTACCCTACCTCTGTATAATTATGATATAATAATTATAGTGTGTGCATTTTGTATGTTCATTTTAACAGAATAAAGAAGAGTCATGCAAGCATTTTTGAAAGGAGCAACAGGTCAGGCAGCCAGGCCTCAGAAAGATAAGGCAGTGGCTGGACCCAGTGCAGAGAAGAAAGCCAAGGCTGTTCCTTGGGTAGAAAAGTAGTAAGTATGACCCACAAAGGTGTACTGTACACTACATCTGATTAACTATACAGAGTTACAGGAATCTCAAGAATCCTTCAGGACAAAACTTTTAACCGCCTTTTAACCGGGGGACTGTTCAGTATTGCCATAAAAATCCAACATTTTTTTGTTTTGTTTTTTTAGTCTTGGGGTTGATTTACAGAAATGTTTAATCTGTAAAATGCATAATGAATAATAGCGTCATGTGTCTCATTTTTACATTTTGATCATCTTTTGATGTCACAGTGAAATTCAGGATTGTTTCTTGACTCAAAATGATTATTAAATCCCCCAAACATGGAACACATAGTTTGCATGTAAGTGCGTTGGAGGGTGACCACAGAGCTACAAATAAAACAGTTGGACGTACATTGTTTTTTTTTTTCCTTTCCCATCTTTACAAGAATTTCTGGTCCTTTTAACTGACTGCCATTATTTCACAAATGTATTATTTATTATGTATATATTTATTTAATATTCTTATGCAGTGCACTATCATCCTAATATATTTTATTCTATCAGTTATTGTGTAATAGATAATTACACTACAGTATTTTAACCTGGTTCTGTCTTTGTGATCCTTTTTTTTTGTGTTCTTCTCTTTTTGTAATTTTGTTCAGCAGTGCTTCTGCGATATGTTGACTAATGACAATAAAATAATCTAAAGTCATATTTTTGTGAAACTTTTGTTTAACACACAATTATCACCTAAATTATGATATAAGGTCATGTTTGTCATTTTAGAGGCAAGACAATGTGAAATGTAATGGATAGTGAGTCATATTATTGACTTTCAGATGTTTAAATTGAACAAATATTTCACGGTGATGCGGTTAAAAGTGCTTCTGTTTTGTTGTTGCACAGTTCTCTGGAGTCTATATATAATCTGTAGCCTGTGCTGATATTGAAGCTTGTGAGGTACTCGAACCAGTTTTTTTTTTTTTCCTCTTTCTTCAATGAACTCCAGCAGGCCAAAGTGTGTTGATGAGGTGGCCTTTCAGGAGGAGGTTGTAGCAGTGTTGAAGAAGTCTCTGGAAGGAGCAGATGTAAGTAACATTTGGTTGGTTTTTTTTTGGGGGGGGGGGCGGTTATAGCCTTGGCTGCATTACTGCATTTGGTTTGTTGATGACAATGAAAATGCCATACACTCTGGTTTTTGGTCCCTTTAATCTTGTGATTCAGAACAGAGCCTTTCAAGATCATAATGTGGAGGGTTGTTTTGGGTGGAAGTGGACAGTAAACATTTCTCTTATCTGACAGACAACTTTAGTCAGCAGACTTCCCATCACCTGATAGGAGATGAGTGTGTTTTTGTTCTCGTGCATGTACCACGTATACTGTAAGAATGTTTTCGAACTTGTGTCAGATTGCTTTGTCACAATGTAGCAGTGTGTTGTCAGATATACAGTATAAACATGGTTATTTCCAATATTTTTGTATTCGGGTTGTACTTGTGCTCATTTTGCACATTCTGCAAGGCCATAAAGGCACAGTATCATTGGATCTGTGTTTAAATTGCAGCTTCCCAACTTGCTCTTCTATGGCCCTCCTGGAACAGGAAAGACCTCTACCATCTTAGCTGCTGCCAGAGAACTTTATGGGTGGGTAAACTGTATGTGTGGTATTTGATAAGAGATTTCACATCAGTCATTTCTTCATCATAGTTTTTAAACCTTTGTTGATCTCTCTCCTTTTTTCTTTGCACTGTTCCTGCTCATATTTGACTCATGTCTCTGTTTTCAGTCCAGAACTGTACAGGCAGAGGGTGCTGGAGCTCAATGCCTCAGATGAAAGAGGCATCCAGGTCGTCAGAGATAAAGTCAAAAACTTTGCTCAGCTCACTGTTGCCGGGACACGCCCAGAGTGAGTCAGCATTTTACAGTTTGTGATAATAAGAAAACAGCTAGACTTATTTTTTGTTTTGGGTTTTTTTTGTACGAGGTTACTCACATTTATAAATTGGTAAATGTGAATTAAAAGGCAAACTGGGATTGTTTTCAGCTCTGCATACATCAGACGTCATCCTCTAATTGTAGAGCCAATCACAAACTGAAGGAATAAGTTCCTGTATGTACAGTTTTCCTTTAAAACATGCAAATATTTTTGGCTATAAAGGTAACGTGACTGTGCGTCATAAAGCACATTTCAGTGGTGCCAGCAGTGCTCTGATGATAACTCAGTTTACAGACAGAACAGCTTTTGGAATAATTATTGAAATAAAGTACCAAAGTCTCTGTCAGTAAAGTCCAAACTAATGTTGAAACTTTCACTATTTTGCTACATTTGCAGCGGGAAGTCGTGTCCTCCTTTTAAGATCATCATACTGGATGAGGCCGATTCCATGACAGCGCCAGCGCAAGCTGCTCTCAGACGGACCATGGAGAAGGAGTCTCGCACAACTCGGTTTTGTCTCATCTGTAACTATATAAGCAGGTCTGCTGTGGGTTGTTGCTCAGAATCAATTAAACACACAGTTAACACAGTTATTGTAATCCTGCTTGTATGTCTGTGTGTTTTCTAGGATTATTGAGCCTCTGACTTCTCGGTGTTCCAAGTTTCGCTTCAAACCTCTAGCCAATCAGATCCAGGAAGAACGTCTACTAGAGATATGCGAAAAGGAGAACCTCAAGTACACCAAAGAGGTAGGAAGAAAGAAAATGATTGTGCTGCTATCCGGTCTTCAAGTGATGATGTGATGAATCCTGCTTCTGGGCCCAAACGACTCAGCGTTTAATAAGGCTTTTGTGTTTTTAACACGTTTTAATGCTTTGTATCTTGTTCTATTTAATCTCAACAAGCCCCTAAAAACAGTCAGTGATCACAGTGGTCGGCCTTTCTGTTTTTATTACCACTATTCATTTTAAAGCTTCAGGTTTTGAAACCTTACGATGTAACTACAGCCGAGCCCATGCAGCAGTATATTAATGACTAACCTGGTATTTTGGATGGATTATATCAGTCGTTCTCCTGACTGAAGTTTGGTCCTTTTACAGCATCCTGCCATGCGGTTGCATTTGTCCCTAACCTTCGGGAACCCTCGCGTTAAAAAAGTTAGCGTTCGTCCTCCAGCCTATCTGTGTTTATGCTAACATAACTGTGTCGCTAGCGATCATGTAGCACATCATTATATACCAGCTAGCCAAACTTCAGTAACCCTATAAACGTCACTGCTGTTTAGTTTTCTGTCTTCATTTATGTCGGAAGTGATAGCAGAGCTGTACATCTTAATTTTTTTCAGAAATCTCTGTCAGAACATGGTATATTATATTTAAGTGGAAACTAGCGAGCTAACTTCCTGCTAACTTCTAACAGTGTTAAATTTCATAAATTCTGTTTTCATGGATGCCTGGATGTTAAACTTAATTGTTACACCTGGTAAAGCAGCAACACTGATCATTTTATTACAGATGAAAGAATTTAGACAGTTTTCAATCCTCAGTGATGCAGCAGTGATCGTTTGACTGTGACCTTAAGCGGAGTTTGGGCCCAGACATGGCTAATGACATCAGATTTAAAGACCAGATAGTGTAATGTAGACCTGAGAGAAATTTCTAAGATGTCTTACGCACTTCTAGTGTAGGTTCATTTTTTAATTGCTCGATACATGGGGAAAAATGCCTCGTAAAAATTATTTGAAAGTGCTCTTTGATTTTAACTGAGAGGCTAACTTAAAAGGAGAGTGTAAAAGAAATTACCAGACATAATAATCCTACCAGTGGGTGCTGCTAAATGTTTTATGTTTTTTTTTTCTTTACAAAAGCAGCACACAAAAAGAAAACGATTCATGTAACAAATAAAAGAAAGTCTGCTCTTTCCTTTTATTACTAATGAAGCTGTAATCTTCAGCAGTGACCGTATCTGCAGGTTTAAAGATGATCAGTTGCACACTTTTTAGGTCTTTTTGGAGACTGCTATGAGGATATGTGACATTTTAGTCCTTCTACAAAATGTCAAAAATAATTAAATAGTTGACCAGTACAAGTATAGTTTCAACACATTTATTTTACTCATCCACAAATACATATTGAATGTTTTTTTTGTTTTCGTTTTTTTGCACAGAAGTACAAATCAGGGTTTAGTAAGGAGCTCAACTCAGAACGATGAGCTGTATCTTTTAACTTTGTTAATGTTAGATTGAGTCTGACCCTGGCACCACCAGTATTTTAAGATAAATCTGCACACATCCTCCCCATAACAGACTCAACAGAAAGTCAAGGTTTTAAATACCCAAGTAATTTGTGTCGTGCTCACTGTATTAAACTCACTTCCAGCCTTGTATTTTTGTTCTTGGACATTACTGAAGTAACTTTGCATGATTCACCATTCAAATCAATCCTTATTTGTCTTGTTTTTGTCCTTGGTGCAGACTCCCAGTTGAGTCCAGCCAGCTTTCTTGTGATTTGATTGCAGAGGCCAAAAAAAAAACAAAAAACAAGACAACTCCCATTTTCCTGTTTGTTTAACTGCTCGGCTGTTAAGCCTGTCCACAAATGTATATGAGCAAACAGCTGTTTATTTTTAAATATTTAATGTTTAAAACAGGGGATTGTTGCAGTTGCCTTTTTTAGGTGTAGCAGACATCAGCCCCTGTACAACTAACTGGGGTTTAAGTTTGCAGTGTTCAGTAGCATGAGCAGAAAAGTGATATGTACATCAGTCAATTTACAATTCAATGCACTGTCACTCAATTTCATTAAGCAATAAGAGGCTCCACCTACTGGTCGAAGCACATACTACAGTCATTCTACATGATCCATTTCTATACATTTGATTTAATTGTATTAGTAGATGATTATTAACATCCTTTGGTGCTGCATTTTCAAATAAAAAAAGAACACAAAGTGTGTCAAGAGATGGTTTTTGCAAGTATAAACATTTTTGCTTACCTGTAAAGTATTTTTGATAAAGGGAATGTTCCTGCCTAAAATTTTGATTGTAACATAAATAGATGGATTATCATGACTGCAGACTTCTCTACATTTGTGAAGAGTACCGGTATGTGTGGCCTGCTCCCGTCGTAAGCACAATAGCACAAGGCAGAAGAGTTCTCAGTGACAGGCAGGAAGTGTTGAATATTCTTAACTGTATGATATGTTAAAAAAATGGCTAATGTAATTCAGATGCCTGAGGGCACAGCCAGTTTCCATTTCCATTTTACTGTGTTTGGTCTGGTAATACTGGCGGTGTTCCTCCACCACTGTCACTGTCCCTGGTCCTGTGCCCACCTTTCCCAGGTGGTAATCCATCCATGGTCAGAAATGTATTCGCTGTTGAAAAAGTCTGATTTGAGTGACATTTATGTGCTGCATAACATGTGAGTGGAGGTATAGCAGAACTGCAACTGCTTTCTTTGCACAGCTGGTGGAGTCTGATAACTGTCTTTCCTAATCCAGAGTATAGCAGCCTTGGTGCGGGTGTCTGAAGGCGACCTGCGGAAAGCCATCACATTTTTGCAAAGTGCTGCACGCCTCAATGTCGACAAGGAAATCACTGATTGTGCTGTTATTGAAATAGCAGGGGTGAGCTGGACTTCATTTGTATCACAGTAGACTGCAAGAAGTGATTATTAACTGTAGTTAGAATGTCTTTCTCATCTGAGATCTTGCTTCTGCTCTCTGTTAGGTTGTACCTGACAAGATGATTGACAACCTGCTCCAGATCTGCTTCAGAGGAACATTTGAAAAACTGGAGGTAGCAGTCAGGGTAAGTGTTCTAATAGCCTGAAATAGATAGTTAAGCACAAAATAAAAGGTATGGCAATCAATCTTTAATCATCTTCTCTGTCAGAACATGGTGGATGAAGGCTATGCAGCCACACAGATCTTGACACAGCTTCATGAGTGTGTCATAGAGCAGGACCTGAGTGACAAGCAGAAGTCGACTATCACAGAGAAGATGGCAGTAAGTCATATAATACGGTGCTGTTTTTTTTGCAGCTACAATAGTAAGTCGGAATAAATGTAGAAGTTAAATCCTTTTTTTTAATGACTCGATCTGTTTGTTTTTCTCTGGTTCAGGTTGTGTGCAAGTGTCTGTCAGATGGTGCAGACGAGTACCTGCAGCTGTTGAGTCTGTGTTCAGTCATCATGCAGGAGGCTTCCCACAACTAAATCCCCTTCCATGAACGTCATGGTCATCTGCTCCCATTGGGACCAAAGGCTTTACAGAGACACTTAACTCAGATTTATCTGCATTTGATTGTTGTTTGGGATGCTTAACCGTGGACACCAGGCGACAGTGATCATTCATAAACAACGTCAGAGCACTTCATTAAAAAAAAAAAAGAAAAAAGGACATGTTGGTACTTATCCACCATACTTTTGTACACTTTTTGAATTCTGGAAAATAATAAATAGTTCTTTCTTGTTTTCAGGGGTTCACTGTTTTTATTCTTCAAGGAAAGTGTTGAGTTAACAAGCAAAACTGTGACGTGTGCTCTTGGTGCTTTCTTAACTGAATTGTAAGACACATAATAATACAGTACAGTGCAGGTTTGATCCACCTCTCATTTAAACATAGTTTTGCTTTAAAGGAGCCAGACTTTTATTTTGTTGCCAGTGTCTTCTTTTTTTTTTTTTTTTTTTTCCTTTTTTTTGGGGGGGGGGGGCATGATAATCACCCCAAACGCACTGCCAGTGCAGTAAAAACGTCATCAGTCATGAAATTGGCCTCCTTAGAGCCCGGATCTCAACATTATTGAAGTTGTGTGTTATCATCTTGACTGAGAATGAAACAAAAGGCATCCATCCAAAGAAAAGCTTTGGATATCTTTGAGGATACCTGGAGAACACTTTGTGAAGTTCAAGTTCAAATTTACTTATATAGCACTTAAAACAACAGGTGTTGACCAAAGTACTGTACAATACAATGGGCAAGTCAATAAACAAAAAAAACAGAATAGTGTTTTAGAAGAGAAAATCATTAAAAAAGTGAATAAAATCATAACGTATAATAGTAACAAACTCATGATGAATCAAAAGCCAGAGAATAAAAATGGGTCTTTAGATGACTTAGTATCCAGTGTTGAGGAGGATCTGATATGCAAAAGCAATGTATTCCAAAGTTTGGGGGCAGCCACAGCAAATGCCCGTTCTCTGTGTTTTAATCTGGACCTAGGGATAATCACATGAAGAAATTACAAAAACGAGTTCAGTCTGTGTAGAAGAATAACTGGACGCACAAATTGTTCAGTTTTTGCCTTATTTACTTTGATTTCATATATATTTGCGGATGTTTCAATAAATCGCTCCACCTTCCCATTTCCCTAGCAAAACATGAAGAAATAATTGATGGCTCAAGACTTTTGCACAGTGCTGTAAGGATTAGTGTGTGGTATGGAGCAGCCAGTAAGTTCAGCCTGTTTGTTAGCACTAAACACACTAAATGTGTCTGTATGGTTTATCTTGCTCACCAAGTTTGCTGTAGTTTACAAAACAAACAACACAAAAATCAGCTGGTGGCAAAAGTACTAATGTACATGATGTAATGTTCATCACAAGGTTATGTGTCAGACATTGTTTGGCTTAGACACATTAGCTGGCACACTGGTATCTACAGATGATTTCACTGCTGGCAGAAGCACCGTGACTGTAGATGTTTAGCAAACCGTGTTTACTTTTAACCACAGCAGTTTCGTGAAATGTCAGCACAAATCACCTGTTTTCTTTACCTTATCCAGCTTCACATCCTATAAGCGTGAAGCCCACTTCCATTTCGGCACTATGCTAAAAGTGCATATAGCACAGTTCTTGCTGTATTGCTTAGCCGTCTTAAAGCAGTGAGCTCCGTCCACTGTCATCAGTCACTTTCTTAATGATCCCACATCAACACAGAAAAGCTCCACCCTTCCACCTAATGGTGCGTGTGGTGTTTAACTTTGGGTGATAAGTTTATAATCACCCAGTACCAGAATCTGAAAAATGAGAAGTCCTTCTCTGCAACCACAGTATCAACTCATCACTGCTGTACTGTTTGATTTTTAGATTGTGCCATCCCATCTCATGTTCCGTGTTTTCAGCACGTGCTGTTCATACTTCCAGCCACAAGGTGCCACCAGAGTCCTTCAGAGCTGCATCTATGCTTGTTTTGTTTTTTTGTGGTTTTTTTTTTTACATCTTACATCCTTGTTGGGAGCTTGCTCAGCAACAAAGGGAGCACGTAACACCACAGAGGGCAGGGCTGGTTTATTATGAGGTGTGGCTATGGCGCGCTAAAATGGAAATCTTTCTGGTTGTGGTGTCAATGTGTCTCCTTCTGTAAATAGAGCCGTAAATGCAGGTTCACTTAGGTTTAAGAGGGTGCACAAATCAAAAGATACAACTCATAAATCTTTTTCTACTATATCTTAACTTTATTGATGTTAGATTCAAGTGTGACCCCCGCACCACTAATATTTTACCAGATTGTGATTTTTAAAATATAGATAAGATAAGGAGATACGGTACACCAAACCTTATCTTCAGTTATTATCCTGAAATATCTGTCAACAAGTGATCACTATATAAATTTAAACTAGCTCATGTAATGTCACCTTATGGCCACAGTGAAGGCTCCAAAACACACAACACACACAGACTACTACTCAAAAGTGTGGAGGTGTGTTTAGGGTCATTGTCTTGTTAAAAAATAAATGATGGTCCAACTGAACACAAACCAGATGGGATGGCATGTTGCTGCAGAATGTTGTGGTAGCCATGCTGGTTCAGTGTGCCTTCAATTTTGAATAAATCCCCAACAATGTCACCAGCAAAGCACCATCACACCTCCTCCATGCTTCACGGGTTACTCATCAGACCAAAGCACAGATGTCCACTGGTCTAATGTACATCCCTTGTGTTTCTTGGTCCAAACAAAGTTCTTCTGTTCTTCTGTAGAGATGTGTCTGCTACTGGAACTCTGTGTGGTTTTTATCTGAGGTGCTGTTAACTTGTGATTTCTAAGGCTGGTGACTCAGATGAATTTATGACTCTTGGTCTTACTTTCCTTGGGCGGGCCTCATGTGAGCCAGTTTTGTTGTAGCTCTTGATGGTTTTTGTGACTGCACTGGAGGACACATTCAAAATTTTTAATTTTCCAGGCTGACTGACCTTCAATTCTTAAAGTAATGATGGACTGTCACTTCCCTTTACTTAGCTGATTGGTTCTTGCCATCATATGGATTCTAACTGTTGTCAAACAGGGCTGTCAGCTGTGTACCAACCCGACTTCTGCACAACACAACTGATGGTCCCAACCCCATTACGAAGGCAAGAAATTCCACAAATGAACCCTGACAAGGCACAGCTGTGAAGTGAAAACTATTTCAGGTGACTACATCATGAAGCTCATTGAGAGAAGGCCAAGGGTTTGCAGCACTGTCAACAAAGCAAAGGGTGGCTACTTATAGGAATCTAAAATATAAAACATATTGAGAGTTTTTTTTCCTTTGCTACATAGTTCCATATACCTTCATTCAGTTATTCATTTATCCAGAGTAGAAGTTTATTCCCACTGCCAGAATAGTTATAAAACAAGCCAAATTAATTTCAAAAAAATGTTTCAAAATTGTTTCTATAATTTCTGTTATGTTACTGCTTGGTTAATTTTATGTTTTAAATATTAGTAAAATGCGCCACCCAGTGGCTGCTTTAAGTAAATATTTTCATGACAGAAGAAGAAGAGCTAGACAGAAAGTTGATGTTTTCTCTATAGTAAGACTCCCCAGCCACTTTAATAAGTACACCTGCACATGGCAGTAATTCAATGCATTTAGGCAGAGTCCCTGAAGTTCAAAGTGAGCACTAGAATGGGGGGAAAATTATTTAAATGACTTTGAACATGATTGTTGGTGCCAGATGGTATTCAGACAGGTTGATCTGACTCTGAAAAACTCAAAACTGTATTTCTTTTTTTCTTTAACAGTGTTGTTTCTATTTTGTTCAAGTGTCTCTTTCTTGTGTAATAAAAGAGGAAAACAAGTTTTCCTTTATCATGCTGGTTTTTTTTACCGTGTTTTTAGAAATTACTTTTATCTGGCTCTTATGTTTTTAAGTGGTTCTAATCCAGTAGGCTTTTCTTACACGATGATCTCTAGGCTTTACAAAGATTGGTGTGAAAAAGAGAAAATATCCAGTGAGCATGTTGATCCCAGAGGTCAGAGGTCATACTGCTTTAACTTCATAAGAAGGCAAAGTAACTCAAATAACTATTCATTATAACTGAGGTATGTCGAAGAGCATCTATGAACACAGCATGTAGAGCCAGGTATCACTGCTGTCAGGTAAGAACAAGAAACTCAGGCTAAATTTAGATGGCCTCACCAAAGTTGAACAGTAGAAAATTGATAAACATTGTCTGATCTGATGAGTCTTGATATCTGTTGTGACATTCTGATGATGGAGTCAGAATTCAATGTAAGGAAATGAAAGCATGGCTCCATCCTGCGTTGCATTATGAGTTGAGGCTGGTGGTGTGGGGGATATTTTAATGACACGCTTTGGGTTCCTTAATACAAGCTGAGCATGGTTTAAATACCACAGCCTATCTGAGCATTGCTGCTACTGTATCTATCCCTTAATGACCACAGTGTAGCAATCTTACAGTACAATGGATGCTTTCAGGATGATGTCACAAAAGCTCCAGTCATCTCTAACTGGTTTCTTGAACCTGCAAATGAGTCCACTGTACTCAAATGGCCTGCACAGTCACAGTCGATCTCAATACAGCGGAGTACTTGTAGGGATGTGTACAGTAAAGTGTACAGAGCATACTCCTATTGGGACCATTTCCTGCTGTGAGGACTTTGACCTTAAATACTTTACTTGTAACAATTTTAATGTAACATTTTACAGTTTGTTTTGTGCTTTTCCTTACATAACACTTAATAATGATAACTTTTGTGATGGCATATATAATCTATTTAAAATTAACTTTATCAGAAGGGCCTCTTGATTTGCTCCGCCCCCTCACTTATCCAGTACATGATCTCGAGTCTATCCGTGCTGACATTCATCAGTCCATTACAGGACTATATAATAATATTGTTGTAAGGCCTTAAATGATATTAAATCACATGTGACTGCAGTCCACCCAACCTGCGTCTATCATATCAGACAGGACCAGGTTGCATTTGCATTAAAGAACAATATATCAACCCACTGCATCTAGCTAATCCGTGTATTCCCTTCATTGTGTAAGTGCTGGCCTCAGCAGTATGCTACTAGAGCCATGTGTCATAATGTGTTCATGAATCTGAAGTTTGTTCTCCAGCCTCTTGCGACTCCAGGCTTATCAGTCTCAGTCAGACACTGTGCACTTTAATAATATGATTACAGCCACAGCAAGCAATACTGTGATTACTGCAACTCATGTAAACACCTGGTTATCTTACATGCATTAAGGTAGTAATCATAACTGGATTCCCAGGCCTGGATTACGTATCTTTTCTTTTTCCAAATGACTTTTGGCATGGCGGCAGCTCAGTCTGTTTCCTCTCAGAGTTTGGATTCGGAGCACCTCAATTCCTGAATCAAGGTCTACCAAACTAACTCTTCCCTGCTGTGTCAGAAATCATAATATGTTTACTTTCTTCTTTAATTGTCTCTTTTCTGTTAAGTTCAAGTGCCCCTTTTAATCTTACTTCTTGCAGGAGGAGGGCAAAAGTTTCCTTTTACCATGCTACGTTTTACCCTGTTTTTAGAAGCTAAATTTACAGGGCTCATATTTATTTCAGTGGTTCTTGTCTATGCCTTGGTGACCTAAAAGTACCATACTGTTCTAATTAAGCACTTACCAATGTTTTTTGTGTTTCCTAGAGTTTCAAAGCCATTTTCAGACATGTGCTGCACTCCTTTCAACATTAACTTATCTGTGAGAACATTTTTGTGTGTGTCAGATTAGACACTAAAGTGATCTTAACCTGCCTGGGTTCCATACCACATCTTTGTGATGTCCACTTGAGTCAGTTTGTACCAATGTCAGAGGACCACAGGTAACTGTCTGATTAATTCAAATTCAGCAAGTGGATACGGTGTCCAGCCCAGTCTGCCCAGGCACCACACTCACCAAAATCAAACTGATTATTTCCAGTAGAATAACTATTAGTGATAATGAGGTATTCCAGATGCCCATACCTAATTCTGCAGATATAATCCTGAGCTTGTTGTAAGAATTATTGTGACATCTATTTTTTCTTTTACCCAGAAATATCCCAAAATAAAAGAATCAGATAATTTTATTTGTAGTAAAACAGATTTTTTTTTACTGCATTTTAAGATGTATGAACTGATAAGAACAAAAGTTTGACTCTAGTCAGCCAGCAAAATGGAAAACATATTTAGAAACAAGCTTTATGCAGTTTTCAGATTTCTGTTCCTGTATCCAAAATAGCACATATTTAGACAGTTGAGGTCTAATTTGCATATCTAATAAAACAATTTCAGAACACTGGTAAAGAAATAATGATGTTAATCGCCATTATCCACTATGATCACGATGATGAAGTTTCATAGTGATATATGTTAAACATTTACATTTTTCATTGTATTTTTTTTTCTTCCTTTCTGTCCCTTCTGGTCAAAGGGTCTTAAAGTTTCTCTTTATAGTTGTGTAACCTCACCTTGCCGTATAAAACCTACTGAGACGACTGAAACTGTGAACTGGCACTTACGTAAATTCTTTTCTTTTATTTTTCACATAAACTGAAAAATTATTTACTTTTATCACACTGGATTTTTAACCTCTTTTTAAAAACTTTAATTTTCTGAACTTTCCACAACAGACAAGACCTTGAAATAACCTACAGCCCTCTCTGTCTTCAGTCACACTCTGGTTTTTAAGAAAGGTGAAGCGATGTTTATCACCAGCAACTATTTAATTTCTTCTTTGTACATCAGCCCTGACGTGCACACGTTCTGAGGATTTTTATGATTTAGTGGTTGTCTATTCATATTATGCATGTGTGTGTTATTCATATTCTGGAGACATTAATCTGTTTACAATCATTTTGGGACCAACCCTGCTTGAAGTGGCAAAAAGCAACGTCCATACATTTTAATACAGTGAGCATGACTAAATGCAATTTAGGCTTTATTTACTCCTAAACTGAGGTGGCCAAATATTATAATAATATTATTGCATTTATTATAATGAATTTATTAATGCAAGTCAATGTAAGAACCTCTAAAGATGATCTGATGCTATACATTAGTTACTTGTATGTATGCATTGAAGGGGAAAAAGAAAGCATTTTTACATCCTCTCTCATAAACAAAAAAGTTATTTTTGCTAACAAACATTAAGAAAACATATAAAAGAAATACTACGTTCTATAAATATTACAGTTTACAGTAAATCTAAATTTTTGACATGCAAACATTTTATGTATATAATGCAGATTTTTGGAAACTACCTCTAAGCTGCTGCAAAATGTAGTAAAATTACTTGTATCCTACTTAAGTGGTCTAGTTGTTTATGAGTAACAGTTTAATAGAGTACTTCATATCCATGTCCATATTTGTACTCTTGCACAATTCACAATTTAAGTCTTTATAATAAAAAAAAAAGTACTCTGCTGAAACACACTGTTTTAGCTTCCCACAATTCATCCAAAAAAAAAAAAAAGATTTAAATGAAAAGAAATGCTGTTTTCGCTACTTATTTGGTGATCGGCTACATTTACCTATCTACAGCAACAAATAAAACCAAGACAGAGTTTTACAGAAACAGCTCAAATGATTTAAATGTGAGTTCTCACAATTTTTGTAGAATGGAGGTCTCAGAGGGGTGCTGGCCCAAGCTTTGAGAGGCCTTTCTTTGGTTATTTACTTTTCTTTTTTGCCAATTTCAATACCACGCAATATTTTGACTGATGTTTACGGTGCAGTAATGCATTAGGATGCAAAATTACCTGTATGTCTCTCTGTTTCTTGAAGCAAAAATATGGTTGCATGTTTTACAAAGTGACTGTCACTAGAAGGTGGGCAAACATGTAACATTTAATGGTTTACAACCAAAACCTTGTTTATAAATCTTATTGGGTAATTGTGAAGTGCCCCCCCACACCCATTTCTTTCCCTATTTTTGTGCTTTTATGTTTATTTTCTAGGTAGTTATTTGTCAGCACCCATCACCACTACATCAATATATTATATGCTAATTGTTTAATTTAAAAATGATCACTTTTTCACATAAAAGAAGAAGTGCTCTTACCTGTACCCTCTTAAAACACGGAGAGTACTCATTCCAGATACACACAAAGATTTTAAATATCTGTAGTTAACACACAAATAAAAAAAAAAAAAAGGACGGTCCAGTTACTTTGATCATAATTTAGACTATGTGGAAATGTTTCTAAACTGATTCTAATAAACTGATTCTGAGGCGTGCTATAAGCTAGGACGTGGCGTGGACACTTCAACTATTCTTCTAACAAGACTATACCCCAGACCAAAGAAACTACCATGCATCCCTCACTGAGAATGTCCAACAGGTAGCCTGGTGATTTGAACTGAGGCCAGTCAGCGTTCATCATAACATAATAATCCATCAGATGGTGAGCGGTTTTCTCCAGACAGTAGGAAATTATTTCTTCTGAGCTTCTTAGACTTTTATTGATTACTTGTGAGCCATGGTCACAGTGGATACCCCTGGACATTGTTTTCCTGCTTCTGTGGGAGGGGTCATTTTGACCCCTTCTGGTGTTTCAAGTGTTAAAGGACTGAAGAGGAAGAAGTTTATAAGAAATAATTTAGAATAGTTTAAAACAGCAACACTGAGGAACCAGGAAACAAGACCCCAAAACCAGGATAAAGAGGTTCAATGAATGTGGTGTTGAAGGTGTGGAGGTGGATCAGAGTGTCAGAGGAGACTCTGTAGAAGGACAGAGTGCCAGCAGGACAGTCCACATACACTGCTACTCTGTTAGAGATGTAAAAAGAGGAAAAGGAGGAGGAGGAGATTGGTGTTTGTTTGTTATTGTGCCAGACACGAAGAGGACCATCATCACAGCAGCTCAGACTCCAGGACTGATCATTGTTTCCAAACCCACAGTCATAACTACGTCCTTTCCTTCTGATTCTTCTGTAACTCACTGATATATAAAAGTTTCCTCTCCACTCGACCTCCCAGTAACAGCGACCAGTTAGATTGTTTGTACACAGCAACTGGGACCATACATCAAATCTGTCTGGATGATCAGGATATGACTGAACCTCCTCCACATGTATCACCTTTCTGTTGTTGTCAGACAGTTTGAGGCTTGTGTGTAGTGTGTTTGTATCAATTGTGAGTTGACAGGAATCTGATGGAGAGAACAAACACAATCCAGCTGCAGTTATTGATTCATCACATGTTCATTGATGGACACTTTAATAATGACTCCTGACATCAGAGATGTGAAGTGATGTGACAGTTTGAAGATGGTTGAATGTGTACTGCTTTGTTTTCATGAATCACATTAAAAACACACTTACACTTCCTCAGACCTGGTGTCAACCATTGGACACCAGCAGGCTCCACCCTGAAAGGAACAGAGGGGGATCAGACCAGCACAGTCTCTTTCAGCATGCACACATGGACATTACATCGCTCTCATACACATACTGTTAGACACTGATAAAATAACAGTCCAACATTTCATAGTATTTAACAAGTCTTTTAGTTAAACAACAACAGTCACAAAGTGATGGAACAAAATTCATTTCTGTAACTCACACTGCTTATCAACCAGTGATTTCATCTAGAAATCAAAAATCAGACTGACTGACTTGATTCTGAATTAAGCTTGATTAACACTTCTGAGGCATATCCTAACTTGTGTTGTAATCAGAAAGTCTTTTTAGCCCCTCACTGAAACCTTCCACATCAGTCATTGTGGTATATATTTACCAGACGTGTAGTTACACTTCTGAGAAGGTCAACATCAGGTTAACTTAAGGTTGGGGCTTGGGATTAAAATTAGGTTATTGCTTAAGGTATTATGGAAATCTGATGCCAAAGTATAATTCACGTGCAACACTGCAAGGGAGTGTACTGTTCATCTGAAGGGAAATTAGTCTGTGGAAACAGGAGGTTTCTTTGGAATGGATTTAGAAGAGTTTTCATCTTTGATTCTTTAAAAGTTGTTATATTAATTACTAAGACAGCGACAACTGGACATGGTGGATTTATCATCAGCTCAGTGTCATAGTGTCCATGTTCGTAGTGTGCTCTCACCTGTCTCTTGTTTGCAAGTAGCTCCCAGTGTTTCCTGTACCTGCTTTGGATTTCTGTTTTATTGACATTGTGTTTCCTGATTTTGAGTTTTGTATTTGGGCCAAAAAACGCTCCTTTTTGTCATTTCCTTTCTGCCTCTGTCTCTTCCACCTTGGTCATCTCTATTTTTATTTATGTAGAGCATTGTTTATAGTTTGTATTGGCTTTTCAAAGCACATTGTGACCTTTGTCTCTAAAAGCAGTAGAAATACATAAATGTAATACTGCAGGGTTGTTTGACTTTGAATCTACAGAAAACATCTCAGTGTAGTTGTCAGCTTCTACACACCTCTCACTATAAAATTTTAGTCTTTGTTTTTTTTTGTGATCAAGGTAGGACAGCATAATCTCCTGTTTGTAGTAAACTTTGAATAATATCCCCTAGGTCCCTCTATACTGAAATTAATCTAATCTTAATCAGGACCAAAGGGATAGATGTATTTAAGTACAGCACTGTTAAGTGTACTGAGATATATATTACTTGTTTCTACAACTTAACCCTGAAGATATTGTCCTTGGAGACCTCCTACGTTAAGATCCCTCACTGATCATTTTCAAGTGTGTTTTTCTTGTGAGCAAAATGTTCCTGATTGTGTGATTGTTTATGTCACATCTTCCTGAAACAAACAGGAAGTGAGCGCAGAGCACAGAATATGTTTCCAGCTCTTCTTTCTCTATCAGACATTCTCGCCATACCTGAGAGTGTCCAGTCTCCAGTGTGGATCCTTCAGTCCAGCCAACAGCAGTTGCATTCCTGAGTCTCCGGTATGATTATAGCTCAGGTCCAGCTCTCTCAGATGGGAGGGGTTGGAGCTCAGAGCTGAGGCCAGAGAAGTGCAGCCTTCTTCAGTGATCAGACAGCCTGATAGACTGCAGACACACAAAACTAAATTATGAACAATTCTGTTTGTGAGATACAATAACATATATCCATTTTTATCAGTTCACTTTAATTTAGCTTTATTTAAAAGAGAAAACTACCAACAGCCAACAACATTCATCTGAAATTGTTTATCAGTGTAAGATAAGCAAGAGAAGACAAAAGTAAAGGACACGAAGTAGTGACATAAAAAAAGAATCTGGAGTGGAAAGAGGGGAGCGGAGACAGACGGAATGGGAAGTGGACCAACAGGCTTATAGCTAGGGCTGGGTATCTTCACTGATTTCTAGAATCGATTCGATTCTGATTCACAAGGTCCCGAATCGATTTGATCCACAATTTGATTTGAATCGGGAAAATTTTGCCTCAGACAGTTAGAAATATTATAATTCAGATCAGTACATTTACATATTTTTATATCTATAAAAAGAAAGCTGACACTTGCAAGAGTTTATCAAAGGTGTAAGTATCACAGCAGATGCCTTTGTGTCAAAGAAGCTGAAGATAAAACACAGAAAAACATGAACGTGATTTTCCTGGCCTGGGATTTTATGAAAATATTCTACAGTAGATCAAAACGAAAGAAAACCATTGATCAACATATGAACATTACCTGATGCTGCTGAAGTGAAGCAAAGCAAAGTTACAGAGGTTTTATTGGAGACACAGCCAAGTGTTTTGCAATTTTGCATAATTTTAAAAAGTTTTAATTTGTTCAGTATTGACCAGCAAAAATTAGGTTTTCTTTTCGGAAGTAAGTAAAAAGGAAAAAAACAGCGGCTAACAGCGCTGTAAACAACGGTAGACTTGTGCGTAAAAAACAAGCGAATAATACAGAAAACGTATTTTTAGACTTGAAACTATTCTTGAAGTACACTGAGAAAGAGAGAGAGAGCTGTGCATGAAGTGGGATTTTATTGTGGTGGAAGCAAAACAGCAAAATTAAGAGGGAATTCATAGCGATGTTTATGTGAAGCGTAGTTTGGATCTTCTTTTGCTGCTGGTTCAGTCAATATTGTTTGGAGAGAGATAAAAACCTGCAGCTTCAGAATCAGCTCAAAAAGGGTGTAAACACAAAGCGCGGACCTGCCGAAACATCAGAATCAGTGAGCTGTCGGCTTTCAGCGCTGCTTCAAGCTTTATTCATAGTTGTCAATGTTTAAACGAGGCATGTGGCCAATTTAGAATAATCATTCCCTGGAGCCCCTGGAGCAAATTCACTCAGGTACAGATAAAAAATGTAAAACTATTTTTAGTATAAGTTAATTAGGGCATTTTTTCTCTAAATATTTGAAAAATTCAATATTTGAGAGCAGAAATTTGATCATTTGGATGAAACGAGAGAAAAAAAGAAAGCTCTTTTCTTTTCTAAAGACAGATAAATGTGACAACAATGCCAGGAAAAAAATTCAAAAAATAATTCTCATATATGGAAGTGGATGGAAGTGCTGCTGAAGTGAGACTCAGATCAGATAAAAATCTAATTTCAAGAAATCAGATTGTAGAAAAATGTATTCTAAAACTGCTCTTTTTGCAATAATATATTTTATATTTTAAATGATCAGTGGAAAAGTTAGAATGCTGACCTGAGAGTTTCCAATGTGCAATATGGACTCTCTAGTCCATGAGCCAGAAGCCCCACTCCTGAATCCTGCAGGTCATTGTTACTCAGGTTCAGCTCTCTCAGACTTGAGAACTGGGAACTGAGAATTGAGGACAGTGCTCCACAGCTTCTCTGTGACAAGTTAGAGTGACTCAGTCTGAAAAATAAAAGACAAACAATAAAACAAATATGGTGCAGTATGAAGTTTAGCAATATTTAGTCCTCTTTCTTTAGAACAGTATTTACCAACCTTTTGGAGCCATGGCACATATTTCACATTAAAAACATGACACAGCACACTACCAAACAAAAATGTCACAAAAAGTATATTTATAATTTTTCCCCATGCACCAGGCATAGCGGAATTGGCTCAGTTTGCCCCCAGTATACCTTTTTTGTTTTCTTCTGACCACTACTCATGCTAGGGCCTTTATCTGGGTTGGAATTTTCTTCAGGACCCAGGTCAGACTGACTACTTTTTCTTTTCAAATATTTATCTATTGCTATGACACGCTGCATTGTCTCACTGACAGCGTGAATATTATGTAATTTCTTCTTTGTCTTCTTCTGTTTTAGTGGCAATTAGAGCAGGTACTGGTACTGCCCTCTAGTGGAAGAAAATGTAATTGTTCTGCCTGTTACTCGCGCCAGTTGCTTAGAGTACTAAACAGGTGGAACAAAATAATCTCCGTGGCACAAAGGTGTGCCACGGCACAGTGGTTTGGAAACACTGCTTTAGAAAACCTTAACACCAAGCTAAGATACAATAGCATGTCGATGACCTTGGTCAAAATATTTAATTGATTAATTTTGACAAAGAAAATGTTATTTGATCTGACCTCAAATTACTCAAGTTAGAGTTCCGACTCTGCAGACCAGAAGAAAGAAGTTTCAGTTCTGGAGCGCGCAGGTTGCTTACACTCAGGTTCACCTCTCTCAGACTAGAACACTTGTAGCTGAGAAATGAAGACAGAGATTCACAGCTGCTCTCTGAGAGGTTACAGATGCTCAATCTGAAAATGAAGACATGAACAATACAAATGACTACATTGTTATAATGCAACCAGGATCAATAGTAATAATTAGTCATTGCATTTTAAAGAATCCTTATTGTCTTGTGCTGTGCAGGTTAGACGTGATTTTTTTTTACTCTAACTTACATAAAAAATGTAAATGTTTTAATTGGTTAATTTTGTCAATTGATTAAAAAAACAAAACATAATATTATCTGACGTGAGAATATTCAGTTTGCAGTGTGGACTCTGCACCACAGCTAAAAGCTTCTTCACTCCATAATCCCCGAGGCTGTTGGTACTCAGGTCCAGCTCTTTCAGACTACAGGACTGGGAACTGAGAACTGAAAACAGATCTTGACACACCCTCTCTGAGAGGTTACAGCTGTTCAGTCTGAAAAAACAAACAAACAACCAAATATAATAACTTTGACGTAAACACAAAAGGTTATACCTTGTCCCTAGACAGGAAAATCTAATAATGTCTACATATATTACAATTCATGGTCAGGTGAAAAACTTAACTATAACTCTAAAAAATAAATAAATAAAACACTGAAATGTTCTTGGTAGAAACACAATCATATTGATATATCTAGACTGAAATTAGTGAGTTACTGGTAGATTTAGTGAGCTCAGGCTCAAGTGCAGGCTAGTTGGGATTCTCTGGCTCTGGTTCATGTTCAGGTGATATGGAAGCCTTAGGCTTTGGCTCAGGCCAAGGTTCAACTGACACAAGAACCTCATGTTTGGGTTCCAGTTCAGGCAGTGGCATGGTGACCACAGGCGGCAGCGTCGAGTTCAAAGGCAACACAGGATTCGATGGAGACTCCAGAGGCTAGGGATGCTCAGCAGTGCATCTGGCTGATATTAAAAGCTGAGGCTTCTGAGCCAAGCAATGAAAACTCAGAACTCTAGGTTGAAGACCCAGGACCACTGTGGGTTAAAGACCCCAAAACATGTCACCCTAGTAGCAATTTCTGTTATCAACTATAAATGAAGTATTTGATTTTTTTTCTGATGATCATTAAGTTATATCATTTTTTAAAAAGGGGGCAACACCATTTACACTCTTCATGTTACAAATACAGGGATTAGTACATATTTACGTACAGAGCTTTGTTGGAGGCTTTGACCACTGGCAGCAGCCTCAGAAGGGCCTCCTCTGAAGCAGAGTATTTCTTCAGGTCAAACACATCCAGATCTTTTTCTGATGACAGTAAGATGAAGACCAGAGCTGACCACTGAGCAGGAGACAGTTTATCTACCGGGAGGCATCCTGATCTGAGGGATTTTTGGATCTCCTCCACTAGAGAACGATCATTCAGTTCATTCAGACAGTGGAATAAATTGATGCTATTCTCTGCAGACAGATTTTGACTGAGCTTCTTCTTGATGTACTGGACTGTTTCCTGATTAGTCTGTGAGCTACTTCCTGTCTGTGTCAGCAGACCTCGTAGGAGAGTCTGATTGGTCTGCAGTGAAAAACCCAGGAGGAAGCGGAGGAACAAGTCCAGGTGTCCATTTGGACTCTGTAAGGCCTTGTCCACAGCACTCTGGTGGACATGCTGTAGTTTTGGTGCATTAAAAATTTTTGACCACCAGGACGATGTCTGTTGTTCTTCCAGCAGATTGACTACAGAGTTGATGAAGGTCAGATGGACATGAAGAGCAGCCAGAAACTCCTGAACACTCAGATGGATGAAGCAGAACACCTTATCCTGGTACAGTCCACTCTCCTCTTTAAAGATCTGTGTGAACACTCCTGAGTACACTGAGGCTGCTTCGATATCAATGCCACACTCTGCCAGGTCTGATTCATAGAAGATCAGGTTTCCTTTCTGCAGCTGATGAAAAGCCAGTTTTCCCAGAGACTCAATCATCTTCCTGCTCTCTGGACTCCAGTGTGGATCTGTCTCAGCTCCTCCATCATACTTGACCTTTTTCACTTTGGCCAGAACCACCAGGAAGTGGATATACATTTCCGTCAGGGTCTTGGGAAGCTGTCCTCCCTTTTTGGTTTTCAGAATATTTTCCAGAACTGTAGCAGTGATCCAGCAGAAGACTGGGATGTGGCACATTATGTAGAGGCTTCGTGATGTCTTGATGTGGGAGATGATCATGCTAGCCTGCTTTTTTTCTCTGTATCTCTTTCTGAAGTACTCCTCCTTCTGCGGGTCAGTGAATCCTCTGACCTCTGTCACCATGTCAACACAGTCAGGAGGGATCTGATTAGCTGCTGCAGGTCGTGTGGTTATCCAGAGGTGAGCAGAGGGAAGCAGGTACCCCCTGATGAGGTTTATCAGCAGCACATCCACTGAGGTGGACTTTCTAGTGTCAGTTAGGATTGTAGTTTTGTGGAAGTCCAGAGGAAGTCGACACTCATCCAGACCATCAAAGATGAACACAACCTGGAAGTCTTCAAAGCTGCAGATTCCTGCTTCTTTGGTTTCAGTAAAGAAGTGATGAACAAGTTCTACCAAGCTGAACCTTTCTTCTTTCAGCACATTCAGCTCTCTGAAAGTGAATGGAAATATGAACTGGATATCCTGGTTGGCTTTGTCTTCAGCCCAGCCGAGGGTGTATTTCTGAGTTAAAACTGTTTTCCCAATGCCAGCCACTCCCTTTGTCAGCACTGTTCTGATTGGTTCATCTCTTCCAGATGAGTCTTTAAAGATGTCTTCTTGTCTGATTGTTGTTTCTGGTCTATCTGGCTCCCTGGATGCAGTTTCAATCTGTCTGACCTCATGTTCCTCATTGACCTCTGCAGTCCCTCCCTCTATGATGTAGAGCTCTGTGTAGATCTTATTCAGAAGGGTTGGGTTTCCTGCTTTAGCAACCCCCTCAAACACACACTGGAACTTCTTCTTCAGTTTAGATTTAAGTTTCGGCTGACAATTTTGAAGAGCCTCTGAAGTAAAAGAATAAATATAATTAACAGCAGATCAAAGTCAGTTCTAAAGTAGTCCAAACAACATCAAAGAAAGAAGCAAGACTTAGTGAGTGAGTGCATTACATTGCCAAAAGTATCCACTCACTCATTTAAATGATTGAATTTAGGTGCTCTAATCACTTCCATGTCCGTGTGTATAAAACTAAGCATCTGGACTGCTTCTACAAACACTTGTGAAAGAATAGGTCCAACATGCTACCACAATAGCATATGTCCCATATGTGGAATAAGTCCTGTTATGAAATTTCCTCACTGCCATCTATTAAAAAAGTGGAAGTGAATGGGAATGATAACACTTCAGCCACAAAGTGCTAGGCCAGGTAAAATCACAGAGTGGCATCTGCCGATGGTCAGGCATATAGTGTGTAGTGGTGCCCAACTTTTTGGATAGCTCCAAATTTCAAGTGGCCTTTAGCTTAGCTGAAACACAGTGCATTGAGAGCTTCATGTAATGAGTTTCCATGACCAAGCAGCTGCAAGTTGTTCTTCAGGAGTTGGGCTCAGCCCCTTAGTTCCAGTGAAAGGAACTCTTAATGCTTAATGCATGCACAATCACCCGGGTAAGTTAATCCCCAAAATTTAGTACTGTTCATCTGAATGTAGCATTTTCAGGGGGACTGAAAATGTTGGTTGCTAAATAAGATAAGATAAGATAAGATAAGATAAGATAAGATAAGATAAGATAACCTTTATTAGTCCCACACGTGGGAAATTTGTTTTGTCACAGCAGGAAGTGGACAGTGCAAAAGTTATGAGGCAAAAATTAGGATACAATAAGAATAAATACAGTACACAACTGTACAGAATAGAATAAAATAAAATACTATATACAGTAGAATAAAATAAAATAAATATACAATAAGATAAAAATAGAATACAAATACAAATGCTATATACAACTGAGTAAAAATACAACGATGACAGAAAGGATTATTGCACTTAGTATTATTGCATATGTATGGATGTGTGTGTTTGATCAGTTAAAGTCTTTATTATGGAGTCTGACTGCAGTGGGGAGGAAAGACCTGCGAAATCTTTCCGTCCCACACCGTGGGTGCCGCAGTCTCCCACTGAAGGAGCTGCTCAGTGCTGTCAGAGGTTCCTGTCTCTTCACATCCTTTCTTTGTTTGGTTTGTTATATTCTGTACACTTGTTTTACCCTAAGGTCATGAAAAACACATTTGGCTTCATTCAGTAAAGTGATGCTCAGTCTGGAGTGCTACAGATAATCACAAAACTGTTAGGAATCTTTAAGTTTATAAAATTATATTGGGCTTTGTGGCTTTTCATAGGTAAGCAATGCCCACATGTCCAGGCTAAACAAGTTTCCAGTTCTCTGGGCCACTTCTTCAAATTTTACTCCCAAAATTTATCACATAAAGTGTCATAATGTCCTCCTACTGCTAACTCAGCTGTTTAAAAGAAGCATCTTAAGGAATGCTCAGCAATTCACATTAAATTCCTACTTTAAATGGGAATAGGGATCTGTCAATTGTTACTTTTAAAATTGAATAATTTTTCTTAAAGGATTTCTGAAACACTCAAGTCACATGAATGAAACTTGGACGTTTTTTAAGAATCAATTAGCATGGTTTTAACAATTAAATACGACTGGCCTTAAATATAACTAAAGTTTTCAGACAGTGGTCGTAGTATGTATTTCAAAGAGTGATTCTGAGTAGTCTATTTTAAGTTAAACAGATATGTAAAATAAATTTGTTAAATATTCTGGTATAATATAATACTAAAGTATAATAATTTTGTTTATCTCTTTAAGTACAACACACAAAACAAGTACAACATTTATCCTATTCTGCCGTATTATTTTTCAGTTCGTCAGTTTCAACATGTTGCTAAGCAAGTTTGTAGTCAGACTGGCCATAGATTTATGACGGCCTTCAAAATTACTCCACAGCACTTCAAAAATGTTTTCTTTGTGAACAACACTTTAACAAATACAAATGTATGACAAAGAATGATGTTCTTGCCCTCTCCTTTTTCTTACATTGTATTGTGAGGGTTAACTCTCTCACATCTCAATAAATCATGCAAAGAGACCATTCTTGCAGAAAAAAAGTGACCTCACCTTGTTGAGCAGATGAATCAGAGTATAAATGCAGCTGAGAGAAAAGGGAGAGATCTATAGTCTGAAGATATCTGATCATTGTCCTGCTGGCTTTGTCCCCTTTCTTCCTCACTGTGTCGATGAAGCAGCGTGCCTTATCTGCTCTGACTGGGTTCTTCTCCAGTATCAATTCTTTCTCCAATTCATTTAAAACACCGTCACTTACAAGGGCCTCCAGGAGCTGTTTAAGGATTTCTGTTGACACCCTCCAAACAAAGGCTGACCGCACCCTGGCAAGCTCCTCCTCTATGGGAAAAATAAAAACATGTAAACATGTCTATCACTCAAATGTTTAAGCGTGTGCCAAAGAAGGGTTGAGCCAGGTTGCAACACATGTGGATGAATTGAAAGAACTGAATTGAATGAATGAATGAATGAATGAATGAATGAATTGAATGAATGCTTTATTGGCCATATGCAGGTTGCCCCGCAGAGGAATAGGAAACCCCCCCCCCGACTTACACAGACAACAAAGACATCACATGGGAATACAGTCGGAGATCGGCAGCGTTACAGAGAAGACACTGAAAAAGTACACGACAGTGGGAAAAGTACAAGAGGAAAAAAAGAGACCTCTTCTCACGCTGGGCACCTGTGGGAGGACAGCATGAGAACAGGAAGCAAAAAAAAACTCCTCTGCACAGAGAGCACATTAATGTCCACATCACAACATTAGAGCACGTGACAAGCCACAGGGGTTGGATAGGGGGGTGGGGGGTAATCCGAAGGAACACAGCAGTCGTCCTACACAGCACTACCATTTCAGCGCGGCACGCAGACCCGCCGTCTTCCCCCACAGGAAACAAGCATCGAAGGCGTTTGGAAAGGGAGGGGGATGAGTGCGTGCTTATCAGTGTAAGTGTATGTGTGTGCGTGTCCAGAGTCCAGCTGAGACAGTGTCCTTCGCTGAAATGTAATGATGACCATAAAAGTGTTTTAGGCAAATACATGCATATTTACATAAGAAGATGTAAATGCTGTTGGATAAATGAATAAATAAAAAAAACAAAAAAATAAGAAAAGGTATCTACCTTGGGTCTATTAATCAATAGATCTCATCAGAAAAACCACTGATCTCCTACCTGCTAAAGAAGCTGCTTTGATTGGTGGTTCTTTCATCATATTTCTATAAAAACATGAGAAGATGATTTTACCAGAAGAAACAGTGAACACAGTCATGTCTCACATCATATGAGCTCAGGTAAAAACTTAGAACAGCTTCTGACTACAGCGGAAAAGGAGTTAAATATATTAAAAAACTGGTTTGATGTAAATAAGTTATCATTAAATATAAAGAAAACAAAATTGATTATTTTTGGCACTAGACAAATGAAAAATGTATCTAAAATAAGGGTTAATGGAATTGAAATTGAAAGAGTGTACGAAAATAAATTTCTTGGAGTGATAATTGATGATAAGCTGAGTTGGAAGTCTCATATAAACCACGTGAAAACAAAAATGTCAAAAACCATTGCTATTCTCTATAAAACAACGCATGTCCTGAACAAAAAATCATTATACACACTTTATTGTACTCTGTTGCTTCCATATATGACTTACTGTCTGGAGATATGGGGTAATGCATATAAAACTGTCATGGTCCGTGGTCCTGTGTCTGTGGAATGCGTGATGCTCGGGTAGCCACACCCCCGGGCTGGGCCATCACCAGCACACCTGCTCTCCATCACGGTGATTACACGGAGATCCACTAAATGCGGCGCTGACGGATGCTCCACGCCAGTCCGTTAGTCATCCCCACAGTGGTAACCAGACTTCCACGAAAAGTGTGCATTCTCTTCTGCTTGGAACTTTGTTTAACCTGCCTACTTCTGTCCAGGTTTCTACTCGGCGTCTGCTACCTGCCTGTCCTCCGGCTCAACTGGATCTCGCGGTGCTCACCTGGCCCACTCGCCATTCCCACGGACTTCCTGCCCCCACGGACTGCCACACTTCCCTCCCGAGCTCGATAGAACGGGACGTTCTATCGTAAGCCCCCACTCTAACTCAGTCCTGATATGTTTTCCCCGCTTCCTGGCTCCCTAGTAATCATCTCCCCTTTCTATTGCAGCCCCCCGCCGTCCCGATCCCGGCTTCCTCGTGTCATTGTTTCCCCAGAGGGAGGCCGAACGGCGGTCCAAGCCACCGAAACCCGTGTTGCACCCAGAATTTCGCGTGTCACCGCCCCTGTCCCCTTTTAGCTCTCCAGCGGCGTGCGCTCGCTCACAGTCTCCTCCTCCGCCGGAGCCGATGCAGATCGGGCGCTCTCGGCTCTCGCCGGAGGAGAGGGAACGCCGTTTTCGGGCCGGGGACTGCTTATACTGTGGGAAGCCGGGACACCGCATCGCCAGCTGCCCGGTTCGCCCAAACGGACCAGCTCACCGGTAGGTTCGGGGATACGGGTGGGCTGCACATTGAATACTATTAGACCCCGATTGATTGTGTCCGTTGCCATAATAACCAATAAAAAGACTGTCACATGCAGCGCATTAGTGGATTCTGGGGCGGAGCAGAATCTCATGGATGAAAGACTGGCTAAAGAGCTGGAAATTCCACTCACTCTGTTGGAACCTCCCCTCCCTGCGTCAGCGCTGAATAAACAAGTGTTTGCTTACATCACTCATCAGACTGCTCCCGTGACATTAGTCACTTCCGGGAACCATAACGAATCGCTTTCGTTCTTTACCTTCCCGTCTCCCGACACCCCGCTCGTGTTAGGCTACCCGTGGCTGCAAAGACATAATCCCCACATTGATTGGGCAGGAAGCAAGATCGCCAGTTGGAGTTTGTTCTGCCTTGCTAATTGCCTGAGATCAGCAGTTCTCGCTCCACCCACTAACCCGACCCCACCTGTTACACAAGCACCTGACCTTTCCTCCATCCCACCCGAGTACCACGACTTACAGGAAGTGTTTAACAAAGACAAGGCTTGCTCTCTGCCACCACACCGCCCCTATGACTGCGCCATCGACCTGCTACCTGGTGCCCCGCTGCCCTCCGGCCGGTTGTACAACCTGTCTCGCCCCGAGAGGGAGTCTATGGAAAACTACATCCGAGAATCACTCGCGGCCGGTATCATTCGACCCTCTTCTTCCCCAGTCGCTGTGGGCTTCTTCTTCGTGGGGAAAAAGGACGGTTCGTTGCGGCCGTGCATTGACTACCGGGGCTTAAATGACATCACCGTAAAGAACAAGTACCCTCTTCCGTTGATTAACTCTGTTTTTGGCTCTCTCCAGGAAGCCACCGTTTTCACAAAACTGGACCTGTGAAACGCATACCATCTGGTTTGAATAAGGGAGGGGGACGAGTGGAAAACCGCTTTTAACACGCCACTGGGCCACTTCGAGTATTTGGTTATGCCATTCGGCTTAACTAACGCCCCTGCGGTTTTTCAGACGCTAGTGAATGATGTGCTCCGAGACTTCCTGAACGTGTTTGTTTTTGTATACTTGGATGACATCCTCGTTTTTTCCAGGACCATGGAGGAGCATCACGTTCACGTCCGGAGCGTCCTGTAACGGTTACTGGAAAACAGACTGTTTGTCAAAGCAGAAAAATGCGAGTTTCACGCCTCATCGGTTTCCTTTTTGGGCTATGTCTTAGCAGGAGGACAGGTGAAGACGGACCCAGCTAAGATCAAGGCGGTTCTGGAGTGGCCAGTCCCGGATTCGCGGAAGAAGCTCCAATGCTTTCTTGGGTTCGCGAACTTCTACCGACGTTTCATTCGAAACTACAGCCACGTCGCCGCACCTCTCACTCGCCTCACTTCTCCTAAGGTACCTTTCACCTGGCCCCTGGAGGCCCACACAGCGTTCACCAAATTAAAGGCATTGTTCACTACGGCGCCCATTCTGCTCCACCCAGACACCACCAAACAATTCATCGTCGAGGTGGACGCGTCCGACACTGGAGTCGGGGCTGTTCTCTCTCAGCGGTCTGGGCCTCAAGGTAAGCTCCAGCCGTGCGCCTACTTCTCTCGCCGGCTCACCCCTACTGAAAGAAATTATGACGTAGGCGATAAGGAGCTCTTGGCCATAAAACTCGCCTTGGAGGAGTGGCGCCACTGGCTGGAGGGAGCCGAGCAACCTTTTCTCATATGGACGGACCATAAGAATCTAATTTATCTTAGGACTGCTAAAAGGTTAAACTCTCGCCAAGCCCGCTGGTCCCTGTTTTTTACCCGCTTTAACTTCACTCTCTCGTATCGCCCAGGTTCACGGAATGCCAAGCCAGATGCGCTCTCCCGCCAGTACTCCCCAGACACGGAGACATCGTCACCAACCACCATTCTCCCCCCAACCTGTGTGGTGGGCGCCCTCTCCTGGGATGTTGAGGAGGTTATCCGCCAGGCCCTCCCGGGAGACCCTGACCCTGGTACCGGACCCCCCGGACGGCGTTTTGTCCCCGCTGCTGCCCGCGGAGCGGTAATCCATTGGATCCACACTGCACGTTTTTCGTGTCACCCTGGCGTGAGCAGAACCATTGGTCTTCTCAAACGGCATTTCTGGTGGAAGACTTTACGACAAGATGCGAGGGAGTACGTGGCTGCCTGCACTGTCTGCGCCCGCAACAAATTGTCCACTAAGCACCCAGCGGGCCTGCTCCACCCGCTCAGCACGCCTCACCGGCCTTGGTCTCATATCTCATTAGATTTCATTACCGGTCTTCCTTGTTCCTCGGGAAAGAGCGTCATCCTCACCATCATCGACCGGTTCTCTAAAGCCGCCCACTTCGTCCCGCTACCGAAACTACCCTCTGCCCCTGACACAGCCCAAGCCCTAATTGAGAATGTGTTCCGGCTCCATGGTATTCCCCTTGACATCGTCTCAGACCGAGGCCCACAGTTCACTTCGCAAGTGTGGAGGACCTTTTGTTCCATTTTGGGCGCGAGAGTTAGTTTAAGCTCGGGTTTCCATCCGCAATCTAACGGCCAGACCGAGCGGCTTAACCAGGAGCTAGAGGCTGCGCTACGGTGCATGGCGTCCCAAAACCCCACTTCCTGGGTCACCTTTCTGCCCTGGGTTGAATATGCACACAACTCACTTACCTCGTCTGCCACGGGTTTGTCCCCGTTCGAGGCATCCCTCGGTTATCAGCCTCCTCTTTTCCCTGAAGACGAACTCGGTCTCGCAGTCCCCTCTGCTCAGCACCATCTCCGGCGCTGCCAGCGGGTCTGGCTCAGGGCCCGCCAAGCTCTCCTGCGGACGAAGGAACAGCACACACGCCATGCCAACCGCCGTCGCACCCCTGCCCCCGACTATCAGCCGGGGCAGAAGGTCTGGCTGGCCGCCAAAAACATTCCGCTGCGTGTGTCCTCCCGGAAGCTGGCCCCCCGCTTCGTTGGCCCGTATGAAGTTGATGCGGTTGTTAACCCGGCAGCAGTTCGGCTCAAGCTCCCTGTTTCCTGGCGCATACATCCCACGTTCCACGTTTCCCAGGTCAAACCTGTCCACCGCAGCCCGTTGTGCCCTCCGTCCGAGCCCCCTCCTCCCGCCCGGCTTGTCGCCGGTCACCCGGCCTATGCGGTCCGGCGCATCGTGGCTGAGCGCCGGCGTGGGCGTGGGTGGCAGTTCCTGGTGGACTAGGTGGGGTACGGTCCCGAGGACCGCCTCTGGGTTCCGCGTTCCTTCATTCTGGACCCGTCCCTCATCGCTGAGTTCCGCGCTTCTCTCCGCAGGCCGCAGTCCGGTCGGTCCCCTGGTGGGGACCCTTGAGGGGGGGGCACTGTCATGGTCCGTGGTCCTGTGTCTGTGGAATGCGTGATGCTCGGGTAGCCACACCCCCGGGCTGGGCCATCACCAGCACACCTGCTCTCCATCACGGTGATTACACGGAGATCCACTTAATCCGGCGCTGACGGATGCTCCATGCCAGTCCGTTAGTCATCCCCACAGTGGTAACCAGACTTCCACGAAAAGTGTGCATTCTCTTCTGCTTGGAACTTTGTTTAACCTGCCTACTTCTGTCCAGGTTTCTACTCGGCGTCTGCTACCTGCCTGTCCTCTGGCTCAACTGGATCTCGCGGTGCTCACCTGGCCCACTCGCCATTCCCACGGACTTCCTGCCCCCACGGACTGCCACACTTCCCTCCCGAGCTCCCACGGTCCCGTTCTATCGTAAGCCCCTACTCTAACTCAGTCCTGATATGTTTTCCCCGCTTCCTGGCTCCCTAGTAATCATCTCCCCTTTCTATTGCAGCCCCCCGCCGTCCCAATCCCGGCTTCCTCGTGTCATTGTTTCCCCGGGTTTTTAGTTTCTGTTTTGCTCTCTAATTTCCCCGGGTCGCCTTTCGTTGTTTCAATAAAGTGTCTTTCTGTTAGCTCGGAGTCTGCGCCTGGATCCTTTCGTGCCCGCGCGCCACGGCCCATGACATAAAACGAACACTCTTCATATTTTCAAGTTACAAAAAAGAGCTATAAGAATTATAAACCAATCAAACTATATAGAACCAACTAACATTTTGTTTATTAATCTGAATACCCTGAAATTTTATGATTTAGTTGAATATAAAATGGCACAGATAATGTATAAAGCACAAAATAACTTGCTTTGCCCCAGTACTCAGAAGCTGTTCAAAGTCAGAGAGAGTCAATATGACTTAAGGGGAACAGATTTCTTTAAAAAAAACAAGATAAGGACAAATATAAAGCAGAGATGTGTTTCTGTTAGAGGAGTTAACCTGTGGAATAGTTATGACAGTGATTTAAAAAGGTGTAGTTCATTTTCCTTGTTTAAAAACATGTTTAAAAATAGAGTATTAGAAAAATATATAAATCAAGAATGAAAAGAGCAAAAAGGAGAAAAAAAATAACCTCTTGATTCTTTTGCTTTGATGTAGTTACTTATCTAAGGTGGAAAGTTTTTTATTTATTTATTTTTTTATTGTTGGTTTGTTTGTTTGTTTGGTTTTTGCTTTGTTTTATTATTTTCTTCAAGCCCTGTGTACAGGAGCTGCATACAAAAAGATATTTTGTGAAAAGGGTTGGCGTAATAAGCAAATGCTTCAGCCAATACCTTTTGATTAGCCTTGTCTCATGCTTTCTTTCTTTATGGTAGATTTTTGTTCTGTTTTCACTGTTTTGTTTTTTTTCACTGTTTTCACTGAGATTTGAATTTGAATGCTAATCAATAAAATCAAAAAAAAAAATCAAATATGATTTCATGTATGCGAAAGGTTTAGTGCTTGGACCACATACACCCAAAACCTTGTTCAAAGGCCAGAATCTTTCTCAGCAGATATTTTGAGGGCCAGATGTCATAAAATAAAATTAATATAATACTGTAGGTGATATATTGTTGTTTGATTGCACTCATTTCCCTTCCAAATTCCAAATATCCCTTAGCCTTTGTTATTGACTTGCATTACATGTGCTGCAACAATGCAGTATTTTAGGCTTCATATTTGTGAGGCTGTCAAGTTATCCATCATGCACACATGTTGTGTTGTAGTTTGTGGAGTTGTCGTAGGTGAAAGCTTTTCTGAATATATAACAGGGCTCTAGAGTGCGACCAATTTGGTCGCAAATGCGACCAAATTTTTCAGTGGTGCGACTAAAAAAAAATATTTGGTTGCACCTGTGCGACCAACTGTTCGGGTGGCAAAAAAAAAAAAAATCTGCAACCTTCCCTGTGGTCAACAACAGACACACATTTTGCCCCGATTGTGGACTAAACCAATCAGAGATAGTAAGGGGCGGGACCTCTCTGATTGGCCGTGGTCCAGTTGAAAGTGCAGGTGGAAGTGGGAGGTGAGTAGCTTGAATAAAGCGATATCAATTCATTAAATCCTGAATCGACTTTTAAATATAACTGTGTTTTGCCAGAAACGCCAGATTCTCGGATTAAAGCTCACAAAACCATTTCAACAACAACCAAACAGCAGATGAGAGCAGGTACACGGATTCCACACAAAGACGTAAACGGACTGACGCATCAGAATCAACTTTGTCTTTCTCGGCTTTCTCACCCGACGGCCCGTAGACGGACACGCTGTTGGAGCTTAGCGATTCTGATGCGTCCGGTCCGCGCTGTGATTACGTCTTTTTGCGCTGATTCTGAGCTGCAGGTTTTGTCTCTCCAACCAAAATTCACCGAGCCAGCAGCAAAAGAAGCAGCAAACTGCGCTTCACATTTGATCAATGTCATCATAAATTTTGCCGTTTTGCTTCCACGACTATTAAAATCACACTTCATGCACAGCTAGCTCTCTCTCTCTCTCTCTGTACTTCAAGAACAGTTTCCCGTCTCTAATCTCTGTTTTCTGTATTATTCATTCGCTTATTACCCACCAGTCTACCGTTGTTTACAGCGCTGTGGGTGCTGTCTTTTTCTTTTCTTTTTCTTTTTCTCACTTAAATGACCTCGGACAAGAAAGCCTATTTTTTCTGTTGTTCAATACTGAAGAAATTTAAACTTTATATGCAGAACATTGTAGAATATTTTTAAGGTTATCTGCTATTAAAAGCCAGACCAGGAAAATCTCCTTCATGTTTTTCTGTTTTATTCTCAGTTACTTTCACACAAAGGCATCTGCTGTGATGTTCACAATTCTGATGAAGTCAGTACTGATAAATGATCAGAATTATAATATTTCTGACTGTCTGAGGCTAAGTTGAATCAAATCGGGACTTTGAAAACCGGAATCGAATGGATTATAGAAATCAGTGATGATACCCAGCCCTAGTGAGCAGCCTAGGGACGACAGAAGTGGATGTAGCTGTAATAGGAAAAGAACTATTGCTAACTTTTCTGTTAAGTTAAGGCCTGATCCATCTGAAATTCATAGCCAGTGCTCTGACACGGTGTCATCAATCTTTGAATGCTGAAAAAGCACAGTGTATCCAGAAAAACACATTATATTATATAAATTATTAGAAAATTTGTGTGCGCCTAACTTTTGTACCGGTACGCCCATGGCAAAAAGTTAGTCTAGAGCCCTGTATAATATATGGCACTCTTGAAGACCTTTAACCTTTTTAACCCAAAAGGCTTTCTGAGGTTTCTGCTTGAAGATTGTATGCTCAAAATTAATTGATTATTTCTCTACAATTACAAACTCTGTGAACTCCATCTTGCCATCAGAATAAAGTTAACACTAGTGGGGAATTTTAACCACAATGTTCATCATCAAGACGATAAGGAGAAAGTGTGAGACGACCTCTGGGTGGGTGTGAGTGCAGCAGTGAAAAAAGGAAAATATTCAAATAAAGCTGAATAATTTAAAGAGAGCAGAAAAAGAAAAGTCCTGAAGGAACTTTCAGTCTCTTTAAGTTACAGAAGCAGTTCAAACTTTTAAAGAACAAACTGCTGTCTGAGAGAAAACAAATTCAAACCTGCTGCTGCTGATTCTCAGATTTTGCTCACAAAAATGATGGAAAAGAAACACTCCAGCTGTGAGTCCATTACAGTGAATGGCAAATTTGTGCTGTTTGTGCTGGAGACGATCATGTGACACAGAGTTTCAGAAAGTAAAGTGTTCCTCTTTGATCAAATAGGAAACTCCCAGAGAGGCGTCAATGAGGAAGTTGGGATTAAGTAAAAGCAGAAATGGAGTCTGAACTTTAAAAACACGCAGAAATGTTTGTTGGAGGCTTTCTGTCCTGTCACAGCCCTAACACTATGTTTCTATTGTAGTGGCACTTGAATTCAAACTGTTTTCCCTACCTGGAAGGAGTCAGGGCTCTACCTCTAATGGAGAAGTAGAGCCCTGGATTTTCACAATAAGAGCACATATTCCATGAGGACTTTGATATCTTCTGAGCACTCTCGAAAACGAATACATTTGAGACGGTGCTTTCGCGTCGCAGTGTGGACAGCGAAAACTGAGACTTTCGAATGACGCATTTTAGTCATGTGATGCAAACATGTGACCAATTAAACAATCATAGCATTATACAGCAGCATTATACAGCTTTTATTTGCTCTCAATTTTGACAGCCCTATTAAAGATTAATATCAGTTTATACTTGCTCCAGACAGCTTTTCTTCAAATTCTTTAATTCTCTCTCGCTTTTGCAACTTTGTACTTTTGTGTTACTCGCAGCAACAACTCCACCTCATTGTTAGTCCATTTAAAAAAATTGGTCCTTTTCCTCGACATTTTGCCGCGACATTTCAACAAGCATTTTTTTAAGGAAAATGACATATTTTAATGTCTCATCTGAAATTCTTTCCTTGTTTTACTAAAGTTTTATTGAATCTGTTATTTCTTTCTGTATTGCTGCCTGGTTCAGTAACATGACTCTGAAGAACAAGAACCGGTTGGGACTTTTAGCAAAAACTTGCAGCAAACTCTCAGGGCTCTGGCAAAATGGACTTTTGGCCATTTATGAGAAACGTGCTGAGGAATGTTCATTTGGATTTTTATTATTGTTTTGTTTACTCTTATTGTTGCCTTGCTGCTAAATTAATAATAATACTTAAAATAATGAGTATTTGAATTGAATTAGTCCCTTTGGATTATTGGTATTATTTTGTTATTGTTTGGACTATTAATGAGTTAAAACCCACAACAGAAATTATCAAACGATCAAGTAAGAATGATCTAGTTGCACTTTGAAAGTAACTCGAATATCACCTGGATACTCTCTGTCACAGTTAAAGACGAGTGACCTCTGGGTCTGTGGGGTCCTGTGGGATGCTGTAGGCAGGTGGTGGGGGGGGGGGGGGGGGGGGGGGGTGTCCATCTTCCTCTCTCTGCTTGTGTAGCTCGGCGTTTTTATGCACGAGTTTTCATATGCTTGTATAAATGTGTTTCATCTTCAGCCTGATCACACAGAACCACTTCCTGTCTCTGAGTGCTCTGTGTGTGTGTGTTGTCATGGTTATGGAGCACGCTAGCTTATCTGGTGCTGCTGAGTCACGTGACTTAGGAGAAGCGGAGCAAACTGCCTGCTCTGGGCTGTGATACTTTAAAGTAGCACCACTCGCACAGACAGGTTTCCTCTTTGATGAAGCCTCAGCAGTGCACACAGGAGACAAACTAAAGTACTGATCACAGTTGTTAAGGGAAAATTGTACTTAGTAGTCAGTATAAGCTTTTAATGATATAAGTTTACATGTGATAGAATACTGCATGATGACCTTTTCCCTGCTTAGAACTGATTGTCCTTTTCATTGTTCAGAACTGATTGTTCTTTATAAAACGTGTTCTGATATTTCTATCTGAATCTTCCCACAGCGATAGTAAGAAGTTGAACAAGCAGTTCTGACCTCGCACACACACACACACGCACAATCACATACGCACATGCTCACGTATCAGCATTCCACTGAACAAATGTTTTCATTTTCCTTCTGTATAAATAAAAGACAAGTGCAAGAACAGGGTGCTGATCACAGGGCCCCACTCTCTGATGTGAGCGCTCTGTGAAACGCCCTTGCAAGTTAAAACTGCAGCGTCTGTGTGTGTCTTCACTCTTAGACTCTCAGCTGAAGAAGTGTCATTTAGAATAAATCTCTTGACATTTATTTTGGTCCTTCGAGCCGGACAGTTAAATGTCAGCAGTGGATAAATTCAGCATTTGATAACCAAACTCCAATGAGAGATACAGGCGCATGTATAGTGTGTGCTATAGTGTAAGCTGTTCTTCATTGCATGTATGTGTGTTAGTACGCGTGCATTCAGGGCCTCTGGGCCTCTCTCACCCAAAAGGGCATTTTCTTAACCTTTCTCTCACGTGTGTTAGGAAAGGTAAATGTGCTTGAGATTATTATGCTGTTATATATTACATTATACCTGTAATCAAAAGGAGTGAATCATGATACTGCTGTAGGCCATATCATACTTCTTGTGTGATCAGTATGTAGTTTTAGTTTGCATCATACTTCTGAGTTAAAAGAATGTGAAAATAATAGATTTATTAGATAGGTTTGTATTATCCTATACTGCTGATTTAGTGTGAGTGAGTTCCACTGTTTCATGACATTTCATACTGCTAAGTTATGAAGAGAATATTATATTCAAAGAGTCAGGGCCTCTCTCTTTTTTTTTTTCATTGTAGAAACAACAGAGCACATTGCACGGGAGCAGAAAAACAGGGAGCCAAGGTCATAACTCAGGCTCACTGACAGAAAGAATGTGAATGCTTAGTTTTGTGGCTGTGGCGCATTTTGTATAGCTTCTGTTCCTTTGTTTTGTAGCTTTCTGCCTTCACCTGAGAGGGTGTGCCCTAAGTATGTGACTTCATAATTAGAGTTTATTTAAAGATACCTTGTGGCCTTAACTCAGCCAAGTGACGTAACACAGCCATAGTATTTTGCTTACACCCTTCCTCTGTGTGGCCAGTCACTAAAATGTCATCTACGTAGAGTAGAAACTGTCTCTGCTGCTGGCAGGAGGCAGGAAATCATTGATTTCTTTAAAGCTTTAGCATAGGGCGATCGTGGCTCAAGAGTTGGGAGTTCGCCTTGTAATCGGAAGGTTGCCGGTTCGAACCCCGGCTTGGACAGTCTCGGTCGTTGTGTCCTTGGGCAAGACACTTCACCCGTTGCCTACTGGTGGTGGTCAGAGGGCCCGGTTCGCCTCTGTCAGTGCGCCCCAGGGTGGCTGTGGCTACAATGTAGCTTGCCATCTCCAGTGTGTGAATGTGTGTGTGAATGGGTGGATGACTGGATATGTAAAGCGCTTTGGGGTCCTTAGGGACTAGTAAAGCGCTATATAAATACAGGCCATTTTTACCATAGAGAGTGGGGATTTGCTACTACTGGTGGCATCATTTCAGTGATTTCATTTATTGGTCGCAGATCATGCACTAAACGGTATTTTGCAGTATTAGCTTTCTTCACCACTTAAACAAAACATCACTCTTTGTTTGTTGTATTATTATTATTATTTTAAATTCGCCTTTCTCAAAAACAGAAAATGAAGTTGTAGTTGTTCTTTGCTGAGAAACACAAAACCTCTTTGTTTTTGTTTTTTCAAAACAAGAAACTAAGTTTGAACTTTTCTGCCTTATCACCTAAAACAAAGCAGACAACCCAGCTCTCAGCTGGCTTTGAACTTATCATCATCAAGGTCGCATGGTGAGAGCTACTTCAGGAGTCACAGTACTCCTCACTCAAGCAACACGTCAAAAAAAACAAAAAACAAAAAGCAAAAAACTCAGCACACTACACAGAGAACAACAGTAAAGACACAACTGAAAATGCTGATTGCCTAATCGTTATGTGTCACTGTGATCCACAAGTGTGATCACAAATTTATTTATTTTTTCAATTCAACAAAACAAACAAACAAACAAAAAACAAAACAAAACAAAAAGAGAAAAAAAAAAAAAACAAGTTGCTGATGGCATGAACGCTTTACACACATAAGTCAGGACACACACAAAAAGGCTGCTTTCAAAAACAAATCTGAAGTGTGAGGGGAAAAAAACTGAACTCGCAGACAGCTGCATGTTTGAGCTTTAATAGCATGCAGCTCCTGCTCTAAAAAATGTGCTTTAATGTGCTCTAAAAAAGTTTTTAAAAAACTTGCTCATCAGCTTAGCAGTGACCACATATTTAATTTAGCTTCTCAATTTTGTAGCTTTAGCTGTTGTATACAGGGTTTAGCTTATTAGTTGTTAGTATGGGTGTGCTCTATATCTCAACAATGTCTCATCTAGGATGACAGGTTTTCAAGCAGGTCAAGTGCCTCTATGCACTTAATTAGTTTAGATATGTTCTTTATTTTCTTCACCTCATATATCATTGTATTGAGTTTGAGCAAAACTTAAGCTTAATGCAGACTGCTTTTAGCAATTAATCACCTCACATCATAACTGACTGAGGTGCCTCTTCATATTAATATTATTTCATTATTAATGCTATTATTTTTTTATATAACAGCAATGGTATATTACAATATTTAATTTATATTTTATTTTGTATCCACCAAGGGCTGCGGGCGATCTGCAGTTTCACCCTTTCCCAAGCTGGAGACATTTTCCTTTTCACACACTTTCCTTGGCTGAACAATGACAGCCAATATCCCTTAATATACTTTATGCATCTCTCTATTTCATTTAATATGTGTTTGTGTGAATTATCTGCTTTCATTCATTCTATTCATTCTGGGCAGGACAATAGGTGAAACGTTTGTGAAAACAGAGAAGAAAAAATAAAGACACAGAGAGAGTCTGGTATGACCAAGCAATAATCAGACAATAAATTTAGTTGGTAATACAATAAATTGTGAGATGCTTTCTGTTTGACTGATGCAACACAAGTAATTTACTGTATGAAAGAAATTCTCTTTTGTGATAATATTTTGAACATGCATTTCTGTTGACCTGTCAACTTAACTTAGTTGATATGCAAATTTGTTTATTGATACTAGACTTGAAAAATGACAGGATTATAACATAAGTGAATAAGATGTAACAGAGGGTTGAAATTAGTTTCTTATTTCTAGTGTGTGGAGGAAGGTTTTATCATGGCACACATCTGTTTACATGGGAGGAAACTCCTTATGTGATATGACATTTAGCAATTTGCAAATGTTCAGCACACCAGAAGGATGACTCTGAAATTACAAAGGGAAACAATTTTGCTGACAAAGCTGCAAAAACAGCAGCTATAGCAACCACAGTCTTGTCAACAACTCATGAAAATCACACCATTCCACTATCTATACTGCAGGACGAACAAAAAGCAGCACCACCCAAAGACCAAAAACAATGGCCAAAACACGGAGCAGCACTAGACGCTAATGACATAATGAAAGTAGCAGGAAAACCCATTCTTCCGAAATCATTACACAAAACAGCCGCTCTAGTGAGCCATGGCTTAGCCCATGTTTCAACGGGAGGAATGATCTTTATAATAAACCGACAATTTTACACTATTAATTTTGAAACTTAAGCAAAAGAATATGTGAGAACATGAATGACCTGCCAAAAACACAATACCCAAGGTAACTTAAGGCCAAAAAGAGGACCTTTTCCTACACCACCTCACCCATTTCATACAATTCACATGGACCTCATTGAATTGAATGAGTGTCAGGGCTCAAAAATACGCTCTAGTAATAATAGATGTTTTCTCAAAATGGCCAGAAATCTATCCAGTGAAAAAAGCTGACGCAATCTCAGTTGCAAAGCGTCCATGCAACCATTTCATTCCAACATATGGAATTCCTACTCTGATGAGATCAGATAATGGAACCCATTATGTAAATGACGTGATCAGCAAAGTATCTGAAGCACTAGGTTTCAGTTTAAAACACCGTTGTGCCTACCGTCCACAGAGTGCAGGATTAGTGGAGAGAACAAATGGCACTATAAAACAAAGGCTCAGGAAAACAATGGAAGAAACTGGCAGACCTTGGCCAGAATGTGGATGAGAATAACAAAAGGAAATAACAAACTGTCCCCATTTGAAATTATACATGGGCAACCTTTTCCATTGCCAGTTATTAGCGAGCCACTAGATAAATCAATCCGTGAAACCACCCTGGCAGATTGGATGACTCAATTGTTGACAAACAGAGAAGTCGTTTTGAACAATAAACTGCCGCAAGACTCTTTTTCACCTATTTCTTGCAGATTGAAGCCAGGTGATTGGATCCTTGTCCGTGTCATGGTCCTGGGTCATTTTGACCCAGTGTTTTGTGTTTCCTTGAAGTTCATTTTTGTGCCTTGTGTTTATTGAACCTGAAGTTTAGTGTTTTATCAGCCCTACCTGTGTCTGTCCTCGGTGCTCTGTTTGTGTCCCCGTGTTGTGTTGTAAATCAGTCTGTGTGTTTCCTGCTTTACTTTGAAGGCTCGTGTTCTGGATTTCCTGTTCTGTTCTGAAGGTCTGTGTCTGTTGTCATTGTGTTCAGCTTGTGTCCTCCAGTCATCGTGTGTATTAGGATCAGCTGTTCTCAGTGTTGGGGAGTAACAGAATACATGTACCGCCGTTACGTATTTAAAATACAAAATATGAGTAACTGTATTCCGTTACAGTTACCATTTAAAAAGGTGGTATTTAGAATACAGTTACTTTGTTGAAATAAATGGATTACACTGTGGTACTTACCTGTTTCATATTGTGGCGGGTCAGGACTGTTTGGGTTTTGTTTGACAGCTACGTTCTGTTGTTCCAGGCGGCAGCGTTACATTTTGGGGCATGTATTCTGTAATCTGTAATGGAATACATTTTAAAACTAACCTTCCCAACACTGGCTGTTCTCCCCTCCTGTGTGTGATTACCCGATTACCTTGTGTGTGTATATTTAGTGGGTGTCGGTCTGTGTTCGTTGTCGGCTCGTCCGAGTTCATCTGTGTAGCTCTGCATTTCTCTGCGTTCCATGGTGCGTTGTTCCCGTCTCTGTGTCTCTCTGCCTCCGCAGCCCTTTTTGTATGTGTTAAGGTTCACATAATTGAGGAAGGAGAGTACAAACAACCAGGTCCAGAAGATCTTGGTCAAACAATTGATTTTAATGAATACACGCGTGGGAAGACCAGTCTGTACGCAGACAGGGATTGATCTTCGACTTAATCAAAGCATACACAGATTTTTATAGCATCAGGGTTTGAATTAATGACGCCCCTTCATACGTCACAGACAGAATATATACATACGTCAAATCAAAACCACAATGACTTTTAACGCGATTTAAAAGAACGTTGTCTTCTATCTCGTCTGGAACACGAGCCCCACATCCTGCCAGACGCTGTTCCTCTTTCCAGAGACAAACATGACCAACTTCTCACCTATAAATGAGTCTAACTAATGTGTGTGTGTGTATGTGTTGACCTTACATGCTCTCTCATCTCACCCGTTGCACTTCTGACCTTTTACCAGACCAGAGGCTCATCCTTATGTGTAATAACCTAACTGAAACTATATGCACTATGTTGAATAAATGTTTTAATCAAGAACCTCTACTAAAAGCTTAATAAAAGAATATAAAAGTATAACAGACAATTTGAATAACCTAGTAATTCAAATAGCCTCGTCCAACCTGCTCCTCAGAATAACTTAGACTCTGCTTTCACATCTGCAAACTCTCTGCAACTTCCTGTCAACTCCTGCAACTTATTCTTTCTGAAAGACACACACACTGTTTAAACCTCTGAATGCAATATCAATGCTGCAGATTATATTATTAATGCAATGGTAATGATGATGATTATTTAACAATAGCAGTAAAATAATTTCCCTGCTCCACATACAGTGGGGCAAAAAAGTATTTAGTCAGCCACTGATTGTGCAAGTTCCCCCACTTAAAATGATGACAGAGGTCAGTAATTTGCACCAGAGGTACACTTCAACTGTGAGACACAGAATGTGAAAAAAAAATCCATGAATTCACATGGTAGGATTTGTAAAGAATTTATTCGTAAATTAGGGTGGAAAATAAGTATTTGGTCACCTCAAACAAGGAAAATCTCTGGCTCTCACAGACCTGTAACGTCTTCTGTAAGAAGCTTTTCTGTCCCCCACTCGTTACCTGTATGAATGGCACCTGTTTGAACTCATCATCTGTATAAAAGACACCTGTCCACAGCCTCAAATAGTCAGACTCCAAACTCCGCCATGGCCAAGACCAAAGAGCTTTCGAAGGACACCAGGAAAAGTATTGTAGACCTGCACCAGACTGGGAAGAGTGAATCTACAATAGGCAAGCAGCTTGGTGTGAAAAAATCAACTGTGGGAGCAATCATCAGAAAATGGAAGACATACAAGACCACTGATAATCTGCCTCGATCTGGGGCTCCACGCAAGATCTCATCCCGTGGGGTCAAAATGATCATGAGAACGGTGAGCAAAGATCCCAGAACCACACGGGGGGACCTGGTGAATGACCTGCAGAGAGCTGGGACCAAAGTAACAAAGGTCACCATCAGTAACACACTACAACGGCAGGGAATCAAATCCCGCAGTGCCAGATGTGTTCCGCTGCTGAAGCCAGTGCATGTCCAGGCCCGTCTGAAGTTTGCCAGAGAGCACATGAATGATACAGCAGAGGATTGGGAGAATGTCATGTGGTCAGATGAAACCAAAGTAGAACTTTTTGGTATAAACTCAACTCGTTGTGTTTGGAGGAAGAAGAATACTGAGTTGCATCCCAAGAACACCATACCTACTGTGAAGCATGGGGGTGGAAACATCATGCTATGGGGCTGTTTTTCTGCCAAGGGGACAGGACGACTGATCCGTGTTAAGGACAGAATGAATGGGGCCATGTATCGTGAGATTTTGAGCCAAAACCTCCTTCCATCAGTGAGAACTTTGAAGATGAAACGAGGCTGGGTCTTCCAACATGACAATGATCCAAAACACACCGCCCGGGCAACAAAGGAGTGGCTCCGTAAGAAGCATTTGAAAGTCCTGGAGTGGCCTAGCCAGTCTCCAGACCTCAACCCCATAGAAAATCTGTGGCGGGAGTTGAAAGTCCGTGTTGCTCGGCGACAGCCCCAAAACATCACTGCTCTCGAGAAGATCTGCATGGAGGAATGGGCCAAAATACCAGCTACTGTGTGTGCAAACCTGGTAAAGACCTATAGTAAGCGTTTGACCTCTGTTATTGCCAACAAAGGTTATGTTACAAAGTATTGAGTTGTATTTTTGTTATTGACCAAATACTTATTTTCCACCCTGATTTACGAATAAATTCTTTACAAATCCTACCATGTGGATTCATGGATTTTTTTTTCACATTCTGTCTCTCACAGTTGAAGTGTACCTCTGGTGCAAATTACTGACCTCTGTCATCATTTTAGGTGGGGGAACTTGCACAATCGGTGGCTGACTAAATACTTTTTTGCCCCACTGTATGCTCTCAGGTTTGTTATTTAGTTTTTCCCAGTTTAGGTTTCTATAGCGGCAACCTTCGGTCCTTCTTTGCCGCTTCTGCAGAACGTAAAGTTTCTGACTCGTGCTCTTGTTAAGTCGCTTGGATGCCTTCCGGTAGCAAAAAACCAGGCGAAGGAAAAAAGGGGCAAAACATTTATTTTCCATACAAATCGAAAGGTACAAAACAAATGCCTCTAGTGGGAGCTCCATTTATATTCCCTTTGTGTTACAACAAAAAATAACATTAAAACGGCGACGGTCAGAAAACTGTTGCTCCACGTCCTGCTTGCTTACCTAACCTTTTACCCACACCCCTCCGCATGCGGGCCAAATACACACCCCTTTACAACATCTACCAACACTTTACAACAACAACAGACTAATAAAGCAGGATTAATTTATGGAGCACAGCATATTACATTATAACATAAAATGATCAAGATTATAATAGAAACTTAAAGATCATGACAAATACTTAAATATGGCATGATGTAACTGAGTAAAATATTGGCCTGGACTTGGCTCCAACATCCTGGCCCCTAATTGTTCTTGTGAGCCACAAAACAATTACTCTTACACATACATTTATATATTGTTCAGAACAACAAATCAAACCTTCCAGATAACGAACAGGCAAATATACAAAGTACTTGAACTGCTCATATGGCACATTAATGTCCTTATTCCAACAGAAACTTCATTTTGTCTTGTTACAGCAGGAACTCTTCTTAAGCTGGAACATGTCTTCGCGGATGCGAGTATGTGTGTATGTTGGGGAGATTAGGAAATGGAGTCAGAGGTTCAAGCACATGACTCACTGTAGGAGACCAGCCTTTCCCGCTGTCTCTTGAGTAATATGTAGAAGGGGCGCTACATATCACACTCTAGCAGCACACAAAGCTTCGCCACAGGTCGTAGGAGAATGTTTTTGCTGGTTTTCACCTTGGCTTGACGAACCCGACCTTTGGCATCCTCAAACGTCTGAATCACTCGACCCATTAGCCATGAATTTCTTGGAGAGGAATCATCCACGATGAGGACAATATCACCTTGACTGATATTTTTTGTGGAAGGGCCCACTTGTGTCTCTTTTGCAAGTCCAGCAGATACTCCTTAATCCACCGTCTCCAAAACAAATCCGCCAAGTACTGGACTTGACGCCATCTACGCCTCGAGTACAAGTCGCTCCTGCTGAATACTCCAGGAGGTAGCGGAGTTTTGGCTTTCATCAAAAGCAAATGGTTTGGCGTCAAGGCCTCCAGGTCGTTCGGATCGGTAGAGACTCTTGAGATAGGGCGGCTATTGATAATCGCCTCTACCTCACACAGCAGTGTGTGCAGACCCTCCTCATCAAGGATCTGTTGCTCCACAACGGAGCTGAGCACTTTGCGTATGGACTGTATCTGCCGCTCCCAAACTCCTCCAAAATGCGAGGCAGCTGGGGGGTTGAATATCCATGTGATGCCTTTAACCAACAAGGCTTCTTGAATCTTTGCATTATCCAAAGCACGCACTGCTTCCCGCAGCTCCCTCTCTGCACTTACAAAGTTTGTTCCATTGTCAGAACGCATCAACTGAACCTGTCCCCTCCTAGCAATGAACCTCCGCAATGCATAAATACAAGAGTCCGTGTCCAACGAATTTGCCAGCTCAATATGCACAGCCCTCACTGTCAAGCAGGTAAAAACTACACCATACCTTTTGATCATGGACCTACCCCTTTTGATTTCGAAGAACCAAAGTAGTCCACACCGACACTTGTGAACGGTGGCTCATCGGGCGTGAGCCTTTCAGTAGGAAGATCTGCCATGATCTGACTTGCCGCTTTCCCATGATGCCGTCTGCAGGCGACGCACCGGGACAAAATCTTCCGGACAGCAGCATGAGATCTTAGTATCCAGTACTTCTGCCGTACCTTTGATAGGACATGATTCCTGCCACAATGCCCAAGATCTTTGTGAGTAGATCTGAGAATGAGAGTGGCTATATGCTGATCCTTAGCCAAGATTGCAGGGTGTTTTAACTCCTCTTGCATGCTAGATCTGCTCAATCTGCCACCCACTCTCAGAATGCCATCCTGTACAACTGGCGACAACTGACAAAGAGGGCTATCCTTTGACACTGTCTTTCCTTGTTGCAGCTTGGCAACCTCTTTGCCAAACCGCTGCCCTTGACTGAAGCGCACTATCTCCACTTCCGCCTCAGCCATGTCACTCACAGAAAGTGGCAAGATGGGAAGGTTAGCCTTGAAGTGTGTCATTTGCTTCTCCTGCTCCAACCTTCCATCATAGAGATTTGCTTTTAAATCCTTCCTCTTTTGAGCAAGAAGCTTCAGCACACCTTTTAATCTCAGGACCCATGCAACGGCTCTTTTAACCCGACGCCAGCTTGAGTACTGATGAATGAGCTGAGAGGTGGCGTCTGCAGCTTCTTCAACCACAAGAGCATATACTGATGCTTCTTTGACTTCTGGGTCATTACAGATTGGCTGGCATACACTGTCTGGCATTTCTGGCCACTCCATTTCTGGTTTCAAAATGAAATCTGGACCCGTGATCCATGTCTTTGCCTTGAGAAAGGCACCAACACTGAGCCCTCTGGAAGCAAAGTCTGCAGGATTGGCCGAGGTGTTCACATATCTCCACTGAGAGACAGCTGATCTATCCTTGATGGCAGCAACTCGATTGGCAACAAACATACGAAACCTCGCTGTTTCATTCTTGAGGTACTTAATCACCGACGTGCTGTCCGTCCAAAAGACAGACTCCTCCAACTCTAACTCCAGTTCGGCTCTTACCATCCTGTCCATCTTTGCTGCCACCACTGCAGCAGTAAGCTCGAGTCGTGGTATGGTAACTGGCTTCAATGGTGTAACCCTGGCTTTACCAATAATGAAAGCGCTATGTGGCTGGTTCAGATTGTTCTTTGAAACCAGATATGTGGCTATGCCATACCCCCTTTTACTTGCGTCGGCAAAGTGATGAAGTCGAGCTGAAGAGATCTTGCCAAGGTTGACTGGTCTCACACATCTGTCTACCTCAAACCTAGCTAAGTGGTGCAAACTGCCGACCCATTGTTACCACTGCAGAGACAGAGCTTCTGGCTTTACCATCGAAAGCAGTCCTCTCCTTGTGAGTGGTTTGCTCTCAACCAGAACTCTGAATTTCAGCGTGTCAGACTCCACGCACCACTGGACCCCTAAAGCTCTTTCAATAGGGAGGCAGTCCCTTTCAAGATCGAGCTCCTTGACTTCTTTGGCCCTGTCATCCTCAGGTATAGACGCAAGCACTGCTCTGCTATTGGAAATCCACTTAGTGAGCTTGAAACCTCCTGCAGCGCACAAAGTCCTGAGGTCCCGAATCAGTGAGATTGCCTGCTCTTCAGTGCTGACAGACTTCAGGCAATCATCCACATAAAAGTTCCTCAGAACAGTGTTCGTCGCAATATGGTTCAACCTCGCCTGACTGTCCTCAGCACACCTTTGCAGCGCGTAGCATGCACAGCTTGGTGAAGAAGTTGCACCGAACAAGTGAACTACCATTCTGTATTCCTTGAGGCCTTTATCAAGATCTCCCTTCGGCCACCACAAGAATCTCAACAGATCAGCATCTTCAGCGGGAACCCTGACTTGATGAAACATGCCTTCAATATCAGACATGAAGGCAACTGGTTCCTGCCTGAACCTCATCAAAACACCTATGAGGGAATTGGTTAAGTCTGGCCCCTGCAACAGCTGAGAGTTCAGTAACATGCCTTGATACGTGGATGCATAGTCAAATACCACTCTCAACTTGTGCTTGGTTGGGTGGTACACCCCATGATGTGGGAGATACCATATTCTGCTACCACTTTTACAAGTTTCTGCCACGGGAACTTCTTCGGCATAGCCCCTTTCCAGTGTCTCTGTCATAAACTTTGTGTACTCTTGATGAAACTCACTGTCTCTTAACAGCCTCCGTTTCAGGCCTTCTGCTCTTTGTACCGGCACAACACGGTTGTTTGGAAATGCAGCCCCCTTGTTCTTTAAAGGAAGGCCAATGGTGTAGTGACCGTGAACCTGCTTCACTGACAGTGACACAGACTCCATAAATTGTCTGTCTCTGGCTGACATTTCTATTTTCTCAGATAACTCATGCTCAGGGAAGTCATACTTCATTTGCTGCTGCGAGAGCTCCTCTAGCTTTGTCACCGATATCCTGTTCACCATCACCGGTGACCACTCAACAGCTCCTTGAGCAATACCCTCTTCTCTTAGCAGAGGTCCATTAATCGTCCAGCCTAGTGCAGTTTTTACAGCATATGGGCCGTTGCCCTCACTGTTGATAACCTTCCAGGGCTCAAGCGCCTTTGGTACATTCATGCCTATTAACATACCAATTTTTCCATCAATCTGCTTGAGCTGAACCTCCTTCAAATAAGGCCATCTGTCCACATCGCTTTGTTGTGGAATGTTCTCCTTTGTTACTGGAATCTCTGCCTGTGTGAAAACCTGGGGAATCTTCAAAAAGTTGTCCTCATCCAAACCACTGACCTCGAGACCCTTAACGACATGAGTACTGATTGTCGCTTCCTTTCCCATGGCGTGGAGCAGAATGTTGGACTTTTTTCCTGTGACCTGTAAATCCCTCATCAGCTCATCTGTACAAAAGGTTCCAGTGCTTCCTGGGTCTAAGAACGCGTATGATTCAACTGTTGTGTTGCTCCTTGAACATCTGACCTTCACAGGCACAATTGAGAGTGCACAGACTGCTTCGCCAGCCCCGGTACAACCGCATGTTTCACTGCCTGCTGCTGGAGAAAAACTTGCTGCTGGTTCTCTGATACTTTTACTGTCACTATTAGGAGAAGAGTACTGCTCCTTATGCAGAATGGTGGGATGTTTCTGAGAACAAGTCTCACACGTGTGTCTTTGCTGGCAGCCTTTGCTCAGATGCCCCTGTGACAGGCAACCAAAACACAAGCTCTTTGATTTGAGGAAATCAAGCCTTTCTCTGTGAGGCTTTTGCTTGAGGAGTCTGCAGGTACTGAGGTTATGTCCTCCCTTATGACAGAAAAGACACTGTCTTCCACCAGTAGAGCCTACATTTTCCCTTTCTCTCTTTGTCTGCTCTGCACTGTTTGACACAGGTGCTGTATTAGTAGCAAAGATGCTTTCCCTCTCCTTGAATTTCAGAGCATTCTCTTTGCATACCTTTGCTTTGCCCTTGTCTCTAGACAAAGCGGTGTCCTGAATGTTACCAAACAATGGGTGAGAAGCGATCTTTGCCTGCTTCTCTACAAAACTGACCAGATCAGCGAATCTAGCTCTCATTGCTGTATGTTCTTGAATGTCACAGGCGAAACCCCTCCACCTTTCCCTTAATTTAAAAGGAAGCTTGGAGATGACTGTTCTCATATTAGTAGGGCTATCCATCTCCTCAATGTACTCCATGCTATCTACTGTGTTACAGCAAGTAGTGAGGAACATAGCAAACTCCATCAGTGCATCACCATCCTCTGGCTTGATTACAGGCCATTTTAGAGCTCTTTCAATGTAGGCTGAGGCAATAGTATATTCATCCCCAAAATGCTTGCGCAGAAGCCTCTTAGCTTCAGCGTAGCCCCTGTCAGGATACATGTGCGAACAGCTACAAACAAGAACCTTGGGTCTCCCTTGGGTGAACTGCTCCAGGAAGCGCAACCTATCTCTATTGCTGTCTGTCCTTTCCTCAATCCCATGCTCGAACGCTTTCATAAAAAACCCAAACTCCAGTGGATCCCCACTGAATACTGGAACATCCAAAGGAGGGAGAGTGGATGCTTTCTGTTGTTTTACTAGGAGCTCTGTAATCTCGTTTTGTTGCTTCATGACATCCAACAAGTCTTTAACATCAGCCATCCTGCCTTGACTAGTAATAGACTGGCTATTATCCTTCTTATTCAATGGATGAGGAAGCCTGCTACTCCTTTCTGAGCCCTGCATTACCTCTGACTCACATTCTCGACCAACAACTCCATGTTCTGGCTGAACCAAACCAAAACTGGCCCCAATACTTTGGCCCGGAGCTCTTTGGCAGGTAGCCATTTTGTTGACCAAGTCAGCAGAAGTGTTATGGGCTGGCTCCTTCACAGTCAGCACCTCAAGCTTTGCGTTAGCTGCAGCAATAGCTGTTTGCAACTCCCATTCCTCCCTTTTTGCCTTAAGAACAGCTTCTTGTCTGTCAATCTCCATCTTTTTCTTTAATGCCTCAGCACGCGCTACCAGAGCAGCCCTCTCTGCCTCAATCTTTAGCCTGGCAGAATATGTGGTTGAAGACACAACAGAAGAGGTTCGACTGCTTCGATGTGCTTTACTGCATCTGGATGATATTGCTGAAGCACTGTCTGCAGGCTCAACTTCAGCATCAACCATTCTTGCTTCATCTGCTTGCATTTCCACTCCTTTTAACCATCTCTCAACTTTCTCCACAAAACTTCTCAAATAGCTAGCCTTTGGCTCATACCACTGTGTCTGATCATGAAGAAGTTCCGACTCAGTCAAGTGATTTTTAACTGCATCGTTGTTTTCACAAAACTCAATATATATTTTTGAGAAGTCAGTGGCTAATTTAACAGACACTTCCTCAAAATTGCCGTCATCTTCCATAAGCTCCTCAATCTCTTTTATCTTTCTAGTAAGATAACCCAACTTGGTTTTCCTTGTCACTTTAAGATGCTGAAGCTTTTCCTCTTGTGCTTTAAAGGTTGGCTTGGAAACTCTTTTTTCCTGCTGCTCCATATTAATTGCGCTGCCATAAACCTTTCAATGCAATTAATCCTTTACACAGGCCATGTACCACTTAACCATACAGGAATTTTCACAAACCGTAAAGCAGGCACAGCCTCTTACTTTTCAGATGCGGGGTTTTCTTACTGCCGAAAGGATCCGGAAAACACGGGAAGACTGAAGCGCATCCTCTTTCACGTCCCGTTTTCCAGTTTTCCCTTGCCGCGCCGCGGGCCGATTAACTCTGTGCGCCGGTGACGCGTGCGTAATCCTCTCACTTTCGGAGCAGTTTTCTGACTAATATAGCGGCAACCTTCGGTCCTTCTTTGCCGCTTCTGCAGAACGTAAAGTTTCTGACTCGTGCTCTTGTTAAGTCGCTTGGATGCCTTCCGGTAGCAAAAAACCAGGCAAAGGAAAAAAGGGGCAAAACATTTATTTTCCATACAAATCGAAAGGTACAAAACAAATGCCTCTGGTGGGAGCTCTGTTTATATTCCCTTTGTGTTACAACAAAAAATAACATTAAAACGGCGACGGTCAGAAAACTGTTGCTCCACGTCCTGCTTGCTTACCTAACCTTTTACCCACACCCCTCCGCATGCGGGCCAAATACACACCCCTTTACGACATCTACCAACACTTTACAACAACAACAGACTAATAAAGCAGGATTAATTTATGGAGCACAGCATATTACATTATAACATAAAATGATCAAGATTATAATAGAAACTTAAAGATCATGACAAATACTTAAATATGGCGTGATGTAACTGAGTAAAATATTGGCCTGGACTTGGCTCCAACAGTTTCCGTTAGTATTTCTCATGCTTCGTCGTCTGTTTCTGCCACTGCCACTTGTAAATAGACGTCACACTCTTCATCAGTCGCTTGCTTGCATTTTGGGTCCTTATTCATCTACAACACGACTGCTGCCCCAGCCGTGACAGTCCGAGTACTCCAAAGGAAAATTGGAGCTCGCCACGGTGGGAGGGTCCATACCAAGTGCTTCTGACCACTCCAACTGCCGGCAAAATAGCAGAGAGACCCTCCTGAACAAGACTCAAGCAAAGTGTGCAGCTAACTTCGCTGGCATTGGATTCCTACACAGCCGAATCATCACCAACGACACAAACCCACATGCTGTTGGACTTAAAGCTCCACGTTTCTTATCAAGTGTTTAGAGATTGCTTAAATAACTATCAGCGCACCATCAAGGTAGAATGAGCAAATTATTTCTCCATGATCATTAAGAAGTCGGGTAATCCTAAAGCTCTATTCAATACAATCAACTCTGTCTTGCATCCCACCACATCAGTCATATCTGAGACTGCCCCACACACGTCTGAGGATTTTCAAAAATTCTTTACTGAAAAAATTAAGGATATCCAAGCACATATCCCGCTCCCATCCCAAGACCCCTCTGAACCACCTACATGTTCATTCCTTTTTTCAGAATTTAAACCGGTTTCATTATCCCATCTCACTGATATAATAATGCACATGAAACCAACTACGTGCCCCTTGGATATGTTACCTACACCATTTCTCAGAGATGTGCTGAAGACAGTCGGCCCCAACATGCTTGCTATTGTAAATGGCAGTATCTCATATGGAACTGTTCCTGACTTGTTTAAACAAGCTGTTGTCCAGCCGCTTCTAAAAAAAACCTGGTTTAGATCCGTCAGTTCTTGGTAATTTTAGACCAATCTCTAAGCTGCCATTTTTGTCTAAGGTTCTTGAGAAGATTGTCCTCCACCAATTATCCTCATTCTTAGACACGCATAATATTCTGGACAAATATCAGTCTGGTTTCAGGGCCTTCCACAGCACAGAGTCTGCTCTACTGAAGGTGTTCAATGATGTGCTTCTAGCTGCTGATTCTGGAAAAAGTACAGTTTTAATCCTTTTAGACCTGAGCGCAGCATTTGACACTGTCGACCACACAATCCTATTAAACCGTCTAAAGACATGTGTCGGCATTCAAGGCTCTGCTCTAAAATGGTTGGCCTCTTACCTAGAGAGCAGAACATATTCTGTGATGCTGGCTAACAAATACTCTTCCCCAGCTACACTAACTTGTGGAATACCTCAGGGCTCTATTCTGGGCCCGGTCTTATTCTCCTTATACATGCTCCCATTAGGCTCCATTTTTCAGAAACACCAGATCTCTTACCACTCTTATGCAGACGATACACAGTTCTACCTCTCTCTAAAACCAGGTGCTGATAGTACACTGCAGAAAGTCTCAGAGTGTCTTAGCGACATACATTGCTGGATGTCTCTGAACCTTCTCAAACTAAATCATGACAAAACCGACATTATAATCTTCGGTAAGCAGGACTCTATTAGTCTCATAAGAAACAATTTGGGCCCATTATCAGCTAATGTACATCCCCATGTAAAAAATCTTGGTTTCATTTTTGATTCCACTTTCAAGCTGGACAAGCAAATAAATTCAGTTGTTCGTGGCAGTTTTTTCCAGCTCAGGAGCATTTCTAAACTCAAAAATATCCTGTCATCTAAAGACCTGGAAACTGTTATCCATGCTTTCATATCGTCACGTCTTGACTATTGTAACTCTCTCTATTTAGGCATTTGTCACTCAAGCCTGTCACGCCTGCAACTTGTTCAAAATGCAGCCGCAAGGCTCCTGACAGGTACTAGAAAGAGAGAGAATGTTACCCCGGTACTCGCATCTCTACATTGGCTACCAGTTAAACATAGAATCGATTTTAAGGTTTTATTATTCATTTTTAAAGCTCTCCATGGTTTGGCTCCAGGTTACATTTCAGATCTTGTTAGCCTGCACTTACCCACTCGATCTCTGTGCTCCTCCAGTCAGATGGTTTTATCAGTTCCACGCTCCCAGCTCAAATCTAGAGGTGACAGGGCTTTCTCCATTGCCGCCCCGAGACTTCCCCCCTTCATAAAATTCTCTTCATCCTTGGAAGTCTTTAAATCGAATCTCAAGACCTACTTATTTTCCAAGGCTTTCGGATCTCTTTGATATCTTTTTTTATTCTGTCTATTTGGTCTCATATCTTATTGGATGGTGTTGTATGTGTATATATGCTATGTTCACATTTGTGTGCTTTTGTGTGAATAAGATAAGATAAGATAAGATAAAACTTTATTAATCCCTGGGGTGGGTTCCTCTGGGAAATTCAGTTTCCAAAAGCACAGCACCGACACAAGTAACAGAGTTCTCTTCTCTGCTAGTCATTGGGGCGGGGGGGCTGGGAGGAGATGTTAGCTGTCCGATTGGCCTCCCTGCTGCTGCGGAGCCTGGGACGGTCTGCTTGCCTCCACCACAGGGGGAAGGGTAACATCTCTTGGATCTGGGTTCTGTTTCCCCCTCTGGGGGCGAGGGTACCTGGACCCGGGGTATAGAGTATGTTTGGGGAGTGTGATTGTGTGTACATGTCCATTTATGTCAATCCTTACGTTGGGTGAGTGCTGAGTGTTTGTATATGTGTGCATGAGGGTGGGAATGCATGTTTGTGTCTGTGTGTGCCTGTTTGTCTGTGTCTATCTGTGCCTGTTTGTCTGTGTCTTAGACTCCACCTCTCTGGGAACTCCCAGGCCCTCTAAGGCCTATCTCCCCTCACCACACTCCCTGCCGGTGACTGATGCCCTCAGGGGTCGGTGCATTGGTTGTTCTTGGTGTCCGGGACTGGGCACTCAGGTATGTACCGGCTCACTCCCGGTGGCTACCTGGCGGGGCCTGGCGCCTGTTGCTCGGTCAGACCTCGGGCCTCCGGCCTCTGGGCCTGTGGCTCGGTTCACTCTGGCACAGCTGGCTGCCGGCAGAGCCGGCGGGCACGCCGGTGCAGCCCCCTCTAGCTTCTCCTCGGTGGCTACTGGGTGACGCCTCGTCTGGGGATCCTCAGCCCTTCCCATGAGGGTGGCACGGATGCCCCTCCGGTGGTCCTCCTTGGGCTCTTGCACTCTGAGGCCTCTGGATGTCTGGGGCCTGGATCTCCTCCATGCCTGCTTCATGCCCTGGGGGACGGGGCTATGGCTCGTGTCGTGGTTCGAATTTTGAGGAAGAGACATACGACTGAAAGTCCATAGTGGGTCAACACAAATGATTTTATTAAAACACATATATGTGGTGAAAATGGGCTCTGCAAAACATCAGGCTCCATCTCCCGCCTGACAATAGGTGGGTGTAATATTTATACTTATGATGACCAGTAACTCCAGCGAGGACATATTCTAAAAAGGAACCGCTACTTCCTCTGTTCCTCCAGATGCTTCCTGTTATTCTACTTGTCTAGACTTAGACAACACTTGCAATCAGTTTACCCAGACAGGCTATGTGTCTGTGTCGTTAATCTAAGTGCATGACCTCCCTCTACGTCATCTGTTACCAGGCAAACTCCACAGCACAGGGCACACGGCCTTTATTTCCTTTCTTAAACACTCATAGAAAATGTATGTTAAATTGTATATATATAAGCAATCCTTCCAGCTTGAACTTTGCTCCATTGATCGGCCAGACATCGCGCTGCCCGTAGCTTCAAACCATTAATTAACTTGACCGAGCTTCAACCCTTTAATTATGCAATATATGTATAACACGATTACAGTTGCACCTGCAATGAAAGATTATTATGTGCTTATGCTAACACCTGAAATACAGACTTTAATATAACATCACCAGTTTCAATAAATGTGTCAATGAAATGACAATAATGATAAATCATAAATGATGCAACAGTAATAATAAGGATTATGAATAGTAACATAGATTATGAATGTAAAATAATATTTCATCTCCACACTCGCTACATCCTCTTGCAGACCATTACATGTGGAAACCATTTGAATACTAGCGCGCTGATCCACACAGGTATGCACACGGATGTTCACTGCTCGTAGACTTAAATTACACCTTTCTTGGCTGCTACTTCAAAGCACATTGTGCGCTGTCTGTCCTGCGTGCTGCACAACAACATTGAATATTTAGTATTTACTGCTGTTTACACTTAGCTAGATTAATGCGATGGTGTTGTGTTTAGTATGTTGCTTTGGGGTTTTTTTTGCTTGTTTTCTATTCTTCTTCTCTCAACAGGTGATCCAGGAGATTTTTTTTCTCCCCCCCTTCTCACTGTCCCTCTCCCCTTCTGTTTTTCTTTTCCTTCCTCTTTCTCTCTCCCTTTCCTATCCCTCACTCATGTCTGTCCCGTCTGTAACATCTGAAAATAAAATATAATAAATAATAAAAACAAAGGTTGATCAAATGGACCAATACGGCAATGCCACGATGATCCATTTGGCAAAGTAAATCCATTGGGTATCCTTGTTGGTCTTCAGACAACAATTCTGATGGCTAAAGAACCAAATGGGACAGGCAAAAAAAAAAAAAAAGAAGTTACAGAGTTACAGAATATTATATATATATATACACACACACACACATATAAATACAGAGACAAATATAAATAAAATATACGAAGGGGATAAATAGAATAAATAGGAATAAAAATAAAAATACAAGTGAATTGCACATTTCAATTATTGAGGTCTATTGCACCATTGACTATTAACAAAAGTATTGCACAAAAGGTATTGCACAGTGAAGTAAAGAGGCACTACAGCTTAGTTGTTCCCCCCTCCTTTGTCCTCCTGTTTCCCCTCCCTCTCCCCTCCAGAGAGGAGTTAAACAGTTTGATGGCGTGTGGGACAAAGGAGTTTTTAAGTCTGTTAGTTTTTGTCTTGGGGAGAAGCAACCTGTCACTGAACAGACTCTTCTGGTTGTTAATGGCCGTGTGCAGAGGATGCCCAGCATTGTTCATAATGTCCAGCAGTTTTTTTAGTGTCCTTTTCTCTGCCACTGTCACCAGAGTGTCCAGCTTCATGCCGACCACAGAGCTAGCCCTCCTGATCAGTTTCTCCAGCCTGGATGAGTCCTTCTTTGCTGTGCTGCTCCCCCAGCACACCACAGCATAGAAAAGTACTCCAGCAACCACTGACTGGTAAAACATCCTCAGGAGCTTCCTGCAGATGTTAAAAGACCTCAGCCTCCTGAGGAAGTACAGTCGGCTTTGGGCTTTTTTATACAGGTGCTCTGTGTTGCATGACCAGTCCAGTTTATTGTCCACCCACAGCCCGAGGTACTTGTACTTGTTGACCACCTCCACCTCCTCCCCCTCTATCTGAACCGGCAGTGGACCTTCTCTGGACCTCCCGAAGTCCACAACCAGTTCCTTAGTCTTTGAGGTGTTGAGTTGCAGGTAGTTTGTGTGACTCCATGCGACAAAGTTCCTCACCAGACTTCTGTACTCCTCTTCCTGATCATCCCAGATACACCCCATGATGGCTGTGTCATCTGCAAACTTCTGAATATGGCATAATTCAGAGTTGTAGCAGAAGTCAGAGGTGTACAGGGTGAAGAGAAGAGGGGACAGCACAGTTCCCTGTGGTGCTCCTGTGCTGCTGGCCACAGTGTCAGACGAATGTGTACAGTTTTGTATATGTATGTGCATATTTGCATGTACATTATATGCTATATACTCTTACATGTCTTACAATTCTTTTTTTTTTAAATGTTTTCTTTCTATTTTAATTCTTTTATTATATTATCCCTTTGTTCAGCACTTTGGCCAACACTTGATGTCTTTTAAATGTGCTATATAAATAAAGATGACTTGACTTGACTTAGTAATGGAACATGTGATCAACTCTTCTGGATTGATTTCACTGTGACAAACTGGAATACATCCATCCACTTCCCAGTGTTTCTGGACCAACTCCCAGGGAAGAACCACTCCATGTGCTACAAACAAGAGAAAGGTAACAGACCCCTTGGAAACACCACAAACTGTGACCAAACTGCAGGCCACCGAGAGGGCGCCCCTGTGAATATGAGTGGACCTTCTAACGGCACGTACTGGGTGCAAGGAATGGCCTGGCTATGTGGACAACGGGCATATTTCATACTGCCCCCAGGCTGGACAGGAACATGTGCTCCTATATTCCTGTCAGACCACACTTTCAGGATGACCGCAGTAAACACCACTTCTACAGCACGCTGGAAAAGAAGATCAACGTTCCCTAAACTTCATCCACATGACCCGATATGGGGAAGCAAAGTACCCAAGGAATTCAAACTGTGGACTACCGGACGGAAAGTACTCCACACATTGTTCCCCAGGGTGGGAATCGGAAAAAACATGCTGAGGATCGAAACTCTGGACTACCGCTTTGGACTCCTCTTGAACGCTTCGTGCAAGATCAACGAACAGCAGAATAAGGAAATCAATGCATTACGGATCGCAGTGATGCAACATCGAGTAGCTTTGGACATGATACTAGCAGAGAAAGGGGGACTTTGCGTCCTCTTCAACAACGTCTGCTGCACTTACATACCAGACAAAGTACACTCATCAAACATGACTGGCGCCCTGAACGCCTTGAGACGGATCCAGCAGGCCAAAAATCAGGACTATGTACGTGATACAAGTGACTGGTTTTCTTGGCTTTACACTGGCTCCTGGCTACAAGTGCTAAAAAGACTACTACTGCCTTTTCACTGTGCAATACTTTTTGTTAATAACCAATGGTGCAATAGACTTCAATGCTTGAAATACTTGAAATACTTGCAATTCCCTTGTATTCTTATTTATTCTATTTATCCCTTTTGTACACTCTTATTTATATGTCTCTGTATTTATATATGTGTATATATAGTATTCTGCTCACATTCTGTAACTTCTGTCGGTGCTGTGCTATTTGGAAACCAAATTTTACAGTTAATAGGATTAATACAGTTCTATCTTATCTTACTCATCGGAGTTGGAGTATTTTTACTTTTATTTTGTGTTTTTGGAACATGTATCCTGCCATGTCTAAAACTCATGATTAACCGCATAATCGTTTCCACTGTAGCTGCATACGTAGCCGTGACAAATGATGATGATGATGACCCCGACCTGCTGGAATGTGAAGACTTTGTGTGATTAATGATGATGTGACAGAAAATGTACAACAAGATGTTACATACTGATATCTCACTTAAAAGTTATACTGACAACAGGAGGGAATGTTAAGGGAAAATTGTACTTAGTAGTCAGTATAAGCTTTTAATGATATAAGTTTACATGTGATAGAATACTGCATGATGACCTTTTCCCTGCTTAGAACTGATTGTCCTTTATAAAACGTGTTCTGATATTTCTATCTGAATCTTCCCACAGCGATAGTAAGAAGTTGAACAAGCAGTTCTGACCTCGCACACACACACACGCACAATCACATACGCACATGCTCACGTATCAGCATTCCACTTAACAAATGTTTTCATTTTCCTTCTGTATAAATAAAAGACAAGTGCAAGAACAGGGCGCTGATCACAGGGCCCCACTCTCTGATGTGAGCGCTCTGTGAAACGCCCTTGCAAGTTAAAACTGCAGCGTCTGTGTGTGTCTTCACTCTTAGACTCTCAGCTGAAGAAGTGTCATTTAGAATAAATCTCTTGACAACTGTTAGGGAGTTTTTATTGTTTTATTTGATTATGCTTCAAATGTTATGTTATACATATTTCACCAGACACAGTTTTCTGTAGAAACAGGAAGCTGACCCTGTGACTCTGTGTACATTTACCGCAAGAGACCAGTACAGAAATACACATCCGCAGAAGTTGACTTGCATTATATTATTCTTAGAAATTGACTTGTGACACACACACACACACAGCTTACACACAGACAGCATCAGGACCTGCGTAACAGGAAATGTGATTATATTTGCATATTGACGATGTAACCTATAAAAATAAACGAATGCTCCAGTTCGTGGTGACTCTCTGTCTGAGTTTCACCCGTGCTGCACGTTATTAGTAACAAGTGTCTCAGTGTTGTTTATTCACCTGACCGTTTGTTAACTGTAAACCACTGACAACAACAGTACACTCGTACTGATCAATACCAGTTCAACATCAGGTACCAATATCATCCATATTTGGATTGCTCCGCCCCCACTACTGCTCACCTGCGTGGCCCTAAACTGCAGAGTTTAGGAGAGTGAAGATCTGCTCACGTGGGTAACAACAGCAAGACCTGGAGGGGCGTGATTGGGAGGAACGGCCTCCCCGATCTGAACCCGAGTGGTGTTTTGTTATTGGACTTCTGTGCAAATCACAGTTTGGTCATAACAAACACCTTGTTCGAACATAAGAGTGTCCATAAGTGCATGTGGCACCAGGACACCCTAGGCCGCAGGTCGATGATCGATGATCGATTTTGTGATCGTATCACCAGACCTGCGACCATATGTTCTGGCCACTCAGGTAAAGAGAGGGACTGAGCTGTCAACTGATCACCACCTGGTGGTGAGTTGGATCAGGTGGCGGGGGAGGACTCTCGACAGACCTGGTGCACCTAAACGCGTAGTGAGGGTGTGCTGGGAACGTTTAGCAGAGGCCCCAGTCCGCGAGATCTTCAACACACACCTCCAGCAGAGCTTCAACAGCATTCCGAGGGAGACTGGGGACATTGAGTCAGCATGGACCATGTTCAGCGTCTCCATTGCCGAAGCTGCTGCATTGAGCTGTGGCCGCAAGGTGGTTGGTGCCTGCCTCTGTGGTAATCCCCAAAACAAATGGTGGACACCAGAGGTGAAGGGAGCCACCAGGCTGAAGAAGGAGTCCTATCAGGCTTGGTTAGCCTGTGGGACAGGTATCGACAGGCCAAGCGGAATGCAGCTCGGGCAGTGGCTGAAGCAAAAACTCGGGTGTGGGAGGAGTGCAGAGAGACCATGGAAAAAGACTTTCGGACTGCCTCGAAGAGATTCTGGCAAACCATCAGACGTCTCAGGAGGGGAAAGCGGTGCTCTACCTGCACTGTATGTACTGCTGACGGAGCGCTGCTGACTTCGACTGAGAAAATTGTCAGGCGGTGGAAGGAATACTTCGAGGACCTCTTTAATGGGGCGACCGTGGCTCAGGGGGTTGGGAATCGCATCTGTAACCAGAAGGTCACCGGTTCGATCCCTGGGCTCTCTGTCCTGGTCGTTGTGTCCCTGGGCAAGACACTTTACCCTACTTGCCTACTGGTGTTGGCCAGAGGGGCCGATGGCGCGATATGGCAGCCTCGCTTCTGTCAGTCTGCCCCAGGGCAGCTGTAGCTACAACTGTAGCTGCCTCCACCAGTGTATGAATGTGAGAGTGAATGAATAGTGGCATTGTAAAGCGCTTTGGGTGCCTTGAAAAGCGCTATATAAATCCAATCCATTATTATTATTATTATTTAATCCCACTGACACGTCTTCCGAGGAGGAAGCAGAGTCTGGGGATGAGGGGAATGACCCGCCAATTTCTGGAGGCGAGGTCACTAAGGCAGTTAAACAACTCCTTGGTGGCAGAGCCCCTGGTGTTAATGAGGTCCGCCCCGAGTTCCTGAAGGCTCTGGACGTTGTAGGGCTGTCCTGGTTGACACACCTCTACAATGTTGCGTGGAGATCAGGGCAGTACCCCTGGACTGGCAGACCGGGGTGGTGGTCCCCATCTTTAAGAAGGGGGACCGGAGAGTGTGTTCCAACTACAGGGGGATCACACTCCTCAGCCTCCCTGGGAAAGTCTATGCCAGGGTGCTGGAAAGGAGAGTTAGTCCGCTAGTCGAACCTCAGATACAGGAGAAACAATGCGGTTTTTTGTCCTGGTCACAGAACACTGGACCAGCTCTTTATCCTCTCAAGGATACTTGAGGGTGCATGGGAGCTTGCCCAACCAGTCTACATGTGTTTTGTGGACTTGGAGAAGGCATTCGACCGTGTCCCTCGGGGTGTCCTGTGGGAGGTGCTCCGGGAGTATGGGGTGTCTGGCCCATTGCTATGGGCCATTCGATCCCTATACAACTGTTGCAAGAGCTTGGTTCGCATTGCCGGCAATAAGACGGATTCGTTCCCGGTGGGCTCCGCCAGGGCTGCCCTTTGTCACCGATTCTGTTCATAATTTTTATGGACAGGATTTCTAGGCGCAGCCAAGTGGTGGAGGGCTTTCACTTCGGTGGCCTCAGAATCTCATCTCTGCTTTTCGTGGATGATGGGGTGCTGTTGGCTTCATCGGGTGAAGGCCTCCAGCTTGCACTGGAACGGTTCGCAGCCGAGTGTGAAGCAGCGGGAATGAGGATCAGCACCTCCAAATCTGAGGCCATGGTTCTCAGCAGAGCGTTCTCACTCCCGAGGCGTAACATGTCGACGTTTTGTCACATCCCGCGGCGTTCCTGAGGAACGCGAAAGGAGACCTTCGGCGTTCTTATGGTACGCGGCGGGTTATGGCTGGAATCCAGTGCAATGACGCTCCCGCGGTAATAGACGTTCCAGCCCTGTATTCCAGCCCTAAACCTAACCTTATCCCTAGCCCTGACCATAACCTTATTCCTGACCTTAACCAGGACTTTAATGGTGTTAAATAGCGTGTTTCTAAGTGATTTGAAGAAAAAGAGCGAACATGTGTAGATTCAGTCCAGACAGTTCTCATATTTCCTCTTTTTTCTGAGGTCGTCATTTAGGAACGTGGTGGGTAGCCGAAAACGTAATATGGTGACGATTTGTCACCTAGCGTAAAATGTTACGCTTTGGGAGTGAGAATGTGTTGCTCTTAGCCGGAAAAGGGTGGAGTGCCCACTCTGGGTTGGGGATGAGTTCCTGCCCCAAGTGGAGGAGTTCAAGTATCTCGGGGTATTGTTCGCGAGTGATGGGAGAAGGGAGCCGGAGATCGACAGATGGATTGGGGCTGCAGCTGCAGTAATGCAGACGCTGCACCGGTCCGTCGTGGTGAAGAGAGAGCTGAGTGTAAAAGCGAAGCTCTCAATTTACCGGTTGAGCTATGTCCCTACCCTCACCTATGGCCACGAGCTGTGGGTAGTGACCGAAAGAACGAGATCGCGGATACAAGCGGCAGAAATTAGCTTCCTCCGAAGGGTGGCTGGCCTCTCCCCTAGAGATAGGGTGAGAAGTTCGGCAATTCGGGAGGGGCTCAGAGTAGAGCCGCTGCTCCTCCATATCGAAAGGAGCCAGCTGAGGTGGTTCGGGCATCTGACAAAGATGCCTCCTGGGCACCTCCTGGGTGAGGTGTTCCGGGCATGTCCCACTGGGAGGAGGCCCCGGGGCAGACCCAGGACACGCTGGAGAGATTATATCTCTCGGCTGGCCTGAGAACTCCTTGGTGTTCCCCCGGATAAGCTGGAGGAGGTGGCTGGGGAGAGGGAGGTCTGGGCTTCTCTGCTTAGGCTGCTGCCCCTGCAACCTGGCCCCAGATAAAGTGATCTGGTTTCCACAGAAGCGCTGGACTCATCCCTGCATGACTTAATTTAAAGTACAGCTTTGTGTTAGGAGGATCAAAGTCTCAGAGCTCATCATCACTACATCATCATCATTATTATTGTTATTATTATTATTATAAATATGTATGTTTATAGTGTGTGAATGTGTGTGTGAATGGGTGGATGACTGGTTGTGTAAAGCGCTTTGGGGTCCTTAGGGACTAGTAAAGTGCTATACAAATACAGGCCATTTACCATTTATTCCGACACAGAGCTCAAAGAGATTTTAGAAACAGTCAGTTTTGAGTCTGAACATAACTCTCCTCACGTGTTCCTGTGTTTTTATTCCTGACGTTGTTTCTGATTCTTTCACACGAGACAACAAGGCTCAATAATAAAGTTTGTTATTACTATTATTATTATTGTGAAGGTGGAGCATTCATACAGCACTCTGTACTCTGTCAGTGATAATTTTTACATCATGGAGACCAGAGCATGAGGATGAAGATCTATACGTGATAACAGGAGGGTAATCAGAGGAAAACAAGACACAGCTGACCTGACTCATGTGACCAGATAAGAGGAAGCAAAAGTAAAAGCAAGACACCCGTGATGTATAAGTATAAAGATAAGTGGATAAACACACATAAAGGAAACATAAAAAGTGAACAAACAGAGGATAAAGACATGAAATAAAGACCAGCAGGAAGTCTTCAAAGAGGTGTCATAGAATCAAATGGGCTGGAGCTGTGGCAGCCTTTAGGATCTTTTACTCAGTTTAATTATCTTTCAAATCTCCTTTTCAGTCTGACGATCAAATATTGAGGAAGGAGTCATTTGGACTTTTGGACTTTGGATGTAAATTTTTGTAGATCATTCAGTGTTTTTATGACCAGAATCTGACCTTTAACAGTCAAATGGAAACAGAAAGTAAAAATGTGTCTGTTTGACTCTTAAGTTAACAAATCATCTGAAATCCCCTGGTTATTAGTTATTCTCTGAAATAATTTCAAAATAAAAGACTTTATGGTAGGCCTGTTCACATGCATGATAGAAGTTATACAGGGATATAAACAAAATATAGTTTTATAGTAAGTGTTATGATATAGTCTGCCACTCATCACTTTACACAGTATTTAACATCTTCATTGGTAACTCGAAGGACATAAATATAAGATAAGTTACACTACTATGCCCTCTGTTTGTCAAATTTAAAAGAGAATTCATTGCAAAAACATGAGAAATAATTCAATCTAAGGCAGAGATCAGCGGACTGTTTACCACAGACAGAGCTCTTTAGCTCCTCCCTCCTCCTCCTTTATCGCCCTTTAGAAACTCTGTGTAGCTGGCAGTGTGAAGGTTTCACACTGTTAGTCCTAATTTACTTGTGATATAGTTGGGATTCCTGCATTAAAAGTAGAGTGTAGCTATGTGGGTTGTGCTGCTGTAGTCTGTAGAATAGAAAAAGATCTGGATACAAAGCGGTGTCAGTACAGTAACAGTGGAAAAACAGGCTTGGATTCTCCCAGATCTTCTCTTCCTGGATACCGCTGATTTACAGCTTCCCAAATACAGCTTCTAACCTACTCGGTGAGTACTAATGTGGACACAGTAGTGTTGTATACTACTGTGCTGTATACTACTGTGCTGTTTGAACTGCTGCTCTGATCATGTGATACCAGAGCCTGTATAAACCAGTGGACTGTGGAGGGTTAGAGTGATATCCAAACACTGAAACGGGTCAGACCTGTCTGTTTGTGTCAGTGCTAGTAAATGTGTTTAGACTTGAAGAGGTTAAAATAAAGAGAAGTATGATCAGAGAGCTGGTTTTATATTGTGTGATTCCAAAGTTAGACTGAAGCTGCTGACACAGTTCAACTGTTTCCTCCCAGCTCAGATCTGACTGTTACACCCGAGTTTCTGTAAGTGCATGTACACACAGTTCTTTGCTAAAAGGTAATTGCATGTAGTTTTCTATGTGTAACATTTCTGTGGAGCTCCATCACACTTACTCTCTCCTCTGAACCAACCCTCATCTTTGCGGGGGTGTTGTCACATCATGCCTGGGATTGTTGCTCTCAGGAATTGGAATTCTTCCAACTGAGCAAATAGTTCAGGAGGTAGGAGAGTTACAAATGTTAAAGAAAAACACCTGTGCAATGCCAGCGACAGGTTATGCTTCAGAGGATGAAATAGGCAGGGGTCAACAGAATTTATGACAGGGTCTAAGGAGCTTGGAAAGAAAAGTGTCTGGAAGGTTTTGTGTGAGCTCATTGTGAAACCTAGCCCCACCCTATTATTTGATTTCCTGCAGTCAGATGGCCCTGGATGTGAGTGGGCCTAAAGGCGCCTGGGAAGGGATCTCAAAACTGTATTATAGATGGCAGACAGTTGGTGTCGTAAACCACCGCCTCTGTTCAAAGATGGTCGTTCACAGTGGACATAGATGCCTTCTTTTAGTCCTCTTTCAAACCATCTGTCCTCTCTGTCCAAAATGTGAACATTGGCATACTCGAAAGAGTGACCAACTCCTTCGTCTGTGAAGGTTCTCAGTCATCCAGGTCATCGTAGTCAAAGGAGCTTGCAAAGAAAAGCGTCTGGACTTCTTTAACTTCTTAAAGAAGTCCAGACGCTTTTCTTTGCAAGCTCCTTTGACGACCAACTCCTTCCAACCTCTAGAACACAAACCTGGAGTAATCAGGACCCTACATCACCGGGCAGAGAATGTTCCCTCTAAGCCTGAAGGGAAAAAGACAGGGTTATATGTAAAAGAAAGAAATGACCTGACTGCAAATATCTGTATTACTCTGCATTATTGAATCGACATTATAATCAATCCAGTCCTTGTTTGCCACATGAATTGTCTTCACAGAAGTATTATCTTGCATATGTTGAAATATCTCAGGGTGGCGTGGTGGTTAGCCCCCCACAATCCTGATAGTGATAAGCAGAAGAGAATAGATGGGTGTTGCAATTTCAGCTGTCCTATTGGCCAAATTTCTTTAAAAGATAAATGTTTCATGTGTAAATAAAAGACAGATATAAGACAACCTGCAAGAAATTGATTGAGGCTTTTACCTTGTGATGTTGTTAACATGTCAAAATGACTCGATATCATTCAGTCACTTTTAAAAGCAGATGCTTATCTGTGCTTTCATTTTCTTTTTTTAAGTTTCTAGTTTGTTTCTTTTATATTTCTGTGTACCGTATTTTCCGCACTATAAGGCACACTTAAAATCAAGTTAATGAGCAGCAGGAGACGAATAGATCGCAGGTACATGGGCCAAGGGTGGGAACCTGTAATGAGTTCTGGCCTGGCAGTACAGTAAATACACACATTTATTTTATTAAATAGTTATCCTACTTTTTAAATGACTAAAATCTATGACTAATTTAATTTGTAGGAGTGCTGAATCCCGGTGATGCTTATTTAAATATCCCGAGGTACAGGTTTGCTTACTGAATCACTTACTGCGTGTGTGTGGATTCCCCCCCCCCCTTCTCTCCCTGGAGCCCTGGACCCCCTCCCAACTCACTGTACATATATTTTGCACTAAGGTGATCCCTATTGTAAATAAATCCCCTTTTTGTTTCCTTGAAAGAACTGTCTGCGCGTGAGTCCGTTCAGTAGCCATGACAGAAACTATTGCAGTGGGTACTGTGCATTAGATGGAGGAGTTGTAAAGACATAACCACAGGCACTCTGCGCCTCTCCACCACCACCCTAAGGGTGTCCAGCTCACCCCCCACAACATTACTGGTCTTGTGATCAATTTTTTTTTTTTTTTTTGTGTCCCGTTTGGATCTTTAGCCATCAGAATTGTTGTCTTAAGGCCAAGAAGGCTGGACCAGACGAGGCCGAAGGCTCTGATGAGGCTGGACCAGGCGAAGCACAGGCTGAAGCCGGACCAGGCGAGGACGAAGACTCGGATGAAGCTGGACCAGACGAGGACGAAGACTCGGATGACGCCGGACCAGACTCGGATGATGACTCGGATGAAGCTGAACCAGACGAGGACGAAGACTCGGATGAAGCTGAATCAGACGAGGACGAAGACTCGGATGAAGCTGGACCAGGCGACGACGAAGCGGCCGCAGGTGGCGGCTGGACTGGCTCCTCGGACCCTCCAGCGGAGACGGGAGGCTGAACGGGCCCCTCGGACCCTCCAGCGGAGACGGGAGGCTGAACGGGCCCCTCGGACCCTCCAGCCGACGAGGCATGAGGCCGGTGTGGTTCTCCGGAACCACCAGCTGACGAGGAAGGCTGCTGGACGGGCTCCTCGGGCCCCCCAGCTGAAACAGGAGCCAAAGGCCGGAGCGGTCCCTCGGACCCTCCAGCGGAAACAGGAAACGAAGGCCGGAGCGGTCCCTCGGACCCTCCAGCGGAGACACGAGACGAAGGCCGGAGCAGTCCCTCGGACCCTCCAGCAGAAACAGGACACGAAGGCCGGAGCGGTCCCTCGGGTGGCTGCTTAAACTCCAGGGGTCCAGAATCAGCTGAGGACTGGGACCTAGCCTCTGGGGAAGCCCTGGAGCGGCAAACTGTGCCAAAGGCGGCTGAATTACAAAAAGCACCTTGAGGTAAAATTATACTTTCTCCATGCATGGAGTGAGTGTGTGAGACCACTATTACTGGAGCCAGAGTTACGGGTAGCGGGGGCACTGGAGCTACTGGGGCCTGCGCTACAGGCGGCACTGGAGCTACTGGGGCCTGCGCTACAGGCGGCACTGGAGCTACTGGGGCCTGCGCTACAGGCGGCACTGGAGCTACTGGGGCCTGCGCTACAGGCGGCACTGGCGCTACTGGGGCCTGCGCTACAGGCGGCACTGGAGCTACTGGGGGAGGCTGCGGGGCAGCTAACCGAGCTGAGGGAGGCTGCGGGGCAGGTGACACTGGGAGCTGAGCTGCTGGAGACACAGGTGACGCTGGTGTACTGGGGTGAAGGCAACGAGGATGCAGTCCCTCTCTTAAGGGAGGATGGAATGATTTAGTGATAAGGCTTGATGGGAACAGATGCTGATGCTGAGAATACCAGGCAGCGAGGGCTTCCAGGAGGGTAGCTGACTCTACCGTGCCTGGACCGCCCATGCCAAACAGTTCGAAGCATATCCTGGCTCTCAGAGCTGTTATTAGTTGTTTTAATCTGTTAATGTCCAAAAAACCAGCTGTGCAGAGGGTGGAAGACAAAAAGTTGTCAAAAAAGACCACCTGAAGGAGTCTCTTGGGGGTGTCCTCAGCGTGGATTACTTCCCGGCAGTAATTCCACAACTGCGCGAGATACTGAGACCGTGAGTCCGCAGGATCCATTTGATGGTTGCGTCGTTCTGTCATGGTTGGCTGTGTGGCAGGCAGGCAAGCAGGAGTGGTGGATCCAAAATGCAGGACTCAGACACAGAAGTTCAACTTAAAGCGCAGCTTTATTGCTGGGAAAACCTCTTACTAAACTAAACTCACCAAAGGACAAACAAAAACGCTGGTGGACTAAAACACAAAACACTGAACTGGAACTGGAAACAAAACACTGGCAACACGGAGGCAAAATACACACAGCTTGTTGAGGGTACGACGCAACACTGACTCAGAGAAACACAGGGACTAAATACACTGGGAAGTAACGAGGAGAATGAGACACAGAAGGAGAGCACAGCTGGGGGAAATTAGAACTGACGAGACAAGCAAAGCAGGACACATTCACATAAGACACGGACCTACAAAGTAAAACAGGAAGGATCACACAGAGACGCGAACTTGACACAGTGGAGACAGCAACTAAGAAAAACAGAGACATAAACCATAAGGCAGAGGACTCTAAGAACCGAGAGACACAGAGGGGAACTTAAACATGCAGACACAGACTTACACAGAACAGAGGGGACACAGAGAAACATGAAGGGCAAGGGATCGAAACTAGAAACCATAGAAACTCACACCAAGTACAATAATACAAAAATCACAATGAACTAAAACGCTGGGTCAGGAGACCCAGGACCCTGATAAACAGTGCTTTGAATCCTGCTTGTGCTGTGATATTCAGGACTGCAAACCGAGCAGCATCACTGACTTTCAGCTTGTTGTGTTTGTGGATATATGACTGACTTTAATTATCCATAAAATCATCACATTCTCTGTAAGATTAAGGTCGACTATTGAACAGCGTATATTTTAAAATAAAGGCTTTAAAACCAAGTTAGTACAAACATCACTAATGTCACATAACTTTAACACATTACTGTTGGCCACATGTAGGCAAAGTTATGTGACATTAGTTATGTACATTGTACACTGCACTGTTAATGTTAGCTATGTTATATTGCTGCCTCTGTTCGGTGGTACTTACACAGGTGCACTAGTGGAACCAACATGCAGTACAATAGTTCCTACATGAGAATTTCCACAATAAATGACCTAAGAACAAATAAAATGTGCAAAGTGCAAAACAAAATAAATCAGCTAAAAGTATTGCAGTAAAACTGTGTTTTAGCAGAGGCAGAAGAGCTAGATGATGACACACGGGTGGGAAGGGTTGAATTTGAAGGGTTTATATGAATTCTGAGACTGTAATATGAAAGCAGCTTTCTCACCTGTTTACTGTTAAACTGAAGGTAACACTGTTATGTGCACACACCTGAACTAAAGTGTGCAAATGTGAAAAGGGATGACTACATCTGCAAAGGTTTCATCCTAGAATCCAGAGGCGGAGCCAGACATTTGATACACCCGGGGCTTAGCCCTAAAGGGTAGTATGCATGTGGGACTGGGGGGAGGGGGTGAATGAGAGATTTATTAGGCTGTGCTTTCAGTTTTTTCAAAAAAAGAATAGTTTCATATAGGAAAAAAAATATATCACATATCCAGGACATCTTAAACTCTTTTTTTAGTTAAGCAGCAGAACAAAATCAGGGTTGTATCAAGACACAGGGACTAAACCCCAATTCAACCAGACCCAGAACTGATCGGGAATTAAAACAGGACTACTTTAGGACTTAACCAAGACAGAACCAGGATCAAAACACTCAAAATCATCATAGACTTGCACTACACTTATTTTTTAATTCTACCAAAGTACACTATTTAGATTCAGAAAAGTTTATATAATTATTTAGCCTTGTTGTGCAAACAAGCCTGCATAACTTAATAAATATAGAATTTGAAAAATAGCAAACATAAAAAGAAACACTAGGTATGAGATACATGTTCTGATGAGTTTTGGCAAACAACCATTTGACTAACATGTGTGTCTCACCTGCTCTTGTTCCCTCTCTGTTCCTCTCTCTGTTCCTCTCTCTCCCTCTCTGTTCCTCTCTCTCCCTCTTTGTGCTGACAATCAAGCCAAACACTAACATCATCAAATATACAGTTGAAACCAGATATTTACACACTCTTCAGATCAAAACACAAACACTTATTTTAATTGTAACAAATCAGACTAAATGTTATTTTTTTTAGATTGATAAATATAAAAAACATATTTGTTAACTTTAAGAGTAAAGAGAGAAACTATCTGTATTTCTTAATTGCAAATGGCACCAAATTGTATTCAAAATTGAGCCACACTTATGGAGCTCCACAATTCTTTTCCTGGTGTTTTGGTTGATATCTCTTGGTTTTCCCATGTCAAAGAAACAGGCTCTGTGTTTGCCTTATATGCATCCACAGGTGTGCCACCAATTTACTCACATGGACTCTACTAACCTATCAGAAGCTTCTTCAGCTCAGAATGGAATCGTCTGCAGTTTTCTTATTAATTAACAATAAAGTTAGTGTATATGTACTCCTAAATTTGATGAAAGTGATAAAAAAATAGACAACTCTGTCTCTCTTTATTCTGACATTTAAATAATTCAAAAGATATTTCAATGTTTATTTATCCAAAACAAAACAAGTTTACTCTAAATTGATGTTGGACAGTAAAAAAATGTTCTTGTGTTTTGTGTATGTAAATATCTGGTTTAAACTGTGAATATACTGCTGTGTATTGAAATTCCCCTTGTTTTGCATAGAAATATACTGAACATCATACAAAGCATAATATATAAAATAACATCTTCCAGAGTTTTTTCTTTGAAAGAAGCTCCTTATGTCCATTCTTGTATATCAGTGCATTACTGAAACCGATTTATTTAGCCGTGGAGGGAAAAAACTGAAAATATGAAATAAACACACATGTAAGCAAAGACTCTCTAAAGAAACAGCATTGTTGTTGATCGGCTTTTCATTTCTCCATTTGTTGATTCACTTGAAGAGCAAATAACATAATATGGGTCAAGTGATCAGTTTGATATCAATCTTTCGTGATACACCGTCATGTTTACATTATTTGTCCAGTACGAATGATTTGCTTTGGTACCTGGTCAAACTTCAGTTCTCCTCTGTCTGCCTGGCGGCGTTTCTCCAACAGGCAGCAGCTCCCCCCGCCCCCTCACACAGTCGCTTAGTGCCTGAGCTCGGATCATACCAATATTAGGGGGGATTTACGCACAGTCGTAAATTCCACAGTGTGCACTATGTGCTTCGAATATTGTGTGTAGTTTTTGTTTCATACAGTTGTCAGTCAGGCATCTAACTAACAAATTACACTCCAAAAGACCCCGGGCTTCTGAAAAAACAACCCGGGCTTAAGCCCAGTAAGCCACCCCCCCGCTCTGCCACTGCTAGAATCACCCCTGACTTTTTAGATTAGAGTTTGATTCTACTCTTTGCACTTTAATATAAATATTTTTCAGATATAGTTCATATGATCGGTAACACTTTATAATATGAGCTGTGACTAAGGTGCAAGTACTCTGTAATTATGTGTAATTTCAACCTTTATATCTGAAAGTAACTCTATAGAGTCTGTTTCCAAAGAGTGACAAAAGTAATGTAGGACCTTTTACAAGAAAACAGCTAATTATATCTGTTTTTAGTTCACAGTAGTTATTGAGGGAGTCAGTTAATTAGGTTAACTAATAGAATTAGTTAAAAAGGGGTCTGTTGGGATTTAAATATATATTCTTAATGCTTATTTGCTGAATATATTGTTTTATGTATTTTAATAAGAGAGGGCCAACTTTGAGTGTAAACTATGTCAGAGGGTGACAGGTCGCCCTGGCAACAGACTTTAGAAAGGGGAAGTTTAGAGCAGAGCTGCAAAGGAAGTGAGACACAAAGAAAGAGGAACTGGTACCATGTTAGGAGTTCTTTTGATCGAAACTTAGGGTGTGACGTAGCTGAACTAGACATATACACATTCACCTTGTGATGTTTTCAGAGCTGTGGGTGCATGATAGCGCCTAAGAGCTCTCCGTTCCTGGGAATGTAAAATAAAGATCAGTTTTAGAGCTTTGACCACCCTGAGCCCAGTCTTTCTTTGCCGCAAAAGAATGCAAAGAACTGAATTTAATACCTGTCTTACAGTAGCCTGTACTTCCTGCCATGTGTTATGAAGTCACTTCATCTGAATAAACTCATAGAACAGTGCTGCAAAGCTTTCTGCTTCTCCAGCAACTTCCACGTGTACAGACTACAACCACAGATTAAGTCTGTAATTCACTTTTTTTCCTTTAGAGTTAAAATCAAGGTGAGTTATTTTGTCCTTTGACAGCTGGTGTTAGATCCACCCGCATGACCATGAACTAAGCAGTCTTAGATAATCATCATCATCTTTATCATCAGCAGACCCAAAGCTATTCAGAAAATGCTGAAGTTTTCTGTTTTCTGTTTGGCTTTTACAAACAAGCCATCACTACTACACTCACTGGCCACTTCATTAGGTACACCTAATGTACCTAATAGTATAATAGTACCGGGCTGGACCCTTTTAAAAAAATTCTTTGTAGATTCAAGAAGGAAATGCTCCTCAGAGTTCTATTGGTGTTCACATGACAATATCTTCCCCATTCTTATGCTCGGTTTGATTCTCAGTGCTGTTTGTTCTGTCTACATGCATGAACAAACTGAGTTACTGCTGCATGATTGGCTAATTAGTTTTATGTCTGTAAAGTTTCTCTTTCCTGAAAACCTCTCACGTGTTCAGACAGAAACTGATATTTAAATTCCTTTCCGTCAACACTTCGAGTAAAATGTAAAACATTTTAGAGCCTTTGTTTCCTTAATGCCTGAGTTTTAAGTATCTATGGTTACGAGACGGTGAGGTGGCACGATGACTTCATAAACATAGTTTTTTAGTGTACTGCACATGCTGTACCTCAGCGGTTATGCTGGTCAGTCACAGGGTTGTCTTGTTCGCACTGTCACACTTTGTGGTTTGTAAATGTGAACTTTTAGTTTGTTGTAATAATTAGTATTATTAGAACATTACATATTTTTACAATATTTTTCATGATTTTATTTTTGTGCATCAAATGCAGCAAGAGAATATTAACACATTTAAATGTGTGAGGGACACTGGTGTGTGATCAGTTAAATATATAAAACGGATCCAGCCTGTGTGCCACATTTGTAAATATTATTTGTGATATGCTATTTTTTTAAACTTAGCAATACCTTAAAAACAGTGCCCACAGTGAGCAGATCATGTGATCAGTCTGGTCTGTGGGTTGTTCCTGTCTGTGCTGTGATTGGTCAGCGATGAAGAAGACAAAGTTCCAACATTCAAAGAGCTACAGTGAAGTTGAGCTTGAAAAAATCTGAGGCTGTCCTCTACAGCCTGTCTGAGCTTTTCATGAGGAAGTCTTCATCTTTGATTGATTTTCTGCCTCTCTTGCTCCACCTAAATGATGATGTCACTCTCTTCACTGTTCCGGTTTTGGATTTTGGACAAAGGCCCAGGAGAACATCTGTGGTGTGTGAAACCTTCTCTATAATGAGACTTAAAGGTCTAACAGGAAGTCTGTACCAGCCTCAGATCATAAGACATGTACGTTTGTCCAGGAAATCTCAGACTAATCAGAGAAATGAAAGATTTTCTCCTCTGTCTCTAACGTGCTCTGTGACTGAGCTCTGGTGTAAAAACACGTTTGAACCCAACTCGGTGGTCTTTGCAAGTTACTGTAGAGAATGCCCTTTTATTATGGAACTACATTACCCAGCAGCCCTTGTACAGTCGTTTGCTTATCAGCTGAGCTGTCTGCTTTGATTTGGTCTGTGACTGATCACATGAATGTTGACTTTATCATGACTAACATGGTTCAGTTTTCACTGTGATGTTTTTCCTTCATGTATATGTCTGTGATGACTCTTTAGTGCAGTGGTTCCCAAACTTTTCTTGCTGGGCCCCCCTTTGTTTTACAAGAAAAATGTTCGTGCCCCCGCGTGCACATATCCTCCAACCACACACACCCATATTTTGCTCCATTGCGGTTTATTTCACACCTCAAACATTTAGTAAACAATTAAGCAAATACAAGTAATCTGCAGGTAGTAAGAAAATAAACTACTAACTCTTTTACGCTACGTCCGCACCTACACGGCTATTTTTGAAAACGCAGCTGTTTCGTCCACACGTAAACGGCGTTTGGAATCACCGAAAACTGAGATTTTTTAAAACTCCTTTTTTGCATTTAGGTGTGGACAAGGAATACAGAGTTCATCACCCAGTGTCAAAGGTATGTTCCTTTTTTCACGTCATGCTGTGTGCCACGTTATTGTTTACATGAGATGAATTGCAGAATAGCAGATAGTCAGATTAAAAGTATTTTGTCTCTATCTTCAGGTTTTAAATGCTTACATATACACACGCAGTTACTGTCCCTTCATTTAGGAAGGCAGAGGCGTCACGGTGTAATTATTTTACATGTAGTTGTTTTATTCCTGTGTAATAATATTCAACATTGCTATCAATACATTTTTCAAAAAATGCCTCTCTGTGCAAAATGGGTTTAAAAATAAACAACTGTGGGATACTGTTAGTCCATGATTTAGACAGGAGGAACAAATCGTGGAAGGAACGGCCTGATATTATTTGTATCCCGCTGTAACTTTACTGTATAAAGAGCTAACATTTCCAAAATGTCAGGATTAGTTATTATAACAAGTGTTTGTGAACTAAAAATCAAGAATGTGGGATACTGTTTGTCTGTGATTTGAAGAGCCCACCGCATGCTCCTGACAAAGGGAAAATCAATTCTGCAGGGGAGACCTACCTTGGCACTTGTGCAGGCTTCACCATATTTTCTAGTCTTTGGCTTAGAATGAAGTTGGTTTGGAAACATATGCAGCTATGCTTCATCTCCTGCTTTGCGTTTCTGTGGGTACCCCGTGCTAGCAGTGTCCAAGCGTTGTTGTTGTTTTTTTTTTTTCCCTTTTCATGGCATGCCCCCTCTGCGCACCCCCCCCCCCCCCCCCCCCCCGCTAGGGGGCGGGCCCCACACTTTGGGAAGGTCTGCCTTTAGCATTCTGCCTATCCGTTAAGTGATGACGTGACGAATCCTACTTTCGGGCCTAAAGTAGTCTGCGTTTAATATGGCTTTTGTGTTGTTAACTGTCATGGTCCTGGGCCATGTTGGCCCAGTATTCTTAGTTTTTGTGTGTTTTGTATTTTGTTCCCTATTTATGTTCCTATGTTATTTAGTTAAGATGTTCCTTATTTGGTTACCTCCTGTGTGCCCCTGTGTATCTGTGAGCCCTCGTCTCTCCTTGTGTTTTATTCCATGTTTTCCCCAGCCCGTTATGTCTGTGTTGTCCCCGTGCTCTCTCTCCTCCTGTCTGAACCTCTGTGTACTTCCTGTTTTACTTTGACAGTCTCTCGTCAGTATGCGTCATGTTGTGTTCACTCCTGCCCTGTCTCGTTATGATTATCTGTGTCAGCTGTGTTCCCCGTGTGCTCCCACTTCCCTTGTTAACCCTCTGTGTATTTATGTGCATGTCTCCCTCAGTTCAGTGTCGCGTCATCAATGTCTCCTCCCAGAACCTGTGTGTCTTTCTGTGTTCCCTCGGTCTTCTGTTAGTATTCCCAGTTTAGTTCTGTTTCGTTTTAAAGGCCTGCAATAAAGCAATGATTTTGAGTTCAGTTCCTGTCTCCGTGAGTTTTGCGTTTGGGTCCTCATCTGCCTCCACACAGCCAGTTCATGACAGTTAACATGTTTAATGTTTTGTATTTTCTTCTATTTAATCTCAAAAAGCTCCTAAAACAGTCAGTGATCACTGTTGACCTCCCTCGGCTTTTATTACCGCTAATCATTTATTTAAGCTCAGTTTTTAAAACCTTAGGATGTAACTACAGCCCAGCCCATGCAGCAGTATATGAATGACTAACCTCGTATTGTGGATGGATTATCTCAGTTGTTCTCCTGGCTGAAGTTTGGTCCTTTTACAGCATCCTGCCATGCGATTACATTTGTTCCTGACCACCGAGAACACTCACGTTAACTTTTATCGAGTGGAAAAAAAGTTTGCTTGTTTATATTATGCTAACATAGCTGTGTCGCTAGCGGTCACGTAGCACATCATTATATACCAGCTAGCCAAACTTCAGTAACCCTACAAACATCACTGCTGTTTAGTTTTCTGTCTTCATTTATGTTGGAAGTGATAACAGAGCTGTACGTTTTAATTTGTTTCCAAAACCCCGCAGTCAGGACATGCTATATTGTATTTAGATAGAAGCTAGCGAGCTAAATTCCTGCTAACTTCTAACTCCGTTAAATGTCATAAATTCCGTTTTCATGGATGCCTGGATGTTAAACTCAATTGTTACACCTGGTAGAGCAGAACGCTGATCATTTTATTAAAGATGAAAGACTTTAGACAGTTTTTCAACTCTCAGTAATGCCATAGTGATCGTTTGATATATGGACCTGCAGCGGAGTTTAGGCCCAGACACGGCTAGTGACGTCAGACTTAACGACCGGATTAGCTTAGCATGACAACAACAACAAAAAGGCGCTCTCTCACCCAGGAAACACACAGTCTCGGAGAGAGCGTTACCCTGTAACCATGAGAACGGTAACTGCCGCCTGGAACAACAGAACGTAGATGTCAAACAAAACCCAAACAGTTCTGACCCGCCACAATATGAAACAGGGAAGTACCACCGTGTAATCCATTTATTTCAACAAAGTAACTGTATTCTAAATACCACCTTTTTAAACGGTAACTGTAACGGAATACAGTTACTCATGTATTCCGTTACTCCCCAACACTGGCCACACTTATATATATGTGTGTGTGTGTGTGTGTGTGTGTGTGTGTGTGTGTGTGTGTGTGTGTGTGTGTGTGTGAAGAGCTCTCTATCAGCCAGTTAGCCGATGACACAACCATTTTCTTAAAAAACTTGTTTGAAATCCCCAAAATTCTACAAATCATTGAAAATTTCTCAAAAGCTTCAGGGCTAAAACTGAACATAAACAAATGTGAGATCTTGCCTTTTATATGGATACACCGTAATAACATGGGAATGGTTGGTGATATTAAAGTGCTGTTTGTGGCACATTAGTATATGTGAGGGGGCAAACTCCCCAAGATGGGTGGTGACTAATGATGTGCGATACCACTGATTTCCTTTCCGATCCGATACCAAGTAATATTCAGGGTGGTATCGACGATACTGATCCGATACGATACTTTGTACAAAAACGTATTTTATTTATTGTATCTCAAATTATAGCATCATAATGATTACAGGACACCAGATTACTTGTTCTTATCACTTAATAATGCAGAGTTCATCATATAGAAATAAAAAAAACTGAAGTTGTGCGCTATTTGAACACCTTGCCTGCCTGCAGCACTAAAGGACTCAGTGAGAGACGTCTGTCTCGGCCTAGCAGCACCTGTCCCTCTCCTCCTCTTCAGTTCGTCTCAACATACGCTCATCATATTCTGTGATATGATTTACTCTGAGGTGTTTGACAAGGTTAGTGATGTTGCCACAACCATACAGGCAAACCCTCCCGATTTTTCCGGGAGAATCCTGAATTTCAGTGCCCCTCCCGAAAATCTCCCGGAGCCACCATTCTCCCGAATTTCTCCCGATTTTCCACCTGGACAACAAAATTGAAAAACCATGTTGCAGAACTCATAGCGCGGCCCAGCCAATTCCAGTTTCCAACAATGGCGGCGGCGACTTAGTTTTAATATTACTCTTATTTCTCTTTCTGGGTCGCAAAAAAACTTTTAACATATTTTCAGGTGAGAATGTAGCTGTGTAAACTTCAAATATCTGAGCCGACCGACACATCGTTTTCAAACCTCCGCGGTCTTTCGCTACTCGGGTTAAACATGATATATAAGTCACTTTGTGTCATGGTCCTGAGTCTGAGGACTCAGTGTTTTGTGTTTCCTTATGCTTTTGTTCATTCTGAGTATGTATTCTGGTGTGATTTTGCCATTTGTTAGGTTTCTGCTCTTTGCCTGCCTGCTCCCACTTCTCTGTGTTCCCTCTGTCTGTCCATGGTGTTATTGTGTCTACTTATGAGTCCGCCTGTCATGTTCAGTGTCCTGTCTGGTTCTGTGTCTGTTAGTTTCCTGTTTTATTATGAAGGTCTCTGTCTGATGTGAGTGTGTTCAGTTTACGTTTCCCCTGTCCCGTCAGCTCTGATTCCTCCCAGCCGTGTTGCCCTCCTGTCTCTCATCCCCTGATTACTGGTGTGTGTATTTAAGCCCTGTGTGTTCTCCTACCTGTTGCTGGTTCGTCTGCGTTACCCTGTGTCAGTCTGTGTCCCGCGGTGTCCTGTTCCTCGTCTGTGTCTCTCTGCTTCTCGTCCCCTTTGTTGTATGCTCCCAGGTCTGTTATTTTTAGTTCTCCCAGTTTAGGTGTCTTTAGTTATTTGTCATGCCCCACTGCTTGTTTGCCACTACACCTTTGTTAATAAACCTCACTAGCATTTCATCCACTGCCTGCATCTTGGGTCCTTCTTCCAACTCCACACGGCTCGCCTCGGCAGTCGTGACACTTTGATAACTTAAAAATGTTATTGTTTGGCTTTTTCAGTGTTTTCTTTGTTCGTGAGCAAATCGGTTTGGCTGAGATTAAAGTTATTAGATTAGATTAAATTTAATTTTATTAATCACTCGGAAGGGTTCCTCCGGGGTTTTCACACAGCTGAATAAACGTCAAACAGAAAACTAATTAAACAAAATGTGAGACGGTTGAGAGTTCACGCCAGCGCCCGGTTATATTTTAGATAGCAAGGAGCAGACGGCAGAGTTCTACTCCACCGAGGGAGCACGTGACGTACTACCCGGCTTTCTTTAGACCGCGAAGGCCGGGTCCTCAGGTGGAAGCAGCCTCTGAATTTGGACACCCCCGCTGTTTCCGGGCCGGCCAATAATAACGGTGACATTTAACGTATTTTATCCTTTAAATAAACACTGTAAAATGCATTTATCACCCCCCAACAGCCCTTTTGAATGTCTCGCTAATTCTGAGGTCTCAAGGTTGGCAAGTATGGCCACAACACCTCACTTTTTTGCCACATGTATCGCAAACCACGTCTCAGCTGTTTGTGGAGGTCAAATACGTCCGCACAATTACTCTCAGCCATTGTTGTGAGTGCGCACGCCAAGGGGCTACGAGACATTTATACAGCCGTATTTCGCACATGACAATGAAAGGCGGAAGAGGAAGTAGTTCCTTTGAATGTAGATAATCCGAATGTTATAGTTTCTTTCCACTGTGTTCCTGTTAACGATAAACTACAAATTTACCCTAAATTACTAAAATATTGATATTTTAATGTGACAATCGATTCTAGAACATAAATCATTGGTATCAGATGAATCGATATTTCAGGATCGATCCACACATCACTAGTGGTGACCATGGTGGCCATTTAGAAGTCGGCGATCTTGGATACAACTTTTGTTTTTTCAATAGGAAGAGGGCCATGTGACACATCAAACTTATTGGTAATGTCACAAGAAAAACAATGGTGTGCTTGGTTTCAATGTAACTATATTCTTTCATGAGTTATTTACAAGTTTCTGACCACATAACACGTGTTCAGTGTGCTGCCCATTGTGTTGGATTGTCAATGCAACCCTCTTCTCCCACTCTTCACACACTGATATCAGCACCGCAGGAGAATTGCCAGCACAGGCATCCAGTATCCGTAGTTTCAGGTGCTGCACATCTCGCATCTTCACACCATAGACAATTGCCTTCAGATGTCCCCAAAGATAAAAGTCTAAGGGGGTCAGATCAGGAGACCTTGTTTTTCTTGTGACATTACCAATAAGTTTGATGTGTCACATGGCCCTCTTCCTATTGAAAAAAACTAAAGTTGTATCCAAGATGGCCAACTTCTAAATGGCCACCATGGTCACCACCCATCTTGAGGAGTTTGCCCCCTCACATATACTAATGTGCCACAAACAGGATTTTAATATCACCAACCATTCCCATGTTATTACGGTGTATCCATATAAATGGCCCACCCTGTATATCTAACACTTTTAATATCCCTGTAAAATCCATTGTCAAATATTTGGGTATGTATATAATTAAAATAGGACTGAGTTAGAAAACCTTAATATTTGGGAGAAAATGCACAATTGTAGAACTCATTTAAATAAGTGGGCACACAGAGACTTATCCATTCTGGGCAGAATATATATGTTAGGTGTACCTAAATCAGCAATCAAATCTATTAACCAGCTAAACTTTGATTTTATATGGAAGTGAAAAACCCACTATATTAGGTAATTTAGTCGAACAGTTTAAAGATGGAGGATCGCAAGCTATTGAATTTGACAGTTTAAATGGCACCCAAAAAATAAATTGGCTCAGGTCATTTTTAAGAAATCAAAATAGCCAGTGGTTTCATATTCCAAACAAAATATTTTCAGATCTAAGCGGTATTAATCTTTTACTTGGATGCAGTTTTGACATTAAAAAAAACTCCTCATAAAGCTTTCTTCCTTTCACCAGCAAGTGTTATCCTCGGGCGATCGTGGCTCAAGAGTTGGGCGTTCGCCTTGTAAACGGAAGGTTGCCGGTTCGAGCCCCGGCTTTGACAGTCTCGGTCGTTGTGTCCTTGAGCAAGACACTTCACCCGTTGCCTACTGGTGGTGGTCAGAGGGCCCAGTGGCACCAGTGTCCGGCAGCCTCGCCTCTGTCAGTGGCGAGGCTGCTACTATGTAGCTTGCCATCACCAGTGTGTGTGTGAATGGGTGGATGAGTGGTTGTGTAAAGCGCTTTGGGGTCCTTAGGGACTAGTAAAGCGCTATACAAATACAGGCCATTTACCATTTAATATAAAAACATAATTATAGCCCACACAATACTCCCCTGTGGAACTATCGTTAGGTAAAAGTTAGGAACAAATCGATCTTTGTGCAAAAATGGTAAGAAAAAGGCATCTGGCCAGTAATGCATTTGTTAAATGATAGAGGTAATATTTAATTTGAAGATTTTTGTGCCAATCATAACTTGCAAATAAACAACAAAGGGTTTGAAAAAATTATTAAGGCTATCCCTCCAAACATTCTTTGTACGGCACATAATCTCTTTCAAAACCCTGACTATACAGCCCCTGACCTCCCTGGACTTTTAGTAAATGGGCACAACATTGCAGCTAACCGTCTCAAACAACTCTAAAATTTGAATTATTAGAATTATTCACTTATGCTCTTTACAGATATGGATCCAATCTAAATTTAATTTCACAACTGTTCACCTGTGATCAAAAGAAAGAAATCAGAACAAATGACCTAGAACTTCCTATTCCTCCAAAAGCTAAGGTCTATTGCAAAATCCTCTCAGGTGTTTACCCTAACAAAGAATTTCTCAGACATCATTTTGCTATTGATAATAACACAACTGAGGAATAAAGAATCAACAGAACATTTATTTTACGAATTTGTATATACTGTAAAGTCCTGTGGGATGATGTGCACTACTGGCTTTTCCCAAAGATTCTAAACACACTTGAATTTTCTAAAAATTATATTATTTTTGGATGTCAAAGAAAAGAAAAGACACTTGAAAATGTCTTAAATGTAATAATTATTATGTATAAATTCTTCATTCATGAATGTTGATTTCTGAAAACAAAGCCATCCTTTTTCACTTTTCACAAAGAACTCTGCACCTTCTTCTCATCTGTAAAGTTTATGGCCAAAAACCAGCTGTAGATCTGCATCACATGGTTAATGAACTGAAGCTTTTAGAAAACCTTTTGTGTTATTAATAATTTTTTAACAAGCCTTTGTTGCCTGGATGTGACGTAATCGGACTTCAAATGCGGCTTCCGAAGGATGCAGCCTAGGTTTTGGGACAGACCTTATATTCTCGCTCACCTTTGCAATTTTGTACTCTTGTGTTACTCGCAGCAACAACTACACCTTATTGTCAGTCCATTTAATAATCTCGGCGCTTTTCCTCCACATTTTGCTGCAGCATTTCAAAGAGCTGGAAAGAGGTCTTTTTTTGATATACAGAAAGCATATGATATGATTTGGAGGGATGGTCTATTAATTAAAATTAGGGAAATGGGTGTAAATGATTGAATGTTCAGATGGATTAAGAATTTTTTGGAAGGAAGACAAATAATGGTAAGGATTGGGAGAGTTTGCCGGTAGAAAATGGAACACCACAAGGGAGCATATTTAGCCCATTATTGTTTTCATTGTTGATAAATGATGATGTGTTTAAGAACATAGTGAGTGGAATGGAGTTTTCGTATTTTGCAGAAGATGGGGGAACATGGGCAAGAGGAAAAGGGTTAGACTTTTTGGTAAAGAAAGTACTGGGGGCAATCACAGGAAAAGAACAGTGGTCATACAAATGGAGGTTTAAATTCCCAGTTGATGAGACTAAAATAATGTTTTAAAAAATATACATTAAAAATGGATACTGTCATTGCCTATCCCTAGCCTGGTTGAGGAGTTTAAATGTGCAAAAGTGAGGCTTGAGATGTCACTCACGGACTCCCGGGACCCCATAGTGAGAGGCACTGCTCCCACCCTAGCAACGGGGAAGAAGTGGACCCCAGCCACATCTGTGCTACAGGCAAAATCCACTGTTCGGCATTGTAACGTGGTGGTCTTTTTAGACCTTGCCAACGCCTTTGGGTCAGTTCCGCACAAGATCTTGTGGATGGCCTTCAACTATTTCAGCGTACCAAACCACATCACAGGACTGGTCACGACTTACTTTCAGGATTTACAGTTTTGTGTGACAGCTGAAAACACCACCACAGCCTGGCAGCACCTGGAAATTGGAGTTATGGCAGGCTGCACAATTTCCCCTCAGGCATTTATCATGGCAATGGAGTCGGTCATGCGGGCATCCCGGTGGGTAGTGGAAGATGAGAGACACAAGAGTGGCCTTTGTCTTCCTCCCATTAGGGCCTACATGGATGACATGACCAACATTACAACAACAAAACCATGTACTAGGCGATCGCTACAGAAGCTCCAGGAAAACATAGAATGGGCAAGAATGGAGTTTAAGCCAAGTAAATCTCGCAGCACCTCCATCATAAAAGGAAAACTGACAGCCGAGCAATTCTATATCAGTGGAGAACCAATTCCAACAGTCTTAGAGAAGCCCATAAAGAGCCTGGGACGGTGGTATAATGCAGACCTCAATGATATGTGGCAACTAGAACAGCTAAGGCAGAACTTGGCTGATGACCTCAAGCAGATTAACAACACTGCACTCCCAGGGAAACTGAAGCTCTGGTGTTTCCAGTTTGGGTTATTACCCAGACTACTGTGGCTGTTGACAATGTACAAGGTCTCACTCAATCATGCCAATCGACTAGAGAGGCTAGTGAGCTCCTAGGTTAAGAAGTGGCTCGGACTTCCCAAATGCCTCAGCAGCGTTGGAATCGACTATACATCTTTTTTTGGTTTTGTCACCTTGTACAAGACTTCTGGCAGAGATTATATGTCTTTATCTCAGAAAATATATTTAAAGGATTTGCACTGTTATGGAAATATGTATTATTTGGTCTCCACAAAAACCAAAGACAGTTCAACATTGATAACAGATATGATTAACTTGTTAATCTTAATGGCTAAATTTCATATTCACAAATCCAAATGTTTAGGAAGAAATTCCTCTTTTTATGTATACGCCTATGAGCTTTTGCAATATCTTAATTCAATAAAGAACACTACTAACCCCAAAAATGTAAAAACTATGGTTGTATTTGACAAAATGAAGATCCTTCAATCACTTTACACTTTGGCTTAATCAGTTAAACTTCTCCCCCTAGCATATGTATAATGTAGGTAGGTTCTGATGTTTGTTTGTTTGTTTGTTTGTTTATGGTTTACAATTTCTGTAAGTACAATACCTTGAAGTTAGAACTGTTTAATTTTACTTTGTATTGTACTGATGTTTAAATAAAGGTTTTAGGGGGGAGGGGCTGGGGGAAACGGCAGGTTGGATCGTCTTACGTTTCACGCATGCGCAGTACAGGGACGTAAGCGTTGTCGTTGTGGAAGAAAACGATTGAACCTGATAGTGTAGACGGGGAGCGTTTTTAGACGAAAATGCTGGTTTCAAATTTATCTGGATTAGTGTAGACGTAGTAGAGAGTTAAATGCAGAGCCGCGAGTTTAAATAAAAATAATGATACTGATTCGTGTATGTCTCTAATTCGTGAGGACGACGTGCTCTGTGTGTGTCACGTGATCTTGATCCTAACGTCCTAAGTCCGAGGATCCATGTAAGAGTTGGCGGAGACGGTAAGTGTCCTGATTGAGTGTAAACGCTATGTGAAGATGATGTTCAGAGTGTGAAGAAGGCTGTGAAGGTCTCCTCTCAGATCCACAGCGGTGATTTAGTTCACACAGCAGTAGAATGAGCTTCATTCACAGCTGCGTCACTTTTTCCTTCACAGATAAACATGGCGGCCGTTGTTTTTGTTCATGTTAGTGTTCAAAGAGTCAGAGCAGCAGTCTCAGTAACTGTCATAGTGCTTGACACGTACCATGATAAATATATATTACAGCTTGTTTCTGTTATTCTGTGGAATCGCTGGTTTACGCTACAGTCTCAGTTACTGAGCTTTGTTACATTGTCCTAGAGACAGACGGTAGAATTAGCCCTGTGTTTGGTCTTGTTATTACACGTGGATGATCCACAGTAAAATATAAAATAGTAGAACAGCAGGAATAAATAACAGGCAAGAGGGAGGTTGCGTGTGAACAACATCGAGTGTAGCTGTGTGGGTGGTGCAGCTGTAATGATACTGTGTCTACTTATTACTACAGTAGTGTCAGTGATTCCTTATACAAGCTGCTGTGTGTGGTCTCTGCTCTGTGGTTATACACTCTATATGAATCAGTGCATTCAAATTATTATAGGCATATTCTGGGATCAATGATCGATGGATTCATGTTACAGTTTAACTCGTACACTCAACTGTTTGACTTTGAACTTTGGACTCATCTTGCTGTGATAACAGAGCCTGTATAAACCTGTAGACAGTGTGACCTGCACAACTAGTCAGACCTGTCTGTAAGTGTCAGGTCTAAACAGAGATTAATAAGTCTGCTCAGAGTTGAAGTAAAATGTGAGCTGTGAGCTGAGAGCTGGTGTTATGTCTCCTCCCAGCTTAGATCGGACTGTTACACCTGATATCTGGGGGTCCATGTGCACACAGTGTTGTGCTAAAACATGATTTCTGTGTGTGTGTTGTTAAATAGGCTGTGGTCAACAGGATTTATGACGGGGTTATATATTAAAGAAAGAAATGACCTGGCTCCAAGTATCTGTATGACTCTGTGTTAGTGCACCTGCATTACAGTCAGTCCACTCTTTGTTGTCCACCTAAATGATCTTCATAGAACTTATATTTGTTGGCTTGTCTGTTGCCCTCTTGGCCTGATCTCTCTTAAAGAAGAAATATTTAATGTCAAAGAGACTTTAGCTGGTTAAATAAAGCATATATAAAAGTCACTTTGCTAAAACATGACTGAAGCTTCTACCCTGTGACAGGAATGTTGTTTAGGACTAAAGATGTTTGACATATGTTTCACAGATTATGGGCCAACATGTCCTTTACAACGGTTAAAATGTGGCAGTCAGTTTTTAGCAAATACCAGAAATTGTTTTTTACCAGAACATCAGTTTTTGGCACAACATCTGCAGTCAGAGCATGGCATCCTAGTTTGGACTAGGGCTGGGCAAAACGATTATTTTCCTAATCGATGAATCTAGCGATTAATTTTTCGATGCATCGATTAATCTAATGATTAATTTTTCAATCCGATTCGATTTCGATTTGATTCGATTATCGATTATTTCCATATTTTTTGACTTGTATAGCAATTTCACATTTACTAATTTATGTATATCAATGAAAAACACAAATTTCTTCATTTGAAGACCTTTTAATAAAAAAAATTGCAAAATAAAGTTGTAGAGGTCATACAATCAATAGCATTTAACAAGAAATGAAATGTGCAAACATATAAAATTAAGGAAAAGTTAACAAAACATTTCAAATAAATAGCAACAATGGTGTCTTTAAACAAACAAAATGTAACATTCACTTTGCTTTCTCCCAAAAAGTGCTCTTCATTCACAAAACAAAATCCACAATAACATTGTAGTACAATCTTCTGTTTTTAACAAAAAATTTAATGTTGTGCAGAACAAATATGAACAAAGGAAATCATAGCAAAAAATTAATAAAATATAAACAGCAGCAATGGCATCTTTGAACAAATACAACGTAACATTCACTTTGCTCTCTGCAAAAAAAGTGCTCTTTGTTAACAAAATATCCATTTTGCTGCCTTCTCTCCTATTTGTGTGTGTGTGTGTGTGTGTGTGTGTGTTCAATCATGTTCATCACATGAAGTAGTTATGCATTGGAGTGGAGAAATGTTAGCATTTCTACATGCTCAGCAGTCAGGCTTGCCCTTTTTTTGGTGACAATGTTTCCAGCAACTGAAAAAAGCCTTTCAGATGGTGTTGATGTGGCAGGTACAGCCAAATATGATTTGGCTAAATTAGCCAGTGTGGGGAATCTTGTTGCATTATTCTTCCACCATGTAAGGGGGTCATTATCCCTTGGAATAGGGGCTTCCCCAAAATACAGCAGTGCTTCTTTCCTCACCGCCTCATTTTCTCCATCCCCACCCTGGTCAGTGTTTTCATTACAATCTTCCTCCTCAGAATCTGTACCCAACAAAGTGTCCAACACAGACCTCTTCTTTGTTGGGGGACTTGCTGAGGCTTCCTGTCCCACATGTTCCTGCTGTAACTGTGATCTCTGCTCCCTTTTGAGATCAAGTGCCTCCCTCTGTACTGTTACTTGCAGTTTCAGAACATCTTCTGGAGAAAGGAATTTCAGTTTACGAAAACGTGGATCAAGGGCAGCAGCAATGAGTGACACATTTTTTCCATCTGCTTGAAATGCAGATACCTCTGGCTGCCACCTATACAAGATTTCCTCTTCTGCACAGTTCTGGAAAGAGTTCACTGCAGCAGAATCAAATGATTTGTTTTTGGTGGATTTCAGGAGACCTTTCAGCAGGGGGGGAAGAACAGAGACTGTGACATAAGACTGTCCACTAAGAACATTAGTGGCTTGCTCATAAGGCTTGAGCACCTCCTTCAATTCATCCAGAAGAATCCACTGATCACTTTTCAGATCTAGGTACTGTTTCCCACGCTGTGTGACTTTTGGATCTGAAAGCGTCGCAACCACTGGCCATCTCTGTTCCAACAGACGTTCAATCATGTAGTATGAACTGTTCCATCTGACAGCGACATCCTGGATTAGTTTATGCTCAGCTGTACCCATCTGCTTTTGCTTCTGCTTAAGTTTGGTGCAAGCTGGCTCACTTTTCCTGATGTGCTTTACCAAGGCCCTGTGCAGCTGATAGTGCCTTATCAATCTTGGGGTCTTTCAGTGCATGGTTTACAACCAGTTGCAGTGTATGCCCGGCACACCGATAGGACACCACTCCAAACTTCTCTTTCAGGATGTGGAGAGCTGCAACTATGTTACTTGCATTATCATGCACAACGGCAAGGACATTATGCAAGGAAATGTGGAATTTCTCTGCCACCTTCTCCACCCAGGAGGCAAGGTTTTCTGCAGTGTGGCGCTCTTCAACTGGCAGTGTTGCTAAATTGAAGGAGAGAAGATCCCAATTGTCATTAATGAAATGACAAGTTACCCCTAAGTAGGACTCTGTGACCAGACTTGTCCAAGCATCAGTGGTAAGGGAGATTTTGGATGTGGCCTTTTTTAGTTCATTCCTTAGTTTCTCAACCGAAGTGTCATACTTTCTCTCCATCATGCTTGTAAAATGACGCCTAGACGGCAGAGTGTATTCCGGTTGGAAAGTGGTCAGCATTTCTTTGAATCCCTCACCCTCAACCACAGCAAGTGGTCTCATGTCTTTTAAAATCATAGTTAAGACGCTCTCGGTAAGTACAGCCGCCTCCTGGGGGGTGCATGGTGTACTTCTTCTCTGACAGTAGTCCTCCAGACTTTTCTGTTTGTTCCTGAAATCATAAATCACACACAGCACACAGATGAATTCGAATAATTACAAAATAATTATATGGAAAGCATAATATCAAAATAATTAGATAAGGATCTGGTTGTTATAATAAATAAATATAAACCATGTATGTGCCTTACTGTTATGCCATGTGCTTTCATAGCATAACAGTAAGAGATTAATGATAATCACCAATGTTGAACATATGATATGGCTGCAAAAAATAACTGCAAAAAATAGCGTTTAAACAGCCATAGCTGATGGCACATTTACTGGTGCACTGCTTTCTAGCCATTAGATGGCATAACTTTGACCTATAAGATCAAGCTGAAGAAGCATTATGTATAAAAACAGCATTCAAATAGGATGAAAGACATTAAACTTGACAAATCAAGAGTTCGTTGTCATTTTGCTTTTGCAAGCACTTTAACAATGTTGTAACATTGTCCACGACGGCTACGTTTAGCAGGTGGTGCATTATCCTTGTTAACATTTCTCCTGCGGCCAATTCTATGTCTCACATTTTCATCTTTCGCCGATTCTGATAATCAGCCTGCGCGCATTCCGACTCATTTTGCCAGCATGGGCCACAAATTAAAAAAACAACTAAACAGCAGCTGCTATATGTTACTGCTAAGCAGCTTAAATTAGTTTTGTATTTATGGAGGTTGGGTGTTTATCTCTGTCTATGAGTGAGTGTATGTCTAGGGGAGGGGGGGGGGGGGGGGTCGGATGAATTAACGGGTAAAAACCAGCGTTAGTAAAAAAGTTGAAAACTTACGGTGGTTTGTCCTTTTCAGAAGCTGCTCCTGGATGTCGTCGTTTGAGGTGCTGGTGCATAGCCGTCGTGCTTTTATGATAGGCCATTTCCACCTTACAAAGCCGGCAAACGACTGAATCACTTCCTTTTCGGTTAAAATATCCCCATACTGTAGAACTGCGTGTTCGGGTGCAGTGGTTTAAGTCGACTGCGACTACCTCACTCATGTTACCGCTACTCGCTGCCGCCATGTATTTTTTTGAAAGTGACGACGCATCGACGCAAATTGTTTTACGTCAACGTATTTTACGCGTCGACGTAATCAATTACGTCGACGCGTTGTCCCAGCCCTAGTTTGGACGTTTTATGTCTCTTATATCTGTGCTTTTATTGTCTTTTTTAAGTTTTTAGTTTGTTTCTTTTATATTTCTGTGTAACATAGATTTGCACAGTTCAGTGGGTTCTCGCTCACCGCTTGTCTGCAGGCTTTATTAAATGGAAAACCTCCACAACAGTTGTTACCACTTTGGTTCCCTTTTCCACATTAACTGACGTGGAACAACAGGAAGAACAGTGAGACCAGAAGTTTAAGCGGAGTTTTTTAAAAACATTTGAAACTGTTTTCTTTAGTGTTCATGTGCTGTAGCATCGGAAGCAGTTGAAAACACAGCTGACATTAATCTTTGCAGCTGCTGCTCATGTGACCAAACACTTCAAACATGAGGAACTCTGACCTTTGCTTCTCAAACAGTCAGTCTTTTCTTTATGTGGATTATTTTGGAATCTTTTACAGACTAAAAGGCTGTGTTGTTCACTTCTACAATTAACTAAGCCCTGTTGTAAGAATCCACAAAAGCTGCTGGTGTTTTTGTTGTGACTTCTTTATCATTTCCAAACTCAGATTTGGAAAGGAAAGCCATGAAGTAAATACTTGTGCTGGTTTAAGGGTTTCTGCACCTCTTGATCATAATTTCTGCTGCGTTCAGTCTCTCGTGCTGGGTGAAGCACATGCCTAGCTTGCTTGTTGTCAAACTTGTCTACATGCATATCTTTGATTTCTTCTGCAGACCACTTGCAGCCTTTCTCCATATTTCTTGAAGCTCACAGTGGAGCTTGTTAACAAGTGCCTTTATAGTTGTGCCATTATCCAAGTCATCCATAAAGCTAATACCAAACATCGCATTTAAACATCCTGTGAGGAACAATGCAAAAGACTGTAACACGTCACCATCTTCTGGTTTAATTATTTGATAGTCCAACATTTTATGAAGCTTCTGCAATCCTATAGTCATCAACAAAAAACTTGTCACGCAAGTGTTTTACTTTAGCATCACCGCTGTAATAGTTTAAGGACAGCATTTTCTCATGGTTCAAAATCCCCTTTATCAGCACCACTGATATCTGCTGACGTCTACATGAGCGTTCTGTACACAGCTCTACTAAAACTTTCGTTTCTGCTTCTGACCCAGCCAGAGCAGCAGTGATTGTATTTTCTTTCAAGTCTTTATAGCAGCTTCTGTTGTTTTGTGTTCTTCTAGAGTCTTAATTTATGCTGATAGATGTTTGGTTTTATCACTGACTTGTTTAAGCCTCTCATTCATTTTATCTCCATGTATCGCTTCTCTTTTCATAAGTGCACACACACAATATACAGGCTGATGTCCTAAGGAGGAGTTTGTTTTCCTTCATCATTACTATCATCACCAGACACAGAGTAGTGCCTGAGTCATTCCAGTTTGCTTACAAAGGAACAGAGCTTGTCTTCAGTGACCTCATTGAACCTGATTTTTGTTTGGACTGTAACTAGGGCTGCCACGATTAGTCGACTAGTCACGATTACATCGACTATCAAAACCGTCGACGACTGATTTAATAGTCGATGCGTCGTTTGAAGCTTTGTAAGATCACAAAAGACGCAGGAATAAGTAGTAGTATTTACGAGTGTAATAACAGACTGAAACAGAAGATGGTAGCACTGCATGTACAAGGATGCCAGCTGCCATTAAACCCCGAAGAAGAAGAAGTAGCTCTGTACAGAATTCATAGCACAGCCCAGCTCAGTTTCCAACAATGGCGGCAGCTAGTTAGTTTTAATATTACTCTTATTATTCTTTCTGGGTCACAAAATAAACGTTTAACATATTTTTAGGCGAGAATGTAACTGTGTAAACCTCAAATATCTGCTCAGTTTATCAAGACACCACATATTTTCAAAAGCGCTCCGACGTTTTTGGAGACGTCTGTTACCCACTAGCTCGATAGCTAGCCGGGGGCAAAGCTCACTAGAGCCCGTGAGAACACCGGACTCCCGGTAAATCGTTTTCAAACCCACCGCCGTCTTTCGCTACTCAGGTTAAACATATATAGGTCACTTAGATCAGCGGTCCCCAACCCCCGGGCCTCGGACCGGTACCGGTCCGTGAGTCGTTTGGTACCGGGCCGCGAGAGTTGAGGCTCAGGTGTGAAATGTATGGTTTTCAGGGTTTTTATCGGTTTTCAGCGTTATTTTGTTATCGTTTTTATCGTTAACTCGGTTAGAATAAATACAGTACACAACTGTACAGAATAGAATAGAATAAAATAAAATACTATATACAGTAGAATAAAATAGAATAAAATATACAATAAGATAAAAATAGAATACAAATGCTATATATGACTGAGTAAAAATACAACGATGCCAGAAAAGATTATTGCACTTAGTGTTATTGCACATGTGTGGATGTGTGTGTTTGATCAGTTAAAGTCTTTATTGTGGAGTCTGACAGCAGTGGGGAGGAAAGACCTGCGAAATCTCTCCGTCCCACACCGTGGGTGCCGCAGTCTCCCACGGAAGGAGCTGCTCAGTGCTGTCACAGATTGCTGCATGGGGTGGGAGATGTTGTCCAACAGGGATGACAGCTTAGCCGCCATTCTCCTGTCACTCATCACCTCCACTGGGTCCAGAGGGCATCCTAGAACAGAGCTGGCCCTTTGGTTCAGCCTGTTCAGTCTCTTCCTGTCCCCGGCAGAGATGTTGCCACCCCAGCAGACCACACCATAAAAGATAGCAGAAGCCACCACAGAGTCATAGAATTTCTTCAGGAGTGGGCCCTCCACTCCAAACGACCTGAGTCTCCGCAGCAGGTACAGCCTGCTCTGCCCTTTCCTGTAGAGGGCGTCTGAGTTATGAGTCCAGTCCAGTCTGTTGTTCAGATGAACACCAAGGTACCTGTAGCTGTCCACAGCCTCAATGTCCATACCTTGGATGTTCAGTGGTTGCAGTGGAGAATGCTTGTGCCTGCGGAAGTCTACCACCAGTTCCTTGGTTTTACTGGCGTTGATCTGGAGGTAGTTCAGCTGGCACCAGTCCACAAATTCTTGAGTCAGATGCGTTCTGGTGCAATAAGCTGTACGTTTTACGTCCAATGGATGCATGATCTGATTAGTCGACTAATCGCAAAAATAATCGGTGACTAGTCGACTATCAAAATAATCGTTTGTGGCAGCCCTAACTGTAACTGTGCTGCAGATTTGAAAATTAAAAATAATTTGAGTTACAGGTGCAGTTGTGCTTTTCTATTTGTGGTCTATCCTTTTTTATATTCTCTATTGTCTTTGTTTCTCTTTTCTGTCTGTCAGCTTTGACATTGTTATATTACATATATACTGTGAGTAATAATAGAAATTAATACATTATATTAAAAACCACACAAACAAGAGGAGTCTGTACAGACTTTCTAGAGCTTGTCTTGGAAAAGCAAATCTGTTTGGCACAACGGTGCATTCAGATCATAATTCAGATTGCAGAGCCAGACAGGACCGGCTAAAACATATCTAATACAAAAGAAATGAGCATTGAGTTTAGAACATGTACTCATCAGGTCATATCCATTTAAGTCAGAATGTGCTCAGAGTTTAAATATGTGGCAACAGTTTTTGATTCAAAGCCAAAGTTGTGTGCTTCAAAGGGAACCAGTGCCTTTCATGTTTGAGACATCTTTCTCGTTTCCACATTGATAACATCATGTTGGTTTCATATTATCGAGCTTATGTTGAATCTCTTCTATGATTTTCCTTGGTGTCTTGGACATTTGTCAGGAAATGAAGCGATCTAACAGCTGATTGGTTTATCAGTGCTGAACCATCACCACATTACAGCAGACACATACAGCAGTTAACTGCTTCAATGTTTCTTGATGACTCAACATACTTTTGCAGTTTGTTCCTCCTTCCCTCTTCCTTCTGGACAAAGGTTTCTGTTCCCAGAATGAATAACAAAAAAAAAGAAAAAAAAAAAGCTTTGCATCACTCAGATCAATGAATCATAGCTTTGTTGCTTTGTGGGTTACGTGATGCTCAGAACCTGACTGTATTAGGTGAGACAGAAACGGTCAGCTTCATCAGGTGTTAGTAATCCTGATCTAAAATCATTGGTTTTCTTTGTGTTTTTCCAGATGTTGTCAGGCTGTTCTTCCTGTTAGAAACTCCATCATCCCAAATCTCAGGGGCATGCTCTTCTTTTGGACCATGGAAACTTTTACCCAGGAGCCAGGTAAGCCATCCAAACCTGTGTGAAAAAGTTGTTTAATCATGAATAAACTATGATTAACCACATTTGTTGGAAAGTTGAGTTCAATTTCTCTAGCCACACTCAGGCCTAATCTCAGACCTCCTGAATGAAGAAATCACTTAAAATAAATCTTTCTGACAGATTGAAGTAATCTCAAGTGTCTCATAACCCAGTCTGAAAGGGTTACAGAGATATCAGTTTAAGCTGCTAACAATGAGCCTGAGTGGGACCCCTTCTTTGTAGATATTTGGAAGTCCGTAAATACAAGGTATAGCATCCCCTGGGTATAGATGATGATATGTAGGGTGGTCAATGATTTTGTCCTTTTCAAGTTGTTGAAGGCAAGCAATAATGTTCACATTTTATACAGAGAAGACAGATGGTTTGAAAGATGAGGGGAAGAAGCCATCTATGTCCACTGTGAACAACCATCTTTGAACGGAGGTGGTGGTTTACGACACCAACCGTCTGCCATCTATAATCCAGTTTTGAGATCTTTTCCCAGAAGCCTTAACACCCACTCACATCCTGGGCCATTTGACCTCAGGAAATCACATGATAGGGTGGGGCTAGGTTTCACAGCGGGTTCACCCAAAACCTTGGCTGATTGTTACCTACACCCGTTTTTACACCCTGGCTTGTTTGATTAGGTAGAGGATCAACAGGGGGTCCATCCATGTCCCTCTTGGTGGACACTTCCCTAGGACTTAACTCTGGGACTCTCCACCATTTGACCTTAGAACTGAAGAAGCTTCTCGGAGGAGAGGTGAAATGTCTTCAAGCAACTGAAAGAAGTCCAGATGCTTTTCTTTCCAAGCTCCTTAGACCAGTCTTTCTCAAACTGTGGTATGCATACCACTAGTGGTACTTGGGTTCTCTCTGGTGGTATGTGGGAAATCTCCATTTTTTTTAAGATTAAATAACATACCATTGTAGAGGTATGAAAAGATGGCGCGAGAGTTCTCAAGGCTTTTCTGGGAGCCAGAGTCAACCAGAAAACGTCTCCCCCAGCGTGAGCCCTCTATGAAGAGCAGCCTTTCCTTATCGCCAGCGGTTGCAGCCGCTACAGAGCGCTGGTGGGCTCGTTTCCCTGGGCCTTAAAACAGCAAAGGTGGCACGGCCCTGTCACGCTGATGGTAAAAACACAGCCTTTTCCACTCACCCACAATCGATGAGTTGGAGGCCCCCGGGAGAATCAGTGGGGGCCAGCTCGCACTGGTGCCGGCAACTGTCGGAGGAAGACGTGCGTGAAGAGGAATCCGCCGTCATCCGTTACTAGAAAGAACAGCGTGCTCTCCATGAGCTTGAGAGCGGTACCATCACCCAGGCCAGAGAGAGAGAGGGGTTTCTCGGCCCACTCTGCGTCAGAGAGGGAGTAGTGCCGAGCAGCAGCGCCTTGAGAACGGTGTATTTCCCTTGGGTGGGGGGATCCCATGCAAGGCCCACATGATGGTATTTTGTGTTGTGGGCTGAAACGCCATGAAGAGCAAACTGATTTTTGACGTGCATGAACCACGAAGGAGGGTCGTGAAGTCAAAAATCCAGCAGCTTACCCGCCACAGCAAAAGGTAAAACCTACACCTCTGCTATCACTTCTGACATAAATGAAGACAGAAGACTAAACAGCAGTGGTGTTTGTGTGGTTACTGAAGTTGGGCTAGCTGGTATATAATAAAGTGCTGCGTGGTGGCTAGCTATACAGCTATGGTTTGCATAATATAAACAGTGAAGCTGGAGGATGAACGCTAACTTTTTTCCACTTGATAAAAGTTAACGTGAGGGTTCCCGAAGGTTAGGGACAAATGCAAATGTCATCTCTTAAAGACTGTATATCCCACCTGCTGCGAATGTTTTAATGCAGTACAGTTGCTATTATTATCACATCCTATTTATGACAGTTAAAATAAATAACATTCATATAAGAAATAAAATTGTCTGTGTAAACTATATGTGGTGTACTACTGTACTTTAATGTCAGTCATAAGGGTGGTACTTCAAGAGACAGTTTATGAAGTGGTACTCATTGTGAAAAGTTTGAGAACCACTGTTGTAGAGGATAAATCTAAATTTCAAATATATGAAAACTCTCCACACCTGAATCATCTACAGGTGCATAGAGGGAAATAAAACCTTTTTCAGAATAAGAGTATAACCTATGCACATTTATCATTATTTTTTACCATTACAAAGTTTCTCTGTGCCTGACAAAGGTCAAAAAGATGCTGTAACTGAATAAAATAATGGTAAACCTGACAGTGTTCAGAGGTTATACTCATATTTTCTACAGAGGATAGTTTCAGTTGTGGATCATTTGTTATTTCTGATGTAATGTGGTCCATCGTGTGAATGACTTCTTTATATGGGTTTCCCCCCCTTATTCCTTCAGTTTTATTAAAATATTTACATTTTAAAATGACTTTTTTTTTTCCAAAAACATTAATGAAAGTGTGTTTTTGTTTTTCTTTCTGTCAGGATGTGTCCTGTAACTGAAAATAGGACTGCGTCCTTAAAGCGCACCAAGTCATTACAAGAGCTTATAAATTTTGACAGAGGACAAGGTCCTGCTACTGCAGAAAGGTAATGTGTGTCTAAATGTTGTTCCTGACTCGGTGTTTGTGAAAAAATTCTTTCTCACACATGTGGGCTCAAAATGTGGTCATAAATATTTTGTACTTGTAAAAAAGATTTGTATGTGTAAAAAAGATTTGTGTGTGCAAAAAAGATTTGTGTGTGCGTAAAAAAGATTTGTGTGTGGACTAAGAAAAAAACCCCTGCAAGTTACAAGTACGGATTTTTGACCCTATTTTTCTTCCCTTCATCTGATTGGTCAATGTCATGTCAATCACAAATGTAACAATCCAATCAGAGAACAGATGGGTTTGGCTGTCGAGGGGCGCTTTTTTTGAACTGCAGGTCTTTGAAGGGAATAAATGCCCTTTTACATGCCAACCCAGCGTTTTCCTTCATCACCACGAAGGAAAACAGTCTGTGGTCGTCCGAGTTTGGTGATTTTTGTGTCAGAGGTCTATGTGTTTAATACAGGGACTTCCACAGCCTTTTCAACAGCGCTGCGGACCGCGGGGTGGGGGCGGGCAGTGTTTTGGAAATGACAGTCTTCATTACAAAGCTTTCTTCGTTATGAATTAGCATACATGTTTTTATTGAACATTTGAAGAACTAGCAAAAAAAACAAACTCTTGTAGAGGACATAAAGTCAGAGATAGAAAAGACAAGGAGCAGGTGCATCTAGTACAGGTAGAGCTGCTGCAAAAACCCACAGAGCCCAGCAGCCAGCGTAACAAATTCTAGATCCTTTGCTTTTAGTTAGCAGTTAGCATTAGCAGCGTATCCTGCATCCGATGTGAAAGGACTTTTATGCTGCGCACTGTGACTCACAGCAATGGTCCTGGGTCAGCCCTGACTTTGTGTTAAACTAATCCTAAAGTAATAATGTTATTTCTAACCACTGATATACCACAACTTTTTCCTTTCAACAGCTACTGAAAGTTAGGGGACCTAGCTGCTATCGGATATTTATATAGCGATCCTCCAGCTTCAAACGGTATCACCCTTCAAGGACCTGCAGTTCAAAAAAGCTCCCCTCCGACAGCCTAACCCATCTGTTCTCTGATTGGATTGTTACATTTGTGATTGACATGACATTGACCAATCAGATGAAGGGTAGAAAAATGGGGTCAAAAATCCGTACTTGTAACTTGCAGGGTTTTTTTTTTCTAAGTCCACACACAAATCTTTTTTACACATACAAATCTTTTTTACGCACACACAAATTCTTTTTACACATACAAATCTTTTTTACGCACACACAAATCTTTTTTACACATACAAATCTTTTTTACAAGTACAAAATATTTATGACCACATTTTGAGCCCATACACACACTCCTGTGTTCGTAAAATGGTAAATGGTAAATGGCCTGTATTTATATAGCGCTTTCGTATGTGAAGCTCAGCTGTTGTTTGGCCTGTAGCTTACTATGATTGGTTCTCTCCAGTTTCCAGCTGACTGCAGAGCCTTTCTGCCAGTGTTGCCAAGTTAGCGACTTTGTCGCTATATTTAGCGGGTTTTCAGACCCCCCTTAGTGACTTTTTTTCTAAAAAGCGACTAGCGACAAATCTGGCGACTTTTTCTGGTGTTACTGGAGACTTATTTATGACGACTTTTTGACGTGAAAGCGCGTATCGCTCTTACTCTCAACAAGCAGCGGTTGCTGCCGTTGGCACCTTGCCCGTACCAAAGCGCTCACAGGCGGAGGATAGTCTTCATGCAGCTGCTATCAGTGTAGGAGATGTTCACCCCAATGCGTCGAAACTGCAAATGAATCGCACATGAGCGAAGTCGCTGCTCCCGCACTGTCTGTAACGCAATCAGTTCTTCTTTCACTGTTATGCTGTTTTGTGGATCTCAAGGTTTAAAACTACTCATAAACACACACACAAAGTAACTCCAAAAGAGCGCCTATTTTGGGTCACTTTTGCCGGTCCAAGCCCGGATAAAGGAGCAGGGTTGGAATTGTGACATTAAAAAAAACAATAATTGCTACAAGAAATTTAATTTGTAGTTCTAAATAAATTCTAACTGCATTTAGGACGTTTTTTACTCACTTTATGTCTCTTCCACAATGTTATTTCTCTCTCCAACAGCGTAGGTTACCATACATTAGCATGACCAATTATGCAAATTGCGCGATGATGTCATTTAGCGACTTCTAGCAACTTTTAGGACAGCCAATAGTGATTTTCCTTACTGAGGAGTTGGCAACACTGCTTTCTGCTCTTATTGAAGAAAATATAAAACTATTCCAAGGAACCATCAACGACTCATCCAGGAGGTCAAAGAAGACTCCAGAACTACATCTGTAGACCTGTAGACATCACTTGGCTCAGTTAATTCAATTTCATACAGCGCTAAGTCAGAACAACAGTTGCCTCAAGGGGCTTTATATAGTAAGATAGACCCTACAATAGGGTTAAGGTCAAAAGTCATGATTCAACAATAAGAAAGAGACTGGGCAAAAATGAATAGTTCAAGGAGGAAAGGTTCGTGTCACATCTGCCAAGAAACATAGATTTTCCTGGGGTTTCTCAGAAATATTCTATGGACTGACGAGACAAAAGCGGAACTTTCTGGAAAGTTTGAGTCCCGTTACATTTGGCATCAAAATAATGACATTTCAGAAAGTGAACATCGCAGCAGCAGTCAGACACAGTGGTGGTAGTGTGGATGGTCTGGGCTGCTCTGTTATAACTGATGAAACCATGAATTCTGCTCTCTACCAGAAAATCCTGATGGAGAATGTCCACCAGTGATGGGAATAACGGCGTTACAAGTAACGGCGTTACTTTTTTCAGTAACGAGTAATCTAACTAATTACTATTTGTGTCGTTACAATGCCGTTATAGTTACTAACAAGACAATCAGGTGCAGTCGCGTTACTATTTTTCAACAAACAGATGGTTGAAGTTGTCTTCAGCTTACCGCATCTTATATCAGTCACACGGAAGTAGCTGTAAGTAATCTGGGCGCTACAGCTTTAAGCAGCTGCGCACTCCCGCGGACGGCAATCACTTTCTAGCACAACACCTGGAGCTCAGGAAGGCAAAACAATTGCATGAGTGCTGCTGTTTGACTGAGGAAGAATAAAGTAGTCGTGGTAAGCCAATCACATGACCACTTCAAGACAAAGCAACAAGGTGATAGATACCAGTTTTTAAATTGTGTCGATAGGCCACGTAAAACCAGATTCATGATAAACAATATATACGTGTGTTTTCCTGTATAGTTTTGTCACGTTTACTGTCTAAGGACAGCGCTAGCAAGCACTATCTGCTTATGAGCAAAAAAACCCCAAAACAAAAAACAGAAGTTTTAGGAGTGACAGCGAGAGAGAGAGAGAGAGAGAGAGAGGGGGGGGGGGAGTTTTGAGATGTGAAAGATTTGTGACGTTTAGCGTGTTTGGGGTGTGTGTTGTCTTGTGTAGTTAGTGTGTAGTGTTGTGGATAGTTTTGTGTTGTGTGTCAGAACAATGAGGCGACTGCTGTCTCCAGGTAGAAACAGGAGTGATACACCTGCTGCTGTCAGACCTGCAGGTATCAGGCTGTGATGTTCTCCTTTATAGTGGACAGAAATTATTGTTTTGGAGTGGCACAAATAATTTGTGTGTCATCTTATTGAATGCAGAACAGCTGATTGTTCTGTAAATAGTTTGAAATGGTTATTTAAAGAGGGGTAAAAGGTTAATGGCTGCAAATAACTTTGTTGTTTGCAAAACTTGTCTATAGGATTTTAAATTTGAACATTTATATTTGAATTAATTTTATGAAATATGATTCATTAAACATGTTTGTGGTTGTTACAGTAAACATATATAACTTCTACTCTGAGTTTGTTTTTTTTTCTGATTTTGGATCAATTGTGTTAATACAGTATATCAAAATGAAAACATAACTGAAAATTCAGACATTTGAGGTTGTGCTGAAAAGAATGATACCAAACAAGACAAGTAAATAGCTTTTAAAGGTCAAATGTAGGAAAAATCAAAGGTACTTAAAAATGGCCAATTATACCCTGGACCCCCAATGGTTAAACTTTTTTTAAGTAACGCAATAGTTACTTTTCAAGTAATTAAATGTAAAGAAATTACTTTTAGAATCTTGTAACTCAGTTACTAACTCAGTTACTTTTTTGAAGAAGTAACTAGTAACTATAACTAATTACTTTTTCAAAAAAGTAACTTTCCCAAAGCTGATGTCCACACATCCGTTTATGTGCTGAGGCTCAAGAGCACTAAGGCAGCAGCACAAGGATACAAAACGGAGCAGCAATTCACCTCTGAATGACATAAAAAAAATAAAATGAAGGTTTTGGCGTGACCTAATTAAAATCGGGACTTCAGATTCAGAATCACTCAGATTGAGATGCTTTGGCCTCAAATGTAGGTGAAATACTCCAAAGACACTTTTGGACTTTGGAACAGAGCAAGCTATTAAACTTGAAATGTAAATCCTCATGAATGAAACGTTAGCTTGATGCGTCCGACTTCTCCCATTAAATGAATCCACTCGTGCAAACAAACAGTTCCACGAGATAATTTGATAAACTCCACCATGACTCTTTATTTTGTCACCAAGATTTTCAAAGCGTCTTGGAAGTTTTACATTTTCACATTGATCTCTTTAACGTCAGATCAGAGGGATGTGGGAAAAGTCAATCCATGGTGAACCAGCATCCCTGTGCACACTGACTTTCATTTCATTTTCCTTGGCTTCTCTTTCCAGAGTACAGAACATCAAGGACATGATGCTCCAAATTAAGAATATTATTATTATTTTACTTTCATTAATTTGTACTTAGCATATGTTTTGTCTGTTGTGTCGATATTAAGGGTCTGCATGTAAGGATGGATGGCAAAAAAAAGAAAAAAAAATTTGTGTTTCCAGGTGTTGTCCAGCTGTTCTTCCTGCTAGCACTCCATCGTCTCAAATCTCAGGGACATGTTTCTGCTTTTGGACCAAGGAAACTTTGAGATCAGATGTCTTCAAGAAGGAAACGCAGCAACATTTCTGGTAAAATATTTACAGAAGTTTACAATTCACCTGGCTGAGCAGCTCTCCTGAAGGCTTGAGCGCCCTCTGCTCGTTCCTATTCATGTTTTTACTTCATGTCTTCTTCTCCTGATACTCTGTTAAAAAGTTAAAGTTAAAAAGTATACAGTAACAGAATGTCACCACATGCAGAAACCTAAAGGTAGTTTCAGCTCTAATATGCAAATTTTTTAGAACATTTTTTAGCAGACCATTGATCAATGGTCATAAGTACCATTCACAGAGTTTTGGGGAATGGCTTCAATCACAGCATCATAAGATGGAGAAAGATCTACCCTTAGGCCCGCTCCTCAATTCAGAGATGGTTGTTCCCTTTTCATGTAAATGGCCTCCTTGACTCTACGCTCAAACCAGTGTTCTGTCTACTCAGATAGACACTCCACAACTTCAATCACATTGGCTGGTTTTGTATTACAATACAGTACCTCCTAATGTGCATGATTGTCACAGTAATGCCGCCGAGTGCCCCGTGATGTAATTAGTATGTTACACAAATGCTACAACAAAGGTGGATGTTGAGGCAAGAATATACAGTGGCTTGCAAAAGCATTCGGCCCCTTGAACTTTACCACATTTTGCCACATTACAGCCACAAACATGAATAAATTTTATTGGAATTCCACGTGAAAGACCAATACGTGTGTGTAATCATTCAGCCCCCTTTGGTCTGAGTGCAGTCAGTTGCCCATAGACATTGCCTGATGAGTGCTAATGACTGAATAGAGTGCACCTGTGTGTAATCTAATGTCAGTACAAATACAGCTGCTCTGTGATGGCCTCCCATATGGAAAAGATATATATAAATCTTATAAAGTTTGTATCTGTCTTGTGTGAAACTTGTATGAAAAGCATATAAGTGTGAAAACAGATATAAGATCCCTTGAAAAATTATATAATGAAACTTGTATGTTTTGGATACTTACTAAAACAATATATGAAAGTAATGCAAAAGTGGCCACTTTCATGAGTAAATCACGTAAGCCTTATATGATTTACTCATGAAAGTGGCCACTTTCATGAGTAAATCATGTAAGCCTTATATGATTTACTCATGAAAGTGGCCACTTTCATGAGTAATCACATATAAGTTTTTACTATTTCTTTTCCGTATGGGCTCAGAGGTTGTCTAAGAGAATATTGGGAGCAACAACACCATGAAGTCCAAAGAACACACCAGACAGGTCAGGGATAAAGTTACTGAGAAATTTAAAGCAGGCTTAGGCTACAAAAAGATTTCCCAACCCTTGAACATCCCACGGAGCACTGTTCAAGCGATCATTCAGGAATGAAAGGAGTATGGCACAACTGTAAACCTACCAAGGCAAGGCCGTCCACCTAAACTCACAGGCCGAACAAGGAGAGCGCTGATCAGAAATGCAGCCAAGAGGCCCATGGTGACTCTGGACAAGCTGCAGAGATCTACAGCTCAGGTGGGGGAATCTGTCTATAGGACAACTATTAGTTGTGCACTGCACAAAGTTGGCCTTTATGGAAGAGTGGCAAGAAGAAAGCCATTGTTAACAGAAAACCATAAGAGGTCCCGTTTGCAGTTTGCCACAAGCCATGTGGGGGACACAGCAAACATGTGGAAGAAGGTGCTCTGGTGAGATGAGACCAAAATGGAACTTTCTGGCCAAAATGCAAAACGCTATGTGTGGCAGAAAACTAACACTGCACATCACTCTGAACACACCATCCCCCACCATCAAATATGGTGGTGGCAGCAAGTGTTCCCCCTATGCTGCGCGTGTGCGCAATTGCGCACTGTTGGCACAGTCTTTGCGCAGAAAAAATCTGTGTTGCGCACAAAAAAAAATCTAACCTGAATTGAAATTAAAGTAGATACATTAACAATTCTGTTTTGCATTGTCAGTAAATGACTGGCTGCTCCAGAATGGGATTAGAACGATGCTACCTTATCCCATAGTCCAGCCAATCACGCGATTCACATTCGTATATACGCAGCTAATCAATGTCGTTGACAGGCTATGACATCATCCTTATGTGCCGACACGACACCGGTGTTTTAGCAAAGCGGCGTGGCTGATGTGGAGTGAAGCCACATTAATGACAACGAGTACAACCACTGGAGATGTAAGCAGGACAAAGTGTGGACTTTATACCAGTTTTTAAATTGTATTGATAAGCCACGTAAAACCAGGGCTATGGTAAAAATATATGCAATGTTTGGTTTTCTTCCTGAATACTATTGTTGTTTATATTTACTGCAGGAAGAAACTGTAAAAACGGAGTTTTATTAAGAAAACGCTTGAAAGCACTCTCCGCCTGTGAGCAAAGATGAAGCCAAAACACCCCCCACCCTTTCCCATTGGTTGAAAAATGTACCATGTCGAGTCGACCAATCAAAACATGTCATTTAGTTGTTTAGGGAGGGGGAAGTTTTAGGAGTGACGGCGGTGTTGTGATATGTGAGAGATTTGAGACGTTTAGCGCAAATCTTGTGTAGTTAGTGTGTAGTGTAGTCAATAGTTTTGTTGTGTGTGTCAGGACAATGAGGCGACTGCTGAATGTTACAGGTGTTACAGGAGTGATACATCTCCTGTTGTCAGGCCTGCAGAGATCAGGCTGTTGTTCTCCTTTATCTCATAGTGGACAGAAATTATTTGTTGGAGTGGCACAAATAATTTGTGTGGCATCAGATTTGATGCAGAACAGCTGATTGTTCTGTAAATAGTTTGAAATGTTTGTTTAAAAAAAAAACACCTTGGCAGCATTTTTAGGTAAACAGCTGCAAAAAACTTTGTTGTTTGCAAAACTCTGTAACTTTTTTGAAGAACTATATAATTAATTGCCCAGCATTGGTTGTATACTGTATTTTGCAGACAGTTACAGGACTCAATCGCAGACCACAGACTCATACTACAAGTCAGAGCTTTATTGAAAAAAAAAAGTGTTTTCAAAATTGGAGTTCAAGTTATTTTTACTTCTATTAAATCCAGTTCTTTTGGATTCTTTAGGGCCAAGAAAGACACGGCTCAAAAGTGGTCCTTTTACTTTTAAAAAATGATCTTTATTTTACATATGGAGACCTGAGCACAAAACACACAACCCCAGGTCTGAAGCACAAACGGAAGCCTAGGTATTTATATACTTGCTCTCTACGTCACACCACACTTTAAGTTTCGATCAAACAGCCTAGTTGGTTTCACTTTCTAGCTGCAAAAGCACGCTCTGCAAAAGCATGTAATTTCCTGTCAGCCTGCAAGTCTGGGCCTCTCATAAAACACACTAATCAGCATTCAGATTATATATTCATCACCTAACAGACCCCCTCTTTAACTAATTCTATTAGTTAATCTAATTAACTGACTCCCTCAATAACTACTGTTTACTAACAACAGATATAATTAGCTTTTCCCAGTAAAAGGACCTACTTACATTTATCACTCTTTGGAAACAGCCTCTATAGAGTTAAGTTTTCCCACCCCCTCTACGGATAACATAAATCCGGTCTTAGCACTATTTCTTGGGCAATTTACCTAACATAGAAATCCTGGAACTATCACTAAAGTTGCTCTCATTACTCTGCATTACCTTTATGCTCACATTTAACCTTAACAAGCTTTTAATCTCCTAAACAACGCATATAATTCAACTGTGGAGCTCTGTGCTTCTTATGGGTGCCCCTCTCTGGTGGTTTCGTTCGGTCCGGTGCTCCCTGGAGTCTCGCTACCCCTGTGGTCGCTGTGGTCGCTGTGGTCCCGAAATCTCCTGCAAAGGAAACAAAACACCTTTCCCTATTACGCCTCCCTAACTTATTTTGTTCATCAATTGTTCTCTTAATTATTCAATCTTGGTTCAACCTGTCATGTTTGGGACTCTCTAATCAAAAGCATTAACCTAATTATGTGCATAAGCGTGTTAGCATTTATCCATTGGCACTCAAGGTCATCCCTACAAAATATCAGTTCAGTCAGTCACGCTGAACGACGTTTTTGACCTTCAGTTGACCGAGTGACAACTCCTATGAGCACAGTTGCAATGTGTGTATAAAAAAATAATAATTTATATATATATACTATTCAATGTTACTCATTTCAGTAAACAACATTTTAACACCTTTAACACACTTAAAGTGCTGCTTTCACGTCCCTCTAGGTGCCTCCTGTTGCTCGCTCTTTCTCTCTTATCTGACTATTAACATCCTGTACACAAAACTGTTGCTTCTGCAAGTGCGAAAGTTTCCAAGCAGAATGTGCCTTAACTCTGACCTACAAGTCACAATACATGTTATCTGTTTCTGCAAGCATCTTCATTGACCTTTTACACCAATAGTGTTAACATACTACACAGGTCATGAACAAGATTTTTTTACATTTTCATTGTATGTGGGCTAAAAGCAGTTAATTAAAAGTAATCTAACATAAATGTAGAGGCTGTGATTTGATTATTTTAATAAATAATGTAACTTGGATGGATTTGATGCTGGCGTGACCACAGTGCACACATCTGCTGTTGCCCACAGTGGTCCAAGGGACCGCTCAGGGAGTTTGTGTGTTTGCTCAGACACATGAAAAATTAGAGGGAACATTGGTGGCAGCAGCATGCTCTGGGGGTGCTTCTCTTTAGCAGGGACAGGGAAGCTGGTCAGAGTTGATGGGAAGATGGAGCCAAATACAGGGCAATCTTGGAAGAAAACCTCTTGGAGTCTGCAAAAGACTTGAGACTGGGGTGGAGGTTCACCTTCCAGCAGGACAACGACCCTAAACATAAAGCCAGGGCAACAATGGAATGGTTTAAAACAAAACATGTCCATGTGTTAGAATGGCCCAGTCAAAGTCCAGATCTAAATTTAATCGAGAATCTGTGGCAAGATCTGACAACTGCTGTTCACAAACGCTGTCCATCTAATCTGACTGAGCTGGAGCTGTTTTGCAAAGAAGAATGGGCAAGGATTTCAGTCTCTAGATGTGCAAAGCTGGTAGAGACATCCCCTAAAAGACTGGCAGCTGTAATTGGAGCAAAAGGTGGTTCTACAAAGTATTGACTCAGGGGGCTGAATAATTATGCACACCCCACTTTTCAGTTATTTATTTGTAAAAAATGTTTGGACTCATGTATGATTTTCGTTCCACTTCTCACGTGTACACCACTTTGTGTTGGTGTTTCACATGGAATTCCAATAAAAATGATTCATGTTTGTGGCTGTAATGTGACAAAATGTGGAAAAGTTCAAGGGGGCCGAATACTTTTGCAAGCCACTGTACCTGCTCCTTGGTCTGTGGCTTTTCGTCAGACTAGAGGAACAGGGTGTCGTTTTTGTAGCCATTTCTCTCGTTCCCGGATTTCAGAAATTGGCAATTTTATTTTTCTTGAGATGCACTTATGACTCGTTAAGTGACGCCACTGACCAGCCAATCAGTGGCATGCAGTTTCAGGACGTCTTTTCAGCTACTTTTTACTAATAGAAAAGGGGCTCAAGTGACAGCCTATAGGTCAGGGGTCGGCAACCTGCAGCTCCGGAGCCGCATGCGGCTCTTTAGTCGTTATCGTGCGGCTCCTCGAGGTTTGGTAAAATAAATTAGAAGTATTTAGCTGAAGTGTATTTTATTTATGTTCTTTTTGTTTTAAATTTGTACTTCTAAATTGGAAGATTATTGTGACATTGAAATATAAAAATCTAAATATATTTTTTAATTTTTTTTCATCGCTCAAAATAAGCGTCACACTCGCAGAAGCCGGTGTACCCGCCGAAACGCCGTGCATTTATCGAGACTTTCAACCCCAGGTAGGCCAAATATGGCTCTTCGGATCCACATTATGTCAGCAGCTATTCTCCACTGTGAACTATGTTAAAAACAAACACCGCTCATGCCTCACAGATGACTGCTTACAGTCCTGCATAAAGTTTAAAGTGACTCCGTACAGCCCCGATTTGCAGACGCTGTGCGCAGAGGTTCAGGAGCAGAAGTCCCATTGTAAACATACCACAGCAGACCCACGATGTTTCCATGAACATGCTTTTCAGCATCTCTTTATTGACCACTTTTCACACACAGTTGCACAGTAGGAAAAAAACAAAACGCTTGGACACTGCTAGCACGGGGTACCCACAGAAACGCAAAGCAGGAGATGAAGCATAGCTAAATATGTTTCCAAACCAACTTCATTCTAAGCCAAAGACTAGAAAATATGGTGAAGCATATCTTCTCTTTGGTTTCACCTGCACAAGTGCCAAGGTAGGTCTCCCCTGCAGAATTGGTTTTCCCTTCCTGGGGAGCACGCGCTGGGCTGTTCAAATCACGGACAAACAGTATCCCACATTCTTGATTTTTAGTTCACAAACACTTGTTATAATAACTAATCCTGACATTTTGGAGATGTTAGCTCTTTATACAGTAAAGTTACAGTGGGATACAAATAATATCAGGCTGATCCTGCCACGATTTGTTCCCTTGGTTCAAATCACGGACAAACAGTATCCTACAGCTGTTTATGTTTTTAAGCCCATTTTGCACAGAGAAGCATTTTTTGAAAAATGCATTGATAACAATGTTGAATATTATTACATAGAAAAAAACCCCAAAGAACTACACGTAAAAAAAAAAATCTCACCGTGACGCCTCTGCCTTTGTAAATGGAGGGACAGTAACTGTGTATGCATATGTAAGTGTGTAAAACCTGCAGATAGTCAGATTAACAGTATTTCGTCTCTATCTGCCATTCTGCAATTCATCTCATGTAAACAATAACGTGGCGCACAGCGTGACGTGAAAAAGGCACATACCTTTGACATTGGGTGATGAACTCTGTATTCCTTGTCCACACCTAAATGCAAAAAAGGAGTTTTAAAAAATCTCAGTTTTCGGTGATTCCAAACGCCGTTTACGTGTGGACAACACAGCTGCGTGTTCAAAAATAGCCGTGTAGGTGCGGACGTAGCGTAAAAGAGTTAGTAGTTTATTTTATTACTACCTGTCATTTATTGCAGATTACTTGTATTTGCTTAATTGTTTACTAAATGTTTGAGGTGTGAAATAAACCACAACGGAGCAAAATATGGGTGTGTGTGGTTGGAGGATGTGTTAGTGCGTGTGCGTGCGTGCGCGCGCGGGGGTGGGGGGCGCGACCATTTTCTTGTAAAACAAAGGGGGGCCACTGGCCTAGGCTATAAGAATAATGCCAACACCCTGAAACTGAGCTGCAGCACAGTGCTCAAAACCATACAGCAGTTTAACAAGACAGGTGCCACTCAGAACAAACATTGCAATGGTCAACCAAAGAAGTTGAGTGCATGTGATCAGCGTTATATCTAGAGGTTGTCTTTTGAAAATAGATGTATAAATGCTGCCAGCATTGCTGCAGTGGCTGAAGGCGTGGAGGTTGAGCCTGTCAGTGCTCAGACCATATGCAGCACACTGCTTCACATGGCTGTCTTCCTAGAAGGAAGCCTTTTCTAAAGATAATGCACAAGAAAGCCTGCAAACATGTTTGCTGAAGACAAGCAGACTAAGGACATGGGTTACCTGTGGTCTGATGAGAACAAGACTAGCTTTTTGTGGTTCAGATGGTGTCAGGGGTTTGTGGAGGCAACCAGGTGAAGAGTACAACGATAAGTGTATTGCCTACAGTCAAGCATGGTGTTGGGATGTCAATGTTTGGGGCTGCATGAGTGCTGCTGGTACTGGGGGGCTTCAGTTAATTGAGGGAACCCTGAATGCCAACATGTACTGTGCCATCCTGAAACAGCATGATCCCCCACCTCAAAAAAGACCAGCGCCTTGCTAAATAAACTGAGGATAAAGGTACTTGACTGGCCAAGCATGTCTCCAGACTTAACCCCTATTGAACGTCTGTGGGGCATCCTCAAATGAAAGGTGTAGGAGTGCAAGGCCTCTAACATCCACCAGCTCGATAATGTCATCATGGAGGAGTGGAAGAGGATTCCAGTGGTACCCTGTTAACTCTATGCCCAAAAGACTTAAGGCAGCTTTGGAAAATAATGTTGGTCACGCAAAATATTGACACTTTGGGGACAGTTTGGACATTTTCACCTAGGGGTGTACTCACATTTGTTGCCAGCGCTTTAAACGTTAATGGCTGTATGTAGAGTTATTTTGAAGGGACAGCAAATTTACACTGTTATCCAAGCTGTACACCAACTGCTTCACATTGTGTCAAAGTGTCATATCTTCATTGTTGTCCCATGTAAAGATACATACACGCAAAAGTCTTTGTGTGTATGTAGGTACAGCTACGATACAGCTAGGATCCTCAAGGTCCCAGGCCTCGGGTAGACAATCCAAGCTTGAAGGATAGCCCGTCCGCAGAAGCGACAGGGGAATGTTTTATTTTTTTCTTCAATGTAGATTTTTTTTCAAAGGGGGGGCTAAAATCACAATTAAAGTTTAATGGCATGGCCCCCTTTCTCTATCTTCAGGTAATTCTGATAATTTTGATGAACATCTTCAATGGCCTCAGCCTTACATGTCATTCTGCAGAGTATCAGATAGGAAGTGAATGCTGTCCGAAGTGCCTTTCAGGTAAGAACCAACTGAATGATGAATGCATGTGTTTTCTAAGCACACAACTTAGACACAATAAAAAAAGAAAAAGCAAGCTTGAAATGAATTTGTTACTTTTTTTCATCAGGGAGTAGAGTGAAAACTCACTGTAATGAGTATAGAAGTACATCATGTCTCCCCTGCATGGATGGAACCTTCACCGATCAACCTAATGGGCTGGAGCGATGTATTCCCTGTACAAACTGTGACTCAGGTGAATTAATTTCACTGGGCTTTACTATGTTTTATGTTATAGTATTTCAAATTAAAACATTACGGGAGGTTTTTCTCCATGATTTCATAAATTCAAGATGATCATGTTTGATATTTCCTAAAGACGTCATAATGACCAAATGTATTTTCAGCAAAAAATCATAAACTCTGAGCTTCAGCGTCTCTTCACAGACACATGAAACCTGTTCAGTATGTTTTATTTATGTTGGCAGGTTCTGGTCTGATGGTAAAGAAGCGGTGTACAGCAACATCAGATACAGACTGTGCACCACTGGAGGGATTCTACTGTGTTTCTTCTGTGGGACTCAGCTGTGACATAGCACAGAAACACAAACGCTGTAAACCAGGACAGTACATCAGTCAGCACGGTAGGTTTGTGTTTTTAAATGAGAATACCAGAGTTCAGGGAAACTGATCTAATTTATTATTTGCTGAACATTTTTATACAATATTCTTATTATCATTGTAACATGGGATTTGTACAGCAAAATTAAGTCTAAAGTCAACAGTGCAAACAGTCACCATATAAAAACATCACCACTGGGATATGTGCTATTGGTCAATAGTGACTGACACTGGTACAGACTGGTTTCTCAGAGGATATAGAGACTGGTTGAAAATCCCAGCTGGTCTGTGCAGTCCTTCAGCACAGGTCCAGGAACACCATTGGGTCCTGCAGCTTTTCTCCCATTTATGTATAACTTAACTGTTGTTACGGTCCAGATGACCCTCGATCCTTCTCCTGTAGTCCACCTTAGATGAGACCTTTCTTCAGGTTGACTCGGACCATGCTGAGGAGACCTGTATCACCAGACCTCTAGATGGTGTCCTTTCATTCAGGAGGTGCAGGATCTCCCTGCACCTCAAAGGCTTCTGATTTCTTTATTTAACATAAGACAGCGTCAGTGAAAGTTCCCATGTCTGACAGTATCCCAGTTAGTTCTGCTGAAGCAGTCATCCAGCTGTTGAGAGGCTCCATCAGACCAGCTTTTAATGGTTCTGCTGGAGATGAGAGCTGTTCTCCTCAGACGGTGTAAACAGGGATGTGTGGTCAGACAGGCCCAGGCGGTCTAGCCGTATAACCTAGCTTGATGTTCAAGTAGCTCTAGTCCATTGTGTTTGCTGCTGTGGTTGTTAATGACAGTCTTCCTCCCCTGCTCTTACCAGAGTCACTGATTCATGTCACTGTGTGGCAATGGGGAGATATAGAGTTTAAGTTCAACTTTTCAAGTTTTACTTCTGTATGGTTCCCTATAATTTGTAGATTCTTAAAAAATAAAATTAAAAAAACTTTGCAGATTAGATGAAGATATTTTATATGAATTTATGACATGAAGATGTCAAACTGTACCATATTTTTAAATTTAGTGCACTGTTGGACGAGGACCCGGGGTACAACAGAGAGATGTTTGGACTCAGTGTGAGAGATATCACAGAGAGTGAAGTTCAGATAAACATGAAAATACCAGCAAGTCCAGATGTTCTTGATTGAGTCTTTGTGTTGCTGTTAGTTTGCACAGCAAAGCTTCTTGATGTGTTTGAGGACAGAATTCCACACTGATCCACACATGTAGTTGTTGTTTTCATCAGGAACCGCCTCCACAGACACTGAGTGCTCTGACTGCAGCAGTGGAACATTTTCAAATGGAACATTTCACTCCTGTCAGCCACACACACAGTAAGTGAAGCTTCAGAGGCACATGTGCAACATCTGTACATGTCCCCTAACAGTGTCTCTCTGTCCTTCCAGATGTCACCTACTCAATCTTCAACAGAAAACAGCAGGAACATCTGCAGCTGATGCTCAGTGTGGAGAACGCAGTTTTAATGTGGGAGCAGCTGTTGGTGGAGCTGTGGGTGTTTTAATTGTAATTATTGGAGGAGGGGGATTATTATTATTATGGCACTTAAAAAAGAGGGCTCCGTCTAACAGGTGAGGATGACAGAACAATGGAAATGTTTAATTTACTGCATCATCATGTTTTCTGACACTGATATAATTTTCACTGCTTTGGTTACAGACCACCAATCAAAGGTATGTTTGTTTCTCTTTCTCCATGTTCACTGCATCACATTGATTTATATAATAAGGTTTTTTTTGTTTTTAAATTTCATTAAAAAAGGCACAGATGGGGAGCGTTTAGCGATGGCATCATCAGAAGGTAGGACAGTGAGCTGTTCACTGACTGAGCTGCACTGATGTCTCTACAGATGTACCAGAGTGTGTTTATTAAACAGAAGCCTTTTCATGTGTCTCCCACAAATGTGCAGGTGATAAAAGAGCAAATGCAGACCATAATGAAGGAATCCCTCTGTGAGCCAACTACTTCTTTCTGTGCTGCTTCATGTGTTGTGGAGAAAAAAGTGATCAGGCTACCTCATAAAACACTGTAGCAGACTTGCATCACATCCTCCCTCCACCACCAGTCCACCAATACTATGATGATCTTTTATGGGGCCATCTTAAAAGATATGAAACAGATAAATAATTACAAGAACTCGTGTACTGGTCTGAGATGAGTCTGAATGTGTACAACACAGTTGTACAAACTGTAGAGATTACCTGGAAAGCTCCAACAAACTTTGTCCAGCAAGCCTGCAGAAGTCTTAGGAGAAAACCTCATGGGACCCTTTATCTACAGTGTCGGTGGAAACCTGTATTTAACAGTCTTAGCAGACTGCTGTACAGACTGGAGAGGACTGTTCTCTCTTTATAAAGTGTCAGCAGAAACCAAAGCTCACATCCTAACCAGAGAAATACTCTCCTGCTGGTGTCTGTGAAGGTTCTCAGTCATCCAGGTCATCGCAGTCAAAGGAGCTTGCAAAGAAAAGCGTCTGGACTTCTTTAAGTTACTTGAAGACGTTTCAAGTAATGGATGTGAGTGGGCGTTAAGGCATTCCCAGACGCCTTAATGCCCACTCACATCCTGGGCCATCTGATCTCAGGAATTCGCATGATAAGGTGGGGCCAGGTTTCACAATGAACTCACCCGAAACTCTGGCTGATTGGGACCCACACCCAGTTTCACACCTTGGCTCAGGGGATTAGAGGATCATCAGGGGGTCCTTTTGTCCCTCTGTGGGGGGATACTCCCACTAGGTTTATATCTGGGACTCTCCACCATTTGACCTTAGAACTGAAGAAGCTTCTCGGATGAGAGGTGAAACGTCTTCAAGTAACTTAAAGAAGTCCAGACGCTTTTCTTTGCAAGCTCCTTTGACTCTCCTGCTGGGTTATACCAGCTTACATCCTCTTAGACCGGGACCAACTGTTCAAATCCTCAGAGTCTAAAGAATCCTGCAGACTGTGGAATCTTCAGCAGAATCTTCCATGTCATCCTGAAACCAAACTGACTGAAAGGTAAATAAATATGTGATTTCCACGTGTGTGATGTGAGCAGGAGGTGAAGCTGCTGTTGTACAAGATATGAAGTTTAGATGTTGTTCCACTCTGTGTTTCTATATTGTTGATATTTAGTGTTTTACTCTCTAAAGTCAGACAGCAAATAAAATGACAGTTACAGTTCAGTACGCAGTGATTTCACACACAGGATGAGTGTTTGTGTTGTGAGTCAGTAAAAGTCTAAAAACAGTGTTCAGCTGCTCTGATGGAAGATGGCTTTAAAATGGACTTTCATTATATACAGGACACACATGGACAAGATGGAGTCCATCAGTATTGTGTGCTTGTTTTTATGCGGCTCACATCAAATTCTAACTAAATGTTTCCTTCTTATTGTGTGTTGTTCCTCTGGGGCTAGACCTTCATGAAGCAGTCAGGTTCTTTGTTAGTCTATTCTGTGCAGCAGCAGAGAGAGAGAGCAGCAGACAGGAGAGACGATACTGGAGCTGTTATCATCAGTGTGCACATATCAAACATTCCCTGTTCATGAGATATACATGGGAGATTATTATAGGAAATATCAGTGACTTCCTGCTGGATCTGTACTCTGATGTGAAGGACTGTGAAACTAAAACAGGCTTGAGTGTCCTTTCATCATTACAGTCAGTTTTACAGTCAGCTCCTGCAGTCTGGTTCATAAAGCTCTCAGAGAGAAAGACCTCCATCCTCCCGGAAGTGCTGAAACTCCAACCAGAGAAGAAACAAGTGGAGCTGAAACTTTGCATGATACATGGAAGAAAAACACAAAACTGGATCTGCTGATAGCTTCATCATTCCCTGCAGTTCAGATCCTGCACTTCTTACAGTGACACCTTTACCTAAAAACACTTAATAATAACAAAAAGTTTTTTATGCTTCTTATTAAAACCTGACTTGATTACAAAGACTTAATCAGGTCTGAACCTTTCCCCTTAACTAGCAGCAGTGCTGTGATTTCTGAGAAATATAAAAACTGTTGCAATTTTAAAACTTTACTACTTTACTTCTGTCAGTCTGTCCCAGGGCAGCTGTGGCTACAACTGTAGCTTGCCTCCACCAGTGTGTGAATGTGTGTGTGTGAATGGGTGGATGACTGGGTGTGTAAAGCGCTTTGGGGTCCCTAGGCGGGACTAGTAAAAGCACTATACAAATACAGGCCATTTACCATTTACTTAACAACTTTGTGACTTGTAAATGTTTAGGTTTAATAAATAATTGTGTATCTCCTCCTGTATTACTGATCACTATATACGTATACAGTATACATATATACTGCTTGCCTCCTCCCAGATTGAGACGTGACTTCCTGGAAAAAATTGCTGAACTTTTCTCCAAAATGACAACATTTGACTGCATTTAGGTGATTTTAACATTCACACTGACAGTAGCAGCTCTGACAGCGGACAATTCACCACTTTATTAAAATGTTTAAATTTTAACCAGCATGTGACAGAACCCAGCCAAACAACAGGTCACAGCCTCGATCTGATTGTTTCCAGAGGCCTCAGTGTCCCACTTACAAATGTTTTACATGTCTCGCATCATTATTTCATATTTTCAGAAATGTTCTTCTTCTGTCAAAACAAATACAAACAGATTTATCAGTAAGAGTCATGTCAGTGCCAGCACAGCTAACACATTCACCTGTGAGTGTTCAGGTTTCATTAGCATTATTGTCTTTATATGATGAAATGATGGGCAACCGCTCCAATACAAGTTCTCTAATTATATTGTTCCTATTATTTCCTATTTATTGTTGATATGGCAACATATTAATGTATGTAGAACAACAAAAGCAGCCTGGATGTGATTTATGAATAACTGATTTCTTTTTTTCTTTCTGACGAATGCGCCGTTTTTGCTTTTGTTGCATGAACAAACTGGTTATGTGTTAGGTTAGTGTGAGCTTTGACTTCACTTCCATCCTGCGTGTGCTTTGGATGTATCTGAGCTGACAAAGGTCCAATCTTGCATGTCAGGACAGAAAGGATTAATTTACATACTTGGGTTTATTGAACAGTCACAGTTTGTGAAAGTGTTTCTCTCCTCAGTGTGGAGCAGACACAGTGGACAGGAATGCATCCAGCTGTGTTTCCTGCATCCTCCAGTCTGGATTGTCCTGCAGTCACAGTGAAGGTGTTCAATCCACAGTCTGCAGCACAGAACTGAATGAAGCACAAGCTTGAAGAAATTCAATGAAGAGTTTATGTTTATAATGCTGTGAGTGTGAATGCTTGTCTGTCTGTGTGAGTTAACCCTGTAACAGACTGCCAACCTGTCCACGTGTTACTCCACAGAGTAACTCTGGTGGACAGAGCAGAGTGGATGGGTTAGTCTGTTTTTCATCTTGTCGTGATCAAAACGATGTACCATTAAACATGAATGTGTTTACTGTCTATACTCTGTACAGTAGAGCAGAGGCCTGTCAAAGACTCCTGGTGATGTCTGGAATATGAAGAAGGGGAGGGACGTCAAGCTTTACTTATAACTATATTTTAAAACTGTTCAGTTTCCTTGCTGATCAGGACCTCCTCCATGTCCACTCATACTATTCCAGTGTTATTAAGTGATAGTTCAGCTGGTTACTGATGCTTGTTTTGCACTATCTGGATAGATTTTATTTACAATGGCTACACCCACCAAAGGGCATTTTATGTCAATTAACAGAAACCTCGTATATAAAAGTGCTCTGGAACAAGGTGGGAGCTCGGCACAGCGTTCACATCCCCAAAAAAGAGTGTTCAACAATGAGCAGTCCCTATTCACCGTTTCAGTTTAACTCCCGGGCCGCCCCACGAATCAACCAATCAACATTCAGCAATCGTTTCCGGTACAACGGGAAGTCTGTGGGGTGAAGGCACGGGGAGTGCATCTCGGTGAGTAAAACTACCCCCTCTGTCCTACCGGAATAGTGCACCTTCAGACAGCACGACATCGCTCATGCTGGACTTCCTGCTGGGCTTACACTGTGCGATTTTTGGCCCATTTTGAGCCGATTTTTGAGTCGTGCGACCGTTTTGGCGATCGGCCCGATTTTGGCCTTCGTCGTGCATCGTGTAGTATATGTGGGGTAACGAGAAGCGATTAACACCTCACGACCAGCTCCCGATCATCAATCGCTTGGTCGTGAGGATTTCAAACCTTTTTGATTTCAAACAGGATTTCAAAACTGTTTGAAATCCTCGCGACCGTCGTGAGGGTGTCACCGCAGTTTCTCACACTGCGCACGCGCAAACAAATGTCAGCGAAAAAGACTGCGCAGCACGTCAGTGCAGCGTGTGATCTGGACACAAGCGATGGAGGTACTCATCTGAGCTTTTTCGATGTGGCCTCACAAAATTATCACAACCGTGAAAATAGTTGGATAGACATTGCTGCTCAATCACAGCTGCCTGATCAATGTTTTTCATTAGCAATTTAGCAAAGTTGATGGTGGCGGTGTGTGTCTGTGTGTGTGAAAGACAGAGCAAGCAACAGAATTTCTGCTATAACCTTCATTTTATGGACGCACAGTGTGAGCACTCAGGTCGCATCAGAGCATCGAGCCGTATAGTGTGAGGCCCTGCATCGTGACCTACGAACTTGTAACCTCTGCGAGTCAATCGTGCAGTTTGAGCAGAAGCTGAACGTAGACATGCGGAAGTAGCTACGTGTCCTTGTTTTTTGTTAAGATAAGATAAGATAACCTTTATTAGTCCCACACGTGGGAAATTTGTTTTGTCACAGCAGGAAGTGGACAGTGCAAAAGTTATTTAGCAAAAATTAGAATACAATAAGAATAAATACAGTACACAACTGTACAGAATAGAATAAAATGAAATACTATATATAGTAGAATAAAATATACAATAGGATAAAAATAGAATACAAATTCTATATACGACTGAGTAAAAATACAACGATGCCAGAAAAGAGTATTGCACTTAGTGTTATTGCACATATATGGATATGTGTGTTTGATCAGTTGGAGTCTTTGTTGTACAGTCTGACAGCAGTGGGGAGGAAATAGGGCTGTTCGATATAACGATATATATCGGATGACGATATAAAAAGTCTATCGTTTCATTTTACGCTATCGTTTGTTTGGTGGTGTCGCAAAATAAATTGTTTACGGCAATATTTTTTCATCGTTTTGATGGTCACTGTAGTGACTATATTAATTTCTTAAAGTTCTCTCTTTCTCTTATATTTTATATAACCACACTATGGACGGACAAGCGCCTGTTTTTATGCGTTGTGGTTAGCAACAACAACGGTAACAGCATCGCGTGTCCGCTTGTTTATGTTCCACATAAACCTTTCACAATAAAGCTCAAGATCCTGTTGAGAGTTTTCAAAATAAACTGAATCACGTGAAAGAGCAGATTATTTACAGATGAGAATAAAAAAAGAGCCGTCAGGTGCTAAAAAATAATCCTTAGACTCAAATGTTAGAACAGGCTTTTCCCCGCAGCACGCCGTGTAATAAATACAAAGAATACGGCGGCTGTTACAACTTATGTCTAAAAATGTATAGTTTCATGCATTGGTTAAAACACTCGACTCCAGCTACGTGACGCGCAGCTGGAAACACTTCCCGCAAGACGAGCTGCCCAAGATTCACAGAATTTACAGAAAATGTTACATTTTTGTGATTTATATCGTTATAAATTCTTATATCGGGATATGAGATTTTGGTCATATACCTGCGAAATCTTTCCGTCCCACACCATGGGTGCTGCAGCCTGCCACTGAAGGAGCTGCTCAGTGCTTTCAGAGTCTCCTGCATGGGGTGGGAGATGTTGTCCATCAGGGATGATAGCTTAACCACCATTCTCCTGTCACTCACCACCTCCACTGGGTCCAGAGGGCATCCTAGAACATCCCTTCTGATCAGCCTGTTCAGTCTCTTCCTGTTCCCAGCAGAGATGCTGCCACCCCAGCAGACCTCACCGTAAAAGATAGCTGAGGCCACCACAGAGTCATAGAAGGTCTTCAGGAGTGGGCCCTCCACTCCAAACAACCTGAGTCTCCACAGTAGTTACAGCCTGCTCTGCCCTTTCCTGTAGAGGGCGTCTGAATTATGAGTCCAGTCCAGTTTGTTTTTCAGATGAACACCAAGGTATCTGTAGCTGTCCACAGCCTTGATGTCCATCACTTGGATGTTCAGTGGTAGCAGTTGAGGATGTTTGTGCCTGCGGAAGCCTACCACCAGCTCCTTGGTTTTACTGGTGTTGATCTGGAGGTAGTTCTGCTGGCACCAATCTACAAAGTTTTGGGTCAGTCCTCTGTACTCCTTGTCGTCCCCATCAGTGATGAGGCTGACTATTGCAGAGTCATCAGAGAACTTATTTAAACCACAAAATGGGAGCGTTCAAGTGTTTGTTCTACCTCCTTTTCCTAGCGTCCTTTCCTTGACCTGGATTGAAACGTGATCGGGATTAAGGATGGAGAGGTGATTGGAGGAGATGCTGGAGAAAACGCTGTCCTATTATTCATAGCGACCTTTGCGTACTCTAATGCTCCATTCATAGTTGACATTCTCTCAATGTGAAGTCATCTGATAAGACTGCAGTACAGTCTGGACTTATGTACTGAATAACTTATTTTGTGATGAGCTGATAGATAGCTGTACACAACTATACTAACATACATATGCAATTATCACGGACAGTAACATGCATGTGTGGAACAAACATTATATCCATGTTAGAGTGCTGACTGTGGTTTTATGAATGTCCTCGCTGTAAAAGAGCTTTCAACCTCTGGTTCATGCAAATACATGTCAGTATTTGACATATCACCTTTCATGTCCAAAGTTACCTTGGATATGAAATGCAAACTATGCAAAGTTCAAATGTTTGCAATAAATTCAAACCATAAAGAAGCCTCTGACTGGACTTGTGTGACATAAAGTGTCACCGCCATCAGCTCAACAGTTTACCTGAAGGTTTACCTACATATTGTTTGTTCTGTCAGGTGTGATTGTGTAACATGTTAATTTGTGTTTCACATGTTTAACATGGGCAGCTGCCTGCTCAACACAAGCCAACGCTGTGGAAATGGTTTGTATGAAATAAGCAAATGTGCTTCATCTTTCATGAGCTCAGCTCATGTGGATCGTCACACCAACTTATGTGACTTGAACCTGTTAGATGTGATTTAAAAGAGGAAACAAACTTTCACATATAATCAATATCTTGATGTCAGATGTTTGAAATTCACAGCACTACAGTCTCACCTACGAACAACATAAATGAGTATTTTCTTGTCACAGTAACATTTAAAAATGTTAATTTTACTTTTGGATGCTCTCTCCTTTATTGGTGATTGGTGGAAAACTACCAGATGGTCCATCACCACCAACAACTAGTACGGAGAATGGACTGAGATGTTGGTCAGACAAAACCAAACTAAAATCCTAATAAACAAGTTAATCATTAAAAAACAAAAACTGTGCTGTCTGTTAGCTTTTAAATGCATTAAAACAATAATTGTGGCTAATAATGGATTGGATTTATATAGCGCTTTTCAAGGCACCCAAAGCGCTTTACAATGACACTATTCATTCACTCTCACATTCACACACTGGTGGAAGCAGCTACAGTTGTAGCCACAGCTGTCCTGGGGCAGACTGACAGAAGCGAGGCTGCCATATCACGCCATCGGCCCCTCTGGACAACACCAGTAAGCGGTAGGGTAAAGTGTCTTGCCTAAGGACACAACGACCAGGACAGAGAGCCCGGGGATCAAACCGGCGACCTTACGGTTACAGATGGGCTTCTCAACCCCCTGAGCCACGGTCGCCTGCTGATTAGTTGAGCATTAGACTCCATGGTCACAGCTCATACTGTGACCATGGAGGCACAGATGTGGCTGCTAAAATCTTTCCTCTGCCTGCCCTGATGCCCTTTCACTCTCAACTGTGTGAAGTCTTGTGTAAACAGTATCAGCTTCATTATGATCTGACTACGTTGGTTCATCATCGTCTAGAACGCTTTAGGGCCTGTTTCTGGGTAATCCCTAACCTGTTGTTTTTTTTGTGTTTCCAGATGTTGTCCAGCTGTTCTTCTGGTTAGAAATCCATCATCTGAAATCTCAGGGACGTTTCTTCATATTTTGGATCAAGGAAACTTTCAGCCTGTCAGATCAGATGTCTTCAAGAAGGAAACCTGCGAATGCTGCAGCATTTCTGGTATGCACTCTTAAGCTCTTTGTTAGTCTAGTAAGCAGTGGATGATCAGATTAAACCTTTTTGTTTCCCTTCAGATAATTCTGATGAAAGTCTTTAGTGGTCTCGGTCTCTCGTGCCATCAAGGAGAGTATCAGATAGGAAATGAATGCTGTCCAAATTGTCTTGCAGGTAAGAACCAACTAAATGATGTGTGCATGTGCTTTCTAAGCACACACGTTGGATGCACGGTGAAAAAAAAAAGTTTGATTTCTTGCTTTTGTTTTCATCAGGAAATCGAGTGAAAAGTCACTGCACTGTAGAATCAAGTACTTCCTGTCTGCCCTGCATGACTGGAACCTACACTGATCAACCTAATGGACTGGAACGATGTCATCACTGTACAAACTGTGACTCGGGTACATTTATGTTCATATCTTCATTCCCTGACACTGAATCAGATCTCAACAGAGTTATTTTGTTGTTAATTGTTGTTAATCTTAAATCAAATCAAGACATTAAGGGATGTCTTTGTTCATTAATTCAAATATTCAACATGATGATGTCACATCTTTCCTGATTGTCATAACGATCAAAGGTGTTTTTCAGTCAAGAAAACATGAATCACAAACACATGAAACATGTTGAGTACGTTCTTTTTATGTTGGCAGGTTCTGGTCTCAGAATAAAGACACCGTGTACAGTAACATCAGATGCACTCTGTGAACCTCTGGAGGGATTCTACTGTGTCCACCCTACAGGACACAGCTGTGAGAGAGCACAGGAACACAAACACTGTAAACCAGGACAGTACATCAGTCAGAATGGTAGATTTGTGTACCTTTAAGTTTCCTGATCATGTTTATTTTATATAAATAAAACAAATGTTGGGTGGGGGGTGCAGGAAGGTCATCTGGCATAAAAATCTGTGCTAAAACAAAATTCTGACTCATCGAGAATGAGTGTATCAAAGACTGCCTCTGGCGGAAGGTATCTTAGGAAGCAGTGAGAGAAAAGGAAGGAAATGTGACACTAGGGACTATGACGGTAAAGAATGAAAGCTGCTATTATGATGGAGAGAAGGAACGTAGATAATAATGTGTGTACAGGAGAGCAGGTGGAACAGACGAAAGGCCGGGGTCATTGGATGTGGAATCAAACTATACCATGGTGTAGATAGGAAGGGAGTAGGGGTAATATTAAAGTAATAGCATGTCAGCAGTGTTGTGGAGGTGGAGCGAGGCTCAGACAGGATCATGAGTCTAAAGGTGAAACTCAAAGGTGGGATGTTGTCCGCTTTCTGAATGTTCCCTTGAATGTTGTTGCTGCGTATGGCCCACATGTGGTACAGTTAGTGGGAAGAGAGAGAGAGGTATTCTGGAGTAAGTTTAGTGATGTTGTAGAGGCTGGGGATTGGAGCAGAAACTTGTATACATGCAGGTGAAGGAACAGTGGCGATGAGGACAGATAGTGGTGGATTTGGGGAAATGATCAAAATGGCTGGGGTGAACAAATACTTTAGGAAGAGGGTGGAACATGAAGTGAAATAAGAGTGGAGGCAGGTTCACACAGGTGGACTACATCTTGTGCAGAAGGTTGAATGTCAAAGCAAGACAAGACTGCAAGGTTCTCATCAGAGAATGTAAGTAAGCAGCATCAGATGGTAAACTGTAGCATGAATTTGCATGTGAAGAAGAGGAAGGAGAGCAAGTTGACAAAGGAAGAATATTCCCCAAAAGTTGATTCTGTTGATCTGGATGTAGAGTTTACGAACAATTAAAACTCTACGGCCACTGTTAAAACATTTCATACACAGTAAAGTCATAGTTATGAGCCATAAGTATTGATAAAATAGACATGATTACAGAAACCTGATTACAACAGGATGATTATGTTAGTTTAAGTGAGTCAACTCCCCGAGTTACTCACTGTCACAATCCTCAAAGCACAGGCTGAGGAAGAGGAGTTGTAGCAATCCTTCACTGTAGCTTATCAGCCAACCAAAAACCCAGACCGAGTTAAACTCTTAGTGTGTGAAGAAGATAGTGATTTAATATGGTAATTATTGTTTATTAGTAGCCACATTATTTATTAGATGTACAACTATAAGCCCCACACTTATCCGCACATGTCGTTGTTGTCATGTTGTCATCAGGAACAGCCTCCACAGACACTGAGTGCTCTGACTGCAGCAGTGGAACATTTTCAAATGGAACATTTCACTCCTGTCAGCAACACACACAGTAAGTGAAGCTTCAGAGACACATGTGCAACATCTGTACACTGTCTCTAACAGTGTCCCTCTGTCCTTCCAGATGTCACTCACTCAACCTTCAGCAGATAACAGCAGGAACATCTGCAGCTGATGCTCAGTGTGGAGAAAAAAGTAATCATATGACACTGGTTGTCATTATCACTGTGATGCTCTCAGTAGTTGTCATTATTGCTGCAGTGTTATTACTACGACATTACAAAATGAAGGGGTTTTGGAGTGTAAATACAGGTGAGGATTATGAAACAAAGAAATTGTTCTTTTTTTACTAGATCATAATCATTTTTGACAGTGATTTTATTTTTTTTTATAGATTTTGTTTAATTACAGTCTCAAACAGTTAAGACTGTGTGTTTGTGTCTTTCTCAGTGTTCATTGTATCAGATGTAAACAATGTGTTATCTAAAAAATTTTCTTTTTTTTTCTTTTTCTTTTTCTTTAATGGACCAAAAAGAAGATGTTGTAAAATGATGACATCCGAAGGTAAGACAGTGAGTTGCTGAGTGAGTGAGCTGCACTGATTTCTCTACAGATGTATCAGAGCTTTAATCACATGTGCTTCTCTCCTCAGTGTGGACCATCATGAAGGACAATAGACAGGAAACGATCGGCTCTCTGCAGAATAAACCTGTCCTAGAAGGAGGACGGTGACAGGTTGTGTTTGCAGTGGACAGAAATAAAGAAGCTGAGCGTCCTGCATCGCTCTGGTCTGGATTATGATGATTCATAATTCAGTTCAGGTGCTTCACAAACAAAAGCAATTCCTTTGAAAATCATCAAATACAAGGACTGCACTGAAAACAAGTGAGAATTCAGCCAACTTCAGTAATTCTCAAAACATGGCTGCTGGTTAGTTTTCCACCTGTGTTTACGTCCAAAGATCTACACATCTGTATGTTTCAGCTTTGTCCTTCTGTCACAACATTGTTCATCTTCATCTTAACTTCCTGCTAGCTTCTATCATGGTTAAAGCTCATGAGTCATCGGGACATCCAACAATGATGGTGTTACTGGAGCTGAGTGAAGTTTGATGGCTTTATTATCCACGCTGTGACACATGGCAGCTGTCACAGCAGAACACATGAAGTCAGCAGGTGTGTTTAAATTCAGGCTCTGCTTCATCTGAAGGTCGATTACATCACACCAAGGCGACGAAGCCCATCCAGAATCCGAGGCTCCTACAAACGTGTCCTCCTCCTCCCTAGATTTGAAGGACAAGTCGGTCCACCCGATCCCAGGATTCATTGCAGCGTGGTAGTGGAACATATATTTTGGTCCAGAGATGGAGCAGCACTCTCTCTCTGAGTCTCTGATGCTGTTTTATGTTTAAGTCTGGCTTCAGTTCAATCTAATTTAGCTGCTATGACATCAGAGAGTGTAGGGAAGGAACAGCCACACCCACAGGTGACATCATGCAGTTTGTGTTTTCACCTTCAGAGGACGACAAATCAACACAGACAGAGAGCTGCATTCAGACTTTCCAGCCATCAGTAATAACTTCAAAAATAATCATCAGTGTTTCAGCAGTTATGATATCAGAGATAATCTAGATATGTGTGACAATACTGAACATGACACATGACACACGACACAAATCATGTGATCCACTCTGACTGCACCTTCATTCATGACTTCAACATGTTGAAATGAGCTTTGAAGAAACATTTAGTGAAATAAAGCTTTCATCACAGGATTAATGGGAGCACCAGTTGAACTTTGTACTAACAACATTTTGAATAACAGTTTGAATAAAGCTCAGGTGTTGAAGATACTCACTGATTGAATGGTTGTTTTCAGCTCTGCTCCCAGTCTTTACTGGTGAAGATAGAAGGTGTGACTGGATCTATAGACAGAGAGACAGAAAAGCATGCTGAATATTTGAAGCTTTGCAGTAGAAATGTTTATATTTTAAATACAACAGAGCTGATGTGGGATCAGTGTGTTCACACCTGCAGATACAAGGTTTCATGTCTTCACACGTCAACATTTGAACATTACTCTGACTTAGACTCAGTCTGAGCAGCCAGAGAACATATTTTCACATATCAATACACACAGAGATGAGCCCCTCCCACCTGTCCTTCTCCAGGTGGAGTCCCACCTCCTTACAGGAAGCAGCTCACCTGTGTGTCTGTGTTTAGTGTCCAGGTGTGGAGTGGAGCTTGTTGTTCGTGTGTGTGTTTGAAGAAACTGTAAGTTTGCTTTGTTTCCTCTTTTAACAGTTTGGTTTTATGAACTTTACTGTTTGTTTCTGCTCTCTAGTGTTTGGAGCAGATGTTCAGCTCTTATTTCAGGACAAACTTTGGATCACTCTTGTGTTTGAAGACTAATCCACATCATTTTAGATTATTGATTGACTGGAATCCACACTGGTTATCCGTCAGTAACTTTGCAACAGTTACTGACAGTATATATCGATCTGTATGAAACTTTAGACCCATCAGACTCTAATCAGTAATCTGATAGAACATTGTTCTTCCCTTTAACTAGAAAAAGTCAGATAAAATCAGTTTGTTCTTAAGAAGTCAACATTCAGGTCTTACTAAAGCAATGTTGAGAAAACAAGAAACAAAGAAGCTCCAGCTCAGTTCAGGATCACTGCAAGGAATCTCAGAATAAAAAAATATATTCTCACAAAAACCACAAACATTAACAGCATGTTTTAAACCCTGGAGGCTGTGACTTACATCATGGATAATGTGTGTAAAAGACTATGAACTTGTCGACTTTTCCACGTCTTTGTGTTGTTGTCATGTTCACTTGTTCTTAATAAGTGGATTTGGAGTTTTCTTCTTTAGCATTTGAAGGTTTTAATCATTAATAGTTGGTCAGAGTGTGGTCACTTGTGTTTCTCTCTATTTTGAGGTCCCAAGTCTCTGAATTTTTTTTTAACGCTTTGAAATTTTGCTACTTTTGAACTGTTTCCAGTCTCAATGAAGGCTCGCATTAAGTGAATCACGTCTTTAGAGTAACGTCTCAAACACATTCATGCCTCTCCCTCCATAAATGAAGAACATGTAAGATGTAAAGTGCAGAACCTAACTGTAATACTTTTGAAAAAGTCTTATGAAACCAGAGGCTCCCTGAATCTTTGCACCCTCGGTCTGTGCTCTGTGGGAAACTTAATTATTCTGTAAAAAGACTGTTTTAGAGCAGCCATACTCATGTAAAGGTTAACATCTCCACACAAGATACAACATGAATCAGTACTAGTTATCTGATGTCAGAGTCCTTATATACCAGGCACTCAGTATGTTCAAATTCAGTTGAGGATGTTCAGATGTTCAGATCTAAACCACTTTAACAAAGACTGCACAGTTGTGTCCAGAAGCTCAGGTCTGAGTCTGTCTCAGACCTTGTTGTCAGCAGAGCTGAGGAACTACAGAGCATCAACAGTCTGATCCAGACTGTTGATGCTTTCCTTTAACAATGACTCAGGATAATTCATGAAAACAGAAAATTGGATTTAAAAGTAGAAGGAACAGACTAGAAAGCTGTTTCAAACAATCAAACAGTTTCTCTACTGATAGCTGATGATTGACAAGTCACAGAAACTTGTCAAGCTGGTAGAACAGAACAGGAAGTGAGACATTTCTTATTTACTTTAAGTAAAAAAAATCTGATAAATAATGTGGATTACTGAGTAAATAAACTTCTGATGTATGTTAGTGTTTTTACAGCTCTGTTAAATAACCTGTTGTTACTGCTGATGCATCCCAAAGATCAGATGTGCTGCAAACTGAAACTATGCTGCATGCAGTTACCTGTTTTTCCAGTTTAAATTTTTATGAAGATTATTTCCTTGTCTGAAAACACCGCCTATCATACAAAGCATTTTTGTTTCTCACGAATATGATGGAAGACAGAGGAAGAAACTAACGCTTCTTCTCACCTGACTGTGTTCCTGTTACAAACATTATAGGGATATTATACAAATTGCTGTAGTTTATAATATAGCTTTTAAACATTTATTTATGCCTGTGTCCCTGAATTAATTTGATAATCATGTGAAGAACTTGTTGTCTACACATGAATTATGGTCTATTAATAAAGTCGAGACTATTAATTCTGATGTTATTATAGGCGATCTGTCAGCTTTCTGTTCAGCTTCCTTCTCTCACCCCAACACAGCAGATGGCGGCGCTCCCTGAGCCAGGCTCTGCTGGAGGTTTCTTCCTGTAAGAAGGGAGTTTTCCCTTCCGCCTTTTACCAAAGCGCTTGCTCATATGATTGATTGAGGGGGGGAGGGGGGGTGTATTACTGTAGCCGTCTTTACCTTACTACAGAAACAACTTTTGGTTTGTTGTTTTTGCTATAGAAATAAAATTGAACTGAACTGGTGCTGTCAATATAGAAACAGTTTGTTCTCATAGTTCCTACTGAAAGTAATATAAGTGTGAAACGTTGCTTTAAAAAAGGATTTAAAGCTAAACAAATGACTTTTAGCTCAGTGTTGCTAAACAGTGTATTTTAACCCAAACCATGATGATGAAATAGAAATCACAGAAACTCTGTCTGCTCTCTTCTGGTGTGTTCAGAGAGCAGGGAGGGTTCTCTGTTTGAGTTAGGATTAAGACTGTGTTGGTCAATCGCTTGAATCTTCTGTGCCGTTTAATAAAAAAACAAACAAACCCCAAAACAACTACAGGATATAATAAAAATCATTTCTCACATACTTGACTCCTCTGCTCAGCAGTATCAGAGCTCTTTTCTTGTTTTCTACTTTCTTGGCTTCCCGTCATGAAGCAACTGCCATCTTGTTTTTTCTTCCATATCTAGTGTCTGTTCTCCATTTTAGAGAATGTAAAGCTGCTGAACCTGTTTTCATGTTAGTGTCTGTAGCATCCTTTGAAACAGCATTTCTACAGTGTAGCACTGAATCGGTTCACTAAACAGGTTCAGAGGAATAACTGGAATATTTCCCAAACAGAGAGAGCCTGAAGAGATTTTTATACCCAGTGTACACTGTTTCTACTTTGAAATATACAATTTTTTGTGCTTTTTAATTACACAAGATAAAATCTTTTGTTTTTTGGATTCCAATAAATTTTACTAAATCTTCTATTTGCAAAATAAAACCAATAAAGGCTCAACTACAGCTTAAAGCCAGTGACAATAAATAGGTTTCAAAGAGTTATTAAGTTGCTGTCAGATTAGGGAGCTCTAATGTGAAAGGACAAGTTAAATATTAGGAACCACCATCGAAGAGACTCACCTCTGCTTTTGAGCTCAGATCTATAAATGTCTAAAATTAGTTGGTTCATAGACTTCAGGGTCATGTTAAGACTGGCAGGCTGTAAACGTTCGGTTAGGTACAGTGGCACCAAACCATCTCTGCACAGACAGCATGCTAACACAAAGCTAGCCAGGAACACAGAGTGATGTCAAATCTGAGTCTCTGGAGCACAGCAGCCAGAGCCTGAACTACAACTGATGAGCAGTCAGGCTGCAGCCTCCTTTTCTACCTGTTCATGTTTCTAAAGTAGAAACACTGTGGTGATCGCTTTGATCATAGAGCTCAGACCAAGAGAAAGTGATCTGTGTTGGTGTGTGGGGCTGTAGTCTGTAGGTTTATATTGTTTAATTGTGAGACAGTTTCAGGTCATTTATGGAGACGTGAAAATAGTGTAACAAGTACAGGAGCAAAATACTCCACCGAGTGGTTAGGTAACATTTAAAGAAACTTTAAAGAAAAATAGCCAGTAATATGTAAGACATTACTTTCTTTTTGAGTAACCACCCTAACATATCATGTGAACTTTATTCTGACTCAGAGTCAGTCTGAGCAGTCAGACAGCATATTTTAGGAGTGAACACATGAAGGTGTGGCCTGCCTACACATACACACACACACACACACACACTGAGAGACAAGAACCCGCAGTTAAATGGTTCAGGGTAGACACACTGGTCCACGGTGTCTCTTACATGCTTTGCCTTAATATGGGATTGGAAAGTGAATCCTTCTCTAAAGCTTGATGCTCGTGTCAACACTGTGGTAAACAAGTTGAAAGAACGATCAAGCCTCTTATAAACGCATCCTTGAAATAATAACACATTCTTTTGTTACTTCTTGTCTCGATTAGTTTTCTTTTTATCAGAATCAGCGAGGCCTCTGTTGCTCGTCTACATTTGATGCAAAACACTGGTGCTTGATTTTTATCTGGTGCAAGTGAAGAGCACCTGAGTTCAGTGTCAGCTTACCGTTAACGACTTTGCTTGTTTGTGAATATATTTTAAAATCATTTTTGTTGGCCTTTAAGTCTCTTAATGGTTGTCCCTATTTTATCTGTGTGAGCTGCAGCACCTTTATGTCCCACCTTGTACTCCCAGGTCAGCATACCAGATGTTTTTACTTGTTTCAAAGACACAATGTAAACTGAGAGAGATTTCACAGCTGTGGCGCAAAAATTGTGGAATGATTTGCCGTTGATGTCCAGCTCCTTCAATCCCTGTTTTGTAAATCTTATTTTTTTAAATCACGCTTTTACTCCGAACCTATAACTCAGTGTGAGATGTTGTCTGTGATCTTAAGTTACTTTTTATTTTGCCTTTTATTGTTCAAATTCTTTAACTCCTGTATCTGTATCTTTACATTCTGGTTTTTATGTTATTGTACAGCATTGTTGCTGTTTTTAAATGCTCTATAAATAAAGTGGTATTCCAAACTTACAAACACAAAGTGTGTGGAACAAGAACAACACACACACACGTACACAAGTTAAGAAAGGATCCTGTTTCTCTTGCTTCATTCTTTAAATCATTATAGATTGACTGGAATCAAAAAGTTTGATGAACAGCTCATGTTTGATTTCTTCACACAGCTGGACCAACGAGGCCGAGTGTGTCTGCCATTTTCTGTAAGTGTGTGATCAGAGTCTGGGAATCATACTAAACACACTGAATGAGCTCGACTGGAGAGACTCTGAGCCTTTATATTTACAGGGACAGCAGGAGATAGAGAGTGGACTTTTTGAATGATTATTCCTTACAAATGTATCTTAGATAAAGATCAAACGTGTCGGCTTCTGATTAAAAATACTACGCCACAAACTGTTGGCTCTGTTCCAACAGGAACCAGCGTTAGAAAACACATAAGGTTAGTATAGTTCACTGAAACTAAACTCAAAAGTAAAATTAGATCTGAGAAAACATTTTTAACTAACTAAAATTATAATAAAAAGTAAACTTAAAAAGATTACAACTAAATAAACTAACTGAAATTAAATTATTGGGGTAATATCCTTCGTTTTAGGTTTTATAGTTTGTTAAAAATCAATACTTACCTTATGAGGCTTTAAGAGACATAGTTACTTAGACTTTGGATGTCTCCATGACTGAGAGTCACAGCTTTCAAAAGGTTCTGTTTTTATTATAAAATCTGTACTGATTTTCTTTAGTCTAGCCTCTGACATACACAATTAATCTGCCTTCTCCATCTTCCTTTGGTTTGCTGTCTACATTAATCCTGAACTCACAGTGACAAAATATCACGTGTTATTTTTCTCATTACCAGTAAATCAAAGGAGAATTTCAGTTGATGTGCACATGAATGGTTTGTGTTTCCTCTGTAGGTGAAGGTAGAAAGTGTGCGTGAGCTGATGTGGATGTGAATTCAGCAGCATGGATCAGTGTGAGGACAGAGAGGAGGGAGTCCCTCCCTCTAAAACCACTCTGTGTGGGGAACATGAGAGCCAGACCAAAGCTCAGAGGTGAGATGACCATCTCTAACTGTCCATGACTCTTCTCCATGTCACAGCTCAGCACTCACATCACTGCTCCATCATTATTCACAGGAAGAAACGAGGAACTAAACAGAAACATGAACCTGGACCCAGCTGTGTGTCCTTACAGAGTGACCGGTCAAAGGATTTTTATATTAAGTTTAAAGCAGACCACTGTTCTTCTGCAGAGAGGTAATGTGAGGCTGAGTGTATATTTTGTCCAATCACTGATAAATAGTGAGATGCACTTCCTTTTTTTTTTTTTTTTCATTTTAAATAAATAAATAAAGCAGCAAACTATTTCTCCAGCCTAAATGATGGTCTTCTAAGTTTGTGACACACCATTTCCTCTACAGCTTATGAGTTATCTGCTGTAGGCTATGTGTTTGAGAATTATACCACAGAGTCAAGTACTTCTGATTTGAGGCTCTATTTTTCACAGGAGCTACAGTATCCAGTGTCATACATAGTAAGGAGGCAAAATCATTAACAAGATAATCGACCTCTGTTGGCGTAGCGTTCAAGTAGCTGCTCTGCTCTATGTTGGTACAGGGCACTGAAGAAGATAACAGTGGGTTGATTATATTCTTAAACTCAGTTACAGCACTTTCAGAAAGACACATTCTGTGATGAAGTCTACTCCCTGCTGCTGTGTAATCAGTTATTGTAAGTGGAAATGTTATCAGGAAATGATCAGACAAGAGAGGGTTGTTAAAGATTTATTTAAGTTAACCTATTCATCCTGATGCAACCAGGTCTCTGTAAGGCCGAATGAAACGAATATCTTCATATCTTCTATATTCAATCATATACTAACAGGGACTCAAAAGATTATTAAACATCAGAGACCTAATAATACACATTTAACTGTTTTACTCAGTTCCGGATACTCTTGTTTTGTTGTTGTTGTTGTTTTTACTATATATATGCTTAAATAGTATTTGGATGACTTGGACTCCTCCCAGAGCATCAGCAAACCATCTTTGAGCATGGGGTTTGGGGGAGATGACAGGAGGAGAGAAGCAGCATAGAAACATACAAGACTGTACTCTGGTTCCTGCTCTCAGTTTTATGTCATCACGTTTCATAATAATCTGTAAAGCCCTCGTCGTTTTCTGGACATCACTCAGACAGACATTAGTTTCAAGAGAACATGTCACCACTGGTCTGACTGGGAAGGGACCCAAACTTGTTACACACCAATTAAATATTACTTTTGAAGACCTCAGATTGACAGTTTAATTGCAGTTTTGCCAAATCTGTGTTTATCCTTAGACATCAGTTTAACATTTAGTGTTTCCTGCTCTGAGCCCAAGAATACATTTGGCTGTGGTCGCTGCAGCTTCATATTCCTAAGAATGGTTAATAGAATAGTTGGTGGTATACTGCAGGCTTCTGTTTAGGGCTATGCTTCCACCTCAGAGTCACCTATGTGGTCTAATTCCCCTGCTGTTTGAGATATTTTGCTGATGGACAGCTAAAAGTCACATTTATACCGTAATAACAGAGAGACTTGTGAGGTGTGTATTAGGACTGACAGATACATTTATGGTGCAGTTGTCAGATCTCTTTGCATTTTAACTTTATCTTTGATGTATCTACTTTCAAGATACTGTCTATAAATGCACCAAAACTAGATGTGTCAGAGATCATCTGCATACTAAATGTTTGAGATCCTGAAATATGACCACACCAGACATTTAACAAATAAATTGTCATGATTCGGCTGTGTGGCAGGCAGGCGAAGGACCCAAACGCAAACTCACGGAGACGAAACGTAAACTCAAAAACACAGCTTTAATGCTGGCATAAAGTGAAACACAAAAAACAGTACTAAACTTAAACTGGGGAGACTAAAGCACGAGGAACCACAGGGAAAAATCACACAGCTATGAGGGAGACTACGACACTGACAAAGAGAAACACAGGGCTTAAATACACAGAGGGATAACGAGGGAATGAGACACAGAAGGAGAGCACAGCTGGGAGTAATCAGGCTGGACGAGACAGAGACTCAAAACTAGAAACACTCACATGAGGCATGGACCTACAAAGTAAAACAGGAAAGATCACACAGAGACGCGAACTTGACACAGTGGAGACAGCAACTAAGAAACACAGAGACATAAACCATAAGGCAGAGGACTCTAAGAACCGAAAGACACAGAGGGGAAATCAAACATGCAGACACAGACTTACACAGAACAGAGGGGACACAGAGAAACATGAAGGGCAAGGGATCGAAACTAGAAACCATAAAATAACTCACAAGTACAATATTACAAACATCACAAGGAACTAAAAACGCTGGGTCAGGGGACCCAGGACCATGACATAAATCATTACTGCAGTGCTTAACTATAAATTTCAACATTCGTGTTTTATATGACACATCTTAAAAACATGCCTAATTTAGATTGCCATGCACTTACAATGTTATTAGTTAAACTTAAAAAGATAACACTAACATTGGTCAAGATATCCAGGAGCAGGTCTAGAAAAATTTTGTTAGGGTGGCAAGGAAATCAAATAAGGTTGCAAACACATGTACAGATATTACATTCTGTAATATGCATTATATATTGTTAAAATACATCAAATGAAATAAGTATACATGTTTCATATAATCATAGTCTATAACTTTTTATTTTCTTTAGCCCACATAATTAAACATTTCAGTTACATAAAACATGTTAAATCTTTATTTTATCTTTATTTTATGCACTCTATGGTCTATATAATAAATAAGTATGAAGCCCAATAAGTATAACATCCAGAAAGCTACACATCATTCATTAACAAATACACATCTAACTTAGGTTTCACACTCTTTCCTTGATTTGAAAGAATGAAATTGTTACATGTTTACATTTATACAAAATGTCAGAAATCTGCACTCTTCATACACAAATGTTCAGCCAAAAATTGAAAACTAATTTTTCATGATTGATTATAACTTGTTATTTTTGACTACTTTTGATTTTAGGAGAAGGAGGCACTCACACAAGCTCCCACTACCCACTAGCTTGTAGTTTTTGTTGTTTTTTGTTTTGTGTTGTTTATTTAATTCGTTTTCAGATGTTCATAAAGAAAAGCTGGTTACATCAATTCATCCCTTATGTTCCAATACAGCCACCAGGCTGCGCTAGCTTTGGGGAGGAAGGAGTCACTGAGTTTAATAAAAGCAGAGGAGGGGGGCTCTGTGTGCTTTTTGTGCTTACACAACAATTAGTGTAGCAACAGCAAGACTATTATCCAACTTTGGTCATGATTTGAAAGCACTTTAAGTGCTCAGTTAGTGCTCATCCCTAGACTAGGAGTCAGACAGGGTATCATCAGAGCTCCGGGTGTTTTATTTTTCTTGAAAAATCCAGAGGACTAGCAACATTTTAGGTTTTAATGTTTTGTTGTATTATTTTGACTCTTTGATTCCTCCACAGAGTGGACCAAGAGAACTCAGAGGTTCCCAGTGGTCAGTCTGCCCATCAGCATCAAACACACCTGGACTCCATATTTATGGTGTGTACATGTACAACAACTACTTTTACATCTGTTCTGTTCGGTTGTCTCCATGCTGGGCACCTGGGTTCTGATTTAGAACATAAAGGTTTTTTTTTTAACAGAACGTTAATGGTCAGAATGGTATGTTGTAAGGCTAGCTTTAAAGACAGGGAGAGAATTAATGTTGTGAATGTGCTGTGGTAGTGTGTCCTAAAGATGAGTGGCCACTGAGCTAAAAGCTCCAAAGCCCATCATGGTTTGGTGAGTAGATGGTAAAATAACAGTAGCAAAGGAGGAGGATCTAAGTGTAGAGGAAGGTGTGAGAATATGCAGAACACAAGAGATGTAGAAGGGGGATTTTTTTGAGGGACTTGAAAGTAAAAAGCAGAATCTTAAAATGAATGAGATATTTTACAGAAACCCAGATGTTGAAGGACGGCAAGAATTTGTTCTATGGAAAGCATTGTGGCAATGACACAAGCACTTGCATTTTGCACAAGCTGAAGTCTTTGGAGAAGTTTCTGTGGTAAAGGAACAACACTGACAACTCTGCCAGCTTATGATCTGAGAGTTTTCAACTGCACATACTAATTATGATCTGAGAGATACAATGTAAACCATTCATGGGAGTTGCAAACAGATCACTGTATCACAGACAGAGCCCAGATCAAGGAGTACAAGTATGGCTAACACCCAGAGTAAGCCACCATTAGAAAATATTTTGTGATTTTGTCCAGGGCTGTCTCTGCACTGTGAAGTGGCCTAAAAATCCAGACTGAAATCATTCAAATAGATCAATAGATAGGAGTAAATCTGTACAGCAACAGAGTTTTCTAGAATTTTTGAAAGAAAATAAATTACCATTTGGATGGAACTGGAATTATTACTATTTTAAGAGGTAGAGGGGAAAATATGCATGTTAGGGAAAGGTGAATACTCTCAATTATTAAAGAGAAAGGGGAATGAACAGTGTTTAACCGTGTAGGAAATAGGTCAAGGTGCCAGGTAGAATCAAGATCCTCAGCTGCAGCCACCTCAAAGCAGCATTGTGAAGCTTCCTGGCACATATAAACCTTTATCCAACAGGGCTTGAAATTTCTTGGGGGATTGTGTTTATTGCACATAATTAAACTGGTTCTATTAACGCTAATTTTTCTTATAACCTTTCTTTCTTGCTTCTTTTTCTTCACCCCGCAACTGGTTGAGGTTTTGGGGCTACTGGGTCATTCATAAAGTATTATTTTCCAGATGCTTGAGGACAAAATCATCTCTTTTGTGAAGAACGAGCTGAAGAGGATTCATAGAGATCTCAGGCTAGAAGGCCTAGAAAGCTGCTCACCTGACCGATGTGAGGATGAGTTATTAGAGGGTGAGGATGAAGAGCAGAGTAACAGCAGCAGAGAAGCATTTGTGAAGATAACAGTCGACTTCCTGAAGAGAATGAAGCAGAAGGAGTTGGCTGAGTGCCTGCAGACCAGTGAGAATATTTCTCTAAATATTTATGCTGCTGGATAAATAAAAGCCTTTGCTAATGACTGAAGAAATAAACAAAAATAAATTCAAAATGTGTACACTTAGAAATACTTTATTGATGTATTTTCACTGGTTGGTTCTTTTAGGAACCACAACGAGAAACTTCCAATGGTGTCAGCCCATACTTAAATCTAAGCTGAAGAAGAAGTTCCAATGTGTGTTTGAGGTGATTGCTAAAGCAGGAAACCCAACCCTTCTGAATCAGATCTACACAGAGCTCTACATCACAGAGGGAGGGACTGCAGAGGTCAATGATGAACATGAAGTCAGAAAGATTGAAACAGCATTCAGGAAACAAGACAGACCAGAAACAACAATCAGACAAGAAGACATCTTTAAAGCCTCACCAGGAAGAGATGAACCAATCAGAACAGTGCTGACAAATGGAGTGGCTGGCATTGGGAAAACAGTCTTAACACAGAAGTTCACCCTCGACTGGGCTGAAGACAAAGCCAACCAGGACATCCAGTTCATATTTCCATTCACTTTCAGAGAGCTGAATGTGCTGAAAGAGGAAAAGTTCAGCTTGGTGGAACTTGTTCATCACTTCTTTACTGAAACTAAAGAAGCAGGAATCTGCAGCTTTGAAGACTTCCAGGTTGTGTTCATCTTTGATGGTCTGGATGAGTGTCGAGTTCCTCTGGACTTCCACAAAACTACAATCCTAACTGACCCTAGAAAGTCCACCTCAGTGGATGTGCTGTTGATAAACCTCATCAGAGGGAATCTTCTTCCCTCTGCTCACCTCTGGATAACCACACGACCTGCAGCAGCCAATCAGATTCCCCCTGACTGTGTTGACATGGTGACAGAGGTCAGAGGATTTACTGACCCACAGAAGGAGGAGTACTTAAGGAAGAGATTCAGAGATAGGGAGCAGGCCAGCAGGATCATCTCCCATATCAGGACATCACGAAGTCTCCACATCATGTGCCACATCCCAGTCTTCTGCTGGATCACTGCTACAGTTCTGGAGGATGTGCTGAGAACCACAGAGGGAGGACAGCTGCCTAAGACCCCGACTGAGATGTACATCAACTTCCTGGTGGTTCAGGCCAAAGTGAAGAAGGTCAAGTATGATGAAGGAGCTGAGACAGATCCACACTGGACTCCAGAGAGCAGGAAGATGATTGATTCTCTGGGAAAACTGGCTTTCGATCAGCTGCAGAAAGGAAACTTGATCTTCTATGAATCAGACCTGACAGAGTGTGGCATCGATATCAGAGCAGCCTCAGTATACTCAGGAGTGTTCACACAGATCTTTAAAGAGGAGAGTGGACTGTACCAGGACAAGGTGTTCTGCTTCATCCATCTGAGTGTTCAGGAGTTTCTGGCTGCTCTTCATGTCCACATGACCTTCATCAACTCTGGAATTAATCTAACTGAAGAACAAGAAATGACACCCCAGAAGTCAGAAATCAGACAATCTGGAGAGAAACATTTCTACCAGAGTGCTGTGGACAAGGCCTTACAGAGTCCAAATGGACACCTGGACTTGCTCCTCCGCTTCCTCCTGGGTCTTTCATTGCAGACCAATCAGACTCTCCTACGAGGCCTCCTGACACAGAGAGGACATAGCTCACAGACCAATAAGGAAACAGTCCAGTACATCAAGAGGAAGCTCAGTGAGAATCTGTCTGCAGAGAAAAGCATCAATCTGTTCCACTGTCTGAATGAACTGAATGATTGTTCTCTAGTGGAGGAGATCCAACAGTCCCTGAGTTCAGGAAGTCTCTCAACAGATAAACTGTCTCCTGCTCAGTGGTCAGCTCTGGTCTTCATCTTACTGTCCTCAGGAAAAGAAATGGATGTGTTTGACCTAAAGAAGTACTCTGCTTCAGATGAGGCTCTTCTGAGGCTGCTGCCAGTGGTCAAAGCGTCCAACAAAGCTCTGTAAGTAAACATAACACCCAGTACCACCCAGACCCATAAAATGGACCCACAGCTTTTCTTCAACTCCTCAAAAATATGAATGAATAGAAATGCAAAGAAAATAAAAATCATGATTTTTATTTCATTCTTTTTGCCTATAAAAAGTACATGGGACCATCAAATGTTCTGCTCCTGTAACATTCTCTCATCAGTTTTCAGTCTGATCCTGTCAACTAAATTCTTTCCTTCATTACACAGACAGTTGTAACATTGTTCTTTGTATGTTATGATTAGCCTTGCTGGTATACTACAGCATAATTTGTATCATATGCCCTAGCTTTTGGTTTTCTGTTAAAGGTTCTAAGAATTGTTTTTACTGATTCGGGAAAAAAGTCTTTCTCCACACACTTAATATTGATTGAATTTTTCCCAGTTTTTAAGAAGTTTTTTAATTAGTAATTTTGGTGGAACTTTGCCACTCAGAACTATCTGCACTAACAGCATAATTCAGCCTTCAACATCAAGTACCTCCATGCTCGATTTTTTCAACATAACAACATTGGCCTGATCCTTTCAGGTGTACACAACTCAGGTTGTTTACTCATAATCTTGTCTCCATGTCCAATGCATATAATTAAGTCAGCAAACTGCAACTACTGGAAGGCAGCTTGTATCAAACAGAAGATAAATAAGGAGATGCAACAACATTCAGTTTGTAGTAAAATTTACATTATTTTGAAACCGTATCTAGCAACAAAAGTCCCAGATATTATCATTTGTAAATTATGTTCTCATGTGTAAGTGAGTATTGTTCTATCACTACAAGTACTAGCTCCTTACCTGTTTACAGAGCAAGCTCAAAGTTTTTTTTACAGACTTTAATTTAAGTTGTATTCTTATTTATGAAGTGCACATGCAAATGTTTTTTGTAGCAGCATGACTATAAGCCATTTCATTTGTTCAGATTGTCAGAATGTAACCTCTGCGAGAGAAGCTATGAAGCTCTGTGCTCAGTTCTCAGCTCCCAGTCCTCTAGTCTAGAAGAACTTGACCTGAGTAACAATGACCTGCAAGATTCGGGAGTAAAGCTTCTGTCTGCTGGATTGAGGAGTCCAACTTGTACACTGAAAAGTCTCAGGTCAGGAATGTTTTTTGATGTAGTTTTTTTTTATCAGTATTGAAAAATTGTGTCATATTTGTGTTATTTTATTAGACAAAGACAAATATTATGGAATTCTAAATTGACTTTTTATTTTACATTTCTCTCTATATTACCGTTTTATTTTTTCATTTTTCATTTAATTCAAAAAACAAACAAACTGATAAGTATGAACCTGTGTGTATAACATATTTTTTAATGCAATAGTTGATTCAGAGATTTGGGATATTTTGCATTCACATCATATCAATTTCCTTTGCTTATTACCAACTGTTTGATGCAGGAGTGCATCAAATTTACGTCAAACCTTTAACTTGATGGAAATGACAATTCTAAAAGAGAAGTCAAACATGGGATATCACCAGAGAGTAAAGAAATCGGGACATGAAACAAAAGAAATATACAAGGAAGGTATACTATGATGCTACAGCAAAGGCCAAAGGGAAATATATAGAGTGGTTTCTAGAAATTATAATTTTATTTTGTCTAATCAGTCAGAAATGTTTATTTAACCAACTCTTTCATCAACAAAACTTTCCAGCTTGATTTCGGTCTGTTTTGTAGGTTAATACACAGTATGTTTATAAACTGGAAGTTGGTTACTCATGTTATTCCTAAAACCCTGGTCAAATTGTCTATTTTGGGCTCACCATTCCTTTTGCCTTCTTTTAAACATAAATATCTAAACGTAAATATCTAATATGTAAATAGAAACCTAATTGTGGTTTAAGAAAAAAATGAATTAATAAAACGACAATTGGAATTTTATCACAATACCACATTTAATTACATGTGAACTAGATATGTTTGACACAGAAGTTACAAACATGGCATTTCAAGGTTTACAACACCTTAAAGCAGAGAAAGCATCAAACATCTCATTTCATACTGTGACATACACCTGTTTTTTCAGAGCGTCTGCAAATTAAATTCAAAATGTGACACTAGCACTAAGATGTGTCACCAGCCCTTACCTGTCAATGTCAAATATTCTGTCAGTTATTAGTCCTGTGCTTCTTTTAACTCTCATTGTACTAAAATGTGTAATAAATGTAGCTTGTTAGTAGCTGTTAAATTTTCTGTCCTTAGTGATATGCCCATCAAGGGCCCCCAAAAACAACAAAACAAAAATCAAACAAAACAAAACAAAAAAAACATTGGTTATTGACAATTCTGTTTATAGAAATGTGACTCTAGACATTCCAGGTAACTGAGCCTTGTGCTATATTAACATGATAATAAAATAATATCAGTGAACGGAAATACAAATCTTAGAATAAAAAAAAAATAGACTAATTACACTCAGCTTGAATCTGAATAAAAACAAAGAAAATTAAAAATGCATATCCATTTCCTGTTGCCTACATTTTAGACAGTTACTAAATAGGAAATTGATGTTTGGTTGTAATACAGGCTGTGATCAGCTGACCTGCTGCTCTTTGTGGATGTACACAACTAAATTCAACCAGATGCCAGCAGTTGTTTATTGAGTTGTCCTGGTTGATTTCCATCCTCTACACTGACAGTACACTGTTTATGCTGTCTTTATATTAGACTGTATAAAGTTGGTATGAAGGCGAGATTCAGTCAATGAATCTCAGCATCATCAGCTAAAATTCATATAAGTCTCTGCTACACTTGATATAAGCTAACTCTTACCATGAAACCACAGCCACTGTGCACCAATCACACACTGTTCTTCACTTTAAATACATCACAGTACAGCAAACTAACCTGTTTATCCTGCACTAACCTGCAGAGGATTTCATTCAGCCTTTAAATAGCACAATTACCTCAGTTTGTTTTACAAACTCTCAGTGCGCCCCAGGGTGGCTGTGGCTACAATGTAGCTTGCCATCACCAGTGTGTGAATGGGTGGATGACTGGTTGTGTAAAGCACTTTGGGGTACATAGGGACTAGTAAAGCACTATACAAATACAGGCCATTTTATTTATTTTTTTTACACCATGTTTCACAATATGAAAATACATAAAGTCACACATACAAACTCAATATCTGACTTAAAAACATGAAGACTTATATTTGAGCTTTAAATGAGCAGTTCTTACCTTTAAATCTAAGGCTGAAACGCTGCTTTTGAAATAACATTACAGTTAAAAATAAGTCAATGCCTTCATGCATGCTCTTCTTCAGTAGGGCTAGCTAATCACTGAAGTACAACAAACTCAACTCACAGACACCTGCAGTCATTCCAGTGCTGTGCCAAAAATAAACAAGCAAACAAAACAAAAGAACCCTGTCCTATACACGCCATCTTCTTTTTCGTCTCCTATCTCTTGCATCATCTGCATAAAATCACATAAAATGCACTTCTGTGCACCTTCTTCCATTCTTACACGTCACCCTATGTTTCTCCTTTTGCTTTTCTTGAAGTACATATTCAAATATTCAAAGTCATTTCCATTCCTTTGGAAAATTACACATAACCTATGTCCTTCTGCATTTCTCAAAATTATCATTACCCAACACCTCCTCATCAACGCAGGTCACTTCACCTGTATGTTCACTAAAGTCTGCTCCAATAACCATTCTCTCCCTCTGGGAGGATTGGATTCCAATTTATCCAGCTTACTCCAGAATTTTGGTTTCTCTTCTTACTGAAATCCTAGCTTTGGGGCCTATGCATTAAGGTTCAGCATAACTGAAAACAGAAATGCTGTAGGTGACGTCTGACGCCAGAGACTTGGCAGAAAAAAACTGAATTAAACAAACAAACATAGTATGCATAGTGTAGTGTACGCTGTTAAGTGCCAGGAGGATCGCCATGATTTATACAAGAGGAAAACCAAACAACCTCTGGCAAAGCGGATGGCACAACACAGAAGAGCTAACTTGTCAGGTCAGGACTCTGCAGTCTATTTACACCTATAGGCCAGAAAGGACTGAAGGTCCAGATGAACAGAATTAACCTTTTGGGATATACTTACCTGGATGATTGAGCATGCATCAAAACAATTTTTGAGGCTTAAATTATACCAAACCATTAATGGACAACTAACAACATTTGAAAAATAATTTCTAATACCCTGGAGGACAGCAAGGATAATTTGGAAGGTCTCCAATAATACATTTACTGGTGCTTCTACGCTATAGTCATGAAGAAGGCCCAGAAGTCATCTTCCCCAGCCAAGAACGAGACGTTTTCCAAGAGAAGGCACCTAGCAGGAACAACATGACAGACCAGTAAAGACATCCTGGAATCAATTCCTAAGTAATTTTCCAGCAATAACGCAAGATTGACCCTGGTTGAAATTCTACACAGGGAATTGGAATACATGAGGGAATCTTTGGAATACAGCACACAAGTGGAAACACTCACTGCTGAAAACGCCTTGCTATGAGACTCAGTCAAGTCTCTAACTGAGAATGTCACCGAGGTGAGTAAAAAAACCAAAAAAATAAAATAAAAGAGACCATCATCGATCTCCAGGCCTGTAGCATGAGAGACAACCTGGTGTTTTCAGGCATTTCAGGCCTTCATTAAGACCCATCTAAGCTTCCAGAGGACATTGTGAAGAAAATCTCTGAAAGAATCCATGGGTGCAAAGAGTGCATGCTATTGTGGCAAAATTTGAACATTTTAAGAGAAGGAACTAAAAGTAATGGACTTGAGCATAACTGGCCAGTTTCTTAGAAAGATCCACTACATATATTTCTCCTGCTCTTCCCTACAACATCTATCTTGCCTCAGTCATGTCAATTCATTAAGCCAGTCGTGTCATAGCAGATAAAACACCACCAGTCTTTGTTAAAGTTATTGATTACAGGGTTCTAGTTTTCTCTTTCATCCCTCCAGCTTGCCCCCTTTTCATGTTTTCCGGTTAAGTCACACACAACTTTCTTGGAAGATGAAGTGCTGTTTGTTACTTTTTTCACTCCTTCTTACCCCTACCCTCACCACACTTTCTTGCACCACGTTCACGTTTTTTTTTCCTCTTTACTTGAATAGGAATTTAATTTCCTATTCAATTCCTCGTCATCACACACAGCATTCAACATTAATACACACACAACTATGGGCAAAGTAGGGATAAAGCCAATGACCAGCACATTTCTGCATCAGAGAATAAATGAGTGAGAGCAACAGCAACAACAAAAAACAATAACAAATAAAACAATACTTCTCTGCAGTCTTTACAGATGGCTTGTTGTTTTGTGTGTCTGCAGTCTTTCAGGCTGTCTGATCACAGAGGAAGGCTGTACTTCTCTGACCTCAGCTCTGAGCTGCAACCCTTCCCATCTGAGAGAGCTGGACTTGAGCTACAATCATCCAGGAGACTCAGGAATAAACCTACTTATGGCTGGACTGAAGGATCCACGCTGGAGACTGGACACCCTCAGGTATGGCGAGAATGTCTGATAGAGAAGGAAGAGCTGGAAACATATTCTGTGCTCTGCACGCACTTCCTGTTTGTTTCAGGCAGATGTGACATAAACAATCACATACATGAACATTGTTCATTTGCTTGTAACAGCAACTCTGGTAGCACATTATAACTTGACCTGCAGGTGTAAGTACCCTATAATTAAGTGCAATTTGCAAGTAATAAGTCATGTCTTTTGCAGAAATAATAAAAAAAATAAAAATTGCACTTAGTCGTATATACAGCTCTAACAAGCTTATATGAATCCCTGACAACATCAGGCAGGTGTGTGGGCTAATAAAGTGTCAGCCATGTTAAATGTTTGCGTTTTGCATTCTGGATGAACAGCTTTAGATAGGATAAAAACAGATAAAGAAACAAGGCTGTGAATCGTTTAAGTCTGTATGTGTGACAAAGAGGCAGACAGGAGTAGCTAACATTCAGAAATTGCAGCTTAAATACTGATCTCAGCAGGATTAGTGTATCATACTGTTTATGGGCCATGGTAAAACCAATATTTCATTCTCATTCAGTTGTTTGACAACAATAACTGAAAAAGGTGTACTTGAGAACACATTTACTGTGGATTCAGCTGTGAATGTCGAGTGTCTCAGAAAAATCCAGAGCAGTGTAAAGTAACATAGATAGCATTAGCTGTTTACCTGCTGAAAGAGCATTTCAAATTAGCATTTGCTACTAACCAGAGCAGTTTGATCCATGTATGGATTGAAGTGTATTTTTAAAAATGTTGGACTGTTCCTTTATCAGTGTCTAAAAGTATGCGTATGAGAGTGATGTAATGTCCATGTGTGCATGCTGAAAGAGACTGTGCTGGTCTGACCCCCCTCCTCCTTTCAGGGTGGAGCCTGCTGGAGTCCAATGGTTGACACCAGGTCTGAGGAAGTGTAAGTGTGTTTTTAATGTGATTAATGAAACAAAGCAGTACACATTCAACCATCTTCAAACTGGCACATCACTCCTATACATCTCTGATGGCAAGAGTCATCATGAAAATGTCAATCAATGAACAGATGATGGCTCAATAACTGCAGCTGGATTGTGTTTGTTCTCTCCATCAGATTCCTGTCAACTCACAATCGACACAAACACAGTACACACAAACCTCAAACTGTCTGACAACAACAGGAAAGTAACAGGTGTGAAAGAGGTTCAGTCATATCCTGATCATCCAGACAGATTTGAAGTTTGGTCTCAGCTGTTGTGTAGAGATGGTCTGACCGGTCGCTGTTACTGGGAGGTCGAGTGCAAAGGACACGTTTATATATCAGTAAGTTACAGAAGAATCAGAAGGAAAGGAGACAGTTATGACTGCTTGTTTGGAAACAATGATCATTCCTGGAGTCTCATCTGCTCTGATGATGGGCCTTATTCCACCACTCACAATAAGATATCAGCCCCCATCTCCTCCTCCTCACCCTCTGTCTCTAACAGAGTAGCAGTGTATGTGGACTGTCCTGCTGGCACTCTGTCCTTCTACAGAGTCTCCTCTGAAACTCTGATCCACCTCCACACCTTCAACACCACATTCACTGAAACTCTTTATCCTGGGTTTAGACTTTACTCTTACCCTCCTGGTGCCTCAGTGTGTCTGTGCTCAGTTGAGTGTAAAGAGTCTCATTTTGTTTGAGAAAAACTCTGACTGTTGAACAGATAGTTCAATCTGTACATGTCTGTCTCTTTCACTCAGAAACACGTTTTCAGATTCATGGATTCAATCCATTCATGTTTTAAACTGTTCTAAATGATTCCTTGTAAATGTTTTCCTGTCTTTTTTCCACTTAAAGCGTCACAGTGAATATCAGTATGCTGTATTTCTCTGAAGCTCGGATAACAACCAGCTCTTTTGTATTTTCAACAAGTCTGAGCTTATTATAATGAATCCAAATGATTTTGCTTTCTTAATTTCGTTTTCTCTCCACATGATCTTACAGTTTCACACATTTGTTTGAAGCTACACATTTAAAAATGCTCCAGCCATGTAAATTTAAAAAAATTGGCTTAATAGTTTTTAAGGGAGTTATAACCATAAAATAATTGTGTTTGAGGTATCATAATGCATGTGATTCATTTAATAAATAGCAAGACTGTATATACCATTTGAAACTAGTCTTGTCTTTTTCACAGACACCTTTGAACATGAATATTGTACAGTATGTTGGTAAAAGCATCGTTATAATATTCTTAGAAACATTTAAATATGTCTTTATAACATTCAATATGTCGTCTACCACTTCAGTTTGTATAAAACATTAGAACTGTCACAAAACTTAATGTTAAAGAACCTGGTGGAATTCTTGTAGTGTATTTTAGTCATAGTTTTGTGTCCATGATTCCTTTTACACTATTTGAATTCAAAGTTTTTACTGAAAGACAATGTCAAATCAGGTGAATTTTGAATGACAAGAGTTTAGTTCATTATTTTTGAAGTTAACCCTTTCAAATTTGATTTACCAGGAATAAATATTGAGAGTTAAGCAGTTAAATGCTAATATGAATGTTGGAGTGAGTTTGTTAAAAGTTGTTATTGTTGTGCTTAAAATTGTGAACCTTTTTTTAAACTGCATGATTAAAGATATTCTTCTGTTTTTATTCTCCTCCCCTGGTGGGGGAGGCTATAGCTATAGTGTTCAACTACAGGCACATTCCATGACTCATTTGACTTATTTGGTAAGGAATGTTCACTTCCTGCCCTTTAGGAGCTGACCTTTGCTTGTATATGGTGAACCATTAAACCCACATAGCAAAGTTGGTATGGCCCGGATCTGGCCCACAAAATGTGCTTAGACATGGCCCACATACCGCAAAGAATGACGGCCCTTTGGTGGCCCAGATCTGGTTTGCCAAAGTGGCCCACACATGGGCCAGCACAGGGCCAGTTGCAGACATACTGGTGGTCCTGTGCTGGCCCATGTGTGGATTACCTCTGGCAAGGCTGATGGGGCCGTCATTCTTTGCGGTATGTGGGCCATGTGTAAGTTGTGTGCAGCCACGAGCCAGTTGTAGACACACTGCTGGCGAAGAACAGTTTCAGCTCTGGTCCCAGATGTCAGCCTAATGTGTGCCTTAATCAAGCCATGTAATAACAACATGTGCTAGAACATAATAGTGCAAAAGTAATATGATAAAACACTTCAGACAGTGGATGGACTGATTCTTATACAGCACTTTTCTACTCTCCCGTATTATTCTATACAACATGCCACATACATCCAATCACACACTTTCTCTAAACTGAGTGCTTCCTAACTACAATCATACACATTCACACTCTTGACATGCATCCCTGGAGGAGCCAGGGATCTAACCACTAATCTTCCAATCAGTAGGTGACCTGCTCTACCTCCTGAGCTACAGCCACCCAGTGGTAAACATGAGTAAACCCTCACTAGGTTTTAGATAAAGTGTACACTCACAAACCTGTCGAACCTGCATTTTAAACGTTGGCTACCATAGCAGTATAGTATTGCAACATGGCATTTGGGTCTTCTAACTAAAATCGGAAAATAGGAACATAAACAGTGGCGTCATTGCCAGACCTGGCCCACATCTGGTTGACATACACCCTGCCATGACACCAGTCAGTCAGAAGTGCCAGCTTGATGCCGGATCTGGGCCAGACCGGTTTTCTATGAGCCTGGGCCACATAAACCAAACTACAATTGGGGCAGATGTGGCATGCCATCACATAAACAGTGCCATCTACGCCAGGCCTGGCCCATATCTGGATGACATACCACCTACCATGCCAGAAGTCAGCCAGCAGTGCCAGCTTGACACCAGATCTGGGCCAGACCTGTCTGCTATGCGGGAAGAGGTTAAGCCTTTATACGGGCCAGGGGAGATGACCGTATGATAACTAGGGATGTGGTTAAACGGTTGTAAGCACATATTGTGTAGCAGGAAGTCACGTATACAGAGACACATACACACATGCACACACACACACACACACTTTCACTCACATGCTCGCACGTGCATGCACACACACAATGCCTTAGTTTTTACAACACGTCGCAGAGGTTTTACAGTGGGGGGTTGTGTTAGCTTTGTGAGTGCAACCTCACCTTGGAAGTGAAAACGTACGAGTGCCTCTTCTGTCCTGTTTCCAGTCTCTTGTGGTCTGATTCCAACAGGGTCAAATATTTAGATCCAACAATGGATAGTACCTTGGATAGCTGATCAATAGTGTCACACATCAGTTTGATATCATTGCCGCTACTGGTGGCTGTCAGCATTCATTAAATAAGGTATAACCCACAGAGTTATGTAAATGGCCGAGACAGAATATGTGGCTGTAGAAATTGCTGAGGAAGTTTGCCGTAGAATAAACTTCTATAGTCCTTGTAAAAAGTTTCAACTTCAATCTTTAGAAAGTCTAGAAAGTGAAGGAAATTAGAAAATAAGAGGGTGTGGAGGGTTTAATTCTCATAGCACACTCTGGGGAGGAGAAAGTGTGTTTAAGCAAATAGTATTTCCACTCTCTGATTACATTTGTGAGGCAGTTTCAGCTGCTCAATAATTTAGGGTCATTTCTAAAGTCAAATCTAGAAGGAAAACACTGCTGTGTATGTTGTGATAAGCACACAGGTTTTCAGATGTTTTTTCTTTTTGGCTTCGATTTCTGCCAGCCTTGGAAAAAAACACCCTCAGGGTTTCGATGATTTTGGTTGACTCGAAGCTTTCTGTGAGTTTGTGTCATCAGGTTTGTTCTAAACACTGTCAAACAAAGGTAGAAGCTGCCATGACTTTAGCTTTGATTGGGCTTTACAGTCACAGCTGCAATTGTGAGGCTGGCTGCAGTAATCACTCCCAGTCTGCAGTAGCAGTAAGAGAGTGTGCTGTGCGGATTGATGTGTGGCGAGCCATTTGCACTGACCCGTCACCATTATGTTTCCATACAGGAAGTAAATATGCAACAATCAATCAGAGACTCCTTGCCTTCTTAGAAAAATACAACACGATGCAGAGTCAAGGAGTTTGTTTTGGCCGACTTGTTGCAGCATGGTGATGCAGAAACCAGTTACACAATAATAATGATGACATTGCTTTCTTTGATATGTATGTCTGCTTGGAATAAATAGAAGCGCTAGCAGCAAAAACATTCATTCAGTAATTCCAAGGCCAAACCCAGATGACTCTAGCTGATGAATATGGGAATCCTGGCCCCTCCCCTCGCTGGAAGTAAAGGTAAGCCCCCTGTCCAAACAACCACTTCAGAGAAACGTTTCCAAATGTGCACTTCAGAAGCTCGACACAGCGTGGAAATGTCAGTGTGGAGTGTCCCATCCCTTTTGCGTATTTCCTTACTCCTCAAAGTTGAATTTGGCTTTTTACTGCCCTCACGTGGTCACAGTGAGGAACTGCATGATATTAAACCATTGACAGGTGCCTTCCTTAATAAAGAGCATTTTCAACCAATATATATATTCCAACAAAGAGCAATAAGAATCATTAGTAACACTGGCTTCAATCGAGCATCTGACTCCCTCTTCATCAAATAAAAAAAACACATCAATTTAATGAGCTGGCCAAGCTTCAAACAGTCTACAGGCCACTCAATCCTTATGCAGCCATTGCAAGAGCTTGGTCCGCATAGCTGGCAATAAGTTGGACCCATTGCTGGTGGATGATGGGCCACCCTTTGTCACCGATTCTGTTCATAATTTTTGTATGGACAGGATTTCTAGGCATAGCCAAATGGTGGAAGGCTTTCACTTGGGTGGTCTCAGAATCTCATCTCTGCTTTTCACAGATGATGTGGTTCTGTTGGCCTCCAGCTCGGTCTGGAATGGTTCGCAGCCGAGTGTGAAGCCGTGGGAATGACAATCAGCACCTCCATGGTCATGGTCCTCAGCCGGAAAAGGGTGGAGTGCCCACTCTGGGTCAGGGACGAGTTCTTGCCCCAAGGGGAAGAGTTTAAGTATCTCAGGGTCTTGTTTATGGAGAAGGGAGTGGGAGATTGATCAGTCAGCAGTGAAGGTTGGGGAACGAGCCACGTTCCCCACCCTCTGATGATGATGTGTCACACCGAGAGGCAGCTTGTCATTGGAGTGGCCCTGCTGTTCTTCACCGGGCTAACGATTGCCCTGTTGTGTAGCCTTTTGGGAGATCTGCAGCTGGAGATGATGTCACAGCCCAGACGAGCCTGAGCAGCAGGAGACAGCGGCCTGCAGACCAAAGTGGTGGTAACAACAGTAAAGAGATAATTGACAGTAGAATTTGCAGAATTTTATTTGTATGATGTGATAGAGTCTTATGACCGTGCTACTGCGTGGCAAAGCCACAATGTGTATATGTGTAATACCGGGAAAATATCACAGTATTGGATCCATAAGGGCAGCACGGTGGCATGGTGGTTAGCACTGTTGCCGCATGGTCTTTCTGTGTGGAGTTTTCATGTTCTCCCCATGTTTGCGTGGGTTCCCTCCGGGTACTCTGGCTTCCTCCCACCGTCCAAAGACATGCAGCTTGTGGGGATAGGTTAATTGGATAATCCAAATTGCCTCTAGGTGTAAATGTGTGAGTGAATGTGAGTGTGAATGGTTGTCTGTCCCTGTGTGTTAGCCCTGCAGCAGACTGGCGACCCCTCCAGGGTGTACCCCGCCTCTCGCCCTATGACAGCTGGGATAGGCTCCAGCGCCCCCCGCGACCCTGAAAAGGATAAGCGGAAGCGAATGGATAGATGGATCCATAAGTCTGTGTCCGGCCTGGAGCGGGGTTCTTTGGAGCACAGGGCTGGGTGGTTGGACAGCAACCCCCAGGGTAGGTAGCCTCAATGCACAAGGGCAGGCATATTTCTAACTGACCAGGGCTCAGGGAAGAGACGCAGCTACAGGGAAAGAAAACCCAAGTTTGAACAATAAAAATGCAACAAAATCTTGTTTTGACATAAGCTGCAGGAGCAGCGAATGGACATATTTCACCTTAGGTGTAGATGTTGGAGGTGCGGACACTGGGTTTGTTAAGTGTGAAGTTTGGGATGCCCATGTCAAATGCGAAGGTAACTAAAAATGCAACCTCAGCCAATGCACCAGTGGAGCTGTGAGGACAATAGCTGGTTACTTATTTAAACATGAAGACGCGGTGTAAATAGAAATAGGTTATAGAGATAAAAATTTATGGCTGGATTGGATAGCTGATACAGCTAAGTCTAAGACATGATAGAGTGTGTGGCCTTCTCTACAATGCGCCCCACACTGTTCACTGTGCTTGTCCCTTTATTGTTCTGGGAGGACAGGCCGGGATTTGATTGCATGCTACAGCACCACATGAAGGAAGGGGTGGATCATGATTGCACTATATTGAATACACTCTTCCAAGTAGTTAAGAAGAGCATTACTCCCCCTGTATTTTCTCTGAGGGCTGGAAATTACACCTGCCTAACCAGGGTAAGTGTCACCCCTATAGGTACTCCAGGTGATTCATGGTGTGATAAAGTGATAGATGTAACTGAATGGACAAATATGAGCAGCGTTAATGTTGATCGGGAACTTAATATTACTATTGTAAGATTGGCACTCCCTATAGTGTTAGCAGGATCTCATACCACTGCAGAGACCCGTGTGGGTAGGATCCGTAGAACCACGTTGGAGAATTTTTATTTAACTAAAAACTCCCCAACTTACATAGATGCTATAGGGGTTCATAATGAGTGTAAACTGGCCAACCAGGTCATGGGAGGGTTTGAGTCCATCTTCTTATGGATTACCCCAAACAAGAATGTAGACAAGATAAATGTGTGTGTGAATGGGTGGATGATTGTGTATAGTGTGAAGCGCTTTGGGGTCCTTAGGACCAAGTAAAGCGCTATACAAATACAGACCATTTACCATTTACAATAAATTATGTTCATTATAATGTTCAGCAACTGGCCAATTTGATACACGATGCAGTCATGGGCCTATAACCCTAACCCCTTGGAGGACTGGTTTAAAGCCATGGTAGTGTCTTTGCTAATGTCCATAGCCACATTTGCTGCTATACTTAGAAGCTGTGGCTGTTGTTTCATTCTGTGCCGCTGCATCCTACTGAATAGATTAATCACAACCGCATTGACAAGAGAAAATGAACCGCCTAAAATTTCACTTGTAACACAGCCCTCGTTACAGGCAGAAAATATGGATAGTGATGATGAGAGTGAGGATGAGTACGAAATTGTTTTGTTTTATTTCTTTTCCTTCTTTTTCTGACATTGTAGAATGATGCACACTGTATAAAAGAGTTCAGGGTGGTGTCCCTCATCAGAAATCATTTTGGTGTTTGACCTGAATGTTTTCTCCACTGCAGTGTATTTAATAAATTCCATTTCAGAGACATGCTCACCAGGTGTTTGCAGTTTATTTAAAGAAGAAGAAGCAGCGTAACTAAGAAGACCGACAGAGACAGAGAGAAAAGCCAGGATGAAGATGAGGGAGAGGAGACGTGTCTTGATGGCGCCCCTTCTTGGCTCGGTACATTTCTTCTAGAGAAAAGGTTGCATTTGCCGTGTACAATACCATATACTTTACTTGTATAACTACAGTTTCACTCTGCAATCATTATTATAACTAGTTTTTCAAATTAATTAGAAATTAGGTGACAGACTAATAACTTTGCATGCTAATGGTCAGAAAGACACATTATATCCACTTAATGTGGAATGCATGTCCTCTGTTCCTGCAGAGTTTGGACTCTTGTGGAGACCTTCAAATCCTTCTGTCTGTGAAATGTGCTATGTGAATAAACTTTTATATACTTACTAACGTTGCCATCAACATTGCTCTTTAAAGATGGTTTCCATGGTTTCTGTGTTCAAACTTGTCCACAGTAATAAAACTCTTTCATGAAGTGTTGAATTAGACCTGTGGAGAGCTTTGATCAGCTGCCTCACAGCAGGTCAACACTCAGTGCTAAAAGTCTCGAGTCCCCCTCAATTCTTACCATTTTGGTAGGAAAGTGTGAAATGAGTGCAGTCATACATGTAAATACAGAGTATAAGACACAAAGCTTTATTCTGCAGCACAGTCTGAACTCTCTGAAGCAGCTTCCTATCAGCTCTTTAAGGATTTTCAAAAAACAAGTTCTCCAGGCAAAGACATTCCAACATTATGGAATAAAGATGAGTTCCACACATACTGACAGCTCTGCACTGACATGTTCAACACAAATAACATGATCCAGGTATGAAGCTGACTTTTGATCTCAAACCCATAAACAAACATCACTGATGTGTCAGTTATGGGGCTGATGACATCACTGCCCTGTCACTGTGCAGGCTAAAGCAGCTGGATTGATGCTCACAGAAATCAAAAGCTTGAAATAAACATTATATGTTTTTTAAAGGTCACAAGAGGTCAAAGGTCCGACCTCCTGTGGGTCTAAGTGCGGCCTCATGTTGAAGGGGTCTGACCTGTGCCAGTGTTTGAGATGAACACATCTGCACTGCTATCAGTGTGCCTAACGACAGCCGTTAGCATTTTTCAGTGTTTTAGTCATTTAAAAACACTTCCTGTTCCTGTGGCGGTTACAGTGACATCATGCAGTTTGTGGTTCGACCTCCAGAGGGCGACAGATCAGCACAGACAGAGAGCTCCATTCAAACTTCGCTGCTATCAGCAATAATTCTTGAAATATAATCATCAGTGTTTGAGCAGTTATGATATCAGGGACAATCTAGACACGTGTGATAAGACTGAACATGTCAAATGACACACCTTAAAAATCATGTGATCCACTTTCAGTCTGCACTTTCGTTCATGACTTTAACATGTTGAAATGAGCTTTGAAGAAACATCAGTTTGATGCTAAAATATTCTAACGCTGCCAGAAGAAGAAGAATAAAGTGATAACAGATGTTTATGTTTCAAACAGGAAAATCAGCAGAAATAAATCCCAACCTGCAAGACATTTGGGAGTTTCCAAGGGCACCTGAGTAGAGCACACAGTGTTTCGATGCTCCTGATTGTGAACGTGCCCTTCAGTGAAGGTGCCTCTCTGCGTGTTTCCTTCCTGCTTAAAGTTTTTTTTATTCAAAATATTTGTGAGTATTTGTGAATATAGTTACAAAGAAAAAAGAAAGACGGAGAACACAAACTGTTTACAATGAATACAAAACAGAACTTCTCATGTTGGAACATTGTTTTCCTCTCTTATTATTTACCAAACAAGCAACGAGGAAAAAAAAAACAGAAAAAAAAACAAAACAAAAAGAGACAAAAAAAAAAATAAAAATGAAAACAACCCCCCCCCCCCAATCAACAAAATAACAAAAGCCACAACCCGGAGGGATTATGATATTAACTAGCCCTTTCCATAAGAACCACACAGAAGTTAGCTACAACATCACTGAGCTTCACGTTCCCGTTAACACAGACAGACATCAGACCATTATGGAGAAGCAAATCCATTAGTCAGCTGGAACATCCTTAAGTTGAAGTTTAGAGAAGTTTTCCAGAAAGAGACCCCAAATTTTATCAAACGTATCCTTTTGGTTCTGGATGCAGCAGTGGATCTTTTCCAGACTGAGGCATGACATGAGATCAGCAAACCACTGAACATGGGAGGGCAGGGCAGCAGCCTTCCACCTTATCAAAATGGCACGCCTAGCTAGGAGGGCTTCCTGCTTAAAGTTTACTTTCACTTCCTGAACTTCGTGTTTCTGACATCTCCATGTGAAGCTTCGTGTGAAGGTAATGGAAGGAATCCTTAATGTTTTCCTGGCTAACAACAGCAGACTGTTAAACTTCTTCTTCCTTTTTGTTATTGTGTGCATTGGATTAAACATTTCTTTCTACTGTGCCTCTATCTATAGCCTGTATACAAAAGATTGTTGCAGGCACCAGGTTCATAGTTTAGTTTGTATGTAAGTATTAAGTTGAGTGCTTTGTCTTCAGTTTCTGCTGTTGTTTAGACATTGTTATTGTTTCTGGGTTTTAAGGAAAAAATACTTCACAGAGAGTCAGTTTAAATATTTTGAATGATGATCTGAAGAAAAATAACAGTGAAGACGTTTCAGTTCTCAGCACAGGGTGGAGTTTGTAGTTTAGCATGCATTTTAGATTGAGTTAGCAGCTCTGTAGACTGACAGTTTTATTTCTGGACTCATGTAAAAAGTTTTGCTGATGGTTTCTGTTGTCTAAAAGCTGATACTGCTCACAGATAAATAAAATGTGTAGAGATACAGGGGCACATTCACCCCTCCTCCTGGGGGAGCCCCTGGATCTGGGAAAGTACAAGGATACAAAGAGAAGAAAATAAGTCTTTTCTGGAGCTCAGAAGGAATCTACTTCAGTTTTTTTTTCAACTCAAGCATAAGTTCCAGTAAAGTCAATATTTGAAAGATCAGAAATGAAAATATCTAAACTGCCATGTGTCAAATGGACAGAATTAAGACCTCTGAACAAAGCAGGAAGAAGAGAATGGCCTGAAGTTTCTCTGGTCTATAATTCGCCTCATCCTGGTCTGTGTGACATAAACGCTAAACCGCTAACAGAAACATAGCTGTGATGATGAGACATGTTAGAGTTTGATGAAACCACTTCCTCTTCTAACACACTCAGCCATGCAGAGACAGCTTTGCTCTCAGTTTGTGGGTTTGCAGGTTTAGATCTGATTCAGACTTCCTGTCCAACATGTTTAGACCTGAATAAAAGTTACTTTCTACACAGCAAAATCTCCAGTGTTAAATTAACACTGGAGAGTGTCTATATGGGTCCACACCTCTGAGTGTTAAACACAACACTGTTGAGTGTTAAATTAACACTTTTGACAGTGTTATATGTTTAAAAGTAACCTAGTCAGTTTTGAAGATTAACAATGACTAACACTGAGCAGTGCTGATTTTCTAACACTGGAAAATAACTCAAAATGTTAGAAATATTTATATTTATATAAATAAATATATATTATATATATATATTTATCCTCATTTATCGAGGATACTTTTTAAAATTAAACTTAAACAACACTGATGATGCTTGTGTATTCTCTGTAACACCTGGCACTGATTATTTAAAAATTATTTTAATTTTCACAATAACCACTGAATGTCTCAGACTATCACCATTTAATGTGAGTGTGTTTACTGAATCATGATTGCGTTTGATGTCCAGTTATATTTTTCAGATCGGTGTCAGAAACAAATTATTCAGGTACATGCGTGCTAATATGATCAACCAGTCTTATTGATCATATTAGCAATTCAGTTTTATTTATGTAGTGTCAAATCACAAAAACAGGTCCCTGATGTATGTATGTATGTATGTATATATAAAAACACCCAGCACGCCCCTGCGGGCGGTTTATCCTTCAAGCTCGGGTCCTCTACCAGAGGCCTGGGAGCTTGAGGGTCCTGCGCAGTATCTTAGCTGTTCCCAGGACTGCGCTCTTCTGGACAGAGATCTCCGATGTTGTTCCTGGGATCTGCTGGAGCCACTCGCCTAGCTTGGGAGTCACCGCACCTAGTGCTCCGATTACCACGGGGACCACCGTTACCTTCACCCTCCACATCCTCTCGAGCTCTTCTCTGAGCCCTTGGTATTTCTCCAGCTTCTCGTGTTCCTTCTTCCTGATATTGCTGTCATTCGGAACCGCTACATCGATCACTACGGCCATCTTCTTCTGTTTGTCTACCACCACTATGTCCGGTTGGTTAGCCACCACCATTTTGTCCGTCTGTATCTGGAAGTCCCACAGGATCTTAGCTCGGTCATTCTCCACCACCCTTGGGGGCATCTCCCATTTTGACCTCGGGACTTCCAGGTTATACTCGGCACAGATGTTCCTGTACACTATGCCGGCCACTTGGTTATGGCGTTCCATGTATGCCTTGCCTGCTAGCATCTTGCACCCTGCTGTTATGTGCTGGATTGTCTCTGGGGCATCTTTACACAGCCTGCACCTGGGGTCTTGCCTGGTGTGATAGACCCCAGCCTCTATGGATCTTGTGCTCAGAGCTTGTTCTTGTGCTGCCATGATTAGTGCCTCTGTGCTGTCTTTCAGTCCAGCTTTGTCCAGCCACTGGTAGGATTTCTGGATATCAGCCACCTCCTCTATCTGCCGGTGGTACATACCGTGCAGGGGCCTGTCCTTCCATGATGGTTCCTCGTCTCCCTCCTCTTTCTTGGGTTTCTGCTGCCTGAGGTATTCACTGAGCACTCGGTCAGTTGGGGCCATCTTCCTAATGTATTCTTGGATGTTCGTTGTCTCATCCTGGACTGTGGTGCTGACACTCACCAGTCCCCGGCCCCCTTCCTTCCGCTTAGCGTACAGCCTCAGGGTGCTGGATTTGGGGTGAAACCCTCCATGCATGGTAAGGAGCTTTCTTGTCTTTATGTCAGTGGCTTCTATCTCCTCCTTTGGCCAGCCTATTACCCCAGCAGGGTACCTGATCACGGGCAGGGCGTACGTGTTGATGGCCCGGATCTTGTTCTTACCATTCAGCTGACTCCTCAGGACTTGCCTGACCCTCTGCAGGTACTTGGTGGTTGCAGCTTTTCTAGCGGCCTCTTCATGGTTCCCATTCGCCTGTGGGATCCCCAAGTACTTGTAACTGTCCTCTATGTCTGCAATGTTGCCTTCTGGTAGTTCAATCCCCTCAGTTCTGACTACCTTCCCTCTCTTTGTTACCATCCGACTACACTTCTCCAGTCCGAACGACTTTCCAATGTCATTGCTGTATAGCCTGGTAGTGTGGATCAGTGAATCGATGTCTCGTTCACTCTTGGCATACAGCTTGATGTCATCCATGTACAGGAGGTGGCTGACAACTGCTCCGTTCCGTAGTCGGTATCCGTAGCCAGTCTTGTTAATGATCTCACTGAGGGGGTTCAGGCCTATGCAGAACAGCAGTGGGGACAGAGCATCTCCTTGGTAGATCCCGCACTTGATGGTGACTTGTGCTATGGGCTTGGAGTTGGCCTCTAGTGTTGTACGCCACATCCCCATTGAGTTCCTGATGAAGGCTCTTAGGGTCCCATTGATCTTGTACAATTCTAGGCATTCCAGTATCCAGCTGTGGGGCATTGAGTCATAGGCCTTCTTGTAATCAATCCAGGCAGTGCACAGGTTGGTCAGTCTGGTCTTGCAGTCTCGGCTGATTGTTCTGTCTACCAGTAGCTGGTGTTTTGCGCCTCTGGTATTCTTGCCAATTCCTTTCTGTGTCCCGCTCATGTATTGACCCATGTGCCTGTTCATCTTAGCCGATATGATGCCTGACAGGAGCTTCCATGTAGTACTGAGGCAGGTTATTGGTCGGTAGTTGGAGGGGACCGGTCCCTTCTTGGGGTCCTTGGGGATCAGGACCGTCCGGCCTTCAGTTAGCCATTCCGGGTGTCTCTCGTTAACTAGCAGCTGGTTCATTTGTGTTGCCAGACGCTCGTGGAGTGCAGTCAGCTTCTTCAGCCAGTAGGCGTGAACCATGTCGGGCCCTGGTGCTGTCCAACTCTTCATACTGGAGACCCTTTCTTGGATATCTGCCACTGTGATGGTTACTGGACCCTGTTCAGGGAGGTCGCTGTGGTCAGCCCTCAGATCTTCTAGCCACTGAGCATTGCCGTTATGGGTTGCATCCTTCTCCCATATGCTCTTCCAGTATTGCTCCGTCTCCAGCCTTGGTGGTGCTGTTCTCTTATTGTTCCCTTGCCACTGAGAGTACACCTTTGCTGGTTCTGTGGAGAACAGCGGGTTTATTCTCCTGCCTTCTATCTCTCTGGTGTACCTCTTCAAGCGGCTGGCCAAGGCTGTGAGTCTTTGCTTGGCAGTTTCCAAGGCCTCAGGTATGGACAGCTTGCTGTATTTCTTAGGCACCTTATTTGTCGCACCTTTCTGCAACTCCGTTAGTTGGCTAACCTCCCTCCGTGCTACTTTGATCTTGCCCTCTAGCCTCCTTCTCCATGGAGGGTACTGCCCCTTGTCGCTGTTCAACTTGTAGCCAAGCATCTCACTGATCACTGTTGCCGTATTGTAGATCAGCTTGTTAGTGTCGGTAATCGTGGTTGTAGGTATTGTCCGTAGTGCTGCATTAACATCATCTAGCAGACCTTCTGAGGGAACTTCACGTAATCTTGGTAACCGGCTACGCGGGATCCAGGTTTCAAGCTTGGCCATGATCCTATTTTTCAGGTCAGTTCCTCTCGCACTCAACGATCCTTCTCCTATCGCACTTGGGGCTATGTACCCAATCTCGGGTGGGGGTGATGATATCTCCCCCCTGACCTGGCATCCTGACTCCTCCTTGCCGTAGCATTTGTGTTGTACCTCGTCAATCTCTAGCTGTGAGAGCAGTCCCTTCTTTCGAATGTTGGAACACTGAGCTACTAGTTGTTTCGCCGTCATTGTGGATGTTGGGTATCGAAGAATCCATAGGTCCCTCATCCTATTCATGTAGCCCCTTCCGCCGGGGTTACTTGCATAGTAGCATTCCAACAACGCCCTGTTTTCGTCTCTTGCCCACCGATGCCTTCTTGTTCCAGTAGCCCACTTTTCGTCAGGGTGCCCTGGTTCCTCAACACCTGACGCGGACCTTGTTGATCCGGGCGACGTCCGAGCCGGCATGCCTTCATATTTATCTGTCTCGCTCATGTCTGCGGTAGGCTTGCTTAGCATAGGGGGTCTAGCCTTAGGACCCTTACTGGATACAGACGCCCCAGGCAGGAATCGAACTTGCGATCCTCTGTTCCAAAGGCGTGTAGTCTAACCACTACGCTATCCAGCTGCTATATATATATATAATTCAATTCATTTCAATTCAATTTTATTTAAATAGCGCCAAATCACAACAAAAGTCGCCTCAAGGCGCTTCATAGATACAGAGAAAAACCCAACAATCATATGACCCCCTATGAGCAAGCACTGTGGCGACAGTGGGAAGGAAAAACTCCCTTTTAACAGGAAGAAACCTCCGGCAGAACCAGGCTCAGGGAGGGGCGGCCATCTGCTGCGACCGGTTGGGGTGAGAGAAGGAAGACAGGATAAAAGACATGCTGTGGAGGAGAGACAGAGGTTAATAACAGATATGATTCAATGCAGAGAGGTCTGTTAATACATAGTGAGTGAGAAAGGTGACTGGAAAGGAAAAACTCAATGCATCATGGGAATCCCCCGGCAGCCTACGTCTATTGCAGCATAACTAAGGGAGGATTCAGGATCACCTGGTCCAGCCCTAACTATATGCTTTAGCAAAAAGGAAAGTTTTAAGCCTAATCTTGAAAGTAGAGATAGTGTCTGTCTCCCGAATCCAAACTGGAAGCTGGTTCCACAGAAGAGGGGCCTGAAAACTGAAGGCTCTGCCTCCCATTCTACTTTTAAATACTCTAGGAACAACAAGTAGGCCTGCAGAGCGAGAGCGAAGTGCTCTAATAGGGTGATATGGTACTACAAGGTCATTAAGATAAGATGGGGCCTGATTATTTAAGACCTTGTATGTGAGGAGCAGGATTTTGAATTCAATTCTGGATTTAACAGGAAGCCAATGAAGGGAAGCCAAAACAGGAGAAATATGCTCTCTCTTTCTAGTCCCTGTCAGTACTCTTGCTGCAGCATTTTGGATTAGCTGAAGACTTTTCAGGGAGTTTTTTAGGGAGAGTTTTTAGGACATCCTGATAATAATGAATTACAGTAGTCCAGCCTAGAAGTAATAAATGTATGAACTAGTTTTTCAGCATCACTCTGAGACAGGACAGTTCAAATGCAACAAAGCAGTCCTAAATATTTGTTTAATATGTGCATCGAAGGAGCTATCCTGGTTAAAAATGACTCCAAGGTTCCTCACAGTGTTACTGAAGGCCAAGGTCATGACATCAAGAGTAAAAAAAGTATATATATAAAAAAAATGAAAGTAAAAATCTGGTTAGATACCATATTTCTAAGATTGCCAGGGCCGAGTACAATAACCCCAATTTTATCTGAATTAAGAAGCAGAAAGTTAGAGGCCATCCAGGTCTTTATGTCTTTAAGACATTCCTGCAGTTTAACTAATTGGTGTGTGTTATCTTGCTTCATGGATAGATAAAGCTGGGTGTCATCTGCATAGCAGTGAAATTGTATGTTGTGTCTTTTGATGATACTGCCTAAGCATAATGTAAACAGAATTGGCCCTAGTGCTGAACCCTGTGGAACTCCATAATTAACCTCCATTTACATAACTCTCCATTTACATAAACAAATTGGATTCTGAGCGATAGATGTGATACAAACCACTGCAGCTCAGTACCTGTAATATGTAATGCTCTAATCGCTCTAATAGAATATTAGGGTCGACAGTATCAAATGCTGCACTGAGGTCTAGCAGGAGAGGCACAGAGATGAGTCGACTGTCAGAGGCCATACGAAGAACATTTGTAACCTTTACTAAAGCTACTTTTTTGTGCTGTCATGGGCTCTTTTCGACAGAAAATAGAGCAAGTGCAATCATATAAATATCTTGGGACTGTAATCAATGAAAAACTGAACTTTGATGAGAATTGCAAATCGGCCTGTAAAAAGGGTCACCAGCGCCTTTACTGCCTCAGGAAACTTGCTCATTTCCACATTGACTTAAAAATTGTAACTTTGTTTTATCGTTCTTTTATTGAGTCTGTTTTATCTTTTTGTTTGGTAGCATGATTTCGTCAGACCTCTGTCACAGAGAAAAACTCACTGAATCAGATAGTGAGATGGTCCAGTCGCCTGATAGGTGAGTCACAGTCCTGTTTAGCCTCCCTGTACTCTACACAGATACAACAGATGGCTTAATCAATTCTTAAAAATGGTTCTCATCCTGTACGGGGTGAATTTCAGCTTCTTTCCCCAGGAGGGAGGTTTCTATTTCCAAGATGTAGAACAAAGTATTATAAAAACAGCTTTGCCCCTGTTGCTGTCACTGAACTAAATAAGGTATGTTTTTTATTTGATTCATATTGTTCAAGTACTATATATGTGTTTTTTGTGAGGTTTTAACTAGGAATGTGTGTTCGTGAAGGGATGCCAAATGCTATCATTTTTCTGCAAAGCAAATTTACCTATGGGTATAAACAAAGTAACCTTAACCTCAAGGTCAGCTAAAAACAACTTTCACTAACACACTGAGTGTTTCTTTGATCTGTAGTCAAACCAGTTTAAAGTGTCACTACAACAGAAACTACAATAGAAACATAATTTTAATGCTTCGCTCAGTAACAGGACAGAAAGCCTCCAACAAACATTTTTACATGTTTCTAAATTGCAAACTTGAGAATTTCTGATATTGCTTAATCCCTGGTTCCCCACAAGCACCTCCCTTCCTGCTCTTCCTGTTTCGCTTCTCCTTGCTGATCTCCGTGTCAGACGACCTTCTTTAGCACAAACAGCACAGATCTGCCGGACTCACAGCTGGACCAACGAGGCAGAGTGGAACCAGACCAGCAGCAGGTTTGCATTCATCTTTTCTCTCAGACATTAGAGGCAGCTTGTGCTTCTGTAACTTAAAGCACTGAAAGTTCCTTCAGCACATTTCTTCTCTGCTCTCCTTTATTGACCGTCATTGTTCTTGATCAGGTGGAGGAAGTATGTAGTGGCACAAAGACATCATCGTGTCCAAATGACATTATTCCAACACATCTTCTAAAAAAGATTTTTAAGGTTGTCAGTTCTGACATTTTAGCTATTTTTAATAGCAGCCTTAGCTCAGGTGTTGTGCCAGCCTGTTTTAAACATGCTGTTGTACAGCCTGTACTTAAAAAACCTAATCTTGACTCCTCCGTCCTCACTAACTTCAGGCCTATTTCAAAGCTCCCCTTCCTGTCGAAAATCTTGGAAAAGATTGTGTTTGTTCAGCTGCAATCTTTTGTAAATGGACACAATGTTCTTGAGAGGTTTCAGTCTGGTTTTAAAACTCTTCATAGCACAGAAACTGCACTTTTAAAGGTTCTTAATGATCTTTTATTAGCCACTGACTCAGGTGACTCAGCTGTGCTTCTGCTTTTAGATCTGACCGCTGCCTTCGATACTGTTGACCACAGCATTTAAATTTCACGGTTGGAGCATTGTGGCGTAAAGGGCACCCCATTAGAGTGGTTCAGGTCATACCTGTCTGACAGGACCTTCTCTGTGAGCTTTGGCGATTTTATCTCTTCCTCAGCTCCCCTTACTTGTGGTGTTCCCCAGGGATCTATACTGGGGCCAATATTGTTCTCCATTTATATGCTGCCTTTAGGTCAAATTTTTAGAAAATACAACATTTGTTTTCATTCATATGCCGATGATACTCAGATCTATCTTCAATTGAAGGGAAACAGTCCTGCCTCACTAGAACCCTTACTTCAGTGTCTCGGTGAAGTTAAATCCTGGATGGCCTCTAATTTCCTTAACTTTAATGAGAACAAAACCGAAGTGATAATTTTTGGACCAAGCGGTAATCCCAACACTTCTAATTTTAACCTGCACAGTTTTGAGCCTTTTGTCAAATCACATGCCAAAAATTTGGGGGTTATACTTGACAGCAATTTCACCTTTGAAAAACAAATTAGCTCAGTTGTACAGCGGTCTTTCTTCAAACTGAGGCTTTTATCTAAGGTGAGATCATTTTTATCTTTTAAAAACTTTGAACGAGCGATTCATGCTTTTATTATATCCCAGCTGGACTATTGTAACTCCTTATATGCTGGAGTCAGCCAGACCTGCCTGGCAAGGCTGCAGTTGGTCCAGAATGCTGCAGCTCGTCTTTTGACACGTACTAAAAGATGTGAACACATTTCCCCGGTACTTGCCTCCCTTCATTGGCTCCCTGTCCGCTTCAGAATTAATTTTAAAATTTTATTGTTGACTTACAAAGCCCTGAATGGACAGGCTCCCGGGTATTTGTCTGACCTCTTGCAGACTTATACCCCCCTTAGATCTCTTAGATCAAGTGATCTTTTGCTTTTAGCTTTACCAAGGTCGAGGCTGGTTCATAGAGGCGATCGAGCATTTGCAGTCGTAGCGCCTAAGCTGTGGAATAATTTACCCCTACACATCAGACAGGCTCCTACTGTCAATCTTTTTAAATCTTATCTTAAAACGCATTTTTATTTACTGGCTTTTAATACAGCATGAGAGTTATTTGTTATTTGTTAATTCATATTTGGTGTTTGCTTTTAATACTCTAAGTTGTTTTATTATGTATGTTGTATTCTTGTACAGCACTTTGGTCAACGCTCCTGTTGTAATTAAATGTGCTATATAAATAATTAAACTATTAAACTATTCTTGCTTTCTAATGATGCACCATAATGTTTCGTAAAGCCCATCTTGTTGTCTTTCAGTAACCGTTTGAAATGTCCCTCTAGCCCAAATAGTCGAAGAGTTACATTAGTGCGAAGCGCACATTAAGCGCACCACTAAGCGGTGTTCACTTTTCTTTTTCCAGTCAGCTGTAGCTTGTGAACGCTTTGTGCTACCGTAATACACTAAATATCCCCGTAAAACTCAGTCTCTCTTCTTTCAGTAACCATGTGAATTTTTTCCCCTAGCTCAAATGGTCAATGAGTTACGGTAGTGCGAAGCACACATGGTAAAATCTAGGCGGAGTTGAGTTTTCCTTCTGTGTTTAGATTTTTTTAATGAACTTTATTGAACACACAATGAGTGTACAACATACAAACAGATGAAGTATACAAAAGAACAGAACATTTCTGTGTTCAGACAGCTGTAGCTTGTGAATGCTTTGTGCTACCGTAATACGCAAAATATCCCCGTAAAGCGCAGCTTCTCTTCTTTTCGAAACCTAGCTTTCTCTAGCATACCGTAAATGAAGAGTTACAGTCGTTTAAAGACTGCCTGTGAAATGGGCCCGTCGGCTGGCCATTGGTCAATAAAGCGTTAAGTTCTTCTGCTTTGTTTGAGTATTTCACCTTTTTCACTGATGCACTCACTTCAACCCAGAGGTCTCCTCACACTTTCTCCTTATCGTCTTTTTGATGGACATTATGGTAAAAACTCTCTCATGATGTCATTTTATCTCTATGTGAATCCATATTTACTATGAAAGTCATTTAACAACGTTATTATTTGAAAATAAGTGATGTACAGCAGAGTAAGCATTTCTGAGGCCACTGAGAGAAAAGAGGGACACACTGCCTGTGAGCTCACCAACACACACATTTACACTTGGTTTGTCTTCACAGCAAAAAAACACACTTCCTGCTCCTGATGTTCTGCAATTAAAATCTATTTAAGAATTGACACTGTGATTTGTGCTTTTAATTTGATTTTAATTCAACACACAGGAAATGTAATTTGTAGAAACAATGTAACGCAGTGTAACAGAGCAGAAGCACTAAAATAGACTGATGGATTATTCTAATATCAAGGATCAAGGACAGGTATGTTCAGTTCAGTTTTTCTTCTATAACATGTAAACGGCAGCTGCCTGTAGCTGTTAAGGTGGAACCTTTTCTGATATGCTACTTTAATATCAGTGTGACAGCTCTGACCATCAGTCGTTGTCTTGCCTGCTAATTTCAGAGGATTCAGCCTTTACAGAGCAATAAATCAAATACAAAAAACATCCTGTTAAAACTGTAACTGTAACAGTAACACGGTCATTATTTTTATTGATTGATTTATTGATTAACATTCAAATATCTTAGTGAATACAAAATAAAGATTACCACAAAGCAAGAAAGCATAAGACAAGGCTAATCAAAAGGTATTGGCTGAAGCATATGCTTTACACCAACACTTTTAACAAAAGATCTTTTAGCATGCAGCTCATGTAGGGCTCAAAGCAAAGAATAAAACAAAGCAAAGCAAACAAACAAACAAAAAACAAAACAAAACAAAAAAACTTTGCACCTTAGATTAGTAACTACATTAAATTAAATTTCATTAAAATAATCGAAGCAAAACAACCAAGAGTTTCAGTATTATTATTTTTGCTCTTTTCATTCTTTATTTATATATTATTTTTCTAATACTCTATTTTTAAACATGCTTTCAAACAAGGAAAATGAACTACACCTTTTTAAATCACTTTCATAACTATTTTACAAGTTAACTCCTCTAACAGAAACACATCTGTGCTTTATGTTTGTCCTTATCTTGTTTTTTTTTTTTGTTTTTTTAAAGAATTCTGTTCCCATTAAGTCATATTGACTCTCTCTGACTTTAAACAGCTTCTGAGTACTGCGGCAAAGCAAGTTATTTTGTGCTTTATACAGTATCTGTGCCATTTTATATTCAACTAAATCATAAAATAGAGAGCAATAAAGTGTGTATAATGATTTCTTGTTCAGGACATGCTTTGTTTTGTAGAGAATAGCAACTTTTGTTTTCACATGGTTTATATGAGACTTCCAGCTAAGCTTATCATCAATTATCACTCCAAGAAATTAATTTTTTCGCACACGCTTTCAATTTCAATTCCATTAACCCTGATTTTAGATTCATTTTTCATTTGTCTAGTGCCAAAAATAATAAATTTTGTTTTGTTTATATTTAACGATAACTTATTTATATCAAACCAGTTTTTTAATATATTTAACTCCTTTTCCACTGTAGTCAGAAGCTGTTCTAGGTTTTTACCTGAGCAATACAGAGTGGTATCATCAGCAACCAATACACATTTTAACAATTTGGAAACACTACATATGTCATTTATATATAATATAAATAATTTAGGGCCCAGCACAGAGCCCTGAGGAAAGCCACAAATTACCTTCAACTGATTAGATTTTACATTATTGATTTCAACATATTGATATCTGTCATCCAGGTAACTTTTCATCCACTTGTATGCTATGCCTCTTATACTATATCTCTCTAGTTTATTCATTAATATAGAATGATCAATTGTACCAAACAGCTTTTTTAAGTCTATCAAAACACCAACAGTATATTCCTTATTATCTATTTCAGTAGATATCCCTTCTACAACTTCCATCACTGCCATCCAAGTGGACCTTTTCGCTCTAAAGCCATATTGGTTATCACTTAGGAGATTATGCTTCTTAATATATTTATCAAGTCTATTAACAAATAACTTTTCTAAAATTTTTGAGAACTGTGGGAGTAGTGATATTGGCCTGTAATTAGTAAATTGACATCTCTCTCCATTTTTATGGATTGGAATAATTTTTGCTATTTTCATTTTTGAGGGAAACACACCAGTTCAAAAGGACAGATTACAAATGTATGTGAAAGGTCGCAGTATATATTCTATAATACTTTTAACTAATATCATGTCAATACCAAAACAGTCAGTGGACTTTTTATTTTTAAATGTTTTCACAATGTTCATTATTTCTCTATGAGTTACAGGACCAATAAACATGGAGGACAAATTCTGAGTAAAATGTTTATTTAGGTCGTTATTTTTTCTTGACTCTGGAATTTCTTTTGCTAAATTATAGCCAACATTTACAAAGAAATCATTAAATTCATTTGAAATGTCTTTAGTTTTATCAAGCACACTATCTTTATCTTTTTTAAAATTGTCTGGATAATTCTTATATTTTGAGCCCTATTTGAATATACTATTTAATAACCTCCATGTTTCTTGTGTGTTACTTCTATTTTGCTCCAATAATTTGTTATATATAATCTCTTATATAGATTATTTTTCTTTTTACATGCATCTTCTACCCCCTTTGTGATCCATGGCTTATTTGATCTGTGATGCTTTTTTGTGATTTTCATTAAAGGACAATGTTTTTCATATAGTGAAATTATAGTTGATAAGAATGCATCATATGCACTATTTGAATCTTCATTTGCAAAAACCTCATTCCAGTTGTGTTCCTTTAAGTCCACCTGGAGGGCAGCAATGGCTCTTGTTGTTCTATGTCGTATCATGTCAAATGTTTGATGCTTTTATTTAGTTTTAATCCCAAAATAATTTTGAAAAATTGCCAAAAGAGGAAGATGATCGCTTATATCAGTTATAAGAAGTCCACCTACTATTTCATAGTCAATTTTATTTGTAAATATATAATATCTATCAATGTAGCTGTATCAATTCATATTCTACTTGGTTTTATAATTACAGTGAAAAGGCAGTTACTATACATTGTATTGATGAAATCTGTTGTTTTCTGATGTCTATTTGGGTTTAGCAAATTTATATTAAAATCACCACAAATTATTTGTGCTTTTTTATCATTTAGGTGGCTAAACATAGCAGAAACTTTTTCATTGAATGTGTCAAGGCATGACCCTGGTGACCTATAGATGCAACTTATAATTATATTGTTAGCTTTTTCAACACGGATTTCAATAGTAACACATTCCAATACGTTATCTATGGTGCTTGACGTACATTCAATCAGACATTTGATTATACTCAGACTGACAGCAGCTTCAGTGCATTTACTTCATGTTTGTCTGATTAGACACAATCACTGCTGCATTTTAGTGTCTCTGCTCGAACTGCACCAAAACTCCTTCATTCACCATCCCAACACTGAGAGGGATGTTAGAGACACAGGGACACCTTCACCTCTCCCCCTAGAAGTTCCCCTGGAGCTGAGAAAGTACCAGAACACAAAGAGAAGAAAAGACGTCTTTTCAGGAGGTCAGAAGGAACCCACTTCAGTTTTCATCCACTCAAGCAAAAGTTCCAGCAAAACAAATATTTGAAAGATTAGAAATTAAAACATCAAATCTATCACATAGATCAGCGGTCCCCAACCTTTTTTGCGCCACGGACCGGTTTATGCCAGACAATATTTTCATGGACCGGCCTTTAAGGTGTCGCGGATAAATACAACAAAATAAAACTAGTACTGGTACCGAAAAAAAGAACATTTATTCATAACACACGTGAAAAGACCAAGGAAAACCGAGTAAACGATAAAAACAATAACAAAATAACGCTGAAAACCAATAGAAACCCTGAAAACTATACATTTCACACCTGAGCCTCAACTCTCGCGGCCCAGTACCAAACGACTCACGGACCGGTACCGGTCCGAGGCCCGGGGGTTGGGGACCGCTGACATAGATGACCTTTGACCTGAGCAGGAAGAAGAGAACAGCCTGAGGTTTCTCTGGTTTATACTCCACCTTATCCTAGTCTGTATGACATCAGAAACATAGCAACCGCTTAGACACCCCACTTCCTATTTTTTTTCACAGCTCTCTGAGCCACTAACAGTCACATGACTGTAACAACATGAAGTTGATGAACTTAATGAAACGAGAAACAAGTTCCTCTTCTAACACAGGCAGATGTGCAGAGACATCTTTGCTCTTGGCTCTGTGGGTTTGCACATCTGGTTTAGATGAGATTCTGCTTTCTGTCCAACATTTTTGGACCCAAATAAAAGTTCAGATTGTACTACAACACACAACACAGAAAAAAAGTACTAACCAGGTAATAGTAATTGTCACAGAACACGGAGTGTTCAGGTAACCGCAGCTCAGAACTATGTACAAGTTTTATTTAACTGAGGAATCTTTTAACAAAGCTAAGGAAACGAAAAACTAAGGCTCATGCCACGGGGGGAAACAAGGAGCGTGGAGCCCAGGAGTGCCGTAATCGGGACCGTGGGGAAACTGCAACAGAAAGGGGAGACACAGTTAACAGCATGCAGGTTCCCAAGAAATGAACAGCTAGACTTCATACAGTAAGTTGCCGAGGCTTACAGGTAGAGCAGGACCGTGGAGCTCGGACGGGAGAGGTGCCCGTGAAGGGAATCCTAGGGAGGGAGGCAGTCAGGCAGGAGGACAGGCAGGCCACAGGCTTCCACGCCGAATGCTGGTCACACTGGGAGGAGACTTACGGACTGGCGAGGAGAAGCCGTCAGAGCTGGCTGAAGTAGTCCTCTGGTGATTGCCTCAGATGAGACGCATGTGGTTTGGAGGCGGCACAGCCCGAGGGTGTGGCCACCGCAGCCTCCCACGGCTCCCTGGATGCCGAGCCACGGGCCGTGACAGCAATAATACCAAACGTGTTTTCAAACAACTTCAGTAAAACATCCTGTTAAAACTGTAACTGTGTTTAACAGGAACAAGGTCATTGAAATCATCACTTGGTGCTGCTGTCTCTTGTGTCTGTACAGAGTTTGAACCAGAAGGCTGAACTCTTTTTCAGTCACATGATGTTTCTCTGTCTCGGCATCTGTTTCTCTGATTGCAGCTGCATTTGAACGAACTGGAACGTCCAATTCTCCAACACGTTAACTCTGCTGATCCTTGGTGTTTAAATAACATTTCTTTCTTTGACTCAGTCTGCTGTCACTTTGTTTTAGAGAGACAAAGAGATTTCAGATTAACTGGTGTTCCTGTTGCTCCAGTACTAAAGGACAATGCATGTCACCGCCAGAGATGGGCAGTTTCTGATTACTTTTTTCAAGTAACGAGTAAAGTAAGGGATTACTATTGCAAAAACGGTAATTAGATTACCGTTACTTTCCCGTAGGAACGCTGCGTTACTGCGTTACTAAAACGGTAATTTTTTAGCAAGAAGCGAGTAAGCGTAAGCGAGTGCGACATTCGTGACAACAGCTGTGTGCAGATCAACAATGGATCATATATCGAGTGCGGGAGAGAGTATGAGTGTGCAGCGTTTAAAGCTTGGAAGTACTGACCTTACTTTGAGTTTGATTACATAAAAAGTAACAAAAACATTAGTGTCCGTTGTGCGTGGGAAGAAAACCTCTTTTAACCGCGAAAAAAAACCCCTAAACTTCCAAGCAAGCACTGGGAGTGCGCTACCACGTAGAGGGAAACTTACAGAGAAACTCGCGGATTCTTCAACTGACCGCTGCGGCACAGCTGCACCAGGGTAAACCTACGCCTATGCCGCTCCTGCTTTACAGGTGAAAATAGAGCAACAGGACCACTAGTCTTTGATGTTATTTATTTTCTGCTGTGTTTAAGGATGCATTTGTGGTTTATAAGGTCAGATTTTTTATTATTACACTGAACTAATACCTGAAAAAGTATATAAAAAATCAACCATTATTACCTTATTATCATTACCACCACATTCACATGTCATTGATGTTTTATTTCAAACAGGTCAGTTTTGGATGTATGTGGCTGAGACACTAAAACCTAATATCAATAAAATAACGTGACACATGACTGTGTTCACAGTTTCTTCTGTTAAAATCGTCTTCTCATGTTTTCATAGAGAGATGATGAAAGAACCTGTAGAAGAATCACCAACTAAAGCAGCTTCCACAGCAGGTAGGAGATCAATGGTTTGTCTGATGAGCTGTATGGATGTAAAGAGACAAGGTACAATCCTTTGCCTTTTTGTAACACTTATTGGAAAAAATTTGTCAGAGCACTTGCACATAGTTATCTATATACTGTCTTTAAAAATGGTCACAAATTCAAATCTGTTGCAACATGTCTTAATCTTTCTTTGGCACATTTTCATAACATGACAACTGTCAGTCTAAGGGGCTTGGAAAAGAAAGCAACTTCACTCAAAATGATCTCCTTGTCATCAATGTTTGAGGGGGATGCATGTTTATGTCTCTTCCTTCTTCTTGTAGAAGAGGAGCTTGCCAGGGTGCGGTCAGCTTTTGTTTGGAGGGTGTCAACAGAAATCCTTAAACAGCTCCTTGAGGCCCTTGTAAGTGACGGTGTCTTAAATGAATTGGAGAAAGAATCAATACTGGAAGGGAACCCAGTCAGAGCAGATAAGGCACGTTGCTTCATTGATACAGTGAGGAAGAAAGGGGACAAAGCCAGCAGGATCATGGTCAGACATCTTCAGACTATAGATCTCTCCCTTTTCTCTCAGCTGCGTTTATACTCTGATCCATCTGCTCAACAAGGTGAGTCCACTTTTCTCTGTAGTTTGTTGAGATGTGAAGTGTAAAACCTCAGAATTTAATATAATGAAAAGCAGAAAGCGGGAACTTCATTCCACAACATACATCTGGATTTATTAAAGGGCTGCTCACAATGGAAAAAAAAAACCTTTCCCAAACGGCCATGACCACTCTAACAACAATCATCACATGTACAAACTACAGACTACTGGAGAATAAAAAAAATCTCTTAGAGACATGCTGAAAACAACTCCCTGAAAAGTAATGAGGTGGAATAAGAAGTATGTTGTACTAACCAAGGGTTTTAAGTGTGTTGTACTTACAGAGTAGTAAACTAAAGTATTAACTTGAGAGAAATTATTTCACATAAGCGTTTAACTTAAAATAGACTGCTCAGAATTATTTTTTTAACATAGATTTTTCTTAGCTCTATTTATGTGAACAGTAATCTTATTTAGTTGTTAAAACCGTGAAAAACTAATTGCTTTAAAAAAAAAAAGTAGTGTCACTTGTGTGACTTCTTGAGTGCTTCAGAAACCCATGAAGGAGAAATATTCCAGTCTTCTATTAGTCACAGTGTGCATAATCTCTTTTTGAGTTTATGGCAGGAATTTAATGTGAAATATTGAATTCCCTTCAGATGTTTATTTTAAACAGTGTAGGTAGCAGTTGAAAGACAGCATGAAAGTTTAGTGGGATTTTTTGGAGAAGTCCAGAGTTGAAAACCTGTTTAGTTTGTAAATGTTCCCATTGGTTACACAAGCCACAAAGCCAATTTTTTATTTTACATATGTAGGTTTAAAAACCTTTAGTGTGACTGCGCAGAAGTTCCATTTATTTAAATTATAACAGAACAGGAGCTTCTTTGGTTTGGTGATGATTTGTTGTATCTCAAGCTGAGCATCACTCAGTGAATGAAGCCAGATGTATTTTTCATGACATCAAGATTGAAGAAGCACAAATAACACAACAATCCAAACAAGAGGAAAAGTAATTTAAGTAACTCTTTGAGACCATTCATTAAAATGTCAGTGGAAGTACACACTTGATCAAAAAGAAAGAGGAAAAGATTTGAAGAAACAAGGCACCTCTTCACATTTGCAAAGTGATATCTTTGCCCGTCCTTCATCACAGAAGCCTGTTTAAAACCAAACACAAAGATGGTAAATGTTGGTATAAGTGATCAGTCGTCACCATGCTCTTGCCCTGTGTACAATCACTAAAAGACACAGATTTGATAATATAATAAAATGACCTAAAACTTGTTAATGGGAAAGCTGGTAAATATATGATCGTTATGTGATGGCTAATATCCATCTGCTTATGTCCAAGAAGATAGACTAAATCATTCACTGTTGAATATAAACAACGTCAGCAGCTGTTTGGTTCTCTCCCATTTCCTCATCATGCTGTTAACAGGCAAAATACTACCTGCTGTCTCTTCTCCAGGCAGATACCCTGAAGCGAAAAAAAACTACAAGAAATATGAATAAACATTAGAATGTAAACAATGTCCGGCATCCAAGCTTTTTGGTTTAGTACTAATGCAACTGAAACAATTTTCTCTTCACTTTAATAGCAGGATGGTGCACTTATAATTAATGAGATTTCTTCAGTATTGTAATTTGAGATCTAAGTACGTTTGAAGAAAAAATATGTAAAAATGCAAAACAAAAAAAGAAGACAAAGAAATAAACAGACTGTTTTTTTTCCTTGCTATTTTTAATGATTTATTTAGAGGCTCTTCAAAGTTGTCAGCCTCGGCTTAAATCTAAGTTGAAGAAGAAGTTCCAGTGTGTGTTTGAGGGGATCGCTAAAGCAGGAAACCCAACCCTTCTGAATAAGATCTACACAGAGCTCTACATCACAGAGGGAGGGACTGCAGAGATCAGTGATGAACATGAGGTCAGACAGATTGAAACCGCATCCAGGAAATCAGATCCAGAAACAACAGTCAGACAAGAAGACATGTTTAAAGATTCACCTGGAAGAGATGAACCAATCAGAACAGTGCTGACAAATGGAGTGGCTGGCATTGGGAAAACAGTCTTAACACAGAAGTTCACTCTGGACTGGGCTGAAGACAAAGCCAACCAGGACATCCAGTTCATATTTCCATTCACTTTCAGAGAGCTGAATGTGCTGAAAGAGGAAAAGTTCAGCTTGGTGGAACTTGTTCATCACTTCTTTACTGAAACCAAAGAAGGAGGAATCAGCAGCATTGAAGACCTCCAGGTTGTGTTCATCTTTGATGGTCTGGATGAGTGTCGACTTCCTCTGGACTTCCACAAAACTACAATCCTGACTGACCCTTGCAAGTCCACCTCAGTGGATGTGCTGCTGATAAATCTCATCAGGGGGAAACTGCTTCCCTCTGCTCGCCTCTGGATAACCACACGACCTGCAGCAGCTAGTCAAATCCCTCCTGACTGTGTTTCCATGGTAACAGAGGTCAGAGGATTCACTGACCCACAGAAGGAGGAGTACTTCAGGAAGAGATTCAGAGATGAGGATCAGGCCAGCAGGATCATCTCCCACATCAAGACATCACGAAGCCTCCACATCATGTGCCACATCCCAGTCTTCTGCTGGATCACTGCTACAGTTCTGGAGGATGTGCTGAAAACCAGAAGGGGAGGACAGATGCCCAAGACCCTGACTGAGATGTACATCCACTTCCTGGTGGTTCAAGCCAAAGTGAAGAAGGTCAAGTATGATGAAGGAGCTGAGACAGATCCACACTGGAGTCCAGAGAGCAGGAAGATGATTGATTCTCTGGGAAAACTGGCTTTTGATCAGCTGCAGAAAGGAAACTTGATCTTCTATGAATCAGACCTGGCAGAGTGTGGCATCGATATCAGAGCAGCCTCAGTGTACTCAGGAGTGTTCACACAGATCTTTAAAGAGGAGAGTGGACTGTACCAGGACAAGGTGTTCTGCTTCATCCATCTGAGTGTTCAGGAGTTTCTGGCTGCTCTTCATGTCCATCTGACCTTCATCAACTCTGGAATTAATGTGCTGGAAGAACAAGCAACCTCCCAGAAGTCTGAAACGGGACAATCTACACTTAAGCACTTCCACCAGAGTGGTGTGGACAAGGCCTTACAGAGTCCAAATGGACACCTGGACTTGTTCCTCCGCTTCCTCCTGGGTCTTTCACTACAGAACAGTCAGATTCTCCTACGAGGAATGCTCACACAGACAGGAAGAAACTCACAGAGCAGTCAGGAAACAGTCCAGTACATCAAGAAGAAGCTCAGTGAGAATCTGTCTGCAGAGAAAAGCATCAATCTGTTCCACTGTCTGAATGAACTGAATGATCGTTCTCTAGTGGAGGAGATCCAACAGTGCCTGACATCAGGAAGTCTCTCCACGGAGAAACTTTCTCCTGCTCAGTGGTCAGCTCTGGTCTTCATTTTACTGTCATCAGAAAAAGATCTGGATGTGTTTGACCTGAAGAAATACTCTGCTTCAGAGGAGGCTCTTCTAAAACTCCTACCGGTGATCAAAGCCTCCAAAAAAGCTCTGTAAGTAAAAATGTACTCATCCTTTTATTTTTGAAATATTGATTCTACTTAACAAAAAAACAATCAAGTGAGCAATTTAAGCAATATAAACATCGTGATGGGTGCTGATCCATTAAAAAACCTTAAAAAATTCAAATGAATGATCATCTGCAAGCATATGATCCTTTTGAATTGTCAGAGCAGCAGAAATTATCAGCATTTCTGAGACATCTGTGGGTTTATCACTTATCAAAGTACCTTCCAGAACTGTTTTCTTTGTACCAAAAACTCATCTACCAGTCCGGTGTTCTGTTACTGTTTACTCTTCAGTTATCATTCATTTAATCTCTGGTGTTCTAAAGTAATTTCTCTGCATTAGTGCACTGCTCAGTTCAATATGGGAGTTAAGTTTTTTCTATATTATTATTCTTTATTGCGCTGGTTTCCAAACTAGGGTACGCCTACCCTCGGGGGTATGGGAGAGGCTGTAGGTGATACGTGGGACGGGGTAATTACCAATTCAAAAAGCCTAAATTTGCACTAATACAGTTTAATGTGGCTATTACATACATGTGTATATACCACCCTCTGGTGTTTAGCAAAACAATTGCCCTGACAAAATACATGGGTGCGACTTCCCCAATTGACTGACGCCTGACTGTTGAAGTTGCACTGTTGAAGAAATGGACAAATGGTTAACCAAAAGAAAATGCTCTGCCACCGAAACAGCGGCCACTACCACCAATCAGCTCATATCTGAAGATGCATTTGCCAGTGACCGCACAGGTGATTGTTCAACAATGTGTTTGTCAGATTGGGATGCCAGCACAAATGTATCTGTGGTTACTAGCCAAGTATCTAGCATAGAAGGAGACAGTCATGTGGAAAGTAATGAAGGGTCTGATGTGGAGCCTCAAAGTGGGAGAAAGCATGTCACCTCTGACTGTAACACAAAGAAGCGCAAATATGATGACAATTATATTTCACTGATGTTCACATGTATAAATACTGGGGATTTTCCCAGCCATAATGTGATAATTGTGCAAGTATTGTTTCACAACTCAATGAAACCTTCAGTATTGCACAGAGATTTAGAGACAAATCATCCCCATTTGAAAAATAAACCATGAGAACATTTTGAGCGACAGCTAAAATCACTTTAAACAAGTAAAAGCTGCATTCGAGTGCCGGATCCTATGAATAAAAACAGACCACAAGCATCTTATATGGTCAGTTTTAGAGTGGCTAAAAACAACAAACCCCACACTATTGTGGAGGACTGCATTCTCCCTGTTGCTTTAGATATGGTAGTGAGAATGTTGGGGGAAAAGGCAAAAAAGACAATACAGTCCATTCCCTGTCCATTACAGTCCCTCCATCATCCCTGTGCCCAAGAACAGCAAACCCTCATCCCTGAACGATTACCGGCCAGTTGCACTGACCTCGGTAGTAATGAAGGTGTTTGAGAGGCTGCTGAAGAACATCATCTCCTCCTCCATCCCAGACACCACAGATCCGCTGCAGTTCGCCTACAGATCCAACAGATCCACAGAGGATGCCATCGCCCACGTCCTACACACCACTCTCAGCCATGTGGACAAGAAACAGGGTAACTATGTGCGAATGCTGTTTGTTGATTACAGTTCAGCATTTAACACAATAGTGCCCTGCAGACTGTTCACAAAGCTGAGGGATCTGGGACTTAACAGCCATCTGTGTGCATGGGTGTTGGACTTCCTCACTGGCAGAACTCAGGTGGTGAGGGTGGGCAGGTGCTTCTCCAACAGCATCACCATCAACACAGGAGCACCTCAGGGTTGTGTCCTCTCGCCACTGCTCTACTCCCTCTACACTTCAGACTGTGTGGCCACCCATGGCTCCAACACCATTGTGAAGTTTGCTGACGACACAGTGGTGTTGGGTGCCATCTCCAACAACGATGAGGCGGCCTACATGGATGAAGTGAAGAATCTGGCATCGTGGTGCCAGGACAACCACCTCCAGCTGAACGTCAGCAAGACCAAGGAGCTGGTGGTGGACTTCAGAAGGGGTCAGCACAGAGACTACAAGCCCATCATCATCAATGGAGCTCCAGTGGAGAGGGTGCAGTCCTTCAAGTATCTTGGTGTCCACATCTCCTCAGACCTGACATGGGCTGCCCACATTCAGGTCCAGACCAAAAAGGCCAGGCAGCGCCTGTATCACCTACGACAACTGAGGAAGTTCAGGGTCTCTCCAAAGATCCTCAGGATTTTCTATACAGGCGCTGTGGAGAGCATCCTCACACAGAACATGACATCGTGGTTTGGGAACAGCTGTGTGAATGACCAAAAAGCTCTCCAGAGAGTGATCCGTACAGCAGAACGCTGCTGCAGGATTGCTCTCCCCCCGCTTCAGGACACCTATGCCAGGAGATGCCGGACTAGAGCAGCGCAGATACTGAAGGACCCGTCCCATCCTGGCAACAAACTGTTCCAACTTCTGCAATCTGGTAGAAGGTTCCGCATCTTCCGGGCAAGGACAGAGAGACTCAAGAGGAGCTTCTATCCCCAAGCCATCCATGCCCTAAACACACACACCCGCCCTCTCACATCATCTATAATTGACTGAGTCAGGACTCTTCCAGACACTAAACCAAGGCACAATGTACATTTCAATTCCTTTAATTTTAAATATGTTTATATTGTCTATCCTGTAAAATAGTCAGATGTCTATTCATAATAATGTACAGAATTCACCTGCTTGCTGCCACTACTGCACATTCACCCAATGTATATACTATATATATATATATATATATATATATATATATATATATATAAAACACCCAGCACGCCCCTGCGGGCGGTTTATCCTTCAAGCTCGGGTCCTCTACCAGAGGCCTGGGAGCTTGAGGGTCCTGCGCAGTATCTTAGCTGTTCCCAGGACTGCGCTCTTCTGGACAGAGATCTCCGATGTTATTCCCGGGATCTGCTGGAGCCACTCGCCTAGCTTGGGAGTCACCGCACCTAGTGCTCCGATTACCACGGGGACCACCGTTACCTTCACCCTCCACATCCTCTCGAGCTCTTCTCTGAGCCCTTGGTATTTCTCCAGCTTCTCGTGTTCCTTCTTCCTGATATTGCTGTCATTCGGAACCGCTACATCGATCACTACGGCCGTCTTCTTCTGTTTGTCTACCACCACTATGTCCGGTTGGTTAGCCACCACCATTTTGTCCGTCTGTATCTGGAAGTCCCACAGGATCTTAGCTCGGTCATTCTCCACCACCCTTGGGGGCATCTCCCATTTTGACCTCGGGACTTCCAGGTTATACTCGGCACAGATGGTCCTGTACACTATGCCGGCCACTTGGTTATGGCCACTTGGTTATATATATATATGTATATATATATAATGTTCTTCCTCTACACCCCCCCCCCCCCCCCCCCCCCCAATTTTTTTGCACATGTTGAGGAGCGTGTCAGGCTACATTTCACTGTGTGTTATACTTGTATAACTATGCATGTGACAAATAAAGAACCTTGAATCCATCATCAAACAATGCTGTCTCATCAATGCAACATCAGAAAATGTTTTACAGCAGCTACTTCAGCACATACGCCACAGTGAATTTTACGCAATACAACTGAAGGAGTCCACGGATGTGGGTCCTTGTATATTTGCACAACATTCATGAAGGAACCGTCAAGGAGAACATGCTGTTCTGTAAACCACTCGAAGAAAGGACAACTGCAGTAGATATTTTTCAAAAGCTGGACACATTTATGATCACACATGGACTCGTGTGGGACAGATGTGTTGGCATCTGCACTGATGGTGCATGGGCCATGACTGGGAGACAAAGAGGTGTGGTTTGTGTGTACAGGCAGTAGCGCCAGATGCTTCTTGGGTACACTGCAGCATCCAGAGAGGCTCTTGCTGCAAAGGGAATACCTGTCCGTCTGAAACATGTCTTGGACACCACTGTAAAAATTATTAACTTTTTGAACTCCCACTTATTTGCTGCATTGTGCAGTGAGATGGGCAGCGAGCCTGAAACTGTATTACTCCACACAGAGGTTTTCTTGCTCTCAAGAGGGAAAGTGCTGCCCTGTTTCTTTGAGCTGAGGGAAGAACGTAAAGTTTTCTTCAGTAACCATCCCTTTGAGCTGTCTGAACATTTGCATGATGTAGAGTACCTTACATGCCTGGCTCATCTGTGTGATATATTTTCCCGTCTGAACGAACTCACTCTCGGATTACAAGGCATTTCTACAACCATATTCATTGTTTATGATAAAGTTGTGGCCATGATAAAGAAGTTAAACCTTTGGAAGAACTGCATGGTCAAAAACAACACAGAAGCACACATTATCAAACAGTGTAAAGCATGACTGTAACATGCACCTTCAGGAGCTGGCGGCGCAGTTATGCTGATACTTCTCATAGACGGGCAGGTTAAATGATTGGATACATTACCCATTCACCTCCGTGCCTACTTCGTCATCAGTGTCTGAGCAGGAGAGCCTAATTCAGATCACCACAGATGGATCTCCTAAAAGACCCTGCGCACTGAACAGCCTGTAACTTATTTATATGCAAATACAGAAGTGTAATTAGGATTTTAAGGAAATTTAAATAGTTTCCTTCATTTTATGACTTAAGAGATTTCTAGTTAACCATAACTTCTAGTGGACTCCAATATATTAGTTTTTATTGTTTAGGTTGAACAAATGCCATAAATATAATCTTTCTGTATTTTTTCTTATTTTTTTGTAGGCTAAGCATCTGTGAACTTTCAGAGAGAAGCTGTAGAGCTCTGTCGTCAGTTCTCACCTCCCAGTCCTCAAGCCTGAGAGAGCTGGACCTGAGTAACAATAGCATGGAGGATTCCGGAGTGAAGCTTCTGTCTGAAGCAGTGGAGAGTCCACATTGTAAACTGAGAACTCTGAGGTCAGATCAAATATATTCATTTTTTTTCTTTTGGTCTTTTTTTTCAGCTGACAAAATTAAACAGTTAAAAATTTAGCCCATAAATGTCAGCTTTATGAATTGTTGTTTTTACATTAGTTTTAAGTGAAACTGTCACATTTTTAACCTGTTTAACCTCAGATGATAAGGATTCTTTAAAACACACTGCAAGTAAATAGCGCTAAATGTAGTAGTAAGTAGCTCCTTACTGAACCCTGATTACAGTTTAACGAGTGTTGTTTCATTGTTCATGTTTTAATTTTCAGACTGAGTCTTTGTAATCTCTCATTGAGAAGCTCTGACAGTCTTTCTGCTGGACTGCAGAATCTGAACTGCAAGCTGACTAGTCTGAGGTCAGATCAAGACATATTTTGTTTCTCAAAATTAACCAATTAAAGTCCATCCATTTTTTGTTGCATGTTATGAGGTTTCCTGAAGTATTACTGAAAAAAAAGTGATTAAATATATGAAACATATTATTTATGTTCTTGATTAATTTTCAGACTGAGCGCCTGTAACCTCTCAGAGAGAAGCTATGAAGCTCTGTCCTCGTTCCTTAGCTCCCGGTCCTCTAGTCTGAGAGAGCTGGACCTGAGTAACAACAATGTGCACGATTCAGGAGTGAAGCTTCTGTCTGGCGCAGTGGAGACTCCACAATGTAGACTTAAAACTCTCAGGTCAGGATTCAAAAATGTTCATACACTGTCATTTAAAATCTATATTGTTGCACAAACAGCTAAGCTTAGCAATTGTTAAGTGACCTTTTATTTACCTTTGAGTGGATGATTCTACTCTGAAAAACAGTCATAACATTTTTTATAGTCACGTTTTGTTTTTGTTATCGTTTCTTTTTAGAAAATTACTTTATGAACTGATAAACTTGCATATATATAGCCATTATGTGTCTATGACATACCCATATCCTTTCATGCTGGTAGGACAAAAACTTCCAAATGACATGTTTAAGATTCTTATGGGCATTAATGATATAGAATTTTGGGAAACATTATAGAAATGTCTTCATAGAAATAATCAGTATAGGAGGTTATTGGTGATATTTATTCACTGTTTAATTTTAATTTGTACAACATAATGTTACATTTCTTAAAATTGAGATTTTTATTCTTTCTTAAAAAAACAGAAGTCTTTATTTCAGAGGAACTTCTGTCCACTAAACATAAAATCCCAATTTCTGACAGTATTCTGAAGTTTCTTGCAGTATTGATTGTACATTACACAATTACACACAAAAAAAAAAACGAGAATTTTGAGCCTGACTTCATCATAAGAGGAAGATAGGACAGCTGAGTGAACTTCAGTGACTCAAAAAAGCAGAGAGAGAGAGAGAGAATTATCTCAAAAAACACCCATGGTTTGAAGGAGAAAATAAATCCTGCCCAAATATCAGTTCTAAGTCATATTAATACAGAAAGTATATTTTCGTTAGAAAGTAGGAAAAAACCTAAACATAATAAAGTTACTTAATTGTTATTCTAACCTTTCCCCTGCATTATGGGCAATGAAAAACTGATGGAATGTTTCATAAGACTGTAACCCATTTATTACAGGTGACCTATTTGTTAACAGTTCTCTCAAACTTTTTTTTCACTTTCTTTTTTCTCCACTAACAATTTTGGTGTAAATATTTCATAAAGGGGAGAAAACAGTTTTTTGGGGTTTTTTTGGATTATTATTTTCAATTAATTAAAAAATAAGACTCATGGTAGGCATTACTGAAGCAGTTCCGACCATGGGTTTGACTTCCCCAAAATACCAGACCAGCTTTTGCTCCTCCCACAAAACAGCTTTAAACCTGTGTGGTTACCACAATAAATGTAGTAGTCTTCCCCAAGTATATTTCATTTTATATACAATGCAGTGCCTCTTCATTCTTCATATATCCATGTATGACATTTTGATAGACTTGGTTTCAGATTTTTTGCAGTTTATTGCTCTTGTTTAAGGTCTGAAGTCCTTGTACATGTAGCAACCCACTCGTTATACTGAGTCTAACCCTGCTTGCCTCAGTTTCGACTTCCTAGTTGGGGTGTTGGGTTCTTTATAGCACAGATTCCACAAATGGTTGTCGTATGGACAGGAATCAGGGATACTAAGAGTAAACCCCTGCATAAACATTAAAGAAAGAATTGACCCCAGACCACTCTTTAGGACAGAAACTGAACATTTACTGAACATAAGGGTAGGACAGACAAAGTACAAAAACACACTTTTTTTTTTTTTTAACTCAAATGATATTACAGTTTCATTCAGTAAATGAAATATACTCTTTGAATACCCTTTAAAATGATATTAAGTCTTAGTGGTTAACTCACTGATACCTTATCAGAAATACGCTATGTAAATATACTAAATGCGCTATACTCACATATAGGCCCCCGGCACACTGACATTCACACTCATTACAGGCCAGTTTGTCAGCTGGAAATCATTCTACAATTGGAACAGCAGTGTAGCTGGTGATATCTCAGCTCCAGAGTTTTACTGCCATCTCCCGTCAATTTAACTGTGATTAATATTTAGAATGGAAATTACACATGATGTGAAAAATTGCCACCTAGCAATTTTTAGTAGATTTCTTTAAGAAAAAAAGAGTTTAAAAAGGTATTTTAAGCAGTCTGACAAAATTTGCTATTACATATGTTTTGTTTTATAATGTCTAATAGGCTTTATACAGTTAAGTACAATCACGGCATGACAGAAAGACAAGCTTAATCTCTCTATTAAAACAAATACTATACGTGTATGCTCGAATAATAACAAACAGGTGAGATGTTAGAACGCTTTTATTTTAATTTTTAGTAGACAGTCAAGCGACATGCCGGGAGTCCGCTGTTCTCACCAGCTCTAATGAGCCTTGACCTTCCAGTCAGCCATTGAGCTGGTGGGCTAACAGACCTCTCCAAAAATATCAGAGCACTTTTGCAAATATGATAAATCGAGCAGATATTATAGGTCTACACAGCTACATTCTCATCTGAAAATATCTTAATAGTTTATTTTGTGTCACAGAAACAATAATATTTAAAACTTTTAGCTGCTCTTCTCCGCTATTGCTGTGTTTGAGTTTTGGACAAAAGTCCATAGGAATTATAAGTACTTACTGCGGAATTCCTATCCGGGCTACATCCAGTACATACACTTCTTTAAAAGCTCTCCACAGCAGTGCAAGGCAAAGCATGCAAACAGCAGGGTAGTCAGGGTACTCTCTCAACTAATCAGATAGCCCCTTAACCTACATCACATGGCTAATTTGCGTTCCTTTTCCTCTTTTAGCAGCACAAGGACCCAAAGACCTGACGTCTACTGAATCTCTTTATGTCTTTAATATTTCAACAAACAAAAGCAGGAAAATGCAAAATAAAAAATAAAATAAAAAATACGTACTGAACAAATCAATAGGATAATACATAATAAATAGTATTTGTTCATATATAATCTGTATTCATATGTAGCCTCTTGAAAACAATTTTGATATTTTTAAGCAATATTATACTTATTTTGGCCTTATTTACGCAATGCTATTAAGTAAGTGGGCTCTGGGTTCTTTTTTCAGTGTACATTCGTACTGTATAATTTAACTTACTTTTAATTCACTTGTCTGATTTGTAAAAGTAGTATTACCCACGAAAATGAACAGTAGTGATTAACAGTGCAGTAAATTACACCATACACAATGTAAAGTAGATCTTCGCAACAGTCCTTTAATTAGCCAAAATAATAAAACGGCATGTTTTAATATTCGGGCTAACCGAAAAACAGCAATATACTAACTGTACAATGAATCCCCACATACAGTGTAGACCACTGGTAATAGAAACAATTACTGACCCAAAAACTAAACATAAAGCTCGCACAAATACATCCTACTTTGCAGGCCTATGCTAATACTTGAGAATTTAGCAATCCAATAAGATCTCCAAACTAAAGTCTTTTCAGTAAAAGGGCAAAAAATGCGTCAACAAATGCGTTTGCGCTGACAAACACCTCCTTCATTTCCCCAGATTTGAAGGATGGGTCAGGTTCGTGGCCCAACCTATTTCAGAATTCATAGCACGGCTCAGCCAGTTCCAGTTTCCGAATATGGTGTCAGCTACTTAGCTGTATTATTACTCTTTCTGGGTCACAAAATGAACTTTTAAGATATTTTCAGATGAGAATATCCATCCATCCATTTTCTGCTGCCGGGTTGTGGGGGCAGCAGCCCAAGCAGAGAAGCCCAGACCTCCCTCTCACCAGCCACCTCCTCCAGCTTGTGCGGGGGAACACCCAGGCATTCCCAGGCCAGTCGAGAGATATAATCTCTCCAGCATGTCCTGAGTCTGCCCCGGGGCCTCCTCCGGTGGGTCATGCCCAGAACACCTCACCCAGGAGGCACCCAGGAGGCATCCTTGTCACATGCCGAAACCACCTCAACTGGCTCCTTTCAATGTGAAGGAGCAGTGGCTCTACTGATCCTGGTCCTGCTTTTTCTCCTGATTGGCCGAACTTCTCACCCTATCTCTAAGGGAGATGCCAGCTAACCTTCGGAGGAAGCCCATTTCCGCCGCTTGTATCCGTGATCTTGATCTTTCGGTCGCTACCCACAGCTCATAACCATAGGTGAGGGTAGGGATGTAGATCGACCGATAAATTGAGAACTTCGCTTTTACACTCAGCTCTCGCTTCACCACAACAGCGTTTGCACCACTGCGGCCGCAGCACTAATCTGTCTGTCGATTTCCCGCTCCCTTCTCCCATCACTCATAAACAATACCCCAAGATACTTGAACTCCTCCACTTGGGGCAGGAACTTGTCCCTGACCCGGGTTGGGCACTCCACCTGGTCCTCAGCCGAAAGATGAAAATGTAGCTGTGTAAACTTCAAATATCTGTTCGATTTATTAAGACATCACATATTGGCAAAACTGCTCTGATGTTTTCGGAGACACCTGTTATTCACCAGCTCGATAGCTGATCAGGAGGTCAAGGCCCACTAGAGCCGGCGAGAAAATCGGACTCCTGGCGTTTTCAGATCTGCCACGGTCTTTTGCTTCTTAGGTTAAAGATGACATATAAATCACTTAGATAACTTAAATATGTTGCTTGGCTTTTGGCTTATATTAAACAATGCACATATGTTTTTACTCATTTTACATGAATTTTGACTTTTTAATAAAATAAAGAAATTGAATAAATGAATTTATCTCTTTGCTATTCATAATCTTAGACTTTACTTATTTTTTACTATTTATGCATTTTTAAAATCTGGGTTATGTTATTAAATGTGTATATTCTCTGCACTTGTTATAGATGTTCACATGACCTATAAAAAAATTGCCAAGTCCAAATTTCAAAAGGTGAATGTCATATTGACCTTCAGGTTGGGTTGTGGTTGGAAGTCCAAATTGTGGACCTAGTTTGGATGTCGTATAATGTCCAGAATGGACCCAATGGGATCTGCATGTCTGTCCTATGTCCAGTGTTTAGTGGGTTATAATAACTAATAGAAGAAAGAAGAAAGGTTTTATTATATTGACCATACATACAATACACAAACTTCACGTTAGGGAGACAGGAATGTGTAATGTGTAACACAAAAGGGCAGATCAGGAGAAAAAAACAATTTCTGCTCCAACTTATCCCCAAAGTAGTTGGCATGAGGAGAAGACAAAAAAACTTCAGCACATAAAAAGCACAAATATCATCACATCATAACACCATAAACACACAAGACAAGCAATATGGGGGAGTATGCCAATGTGCAAAGCTGCATCTTGGACGCAGCTTTCTCGCTAATATTGTAGTGTGTTGCCTTACTCTGTTAACTTGAAGTGACTATTGTTGTCCATTGGGAATTGTCTCTTATAAATAAAGGTAAATGAAATTGAATGGATGGAAATTGAAAAATGTTATTGTATCTGACAAACAGAAAATCATAGCTCACAGATGGAGTGTTGTGTGTTTTCAGTCTGTCAGGCTGTTTGGTCACAGCAGACGGCTGTAGTTTTCTGGCCTCAGCTCTGAGCTCCAACCCCTCCCATTTGAAAGAGCTGGACCTGAGCTACAATCATCCAGGAGACTCAGGAATAAAGCTGCTCTCGGCTGGACTGAAGAATCCACGCTGGAGACTTAAGACTCTCAGGTATGGGGAAGAGTGTTTGATTGAACAGGAAGAGAGTACTTGAACATATTTATTCTGGATTCAGCTGTGAATGTAGAGAACAGTTAACATAAAACCTACGCTTAAGCTGAGAATGATTTTTGTTGAACAAAATGTGCTTTGCTGATAATCATCCACAGCAGTTCACTTAGTATAGTGTTGTTAGCTACCGTGCTGTTAAATCTTTGTATATATAAATAAAATATTCAAGGATCAGTGTTTGTTGCCTTCTTCACATATTTAGGTTTGTATTACCACAGTCAGAGATCCTGCTGTTGTTCATTTTATTATTTTTAACATTGTATGCTAGCCAACAACAGTCGCAATTAAATTTTTATTGTTATATTTTGATGGAATAGAATATATATTTGAAAATGAATGATTTTCTAATTCTCTGTTTGTCTTCATTAAGTTGTCAGTAATCAGACAATAACTCAGACTGGAAGTAATCTTAATGACATATGATTTTTCCTCTCCCCTCCTCCTTCCAGGTTGGAGCCTGCTGGAGTCCGATGGTTAAAACCAGGTCTGAGGAAGTGTAAGTGTGTTTTTAATGTGATTTATTAAAACAAAGCAGTACACATCCAACCATCTTCTGTCAGGATGCCCGGCTTGTTGACCCAGTGTTTCCAGTTAAGCTTTGTCACCATTGAGTTTTCTATCCCCGTTTCCTGTTTTACTGTCTTAGTTATCTTTCTGTGTGCATTATGTTCTGTTCCACTTCCTATGTATTGTTAGTTAGATTAAGTTCAGCTATGTACTTACGTGTTTCTTATCATCCCCATTATCCAGTGTATTTAATCCGTCAGTTCTCCTCAGTTCCCTGTCTTGTCACAGTCTAATCCATGTGTGTGTTACCCAGTTCAGTTTAAGTCAGCTTATGTTCTGTCCATCCATTCCTTACAATATGCACCATCTACTTCCCCAATCTGCCAGCGAGTCCTGCATTTAGGTCCCCTCTTCTCTCTCACCACACCACACCACGATGCTGATAGAATGACGAGACTCGTGCTGCGAAGACATGATATGAACCCAGTGGACCTCGAATTATACCAATGGCAGCAGGCAGCATTCTTCTTTCTGGAAAGAGAGCTGGGGGTTAATCTGTGGCTTATGCTCCAACATGAGCATGTCTTTGAGGGGATTCATCTGGCTCTGGAGAGTCCTTGAAGGCACTGCAGTCCTCCACCTGCTGCCTCACCTGCACGCGAGCCTTAGCCATGGGAAATAGGCGCCAACCGCTGATCTCCGGCTGCTCGGTCCTCATGCGTCCACCTACTGCCTCATTCACTAGCACTCCCACCTTGTCGTGTCAAAGCGGTTCCGCCTCCCATCTCATCCTGATGGAGGTTACATCATTCAGCAGGTCTGTTGTTTCAGCCAAAGCTCCCGCTGCTGCTGCTGCCGCTGCTCTCGCAAGCTGCAATATCTGGTGGTGAGTGAGTCAGACATTTTTCTTCATTTTCACCATGAGCCAAAGACTCCTCCTCACCATAGACCAAATACCATTTCTTCTACTAAAAAAGCCAGTGATTAGTTATTGTCAACCTATGGTGGACTGTCAAAAAAAATGTCATTACCACCCTGCACCCATAAAAACTGTTTTTCCCTTTTTGGCTTCACAAAGGACATTCTTAAGTCCAGATCTGATCACTTCTCTCGTCCTGTCTCCATGCCAAGACCTGTCTCCCAGCCCCAAGACCTGTCTCTCAGCCTGCTCCTGTTCGCAGTGCCGTTAGGGCCCAGCCAGTCCCTGTACCACTCCCCGGGCAGATAGCACTCAGCATTTCCTTGCACCCTTGCCAGTTCCTCAGGTAGGGGCAACTGACGTCCAGCCGTCACCCATTCCCATGCCTGCTCCCAGGGCAAGGACAGCTGAGACCCAGTCCACTCCAGCACCCATACCTGTTCCCCGGGCTTGGGTGACTGGTGTCCAGCCAGCTCCTGCACCTGTCCCTGCACTGAAGCCACTCAACCCATCCCTGCATCCATACTTGTTTCTCGAGTTGGGATGGCTAGGGTCTGGCCAATTCCTCCACCTGTTCCGGTGCCAAGTCTCCACCAGAGGTTTCCCACCTGCGGGTCCTGCTTTTTCTCCACTAGAGAGCTTTGCCAAATCACGCCACCAGCAACCTTCCCACCTGTTAGAGGTGTCCCATCACCTCTGCTGGTCCACAGTGGAGCATCGCGGGTGCTGCCGCTGGCCACACAACCACCCACCTGAACTGATTTGTCTTTGGCACTGGCCACACAGTTGCCCACTCGAACTGCTTCATCTTACGTGCTGTCCATGCGGTCATCCACCCAAATTGAGTCATCTTAGCAACTGGTCACGCGGCCGCCCACCGAAACTCATTTATTTTCAACTCATTATCCAGTATATTTAAGTCATCGGTTTTCCTCAGTTACTTGTCTTGTCCTCTAATCTGCATGTGTGTTTTCTGGTTCAGTTCAGTCTACCAGTCATTCAGTTTCAGTCAGTTTATGTTCTGTCCGTCCAGTCCTTGCAATAAACACCATCCACATCGTCAATCTGCCTGCAAGTCCTGCATTTGGGTTCTCTCTTCTCTCTCACCACACCACAACACTGACATCTTCAAACTGTCACATCACTGATTTACATCTCCGATGTCAGTAGTCATCATCAAAGTGTTAATCAATGAACAGATGATGGATCCATAACTGCAGTTGGATTGTGTTTCTTCTCTCCATCAGATTCCTGTCAACTCACAATCGACACAAGCACAGTAAATAGAAACCTCAAACTGTCTGACAACAACAGGAAGGTGACACATAATATTATGGAGGTTCAGTCATATCCTGATCATCCAGACAGATTTGATGTTTGGCCTCAGCTGCTATGTAGTAATGAACTGACTGGTCGCTGTTACTGGGAGGTCGAGTGGAAGGGAAACATTTCTATATCAGTGAGTTACAGAAGAATCGGAAGGAAAGGAAACAATGATGACTGTTGGTTTGGACTCAATGATCATTCCTGGAGTCTGCACTGCACTGATGGTGGTCCTCAGTTTGTCTGTCACAATTGCAGATCCACAACCATCCCCCCCTCCTCTTCCTACTCCTCCTCTGTCTCTAACAGAGTAGCAGTGTATGTGGACTGTCCTGCTGGCACTATGTCCTTCTACAGAGTCTCGTCTGGCACTCTGATCCGCCTCCACACCTTCAACACCACATTCACTGAACCTGTTTATCCTGGATTTTTATTGTCTTTTCATGGTGCCTCAGTGTGTCTGTGCTGAGTTGAGTATAAAGAGTGTCCTCCTGTTAGAGAAATACTCTACGCATTTTAAGGTTAATGGATTCAATGAGTTGATGTTTTAAACTGTTCTAAATGATTCCTTGTAAACTTCTTCCTCTTCACTCCTTTAAAGATGGAAGCTACAATTATTCAAGGATCCATTCTTAGGAATATTTTAATGTGCCTGAATAGCACTGCATATGCTGTGTTTCACTTTAGTTTGAATGAAACATGAAATCTATCACAAAGGGCCCTGGAGTAGAATCTGGTGGATTTTGGTAATATACATTAGATTTGTTTTGATGCTAATTTTTTTTAAGCTGTTTCATTGTTATGATTTCAGATCTGAATTTTATAAAATGCTGCATCAAAAACAAAGACAGATGTGTTTGTCCACAAATGACAACTACCTCCAAAAGCACCTTTTAAACAACCTTCTGTATTTTGAATACATTGCTCAGTTTGAGCTGATGTTTGATATCATTACTATTTTTCACGACTTTTTCAATCTCTATCATATTTTACTGTTTCTATTTGAATTTTAGCTTAGAGCTTATTTTTATTGTATGCATATCTCTAATGCAGCCACAGCAAAACAGCTGCCGGATGTCATGATCCTGGGTCTGGTGACCCAGTGCTTGTGTTTTGATTATTTATTAATATTTAATCTTCTTTGATTTAATGTTTTTCATAGTTTAGTCTTTTGTATTTCTAGCTTCCTAAGGCTACACTAATCCGGATAAATTTTAAAACATTTTTGGCTAAAAACACTACGCGTCCACACTAGTGTTTTTAATCATTTCCGAACAGTTGTTCGTCAACACTGAAACACCTGAAACGCTTATGTTACTGTTTTGCGCATGAGTGAAATGTAAGATGATTCAACCTGCGTTATTTCTGTCTGCCGTTTATTTACTTTCCGGCTATTCATCGCAAAACATCGCACCAAAATGTTGAGGAAAAGCACAGAGTTTTTTAAATGGACTAATAATGAGATGTAGTTGTTGCTGTGAGTAACACAAAAGTACAAAGTTGCAAAACTGATTGAAAATTAAAGAATTTGAAGAAAAGCTATCTGAAGCATGTACAAACTGATATTAATTAATCTTTAATAGGGCTGTCAAAATTGAGAGCAAACAAAACAACTACTGTATAATGCTCTCTGCTATCTTAGTTTAATTAGTCACATGACTGCATCACATGACTAAAATGCGTCATTGTTTCCGAAAGCCAGTGGTTACGCTGTCCACACTGCGACAGCGTTTTCAAATGTATCCGCTTTGGAGAAAGGTTTCAAAAAGTTTTCCTTGACCAAAAACGCCATCTCAGTGTGGACGGAAGGCCAAAACAGAGAGAAAAAGAGTCTTTTTCAAACGAAAATGTATTAGTGTGGACATGACCTAAGTTATTTAGTATTTTGTGATTTCTAGTTCTTAGGTTTTGTTCCTGTGCCTTCCATGGTTTGTGTGTTATGTCTCTAGTGTAGGTTTAGTTCTTTCTCCATGTTTATTCCCAGTTCTGTATCTCAGTGTGAATTACACATATATATTTTATTGTGATAGTTCTGTTTCCCGTGTGATGGTATTCTGTTTGTATGCCATCGGAGTGCCATATGGCTGAGCACACACGGTCTGGGTTCAAGTCTAACCCACGACCCTTTGCTGCACGCCTTCCCCTCTGTCTCTCCTCCACTTTCCTGTCACTCTTCACTGCACATCTATTTGATAAAGGATGAAAAAATGTTGAAGGGCTTGGGTAACTGTTCATTTCATTATATTTCGAAAATGGGAAGCAGGCCTTTATTCTTCAACACAGCCTGAAATTTCTTAGGCAGGTTTCTTGTAATTTTTTAAAGTAGTCTTCCGGAATAGTTCTCCAGGATTTGTGAATGACATTCTGCTCCACCGTGTTTTACAAATGGCTGTAGACATTCACTGTTGATCCTCTCTCTTGACTTCCACACATACTGATAGTGATTTATGTGTTTTCATCACTCCATCAGACCTGTTGCCACCTGTTGATTTTGACACAGAGTTCCTATGTAATTTGGCATACCCCGTATTTTTCTCCCCATTTCCCTTCCTTAGCAGTGGCTTCTTGACAGCCACTCTTCCACTGGGACCACCTGTGATTATTTTAAGTGAACAGTACAAGGATCAACTGAAAGTCCAGAGGTATATCTTAGGTCTTTGCTGAATTTATGTTGTATATTTATGTTTGAATGATTAATCATTCAAACATAAATATACAACATATATTTATGTTGTATATTTATGAATTTATGTTGTATATTTATGTTTGAATGATTAATCATATTTATGTTTGAATGATGAATCATTCAAACATAAATATACAACATAAATTCAGAAAACAAACAAAAAACATTTTTCTAAAAATGGTCAATTACAGGGACTGGACTAAATATGAGTGAAAAAAAGGTGGAATGTCCAAAGATAACTATTGCTTAAGAACACTTTTTAATTTTAATTTTTAAGAAGTCTGAACCCTATCCCTAGTTCTTGAGACATTTTATGATTCTACTTCATTTGCTCTCAACAACCTGACTGCATCGGACTCTAGACTGTACCAAGATACCTTCTGGATTCAGTCCAGCGTGACATGTGAGAGAAACATCAGCCTGACGGTGTGTATGACAGTAAGTAAGAAAACAATGGATATTTAATAACCAAATAACCACCACTGAAACTTGCTGAAGTAGGTGAAAAAAAAAACCTATATAAAGAAATGATATCTGCTCAAACATTAAAGTGACACACTAATGAACAAATAGTTAGGATCAGATCAGATTCTGAATAATAAGTATTTGAAGCAGTTGGCATGATGAGGATCAACCTCTTTGTTAATATTTTTATATCTCTCCTGTCGTATTAACTGTAGAAAAATAAACAGAAAAAAATGAAATCAAATTAGAGAAATAAACATTTCTGATGGTTTTACTTTTTGGAAAATTAAAAATTAAAAAAACAGAGAGTCACTTAATGGAAAATGAGAATGAGGAGATTGTGCCATCTACTGGTAAGAGTGAGTCAGCTGCTGAAGACTTAGTGTCAAAATAAGGACATAAACAGCAAATTCATACAGAAACTTATAAACACCTGTTTGTATGTTGTGAAAAGTAAAAGGGAAGAAGACAGCATTATTAAATTGAGATTGCACCTTTAATTTGGTTTCTAAGCTCAGGAGACTTTGAAGTGCTCTCTGAAGGAGTGCTGCATTGATTTGGAAAGTGATGAGGACAAAAGTATTGTTCAGATCTTCCTTTAGAATTTAAGATAATTTAAGATAATTTTCATCTAAATGGGACAAAGTAACCATTCCCTGGGTCACTCTGAGGAACCACTGTCCATTTCTCTGGTGCATTAATGACAGACCTCTGTCATACTGTGACACTTCCTCCTTCATGTTTGACAGCTGATGTCACACACTGTGGAACCATCCTTTCGCCTACTTGACGGCCCACAAAGATCCTCCGTGATGAACCGAAAATTTAAAATTTTGATTTCTAAGTCCATAATACCTTATTCCAGTCGTCCAATGGTGGTGTGTCATGGCACAGGCAAGCCTCTTTGTCCTATTCTAATGTCTTAGCAATGGCTTTCTTGCTGCCACTTGTCCTGTCAAACCTACAGCTCGAAAATCTTCTCTTCACAGTTGAAACTGAGACTTGATAATTACGACCAATATTAAACTGTGCTTGAAGCTATTGTCCTGTCAGCCACCTTTTATGCAAGCTGTTAACTTTCGAAAATTGTCATCTGATTCAGTTGTGGCTTTGGCTCTGCCAGACCTCTTCCTGTCAAAGTTTGTCCCAGTTTCTGAGTGCCTTCTGATGGTGAAGGAAACTGTACTCACTGACACCTTTACGTTATTTTCAATATCTCTTTAGGTGTTATTTTTAAGTGTTATGATGGTCTGTCTGTCTTTGATTGTTAATTGCTACTTTCTACAGTCCAATACTGTCCAGCTGTTGCTCACGAGGGTATGGTACCACAGTGGGTTCCAACACTGCTTTTATACAGACAGAGGAGGTTGTATATAATGCAGAAAAGTTGGAACACCTGTAGGAATTAGTAGCACCTTTCAAGGCTTGATCAACCTCCTGTGTTATAGAACAGCTTTCAATTGTTAACCCATGTTGTTGTGTCTCAAAAGGCCTTTTTGTATAATTCTGAAATGTACATTATGTTTCAGTTTTGACCTTACCTTACCTTTCTTTTAAACCTCTGGTATTTCAACACTTACCTTTGTACCATTTCAAGTTAGTCATTGGACTTGGACAACTTGAAATGCAACAAATAACTGGAAAAATTGGGGTATTCTTGAGAAACAAAAGTTTCTCAAAGGTTTAATTTTTGCCTCTGATGGTGGTGTTCTTAATGTCTTTTTTCTACAGATATCTGTTCTTTTTGAATTTTGTGTCCAGCAACATGTTTCAATTATTTGTCTCAGACCCAACAAAAGGCTGCATCGTCATTGGCTGACCTATCTAGGAAGCTTTGAATTGTGAAAGTACCAGATCCATAATGGATATTTACATAATTTCATTTATCTGCACTCATTTATAACAAAGTCTGAATAAAGTTCAGGTGTTGATGCTGCTCATTGATTGGATGGTTGGTTTCATCTCTGCTCTCAGTCTTTACTGCACAGGTGAAGGTAGAAAGTGTTACTGGATTTATAGACTGGAAACAGAGAAACAGACTGCTTTGGAGTAAAAATGCTATTTTCTAAACAAATAATTAAATAAAAACATTTTAAAGAAAGTATGACTGTGTCAGAGCTTAACTGTGATCAGTGTGTTCAAACTAGTTGCTACAACATGGATGTCTGCATACGTCAGCATGTGAACTTTACTCTGCCTCAGACAGACTGATCATTATATATCAAAACATGAATACACACACACACACACACACACACACACACACACACACACACACACACACACACACACACACACACAGTCCCTTTCACTGGTCCTGCTTCAGCATTCAAAGCGCTTTATACAACTTGCCTCATTCAACCATTCACTTTTTCTACATAAGTGCTCTAGCTAACAGTAGCATACATTCATACTCTAATAGATGGATCAGAGAGCACCTACAGGTTCGTATCTTACCCAAGGATATTTGGCTGATAACAAGGAGAATTTAGTTCCACATTGATGCAGGCACTGAGTGAATACATAATGTGAGGGTCTGTTCAGTTAAATATTTCTTGTTTGATGCTTGAAAAGCCCCTGGACTGGTTCGACCCTGGTCGCTTTTACACAACACTGGATTGAACCAAGGGTTACCAGCAAATTCCCTTGTCTGCGGAGTTCAAGGAAAAAACAACCTTCTCCACTCCGTAGTTTGTACCAATTTGTCACACTTTCATTTGGCTTGCTCAGAGGCCCTGCCACTTTTCAGTGCCTAATGGAATGGGTGCTGCATATGCTGCCACCTACTTAAATGACATCATCATCCACGTCAGGATGATGGAGGAGGAGGAGAGAGAGCAATATGTTAGCTGAAAAGCTGCTCAGACAGAGTGTGTCAAGCTCATAATCAATAAAGCATATAGCAAAGTGCAACACCGTGTGAACTTTACTTTAAATTAAATAAATCTGATCTGAATTATAATCTGTATAATTTAGGTATAATCTTTATAATCTGAATTAAAGTGTGAATCAAACCTGAATTGTCAGCCTTTATTTAGCTCTGTTAAATAACATGTTGTTACTGTTGATGCATCACAAAGATCAGGTGTAGTGCAAACTGAAACTATGCTGCATGCAGTTACTAGTTTTTCTAGTTTGCTGATGGGAAGTTCTGCGGAAGAACGTTTCTTGAGTGACAACACCCAACATAATAAAAAATACTATAAAAATACTTGAGACAATAACTGCGCGTGTCAAACACAGCAAAGCGAACCTCTGGTGAAATAAAAGAACAGTGACTGCCGCTGCCTTTTCTCCTTTAGTTGGCACCAGAGCAAAGAGGCGGACAGGACGTGTGAAATAAATTACATTTTAGAAACCTAAGTTTTATATTTTTCTATTACCTTTTTTCCCCCACTGCTCTGTCTGCTGTTGAAGGGTTTTCCTTCTCAGAGTAACAACTGGTGTCCATGTGTATTTGATTCTTCATCTTCAAACATGAGTCTTTAAACCCTGAAGAGTGTGACTGTTTTGCATTGACTGATCGTGACAGTTTATCTGAATCTGAAAGCTTAAAAGAGAAACACACAAAAATCTAAATTTCCTGCAGAGCTTGTAACTCCATCACAGTAGTTAGTACAAACTAACCTGTTTATCCTGCACAGTTAGTCTACCTCTGTTTGTTTTGCAACACGCTTCACAATATGAAAAAAACATAATGGTAAATGGCCTGTATTTGTATAGCGCTTTACTAGTCCCTAAGGACCCCAAAGCGCTTTACACATCCAGTCATCCACCCATTCACACACTGGTGATGGCAAGCTACATTGTAGCCACAGCTACCCTGGGGCGCACTGACAGAGGCGAGGCTGCCGGACACTGGCGCCACCAAGCCCTCTGACCACCACCAGTAGGCAACGGGTGAAGCGTCTTGCCCAAGGACACAACGATTGAGACTGCCCAAGCCGGGGCTCGAACCAGCAACCTTCTAATTACAAGGCGAACTCCCAACTCTTGAGCCACAATCACCATAATGTCACATGTACAAACCCAATATCTGATTTAAAAACATGAAGACTTCCATGTAAGCTTTACATGAGCAGTCCTTACCTTTGACTCTAACGTCTCTTCTTCCTTTCCTATCTTTGTTACCTTTCTCCATCTCTGAGTGAAGTTAGCTTTCTTTTCTCTCCCTGTGAAGTATAGCAGCTGGACCATTGGCTAGCAACACACTGTGTGAGAAACTTTACACATACAGTTGTGCAAAAAAAACCCTGTCCCACTTTTAATCCCTGGGTTTGGTGCCCGTCATCTCTTTTTATGGCACATTCTCTGCTAAATAATAAGTGAACAGGACTGCCTTTCATGTGTTCCTGGTACTCTCAAATTGGCTCGATGTTTGGAGAACCATAACCTTAACTGTGTTAAACCAAAAGTGAAAATATAAGAAGTAGAAAGTACAGATATTTGTTTAAAAATGTAGGAAGTAAAAGCAAAAAGTATTTGTACTTAGTTACTTCCCACGTGTGAGTAAATGTAACATCCATTGAAAGAGCATTTCTACACTCAAGCACTAATCAGGTTCAGAGGAATGACTGGAGAGACAGCCGGCTGAAATCTGTTTTCCTAATATTTCTGCTCTGAAGTGTACTAATATAATCAAAAACAAAACAAAAAGGGATTCCCAATAACAAAAGCGAAAAATCTTTTTATGTTCAGATTTATTTTTCTGAATCTCCACAGCAGCAGGTGGAGGAGGTGGTGCCCTCAAGCAGCAGATTCTGTTTGCTCCTTTGACTTTGGTTCTACAATCAGAAGGAAGTTGGTTTACAAAGAGGGAGGAGAATTCAAATGGCTTTCGGACAAAGGACAAACTATACTTTAATAAACTGAGGATGGATGGATTATGCCAAACTTTTAATTTTGTTAAATGCTGAAGCTTAAAAAATGGATTCAGAAGTGAGTGTAAGAGGTTAGTTAGTTTGTTTTTGAATGTCACAGCATATCTGAGTGAAAAACTCAAGTCAAAGTTTGTTTCTTTAGCATATTTAAAATAACCTCAACTGACCAAAGTACTGCACAGTCTAAACAGAATGTGCCTAATTAACTGTGATTAAAATGACAATTAATACTAGAGTTGTAGTCAAGATCGCCTAAACCGAGACCAAGACAGACCGAGTCAAGACCAAGACAAAGGTGAGATGAGACCAAGACCGAGACAAAAAAGTCTTTACAGTTTTTCTCAGTCGCTTTGGTGCGTTTCTCAGATCAGAATTGAAATTCTCATAACTATTAGTTCAACCTCCACAACACTCAGTCATTTGTGCACATCATAGTAGCAATTTCTCCTCTCTCTGAACAAACTGCAAATGATTTTGGACATGAATCAGTTGCTTCCATACATTTCCCTGCTGCTTTCTGACATTTCCATATGTCATGTCAGTCAAAGGTAATCATACCTATGGATGCTGAATAGTCGTTCCCAATAAAACTAATAGTCATGCATCCATTGCTTGAGTCATCACACACAAAATTGTTGAACTAGTTATCACATGCCAAATATTGGCCATCTGTCAAGCAAATCCTATACCTTTCTGTATCATTTTTCCTGGAAATGTCTCCGAAATTGAACAATTGATCTCAGGTGAATTACAGCTGTCACTCATGAGGAGGCGTGTGAAAGTTTAGTTGTAACCAATGACAAACAACTTGTTCACTGTCAATTATGGATGAATCCTGTGAATCCCCAATTGGCAAGCATATATAAACTGTGCAGGAGCTAGTGTGTACCATTTCTACATTTCTGTGACACAAAATGGAAGGTCAGCACCGTGGAAGAGGGGTGAGGATGGGGGGAGGAAGGGGAAGGGGAAGAGGGAGAAGAGGCAGATATAGGCGGATTCCTAATGAAATAAGGGCTACAATTGTGGACCATGTTGTCAATCACGGCCTCACCATGGAGGAGGCTGGTCGAAGGGTGCAACCCAATATTGGAAGAACTACTGTCAGTTCAATCATTCAAACATTCCGTAGGGAAAACAGGTATGCAAACAGTAATACACTATACTGTACTGTGCCATCTCAGACACATCACATGTTACTGTACTGTATTTGCAATTTCACAAAAAGTTCACTCTGCACCACATAGGATTGTAAGACAACCTCGCGGAGGCGGAAGAGGGCCCCTTCTTACCCCACAGCAAGAAGAAGCCATTTGTGCAATGGTCATTGCAAACAATGCAATAAAGCTGAGAGACATACAAAGCGCTGTCATAGAGAATTACACGGTATTTGGCAATATTGAATCTGTTCCAATTTCAACAATTGACAGAGTACTCAAGACAAATGAAATCCACATGAGCAAATGGCCCTGCTAGCAGCCATGGATGCAGCATGTGACGACATCACAGCAGGGTCCTGCAGAGGATGGATTCGCCACTCCAGGAGATATTTTCCTCGCTGCATTGCGAGGGATAACATCTGTTGTGATGTAGATGAAAATATGTGGCCAGACAGACAGGAGCGTCTGGATGTGCCAGAATGATTTACTGTACTGTTACATGTGCTGTTTATTGTTCACATTAGTGCACAGCTCTACCAAATGGGTGATTTTATGTTTACATGTATTCTACAGTGCACAAGTGACTGTAGCATATTTTTCTTTTGCACAATTCTGTAGGATTACAAACACTTCTACACAATGGAAATGTGAAACGTACGTATTCAGTGTCTCAGTTACTCCCAAGACTCCCATAACATCTACAGTGACTTTACTGCACATTTCAGATGGCTGTACAGGTAGGCCATAGTGCTGTCGTCAGCATTTTCAGGTGTCACCAATTTTTTTTTGCAATGGGAAACACTGAAATTATAAACTATTATAGTGGAAACATGACAATGTCATTTGACTATCTTGTTCATAAAGATGGTGTCAAGACTTTTCATTTTGATGGCACTGACAGTTTCATTGACATGGATACTTGGTTTTGAGGTATGGATAATCAATTCTGTGCATGTGACGTGCTTTTGCAGGCTATCCACTAGGTTTTGCAGTTTGCACTAATTGTTTTGGGAAATGCACTAACTGCTGTGCAAATGTTAATGGTGTTCTGAGAAACGCACCAAAGCGACTGAGAAAAACTGTAAATTAAGAGGGGATGGCAGTAAAAACTCCGGAGCTCTGATGTCAATAGGAGACTGCCATTCTAATTGTAGAATGATCTCGCTGCATTCTTGGGAAGTCTGGTCTTCCGTGTGAACTTACGAGGTCCAGACTAAATAAAACGTGAGTATGGACTCGCGTACTTGAGTATTTGGAAATGGCCTAACAGTCTGCAGTTTATGAACTAACCTCAGCTAACGCCAGCTAACTATGTTAGCTCGTGGCTAGGTAACATACACTCTTAAAAATGCTGGGTTATTTTCATAACTCAACTGCTGGGTAAAAGCCTTGGGTTAGTAGGTTGGGTTATTGTGACCAAATATTGGTTCTGAAATCATGACTCAGGAGTTGGGTTGGTAATGTACCGAGTTCTTCAGTTCACTTCATAGCTTGACTAACTCTGTTAGGTCAAAATTTGCTTGGGGTATTTGCTATTTAGAGATCACTGTATACAGAACAAATAAAGTATGAGATTGGGTGTGGCATTTGTAGGAAAAAGGTAAAAAAAAAAAAAAGAAAAAAAAGAAAAAGGAACACAGTCTACCTAAACTGTTTAATTTAATTCAATTATTTAATTTAACCTAAGTGACCTCTGCGTTGATAACAATATCAGTGTTTTTCTTTTCTTTTGTTTAAAAATTACAGGATGTGTGTTTCAGCCCTTGCAGAACTCATAGGCCAGCATAGGTCTACACAATGTCAGGAAAAGGCTTCATTCTATCAGGAAAAAGAATTCAGCACCAAAGGAACCTTAAGAAACCTTTCTTAAGAACCTTAAGAAAATGTTCATCTTGCTTGGTACTAGAAGATAGATTTGTTTCTGCTTTTTGCAGCAATCGAAGGTCTTTTGATGGGTGCTTCAAAGCATTTTTTGTTTTTGATGCAAGTTACCCAAAGTCATGCCCACAGGTTCGGGAATGCCTTCTCACTGTCATCTATCCCAAGAATAGATGAATCCCAGGGCATGAATCAAATATGGTCAAATGAATGAGGGCTCATTTAGCTATGATGGAAACGTAAAATGTTGCTCATAAAGGTGCATGAAATGATCTGAGAGGGAGATTCCCTCTTGCCACTTTTCCAAAGTGTCAATGTCTGTTATGTACTGAGATAATCATCAACAACAAGTTTTTTAAAGTTAAGAGTTTTTACATGTAATTTGTTCTAAAACCAGAGCTGGCTTTACATAGCATGTCTTTATGTGTATTAACATGTACATGTGCTGTAACCAAAGACTGATTTGAAGTAATGGATATAATACAATGAATTATATATTTTTTGTTACTTGCATTTTACTTTAATTGACATATGTTTTATGAATTTGCCATCTATGTTCTATGTATAATATGGCAATAAAAAGCTTTTTTGATAAAATCTGTTTTGAATCTAGTTTTCTGAATTTTATAATAAGTACAAATCTTAACCCAAACGTTAATGGTAATATAACCCATGTGATGGGTTTTGACTTTCGACTCAATTTTTGGGTAACCTCAACTTCAAACATTGGTCAATTTAACCCAATTTTTGGATAGTTATCCTAACTCAGTGTGCTGGGTCAAACCAGTAACCCAACCCTGTTAAGTTGCAGCAACCCAGCGTTGGCTCGGTCCATATTTGACCCAGCGTTGGGTTACTGAAGTTTTGCACATCCCATTCTTCTTATTAATTGGTGTTGAAATTTCCAAGTAAGAAATGCATTCCTGCCCGTGCACTGCTGGCTCTGTTGTGCTGGCTATGGGTCATTGTGTAACTGATGCCTCCAACATTAACAGGACTCTTACATTAGAGCCTCTTATTGCATGTTTTGTTTGGGCTTCCGGCAATCAGAATCAGGGAAACTTTATTAATCCCAGATGGACATTGAGTTATTTAATTTAAAAAAAACAAAAACAAAAAACAGGTTATACTCGAACCCAGACCGGCTGCTCTCAGTCATGCGATATATGATTACATGCTAATCCAAGTGAGCTAATCGTGCGCCTAAATGTGATTAATCATCAAAATTCGAGAAGCCATAGAGAGGGGATAGCCTAACACAGTGGTTCCCAAATTTTTTTTGCTGGGCCCCCCTTTGTTTTACAAGAAAAATGTTCGCGGCCCCTTCGCGCGCACACGCACACGCATGCACGAACACATCCTCCAACCACACACTCATATTTTGCTCCATTGCAGTTTATTTCACACCTCAAACATTTAGTAAACAATTAAGCAAATACAAGTAATCTGCAATAAATTACAGGTAGTAAGAAAATTAACTACTAACTCTCTTACGCTACGTCCGCACCTACACAGGTATTTTTGAAAACTGTTTCGTCCACACGTAAATGGCATTTGGAATCACTGAAAATGGAGATTTTTTAAAACTCCTTTTTTGCGTTCACGTGTGGACGAGGAATACAGAGTTCGTCACGCAATGTCAAAGGGATGGCTGTGTGCCATGATATTGTTTACATGAGATGAATTGCAGAATAGCAGATAGAGACAAAATACTGTTAATCTGACTATCGTCAGGTTTTACACGCTTACATATACACACGCAGTTACCGTCCCTCCATTTAGAAAGGCAGAGGCTCACGGTGTGATTATTTTACGTGTAGTTGTTTTTTTCCTGTGTAATAATATTCAACATTGCTATCAATACATTTTTCAAAAAATGTCTCTCTGTGCAAAATGGGTTCAAAAACATAAACAACTGTTGGATGCTGTTTGTCCGTGATTTGAACAGGGGGAACAAATTGCGGCAGGATCAGCCTAATATTATTTGTATCCCACTGTAACTTTACTGTATAAAGAGCTAACATCTCCAAATTTTCATTATAAGAAGTGTTTGTGAACTAAAAATTAAAAGAGTGACATACAAGAGTGACCTGTCCATCATGCTAGCAGTGTCCAAGCATTCATTTTTCTTTTTCTTTCTTTTTTTTTTTTTAAATTCATACCCCCCCCCCCCCCCCCCCCCCCCCCCCACCCAACACCTGCTATAGCTGATGTTATTCCAGGGATGGACATATGAAGGATTTTATTTACTTTTTTAACTGATCCCCAGTACTAACTGCAGGTAAGGTGAAGCTAACACAGCCTGTTTTGGTTTCCAGAGTTAGAGTACATTCATCAAATTAAAGTGGCTGTCATAAGTTGAAAAGATGTTATCTCAGAGTTTACTTTTAAAGTCAGAGTTTGTGAAGCATCATTCCTAGAATAGGGCCCTGGTCAAATATGACTCCAAGATTCTCCACAGATTAACTGGAAGCCATGGTAATGGCAACCAGAGTAAACATCTTGTTAGATATCATACTTCTAAGATTTTTAGGGTCGAGTACAAAAATCTGAGTTTTATCTGAATTTAGAACTAGTGATTGTGATTACGTCAGACTGCAAACAGAGGGTGAAACAGGTTGTTTGCATGGTGAGCAGTGAGTTGATCTTGCAACTGTTCATTTAGCTAAACTTTAAACTCTGTGTGTGAAACACTCATTCTTTGTTTTAAAACTCAAAAATATGAATTCCAGACAAATCCAGTCAGATGTAACAAATGAGTTTTAGTTTAACTGCCTAAAACTAATGTGTGAAAGACTTATTTATTTCATTTCTTAAAATCTTAAAATCCCAGTTTTTGTAAGGTAAAGACCGTGCAATAACACTGAGAAAACCCGAACAATCAAGCAGACCAAGGTCTTTGGTGACAACGGCAAGAAAAAACTGCCTTTTACCAGGAAGAAAATGTCAGGTTGCAAATTTTGATGTCGATATGATAACCTTATCCATACAATGCTGCAGAAAGACAGCAAACAGCAAAGAGATACATATCTGTATGGGCATATCTGACCCTCCTTTCTTGTCCATAACACATTATCCAGCTGCTGGATAACTTTCCACTCTTTGTCTTTTGCTTCGTCAGTTATAAGTTTTAACTATGGGTATTTTCCCAATTTTCCAGATCTCAATGATACAACAGGGATTGATTAAACGTGTCACGGTTCTGGGTCAGTTTTGATCCACTATTTTGAGTTCTTATGTTTTGGTTTATTTTTTTCATTATGGATTGTTTTTGGTTTCTCTGGTGCTTTGATTATTATGATAAATCTATGTTTTAGTTATTCTGGTGAGGGATTAGTTCTTAGGGTTGTGTCTCAGGTTTAGTGTAGGTTTAGTTCTGTGTCTAGTCTGCGTCTTTGTGTAGTGGTTTCTTGTTTCCTGTCTTATTGTGAAAGTCCGGGTCTTATGTGAGTGTATTTAGTTTTGCCTCCCTTGTCTTGTCTCGTCTCGTCAATTACTTCCAGCTGTGTATCTACCGTGTGTTTTCCCTGCTATCAACCATCATCTACCCTCATCTACTTTCCTTCATGTTCAGGTTTGCAGTTTTGTAGTTTTGTTTTTTCCCAGTATAGTTTAGCTTTTGTTCCATTCTTTCATTGTTCACCGTGTGCTTTATATTTTCAGTAAACCACCTTCACATATCAGCGAGTGTCTGCATTTGGATCCTCCTTTATTTTTCCCTACACGGCTCATCCCACTTGCCGTGACAAAATGTGTTTGTCAGACTTTTACTCCAATCAGTATGTCAGTGTACACATTGGTACACCTGGTGCAAGGCCAGGTGCACAGTAAAAACAGTAAAAACAATTAATCCTCCTGACAGCTTTCAGAATCAGAATCAGATTACTTTATTGATCCCTGGGGGAAATTATCTTTTGTTACAGTGCTCCATTGTAAACCAACATTAAGACAAGACAGACAATACGCTAACTAAGAATAGTACAATATATACATATATATACATACTTACATAAGTCACTCATAAATAAATAGCTGGAAAAGAAACATGTGTAGTTGTAGCAGTAACCAGTGTGTTAAGTGGATGCGTTGTACAGGGAGATGGCCACAGGCAGGAAAGATTTCCTGTGTCGTTCAGTGGTGCTTTTCGGTAATCTCAGTCTCTCACTGAACGAGCTCCTGTGACTCACCAGCATGTCATGGAGTGGGTGGGAGGTGTTATCCAACATTGTCTTTATCTTGGACAGCATCCGCCTCTCCGACACCACCTTGAGGGAGTCCAGCTCCATCCCCACAACATTGCTGGCCTTACGGATTAGTTTATTGAGTCTGTTGGCATCTGCTACCCTCAGCCTGCTCCCCCAGCATGCAACAGCATAGAGGATCGCACTGGCCACAACAGACTCATAGAAAATCCTCAGCATTTTCTGGCAGATGTTGAAGGACCTCAGTCGCATCAAAAAATAGAGACGACTCTGGCCCTTCCTGTAAAGTGCTGTGGTGTTTTTAGCCCAGTCCAGTTTATTGTCAATGTGAACTCCAAGGTATTTATAGTCCTTCACAATGTCAACACTCACCCCCTGGATTGAAACAGGGGTCAAGTGTTTCCTGGTCTTCCTGAAGTCCACGATCAGTTCCTTGGTCTTTGCCACATTGAGCTGCAGATGATTCTGCTCACACCACGTGACAAAGGAGTCGACCACAGCCCGGTACTCTGTCTCATCATCCCTGCTGATGCATCCAACCACCGCAGAGTCATCAGAAAACTTCTGAAGATGGCAGGTCTCCGTGCAGTGGCTGAAGTCTGTGGTGTAGAGGGTGAAGAGGAAGGGGGAGAGGACAGTCCCCTGTGGTGCCCCTGTGTTGCTGACCACCTTGTCAGACACACACTGGGAGACGTACATATTGTGGTCTTCCTGTCAGGTAATCAACAATCCAGGACACCAGAGAAGCATCCACCTGCATCGCTGCTAACTTATCACCCAGGAGGGTCGGCCTGATGGTATTGAAAGCACTAGAAAAGTCAAAAAACATGACCCTCACAGTGCTCGCCGGCTGGTCCAGATGGGTGTAGACATGATTGAGCAGGTAGATGATGGCGTCCTCAGTTCCGAGACGAGGCTGATAAGCGAACTGAAGGGGATCCAGATGTGGTCCCCTTCAGTCCCCTTCAGTCCCCTCTGTCATGTTTGCTGCCAAAAATAGGCTATAAAATTTGTTAATGAGGGTTTTTTGGAACATTTTGGATAGTAGGCTGTCAGAGAGAGAGAGTCACGGGTGCAACAACACCTTCACCCATTGACCGTAGGTACTCAGGTGATATGTCAACAATTCTCAGAACCACCTCAGCTAGCTTTATGGGTGGCTTTTTAAAAAATTGTTGGGATTGAGGGAATGCAGTTAAATCAGCCCTTAAAGAGTTCATGATACTAACAGCTCACCTCTCTGCAGCAGACACCTGCTGGGCTTTTTTTTTTTTTTTTTTTTTGTGTCCCGTTTGGATCTTCAGCCATCAGAATTGTTGTCTTAAGGCCAAGAAAGATACCGGATTTATTTTACCAAGTGGATCATCATGGCCTTGCCATTTGGTCCATTTGATTGACCTTTATTATAATTATGAATTTATTTTATTTTCGGTTGCTACAAACGGGACAGACATGACTGGGGGATAGGACAGGGAGAAAGAATGAAAGAAAAAGAGGGAGAGAAAGAAAACCAAAGGGGAGAAGAGACGGTGAGAAAGGGGGGAAGAAAGAAAGAAAAACAAACAAAACACCTGGATCACCTGTATGGAGAAAAAAAAACAGAAGAGAAAGCAAACAAAAAAAAGAGCAACATAATACAAAAACAGCACCATCACAATAAACTAGCTAGCAGTAGATAACAGTAGATACTAAATATTAAATGATATTGTGCAGCACGCAAGATAGACAGCGCACAATGTGCTTCGAGGCAGCAGCCAAGAAAGGTGTAGTCCGCGTCTGTGAACACCCGTGTGTACACCTGTGTGCATACCTGTGTGGATCAGCATGCTTGTATTACAAAGGTTTCTCAGTGTAACGATCTGCTAGGGAGTGTGGGGAGCCATAGCCCCGTCCACCAGGGTATGAAGCAGGCATGGAGGAGATCCAGGCCCCAGATATCCAGAGGCCCCAGAGTACAAGGACCCGAGGAGGACCACCAAAAGGGGGGGAACCGTGCCAACCTCCTGGGAAGAGCTGAGTAGAGCCCCAAATGAGAGGTCACCCAGCAGCTACTGAGCAGAGGCGAGAGGGGGTTGCAGTGGCATGCCCGCGGGCTCTGCCGACAGCCAGCTGTGCCAGAGAGGACCGAGCTTCAGGCCCCGAGGCCAGAGGCCTGAGGGCATCCCACCCCCCGGAGGAGGCCTGACCGAGCCACAGGCGCTAGGCCCTGCCAATTGGCCACCAGGAGTGAGCCGGTACATACATGAGCACCCAGACGCCAAGGACCACCAACACACCAATGTCTGAGGGCATCAGCCACCGGCAGGGAGTGTGGTGAGGGGAGATAGGCCTCCGTACTTTGGAGGGCCTGAGATGTACCCAGAGAGGTTGAGTCTAAGACCCAACCTGACATATAGACACAGACGAACAGGCACACGCGGACACAAACGTGCATTCCCACCCCCTTATACACAACCAAATACTCGGCACTCACCCAATGTGTAGACAGACACAAATAGACACTGCACAGACAGTCGCACTCCCCAAACATACTCTATATCCCAGGTCCAGGTACCCCCGCCCTCAGAGGGGCAAGCCGCACCTAGAACCAGGAGATGTAACCCTTCTCTCTGGGGTGGAGGCAAGCGGACCACCTCCTTATCTGCAGTAGCAGGGAGGCCCCGCATCCCAGACCTCAATCTGACGGCCAGAACCTCCTCCCAGCCCCTCAGCCCTGACAGCTAACAGAACCGGGGTGAGTGAAGACCTCAAACCTCCCTACACCCGCTCATATGTAGTGTTGCTGTGTGCTGTTCTAAAGTGCATTTAAAACTCAGGAGAGCATGGTACTTACTTCCTCTCAGAGAGCAGCACAGCTCCTCCCAAAAACCCTTAGTGTCTAAATGCATTTAAAATTGAGGGTAGGGCACCAGCGCCAGAGGTGGGTTGGAATACACCGATCATCCTCTGGATGCTGTAAAACGTGTCCACCCCCAAGGCCCTATATGTATGTGTTATGTGAGAGTGTGAGTAATGTGGATGTCTAGGTTGCAGAATAAAATTGAGGCACAGGCGGCCAGAAGGGGACAGAGGGGGGAGTGCCTCCCCTGCACCCTGGTGACATACCTGCACCTAGGGTTGCCAACTCCCTGAAAAATAAATAAGGGACACCTTGTGGCCAGGGCCGGGCAACCCAGTTGTCTTCACCCTTCCCAGTGTGGTAGCTCTTTTTTTTGTGTGTGTGAAATTATTTTTTAACCATTTGACTTGAATTTGATTTAAGCAGATGCATATTCTTTGTGATATGACCATATGGGAAACAAATGATCATTTAGCCATTTATTTTTAGTTCAAAATGACAACATTAACACAGTAAAACAGGTCTCTTTCTTAAACAGAAGCCTGTCATGCTTAACTTTTGAGAATACAAGTAAATCTTTCTTTAAAAGAACTCTGTCCTGCTTAACTTAAAATTATATAAATTAATAGAAAGCAATAGAACGAAAAATATTCTTGTAACTGTGCACATTTAGTGCATTTAGTACAATTGGCTTCAGCTGAGGTATTATTTCAGCTTTTCTAATGCTAATCAGCTGCTCCTGTTTGTAAACCCGCTTGTTCCCATGATTACGCATCTTAACTCATCATCATTATTCATCTATATATTACTTTTATGTATTAGTGATCTATTTGTTGTAATCATCTATCCTTGCAGTTGTTTATTACACAAAATAAATTTCATTATCACACTTCTGGCCACATAGCGCTGATATTCACTGCACATGCCCATATTAACCTTAACCAGAGGGTTTAAAAAAAACAAACCAGTGTTTACATACCATAACTGCTTCTGCCGTGGCCTGGTGGACAGAAAATTGGTTAAGGGTTCCCCGAGCTTTCACGCCCCTCATGTTCTTCATGTGCCCACCACTAGAAGCATGCCTATGGAAAAAGTGCGCCGGCACACAGTGCAGTGCGCTTTATAGGTGTTATCATGCACTTTTCCAGCCAGGTGTTTTCCTTTTCCCATTCCTCCCTGTACTTTTGCAGCCTTTTTTTTCTTTCTCTGAACGAACAAACATTGCTGCTCTAATGTTGGGCTAATGCTGGGCAGACACTGTGCGATTTTTTCAGTCGCGCGATTCAGCTCCTGCTCAAACTGTACGATTGACTCGCAGAGGTTAGAAGTTCATAGGTCACGATGATCTCACACTATACGGCCCAATGCTCTGATGCGACCTCAGTGCTCACACTGTGCGTACATAAAATGAAGGTTATAACAGAAATTCTGTCGCTCGCTCTCCCTCTCTGTCTTTCACTCACACAGACACACCACCACCATCAACTTTGCTAAATTGCTAATGAAAAACATTGATCAGGCAGTTGTGATTGAGCATCAGTGTAGATCCAACTATTTTCAAGGTTGTTGTGGTCGTGATAATTTTGTGAGGCCACATCGAAAAGGCTCGGATGAGCTTTCCAAAGTTCTACAAGTTGTGCCTCCATCGCTTGTGTGCAGATCACACGCTGCACTGCCGTGCTGCGCCGTCTTTTTCGCTGACATTTGTGTTTGCGCGTGCGCAGTGTGACAAACTGCGGTGACACCCTCACGGCGGTCGCGACCAAGCGATTGATGATCGGGAGCTGGTCGTGAGGTGTTAATCACGTCTCGTTACCCCACGTATACTACACAATGCACGACGCACGATGAAGGCCAAAATCGGGCCGATCGCCAAAACGGTCGCACGACTCAAAAATCGGCTCAAAATGGGCCAAAAATCGCACAGTGTAATGCTGGGCTTACACTGTGCGATTTTACATAAACCTATAACAGCCGATGTTCTGACACAGTAAATAAATCACATCAACACAACACAGAACAAAGAAAACAAACGTAGAATAACTGAAAGTAATGGTCAAATTAACAAAGTAGGACTGTTTTTTTAACAGAATGAGATTTTGGAGCACTGAAGCCCCGATTTTTGAGTCGTGCGACCGATTTGGTGATTGGCCCGATTTTGGCCTTCATCATGCATCGTGTAGTATACGTGGGGTAAGGAGAAGCGATTAACACCTCACGACCAGCTCCCGATCATCAATCGCTCGTGAGGGTGTCACCACAGGTGCTCACACTGCTCACGCGCAAACACGTAAACGTCGGTGAAAAAGATGGCGCAGCACGGCTGTGCAGCCTGTGATCTGGACACAAGCAATGGAGGCACAACTTGTAGAACTTTGGAAAGCTCATCCGAGCCTTTTCCATGTGGCCTCACAAAATTATCACGACCACAACAACCTTGAAAATAGTTGGATCTACACTGCTGCTCAATCACAGCTGCCTGATCAATGTTTTTCATTAGCAATTTAGCAAAGTTGATGGTGGTGGTGTGCGTGTCTGTGTGAGTGAAAGACAGAGAGAGGGAGCGACAGATTTTCTGTTATAACCTTCATTTTATGTACGCACAGTGTGAGCACTCAGGTCGCATCAGAGCATCGGGCCGTATAGTTTGAGACCCTGCACTCTAAAAAATATTCGTTGTGTTTGTCGGTAGAACTTAACAAAAAAGCATTTTTCTGCTAAAAAAAAGTAAGTTGCCTACATGTACACGTTTCAGTGAGTTGAATAATCAATGTTAGAAGTCAGTGCAACACAAAAATTAAAAAACAGCTCCTTAACTTAAATGTTTGAGTATATTGAATAAAATACTTTTGTCATCAATCAACAACAGAAAATATTAAGTTTGTGTAACATGTAAAAATGAGTTTCAACATCCTTCCTGTTTGAATTGAGACCATTCAGACAGACGAGGGCAACCCCGTAGCATATGTTCGTATCGTGCGCAACAGTTTCTGGATTCTTGTGGCTTCGTGGGAGAAGAGGTGTGTTTGCCCTCGACTGTGTTCGGTGAGTTAAGTAAGTACTGAATTCTAAATAGATGAATTACAAGTTATATTTGTACACTCTAAAATGTCATATTAAAAAAAACTGAAATTTGATGGTTTTAATCGTAATTTAGCAGAGTAGAGTTGTTGTTGTTTTTTTAAGTTTAGCTAGCCGTTTCTTTTAGCTAGCAAACGTTCCTCACAAATAAAAGAGTACAGATACAATTAAAACATGTCACTTGTCAGGGTACATTTGGTTAGCTGATAGACTATGCCGACAGCAGAGCATGTTCAATTTGAACCCGTATATGTTCAAATTAACCGGTCAGTAGCTGCCTGCATTTTTATCATGGTGTCAGAGTAAATTCGTGTTTCCACAAGATGGTCTCGGGTGAGGTAACTAATTACTGACAGAGTCAAATGTGGTGAATTTATCCCTGACTAAAAGTATTTCTATCAATTGTGTTGATGTTCTAAGCTCGACTGGGAATTCTGCCTGAGATTAAAGTTGGTTGACCTAGCAAAAAAAAACAACCAAAAAACAATATTGTGTGTGTGTGTGTGTGTGTGTGTGTGTGTGTGTGTGTGTGCGCGCGTGCATACGACTTGCATTTGCTTTCTGTAATTGTAAGCATAATGTAAAGTGTGGGATTGTGGCATGTCCACAGTGGTATTTAAATAGTTTAAAAGAAATTTCTCTTGCACATTTGGATTTGACACCTTATTACAAGTTTAAACTGCAGTCTGTAGATGTCAATTTTAAAATTCAATTTTGTTCAGTCTTTATGATTAATCTTTTTCAGTGTTGCATTGTAGTGTTTTAGAGAAGGTTTTATACTTAAAATAGCTTGTTAACTCAAAAGCTTCAATAATTCTTTGCATTACAAAAGGTCGCAGTAAATTTCAAAATGCATTGGACTTGCAAAATTTGCAAGTTTGAAACATCAAGAAGGAATGAGCTCTTAAAGCATTACAGGCTTAAACATAGCCATGGTGGACTGTTTATACCTTGCCTGTACTGGGATTGTTACTGCTCATTTGAACATGTGCTTCTCATAGGAACCGAAAACACACTCCTCACTCATTGGATGACTTCAAGCCTGAGCTGATACAGAGGTGTGTCAGTCGTTTGAATGCAGGAGATGATCCTCTTGAGGAACATAATGAAAATCCATTGTGTGAAGATGTAGCAAATGAAGAGGATGAAGAAATTGGGGAATTGCCTAATTTAATTGAGAAACATTTAGCCCACCTACTACTAAAACTGGAAAGTATATATAATGTACCTCGCAGGTGTATTGATGAATTAGTTGTTACAGTTACAGTTATAGTTCATGTCATTCTCTGATTCAGGTCCTATTCATCAAAAGCACAATTGTGCTGTTGATGAAATTTAGGTTACATTTACTTTTAGTCACTTTATCCTATTGCTAGCAAAGTGGGCATTTAAAGCAGGCCAGTGTGTAACAGTTTAAATTGAAGTTACAAAGATTAAATCTTTATTTCTTTTAAAAACATATTTAAAATCAATATTTGGCACAATGCAAGTCACATAAATGTAATAGTTTTGACTTTTCACCTAATAAACTGTAAGTTTAAGTTTTGTTTTGCTTTTTTTATTCTCCAGAGTTCGGTGGAAATGAAGAGAGAGGTCGCAATCCGTTGCCTGAAGGTGTACCTGAAAGAGAAGGAAGAGGATCTCTTCAGAGAACAGCTGGTAGGTGAATCTCGCATTCTTTTGTGTTTTATTTTTAAATGGCACATAAAATGCTGACATGTTTCCATTTAAACTACCTACTTGCCAGGATGGTGAACAACAGTTCCCAGAAGAAGTGGTAAAGATTGTAGACACCAGACGAGCAGCAGTGTCTCTCCCAGCTGTCGCTAAAATTGTGATTGAAGGAACAGCAGTCCTGGAAGACCTTGATGTGCCCAGAGTGTGTGCCTTAATGATGGGGCTTATATACACTCTCAATCTGAGCTACCCAAAACAAGTAAAGAACACTCTAGAGGTATTTCTGGAACTTGATGGGCTTAAACCAGTCCACGGGTAATGTCTGTTAAGTGCAAACTTCTGTCATGAAACGAATGTGAATTGGACTGTAGTATTCCGATGTGCCTGTTACGTTTTTGTATGCAGTCCTAGATGAGTGTAGTTTTGAGAAAAGTTTGTAATACATATAATCTTAGCTTTGGATTGTTCTGTTGTTGAACATTAAAATCTTTTGTCATTTCCTTGATTCTGCGACAAGTTGAACAAGTTGATACCAATTTAAGTTAATGTTAATGTACATGAAGTACTTTTTTTTTTTTAGTCATTTATAATTAAAGGGCTGCTGTAATGTCTCATTTATGTTGTATTGACACAGAAGTGTATTACTTTGAAAATGTTTTGTAATAAAATAATCAATTGGAATAAGTGAAATGGCTTTGTGTGATTTTTAGAAAAGCTACTATAGAAACCTAAACTAATTGGCATGGATAATTGTGAGTAGGATACATGTAAAAAAGTTCGTTGGTGTAACTCAACTAATGTAATTTCTCAACTTAATTTTACCAGAAATTTTAAATTAATATTAGGTTGCATAAACTTAATTATGCTTGTGGAGGTCAAGGTAAATCATGTTGGTTTGTTAAACAAGTTGAGTTAGCCAAACCTAAAAATTACTTGCTGAATTTACTTAATAATATGCAAAATTTGTAACTTAAAAAGCTGAGTGGAAATTGTTACCTTACTTTTTTAAGTTGAGGCAACAAAATATTTTTTAGAGTGTGCATCGTGACCTACCAACTTCTAACCCCTGCGAGTCAATCGTGCAGTTTGAGCAGGAGCTGAATGTACTGTCATCCGAGACTTGCACCGCAGTGTCGGCGTTTGTTTCCCTGTTGGCCATGCTTCTTGTTGTGGTCATCTGTTGTCTTCCGGTATTTTCTCCGCAAGCGACCTTTCCTCAACCAATGAGATGAGCGGTAATCTGAATTGTCATACTCGAATTGTCATAAGTGTGCTGTCAGCTCATTGGTCACAAAGCAGGAGAGGGGCTGGGAATTATGTTTTCAAACAAAGCGTTAATTCCATAAACATTTATAGACTACTTTTGATTCTCACTGTATTACGGGACAAAGTGCGTCCCTTATTAGCTCAATACGGGACGTGTACTTTTGTTTCGAAATACGGGACAATTCCGTTTTTTAAGGGACGGTTGGCAACCCTACCTGCACCCCAAGCCCTGCGTGTGTGGGTGGGTGTGGTAGAGTGGGAATAGGGAGGCAGCTGAGGATGGAGAGGGAAGAAAGGGAGGGGCAAGCGGCCCCTCTCTGGGGCCAGCTCCCCCGCTGACCCCAGTAGGCACCCCACACTCTGGAACCCAATAGGGCAAGGGGGCCCAGGCCCATCCGGACCGAGGGCCCGCAGCAGCAGCAACGCCCAGCCCCACAGAGTCTGAGGCAGCCCACCTGACTCCACCCCAGAGAAGACTGCACCCACCCCATCATCCAATCATCTCCCAAACTACACAAGACAATAGACACCCAGGTTGAGTTCATTCTCCACCTCTCCTAAATCTCTCCCCCCACCTCCAGAGTAAGCTCTTTTAGTGAGGAGACCACCTGCAAAGACATAACAACCTCCCCACCAGTTAGAGAGCCCCCTAGTTGGGCCGATGAACCAGAGGTCCCCTGCACTGGGGCTGAGCCCCCCTGCACCCACCCGCCCACTGCTCCGGCGACACAACAGCCAGGACCCAAGCCCCCAAGGCCCGGCCAGCACCCCAGACCGGGGGGCGGAGCACCTCCAGACCCCCAAGCCTCCACGCCCGTCCCGGATCCTCCCAGGCTACCAGGCCAGTAACCAATGTCCACCAGCACAGACCCTCCCCCATCTCCGCTGTATGCCTGCTGGGCTTTAAAATTACTGAGATCCTTTAAGACCGGTTACCCTTTAGGACTCACAGTAGGGTTCACTTTCAGGTTGGTTTCTGTCAAAAAAGGAGGAGCACAGTTTTAATTGAAATCAGTTAAAGGTCCATCTGAGTTGATTAATAAGTTGAAGATGATGATTAGGAAATAAACAGTTTTTTTAGTTTTAGTACATCACCACTGTAGATTAAAAACCACATAATCAATGTATGATTCAAGCACAGACTTTGTCTTTAATGGGAAGGGATTTATTAAAAAAGTTACCTTACCTTTCACTAATAGTCCTTGGATAAACTGAAATCATCTTATATGCAAAGAATATCTGTGGTGCTTTTCCATGTATCTGCTGACTTAATGAAGGCCCAGTTTAGATAACCACATATTTTAAGTGCTGTCTTATGCCAGTGGGTGGTGGGGGTCAAAGAGTAGCTACTGGTCTGTGTGTGTTGTTTTCTTTAACATTTGGTCTTCAATCCTCCAGAATGAGCACACCACAGTACAGGAATAATAACCTGTTGTCTTTGGTGTCCTCCCCTGGTGAGCTTGATGTTTCCATCCAGTGTGTTGATGTGTTTGGTTAAAGCCTCTGCTTCTTCAGTTTTGATTTTAAATCATCTACATGTCTAAACCAGTGGCTATATGCTGTGTCTTTGAAAGAGCCTACAGCTTTAATTTCCTCTCCCTCCTGCAGGTTGGCTGCAGTAGGGGACACCTCGTTACTTTTGCCTGTGGAAATGTTTGTTGTGTTTGTGGTGGTAAGGAAGAGGTCTAACAGGGTGCAAAGCTAAACAGGGGTGAAGCTGAGTCTTCCGTGTAAGGAGCTGTCTCTGTAGACACTTTCTGATGGTGGCTACTGCCTCAGTTGTGAAATGTGAGCTGATAGTTTAAAATGTGGACCTTGCTGATGAAGTCCGTGGAGAGTGATGAGTAGTGTTTCCCATAAGTAGAATTTGTGGTTTATAAGGTCAGATTATTTTATCATTATACTGAACTTATAACTGAAAAAAGTCTAAACATAAACTGTTATTACCTTATTATCATGTCATTGATGTTTTATTCCAAACAGATCAGTGTTGGATGTATGTGGCCGAGACACTAAACCTTAACATAAAGAAATGAATGTGATGTGATACATAACTGTGTTCACAGTTTCTTCTGGTAAAATCATCTTCTTCTTGTTTTATAGAAAGATCATGGGAGAACCTGTAGAACAACCACCAACCAAAGCATCAGCAGGTAGGAAATCTGTGGTTTGTCTGATGAGATGTATGGATGTACATGAGGTAGATTCCCTTTTTGTAACATTTTTTTTTTTTAGAAAAAAAAGATATTCTGGCATTTGTTAGAAAAAAAATGTCAGAACATTTAGACTTCATTATATATATGCTTGCCTTTAAAACAAACAGTCTCTATCATTATAAGTACATCAAAATCAAATGTTTCGAAACATGTCTTAATCTTTTTTGGCACATTTTTATAACATGAGAACTGCCAATGTTGTCTGCCAAGCCTGGCAGAAAAAGCAACTGGACTTTTTTTTTTTACTTTGAACCCACACACCCTAAAATTCAGTATTTGAATATGAGATGATGAAGTTTTAATTCAACAGATTTAGAGTATTTTTCACATGATTGAGATTGAGATGCATGTTTATGTCTCTTTATTCTTCCTGTAGAGGAGGAGCTTGCCAGCGTGCGGTCAGCCTTTGTTTGTAGGGTGTCACCAGAAATCCTCACACAGCTCCTTGAAGCTCTTGTAAGTGACGGTGTTTTAAATGAATTGGAGAAAGAATCAATACTGGAAGGGAACCCAGTCAGAGCAGACAAGGCACGCTGCTCCATCGACTCAGTGAGGAAGAAAGGGGACCAAGCATGCAGGATAATGATCAGACATCTTCAGAGTATAGATCTCTCTTTTTTCTCAGCTGCGTTTATACTCTGATCCATCTGCTCAGCAAGATGAGGTCATGTATCTCTATAAGAATGGTCACCACCAGTTTGTTGCGATGTGAAAGTGTGAAACTTCAGAATTCATTGTAAGAAAAGGGGGAGGAAAAGAAAGAAAAGCCATAGTTGTTTGACTTGAATGCTTCAGGAAAAAAAATGAAAACAAAATGCCATATTTATATAGAATAATGTAAAGCATTTATTTTTGTGTCCAGAAATGGTTTACATTATCTGTCTCCTTTCTAATTTACAGCAGGAATTATATTTGAATACTGAATGTCTGTCAGGTGCTTCTTTTAAATGGTGAACATAGCAGTAGGGATACATTATAACACTTGAACATTGTACTATTTGGAAACAAAGTTATTTCTTTTGGTTTTTTTCTGTTATTTCTTTCTTTTCTTTTTTAAATTCAGATGTTCTTCAGGATTGTCAGCCTAAATTCAAGTCTAACCTGAATAGGAAGTTCCAGTGTGTGTTTGAGGGGATTGCTAAAGCAGGAAACCCAACCCTTCTGAATCAGATCTACACAGAGCTCTACATCATAGAGGGAGGGACTGCAGAGATCAATGATGAACATGAGGTCAGACAAATTGAAACAGTATCCAGGAAACCAGACAGGCCAGAAACAACAATAAGAAAAGAAGACATCTTTAACGACTCACCTGGAAGAGATAAACCAATCAGAACCGTGCTGACAAAGGGAGTGGCTGGCATTGGGAAAACACTCTTAACACAAAAGTTCAGTCTTGGCTGGGCTGAAGACAAAGCCAACCAGGACATCCAGTTCATATTTCCATTTACTTTCAGAGAGCTGAATGTGCTGAAGGAGGAAAAGTTCAGCTTGGTGGAACTTGTTCATCACTTCTTTACTGAAACCAAAGAAGCAGGAATTTGCAGCTTTGAAGACTTCCAGGTTGTGTTTATCTTTGATGGTCTGGATGAGTGTCGACTTCCTCTGGACTTCCACAAAACTACAATCCTAACTGACCCTTGCAAGTCCACCTCAGTGGAAGTACTGCTGATAAACCTCATCAGGGGGAAACTGCTTCCCTCTGCTCGCATCTGGATAACCACACGTCCTGCAGCAAGCAGCCAGTCAGATCCCTCCACACTGTGTTGGCATGGCGACAGAGATCAGAGGATTTACTGACCCACAGAAGGAGGAATACTTCAGGAAGAGATTCAAAGATGAGGAACAGGCCAACAGAATCATCTCCCACATCAAGACATCACGAAGCCTCCACATCATGTGCCACATCCCAGTCTTCTGCTGGATCACTGCTACAGTTCTGGAGGATGTGCTGAAAACCAGAAGGGGAGGACAGATGCCCAAGACCCTGACTGAGATGTACATCCACTTCCTGGTGGTTCAAGCCAAAGTGAAGAAGGTCAAGTATGATGAAGGAGCTGAGACAGATCCACACTGGACTCCAGAGAGCAGGAAGATGATTGATTCTCTGGGAAAACTGGCTTTTGATCAGCTGCAGAAAGGAAACTTGATCTTCTATGAATCAGACCTGACAGAGTGTGGCATCGATATCAGAGCAGCCTCAGTGTACTCAAGAGTGTTCACACAGATCTTTAAAGAAGAGAGAGGACTGTACCAGGACAAGGTGTTCTGCTTCATCCATCTGAGTGTTCAGGAGTTTCTGGCTGCTCTTCATGTCCATCTGACCTTCATCAACTGCAGTCAATCTGCTGGAAGAACAACCTACATCGTCCTGGTGGTCAAATTTTTTTAATGCACCAAAACTACAGCATGTCCACCAGAGTGCTGTGGACAAGGCCTTACAGAGTCCAAATGGACACCTGGACTTGTTCCTCCGCTTCCTCCTGGGTCTTTCACTTCAGACCAATCAGACTCTCCTAAGAGGTCTTCTAACACAGACAGGAAAGAGCTCACAGACCAATCAGGAAACATTCCAGTACATAAAAGAGAATCTCAGTGAGAATTTGTCTGCAGAGAAAAGCATCAATCTGTTCCACTGTCTGAATGAACTGAACGATCTTTCTGTAGTGGAGGAGATCCAACAGTACCTGACTTCAGGAAGTCTCTCCACTGGTAAACTGTCTCCTGCTCAGTGGTCAGCTCTGGTCTTCATCTTACTGTCATCAGAAAAAGATCTGGATGTGTTTGACCTGAATAAATACTCTGCTTCAGAGGAGGCGCTTCTGAGGCTGCTGCCAGTGGTCAAAGCCTCCAACAAAGCTCTGTAAGTACAATTGTACTCATCCATTTAACATCCAGTTGTGTCAGTAACTTATTTCTGACATATTTATTTGGCAAACAATAGCTTTTACTTGGGTGGCGTGTCGTGCATTAAACAAAGCATTTCCATTGTGACTTAGTTATAATCAAATTATTTGAATTACTCAGTGAATCATTGCAGCCATAGAATCATCCTTAGTTACACTTTATTAAACTTAGAATTCTGAGTGCTTCTTTGGATGTACTTAGAATTGCTTCTTCACTCACCTCTTTCCACTTTCTGTGTGTTCATGCACCACTGTTGAATGTAACTTACTAATAAAATCCCTACAAAATCTGTCTACTGCACTGTGCCTTGGTGTTCCACATTGTGATTTTTGTTTGTATTTTGTTTGTTTTTTTGGCCTGTGCTTTCCCCTCACTTCAAACTGGTTGAAGCAGATAGTCCAGCACCTCAGTTTATCCTCAATCTGAAACTAGCTGTTTTAGCAATTTAACCTTTAAACACACCTCCCCTTGTCATCCCTCCTATTGTTGCCATAAAATTTAATCTTGATTTTAAAAATAAACCACCAAATAAAACAACAACAACAACAACAACAACAAACAATCCAAGTCAGACTTCATGGCACCAAATTCTTAAGGTTTTGTCAGCCTTTGATGACAAACTGCACCACAATCTAAAACAGGCTTTCTCATCATTATTATTTTTTTCTTTTTTGAGCTTAATTAGGAGTTAAGCATTGATCTCAGTCTGTAGTTCAGCACCACTGAAAGAATAATAATTTCCTAACAGCTTATAAAACAAATGATCGGCATAGTTTTCCTCAGTGTGTTGCATACCTATTTTGTAGATTTATGCATCTATATTGTCTTCCTGTTCATCTTAGCCACACACAGAACAGCTCTTTTTGTTGCAATTGGATCTAGAACACAATTCAAATCAGGCAACATCTCCTAACCTGGATGATTTTTAAAGTGGATTCTAGGAAGTTAAAAATTGTCTTGAACTGCTTGTACGATGATAGCTGTCCTTTATGATAGCCTTGGTTGCCCCACATAGCCATGCAAGGTGGCTCTCTCCTTGGGCAAGAAGACCATCCAGTCTCACAGTTTTCTTTCCCCTTGTTGGCTGATGATGTTCATTTTGTTTGTTTTTTAGCTGACTTATAGTCATTCTCATCATTGTCTTCAAATTACAGACTCCTGACTGCTGCTATAGATTACCCAGCTTAACAGGTGACCCATTGTTTTGAAAGTTGAGTTGTGATTCCAGTGCCTGGGACTGAGTCTGCTCAAGACCATTTCCTCTGTGTCATTCTCCTCATTTCCCCCTCCCTCCCTGTCTTCTCTATCCTATACAGTGAAGACAAAAGTGAATACCTCAAGTTCTGAAAACTCTTCCCTTTCATCATCTTCCACATGATCTCTCTCATCTTTTTTTCTTTTTTGCCTGTCCCATTTGGTTCTTTAGCCATCAGAATTGTTGTCTGAAGACCAACAAGGATACCCAATGGATTTACTTTGCCAAATGGATCATCGTGGCATTGCCGTATTGGTCCATTTGATCGACCTTTGTTTTTATTATTTATTATATTTTATTTTCAGATGTTACAGACGGGACAGACATGAGTGAGGGATAGGAAAGGGAGAGAGAAAGAGGAAGGAAAAAAAACAGAAGGGGAGAGGGACAGTGAGAAAGGGGGGGAGAAAAAAATCTCCTGGATTACCTGTTGAGAGAAGAAGAATAGAAAACAAGCAAAAAAACAAAAAAAACAAAGCAACATACTAAACACAACACCATCGCATTAATCTAGCTAAGTGTAAACAGCAGTAAATACTAAATATTCAATGTTGTTGTGCAGCACGCAGGACAGACAGCGCACAATGTGTTTTGAAGTAGCAGCCAAGAAAGGTGTAATTTAAGTCTACGAGCAGTGAACATCCGTGTGCATACCTGTGTGGATCAGCACGCTAGTATTCAAATGGTTTCCACATGTAATGGTCTGCAAGAGGATGTAGCGAGCCATAGCCCCGTCCCCCAGGGCATGAAACAGGCATGGAGGAGATCCAGGCCCCAGACATCCAGACGCCTCAGAGTGCGAGAGCCCAAGGAGGACCACCGGAGGGGCATCCGTGCCACCCTCATGGGAAGGGCTGAGGATCCCCAGACGAGGCGTTACCCAGTAGCCACCGAGCAGAAGCTAGAGGCGGCTGCACCGGCGTGCCCGCCGGCTCTGCCGGTAGCCAGCTGTGCCAGAGTGAACTGAGCCGCAGGCCCAGAGGCCCCCCGCACCCCGGAGGAGGCCTGACCGACCAAAACAGGCGCCAGGCCCCGCCAGGTAGCCACCGGGAGTGAGCCGGTACATACCTGAGTGCCCAGCCCCGGACACCAAGAACCACCAATGCACCGACCCCTGAGGGCATCAGTCACCGGCAGGGAGTGTGGTGAGGGGAGACAGGCCTTGGAGGGCCTGGGAGTTCCCAGAGAGGTGGAGTCTATGACCCGACCTGACATATAGACACAGACAAACAGGCACACACAGACACAAACATGCATTCCCACCCTCATGCACAAATATACAAACACTCAGCACTCACCCAACGTAAGGATTGACATAAATGGACATGTACACACAATCACACTCCCCAAACATACTCTATACCCCGGGTCCAGGTGCCCTCGCCCCCAGAGGGGGAAACAGAACCCAGACCCAAGAGATGTTACCCTTCCCCCCGGGGTGGAGGCAAGCAGACCGTCACAGGGTCCGCAGCAGCAGGGAGGCCAATCGGACAGCTAACATCTCCTCCCAGCCCCCCCGCCCCAATGGCTAGCAGAGAACGGGGGTGTGCGAAGACCCCATACCTCCCTCCTCCCGCTCATGTATAGTGTTGCTGCGTGTTGTTCTAAAGTGCATTTAAAACAAGGGAGAGCATGGTGCTGCTGCCAGAGAGCAGCAGGTGTTAGCACGGCCCCTCCCGAGAACCCTCAATGTCTACATGGATTTAAAATTGAGAGGTGGGCACCAGCGCCAGAGGTAGGTTTGAGTACACAGACCGTCCACTGGACGCCGTTAACGTGCCCACCCTCAAGGCCCTATATATATGTGTGTGTTATGAGAGTGTAAGTAATGTGGATGTCTAAGTTGTGAGATAAAATTGAGGCACAGGTGGCCAGAAGGGGACGGGGGGGGGGGGGGGGGGGGGGTGTCTCCCCTGCACCCTTGTGACACACCAGCACCCCAAGGCCCTACCTGTGTGGGTGAGTGTGGTGGAGCGGGAAGAGGGAGGTAGTCGGGGATGGGGAGGAAAAGGAGGGAGGGGAGGATGCCCCTCCCTAGGGCCAGCTCCCCCCGCTGACCCCAGTAGGCACTCCCGTCCTCTGGTACCCACCAAGGCAAGGGAGCCCAGGTCCATCCAGACCGGGGCCTGCGGTAGCACTGCCAAGCCCCACAGGACCAGGGGCAGCCCACCCTACCCCACCGTAGAGGAAACTGTACCCACCCCAACATTCAATCGTCTCCCAGACTACATGAGACAACAGACAACCAGGATAAGTTTATTCTCCACCTCTCCTATGTCTCTCCCCCACCTGCAGAGTGGACTCCTGCAAGGATGGAACAACCTCCCCGCCAGTTGAAGAGCCCCCCAGTTAGGCCGATGCACAAGAGGCCCCCTGCGCCAGGGCTGAGCCCCCGTGCACCCACCCGCTCACAACCTCGGTGACACACCGATGAGGACCGAAGCCCCCAAGGCCCAGCCAGAGCCCCAGCACGGAGGCGAAGCACCCCCGAACCACAAACCCCCACGCCTGCCCCGGATCCACTCAGGGGCAGCCAGGCCACCAGGCCAGTAACCTACGTCCACCAGTACAGACCATCCTCCAGCCCCGCTGCACGCAGCCACGAGGAGAACAACCTCTAAGAGCGACCAGAGCCCCTAACCAAGTTATGAACACAGCCCCCGGGTTAAGCCCTCCAGGGATAACGTCTCTAGGGGTCCTCCAGGCGCCCTAAGCCCGTCCCAACTCCATATCAACCACAGTAGCTAAGGCGGCACCAAACCACGATCCCCTACCCCCGCTAGGTGATGGAGCCGATCAAAGGAGCCCAGAGGGATTGATCTAATGTGGTGGCAGAGGCTATATCGAGACTAATGTGATCTATTAGAAGGTTTCTATATTGGCTAGAATTAAGATTATTTTTATTTTTCCAGTTCATGAGGACCATTTTCTTGGCGATGCATAGGGCAGTAAAAACCATGTGGACTGTATTAGTTTCTGTAGTGACCTCATCCAGTTTTCCCAACAAGCATACTAAAGGGGAGGTTGGAATTTTACATTTCAGACACTTTGTTAAGTCTTCACATATCTCGTGCCAAAACTTCTGCACTGGTGAACAGAACCAAAGAGCATGAATGTAATTGTCTGGTGTATTGCCTTGACAGTGTGAGCAGTTGTTGGAAGATGTAAAGCCCATCTTGAACATCCGATGACCTGTATAGTGCACTCTATGTAGTATTTTGTATTGTATTAATTGCAGACTGGGATTTTTAATCAATTTAAAGGTTTTTAAGCATACCTGAGACCAGAAGTTTTGGTCTAAGCTGACTGATAAATCTACTTCCCACTTTGCAATAGGAAGGGATATTGATTCATCTAATTTAGAAAGTGTTCTGTATATTTTAGATAATAATTTGGGGGATTTAAGAGTAAGAAAATGTGCCGCACTTAGTGGTGTTTGTAATTCAACTTGACTGAGGTTAAATTTCTTTTTTACTATGGATTTAATTTGTTGATATTCTAAAAAAATATTTTCTTGTTGATCCCATATTGTGCAACTAGTCTGTCAAATGGAATAAATTCTGTTCCCTCTAATATATGTTCTAAGTATTTAATTCCTTTACAACTCCATTCTGGGAAATTAATCATATTGTTGTTTTGTAATATGTCAGGGTTATTCCAGATAGGTGTACGTTTGCATGGGATTAATGAAGACTCCGTTATTTTTAGAAACTCCCACCACGCTGTCAGAGAAAAGCTGATGTTGATACTTTTAAAGCATTCATGTCTTTTGATGTTTGAGCTAATAAATGGTAGGTCTGAAATCTCTAGATCCTTGCATAGTGCCTGTTCAACATCTAGCCAGGGCTCATCTAAGAAGGTATGTTTTAACCATTCTGAGATGAACTGAAGCCTGTTGGCTAAGAAGTATTTGTGAAAATTAGGCAGATCTAATCCTCCTCTATCCTTGGTTCTTTGTAGCGTTTTTAAGCTGATACGCGGGGGTTTATCTTTCCAAAGGAATTTGGAAATATATGAATCCAGAGATCTGAACCAATCTTGTGATGGTTTGTTAGGGATCATCAAAAATAAGTAATTTATTTTTGGCAAGATCATCATTTTTATAGTGGCCACCCTTCCCATGAGTGATATGGGTAAAGATTTCCATCTAGTCAGATCGCCTTCTACTTTCTTTAGAAGTGGGATGTGGTTTAATTTAGTTAAGTCTGAAAGCTTAGGAGAAACATTAATACCTAAATATTTATTATTTCCAGATTGTAGTCATAAAACTGACACCGCTCCACGAATAGCGTGGAGTAGTAGGGCGTGTCAGTAATCACTCCTATTAGTCTCATACCAGAGAAGGCTCTGCAGTTCTGTCCTAATGACTCTGTGTTTCTTGCCTCCTAAGAGTTTTCTCCTCACAAAGGTGTTGTGGATAAATACAATGAAATAAAATTATATGACCAAGAAAAAAACTGTGGTAGTTTGTAAATATAAAAATAAACGCGAATTCACTGTGTAACTTTATTAGCAGTGTCCTCCTGAAATGTGACAACAACGTTCAGAGTAACATCCTCCTCTCTGCCCCTTAATGCTCTCTGGTCACTATGGTAATGCGTAAATATTTCTTTCAAAAAAAGACACACAACTACAACACGGGAAAAGACCCAAGGAAACCGACTTAATGATAAAAACCCTGAAAAACCTCAATTTCACACCTGGGCCTCAACTCTCGCAGCCCGATACCAAACGACTCATGGACCAGCACCAGTCCATGGCCCGGCGTTTGGAGACCGCTGGATGGACATGTAGGTGAAGGGAACAGAGGAGATGACAAGGTATTGAATAGGTACAGTGTTAAGGAGAGAAATGTAGAAGGACAGATGGTGGTGGGTTTTATGAAAAGGATGCAAAAAGCTGTGAGAAACATTGACTTTAAGAAGAGGAAGGAACACAGGGCCATGTATAAGAGTGGAGGACTGTGCACACAGGTGGACTACATTATCTGAAGGAGATAGGTGGCATGAATTAGCTGCGTGAAGCAGGTAGGATTGCACCCAAACGCAGACTCAAAGGCAGAACTTTAACTCAAAAAAGCTTTGCTTGTATCTAGTAATACAAAACAAACTGGAAAAACACACAAACTGTCACGGTCTGCAGAGGCAGACCGTGCGGAAATGTGTGTGGTGGACCCAGGAGCGAACACAAGCGAGGATGCAGGAGTGGAGTTAAACAAAAGCGAGCCTTTTATTCTGGCTGATGAAAGGAACAAAACAGAGTGAGGGCAGCATAAGAGTAATAGTTCAAACAGAAACCTAAACTGGACATAAACTAAGGAAAAGCTATGGCTGGAGATCCGGAACACAGGGGGTGGTAACACAGACGACGCGACACAGACTACATGAAACACAGAGACTAAATACACAAGAGGGATGATCAGGGGAAGTGGCCACACATGGGAACACAGCTGACACAGATAAACATAACAAGACATGGCAGGAGTAAACAACACTGACGGGAGACTGTCAAAGTAAAACAGGAAGTACACAGGTGCAAACAGGAGGAGAGAGAGAGCACGGGCATAGTGGGCTGGGGAAACATGGAATGAAACAAGGAGGGGAGATGAGGGCTCAAAGATACATAGAGGGGCACACAGGGGATAAAAGTCACAAGGGGAAGTCAAATAAGGAACACCACAACAGGACAACTTAGGAAACATGGCCTAAATAAGGAACGAAATACAAAAATACAAGAAACTAAGAATACTGGGCCCACATGGCCCAGGACCATGACACAAACTAACAGGGCAAGCAGAACAAACAGCACGGAAATGAGCGAGATCATGATGCAGGACAGAGGGAGATGAAGACATAAATACACAAAAGGGCAAAAAAGGGAACGAACTGCAGGAGGGAACACAGCTGAACATGATATAACTAATAAACAGTACCTTTGCACATTGACTGAAACTAGATGGCTGAATGAACAATGGGCTCTGAGTCAGTTCCTTGATCATTAATATGCAAATTGTCATAACCATTTAACAACCACTGATCAACAAACACTAATCAATGACCCAAAGTGGGTTGGGGAATGGCTGCAATCTTCCGGCGCCCCCCGTGTGCGGCAGCCTGTTACAGCAGCTCTGCTCATTCTGAGTTTCTTTCTTTCTTATCTTTTTTCTCGTAATTTTTTTATAACTAACGTACTAGTAATTAGACTCTGCAACCATGTTCTACCGTTTTGTGCTAGTCCTGGTCGTTTTTCTCAGTTTATTTCTACTTTTTTCACCCGTGTCTGGGGACCCAGAGCAGAGATCCTTTGTTTACAGTAAGGATCAGCTGTTAGCGCTGAGTCCTGCAGCGGTACTGCCGGCGGACAGACCCGATATTCCCAGCGAGCTGAGGAGGAAAAGACGGGGGTGTCGTGCTGGGAAGGAGCGCCGTCGCCCGAGAAGGAGACGTTATCGACCATCTCTTCCTTCTGTAATTATTGGAAACGTAAGATCTTTGCCCAATAAGATGGATGAGCTCATGTCGCTAACCTGGTCACAGAGGGAGTACCGGCAATGTAGCATCATGATGCTAACGGAGTCGTGGCTAACATCGCTAACTCCGGACACAAGCGTGACACTCCCGGGATTCCAGCTGCTGCGAGCGGACAGGACCAGAGACAGCGGTAAGAGGAAAGGAGGGGGACTGGCAGTTTTTGTGAACGACAGATGGTGTAACCCTGGGCACATCACTGTAAAAGAGCAACTCTGCAGCAGAGACATTGAGCTGTTAGCCGTTAGCATGCGTCCGTACTACCTGCCCCGGGAGTTCTCGCATGTTATCGCGATAACAGCGTATGTCCCCCCCTCGGCCAACGCGGATGCAGCCTGTGACTCTCTCCACTCTGTGGTCAGCAGACTGCAAACACAATCACCGAGAGCCCTTCTCATAATATCAGGGGACTTCAATCATGCCTCACTGGACTCCACACTGCCCACCTTCACCCAGTATGTGACCTGCCCAACCAGAGTCAATAAAACACTGGACTTACTGTATGCCAATGCTGAAGAGGCATACAGTTCATCACCTCTCCCTCCCCTGGGCAGATCTGATCACAACCTGGTGCACCTTGTCCCTGTGTATGAGCCCTTAGTGCGCAGGGAGCCACCAGCCACCCGCACAGTACAGAGATGGTCAGAGGAGAGCGAGGAGGCTCTTAAGGATTGTTTTGAGTCGACTGTGTGGGAGGTGATTTGTGATGACCACGGTGAGGACATCGACAGCCTTACTACATGCATTACTGACTATATAAACTTCTGTGTGGATAACACTGTACCTACCAGGACTGTACGGTGTTTCTCCAACAACAAACCTTGGATTACCCCAGAAATTAAAACCGTCCTCAAGCAGAAGAGGAGGGCCTTCAAATCCAGAGACAAAGAGGAGTTGAAAAGGGTGCAGAGAGAGCTGAGGGGACTGATAAGGAATGGGAAGGAGAGCTACAGGCAGAAGATGGAGAACCACCTTCAACAAAACAACGTTGGTGAAGTCTGGAGAGGCCTCAGAACCATCTCGGGCCACAAACAGCAGAACTCTCTGCCTGGGAGGGATGTGAGGTGGGCAAATGAACTAAATCATTTCTTCAACAGATTTGACTCAGCCATGAGGCAGTCTGCAACATCGGCTGCAGACTCACCCACCCCCACTGCTGCTGTTCCACCTCAGACACTTCACACCTCCTCTATTCACCCTGCTCACTCCCCCCCACCCCCAACAACAGCATCCAATACACACTCAACACAAGGCTCCAGCCTGTCTCTCTCAACCACCCAGGTTAGGAGGGAACTGAGGAGGATTAATGGCAAGAAGGCAGCGGGTCCAGATGGCATCAGCTCGAGGGTCGTCAGGTCCTGCGCGGACCAACTGTGTGGGGTGATGGAGCACCTCTTCAACCTGAGCTTGAGGTTGGGAAGAGTCCCACAGCTCTGGAAAACCTCCTGTGTTGTACCAGTGCCAAAGACTTCAAGCCCCAAGGACCTCAACAGCTACAGGCCGGTGGCTCTGACATCCCACCTGATGAAGACCCTGGAGCGGTTGGTCCTGGCTCAGTTTCGGCGCCTAATAAGCTCATCACTGGACCCACTTCAGTTTGCCTACCAGCCTGGCATTGGAGCGGATGATGCCGTCATTCACCTCCTACATCGTTCCCTCGCTCACCTGGAGACCGCTGGAAGCACTGTGAGAATCATGTTCTTTGATTTCTCCAGTGCCTTCAACACTATTCTTCCCTCGGTTCTAAAGGACAAGCTGGTGAACTCTGGAGTGGACCATCACCTCACTACCTGGATCCTGGACTACCTCACCGACCGACCACAGTATGTGAGGACTCAGGGCTGTGTGTCGGACAGGGTCGTCTGCAGTACGGGGGCCCCACAGGGAACGGTTCTGGCTCCGTTCCTCTTCACCATCTACACTGCAGACTTCTCCCACAATTCCACCCAGTGCTTCCTGCAGAAGTTCTCTGATGACTCTGCAATAGTCGGCCTCATCACTGATGGGGACGACAAGGAGTACAGAGGACTGACTCAAGACTTTGTGGACTGGTGCCAGCTGAACTACCTCCAGATCAACGCCAGTAAAACCAAGGAACTGGTGGTAGACTTCCGCAGGCACAAGCATTCTCCACTGCAACCACTGAACATCCAAGGTATGGACATTGAGGCTGTGGACAGCTACAGGTACCTTGGTGTTCATCTGAACAATAGACTGGACTGGACTCATAACTCAGACGCCCTCTACAGGAAAGGGCAGAGCAGGCTGTACCTGCTGCGGAGACTCAGGTCGTTTGGAGTGGAGGGCCCACTCCTGAAGAAATTCTATGACTCTGTTGTGGCTTCTGCTATCTTTTATGGCGTGGTCTGCTGGGGCGGCAGCATCTCTGCTGGGGACAGGAAGAGACTGAACAGGGTGATCCGAAGGGCCAGCTCTGTTCTAGGATGCCCTCTGGACCCAGTGGAGGTGGTGAGTGACAGGAGAACGGCGGCTAAGCTGTCATCCCTGATGGACAACATCTCCCACCCCATGCAGCAGACTGTGACAGCACTGAGCAGCTCCTTCAGTGGGAGACTGCGGCACCCACGGTGTGGGACGGAGAGATTTCGCAGGTCTTTCCTCCCCACTGCTGTCAGACTCCATAATAAAGACTTTAACTGATCAAGCACACACATCCATACACATGCAATAATACTAAGTGCAATAATCCTTTCTGTCATCGTTGTATTTTTACTCAGTTGTATATAGTATTTGTATTTGTATTCTATTTTTATCTTATTGTATATTTATTTTATTTTATTCTACTGTATATAGTATTTTATTTTATTCTATTCTGTACAGTTGTGTACTGTATTTATTCTTATTGTATTCTAATTTTTGCCTCATAACTCTTGCACTGTCCACTTCCTGCTGTGACAAAACAAATTTCCCACGTGTGGGACTAATAAAGGTTATCTTATCTTATCTTATCTTATTATAAGATAGTGAAAGAGGTACCCTTAAGCCCCCTCCTCGATTCAGAGATGGTCATTCCCTTTTCACGTAAATGGCCTCCTTGACTGCCCGCTCAAACCAGCGTTCCTCCCTGTCCATGTTGTGTATGTCCTCATCACTGAAAGAGTGTCTGTCACGGCTGAGGTAGCAGTCGTGTGGTGTGTGGGAGAAAAGAACCCAAAATGCAGGTACTGCCTGGGGTGTGAGTGAGCGTTTTTTAAAGTGATGGCAAAGTACACAAACAGGGGATAAGGAACAGGGAGCAAATAAAACCTAGACCGGGAAAACTAATAAACAAACCTGAAAACATAAGGTCAGGCCAGGACTCCACAGTAAATAGGCTGTGGAGACAAGGAGTAAACAGCTGCTATGAAAACACATCAAACTTTATGATGATAGTTTTTCACGTTACTTTACGAGAAACATAACCTCGGCTTTAATTTTCAAAGCCACAGAGTCGGACACACTGTAAAGTGAATTGTACAGTTCACACCTGTACTCAGGTTTAACAAACTGTCAGTTTCTGTTGGGTTGGGTTATTGCCATTACCAGGCAAATACAGCGTGCACACACAAACACTCACATGTACATTTCTGTCATCTACAGGTTTTCTCAGGGCAAAATCAGTGTCCTATAGCTGCAGCTCTTAAGTCTGTGTTATATAGTTTCTTCTGTATAATAAAAATGTATCTCTGTTCATCATCTCTTTTTTTTTTTTTTTTTTTTGGCCTGTCCCGTTTGGCTCTTTTGCCCTCAGAATTGTTGTCTAAAGGCAAAGAAAGATGCCCAACGGATTTACTTTACCAAATTGACCATCCCAGCCTTGCCGTAATGGTCCATTTGATTCACCTTTTATTGTTTATTTTATTTTCACTTACTGAATACGGGACAGACTTGACTGGGGGAAAGAAGGGGAGAAAGAAAGAGGGAAAGAGAAACAGCTGAGAAGAGGGACGGGGGAGAAGGGCAAAAGACAAAAACCAACAGAACGGGCAGAGAAAAAAAAAATGCATATATCAATCACCTGGATCACCTGCTGAGAAAGAAAAAAGAAAGCAAGCAGAAGAGAACAAGAGTAATAGAATAAACAACATCACAATGATATATGGGAATATGACAGTAAATACTAAATGTTAAACATTATTGTGCAGCACATAAGATCAACAGAACACAGTGTGCTTTGAGGTAGGAGCCAAAAAGGGTGTAGTTTGTGGGTGTGATCACCCGTGTGTACACCTGTGAGCATGGACGCGCTTGTTTTTTGTTTTTTTAAAAGGTTCCTTCATGTAATAATCTGCTAGAGGGTGTGGGGGGGCCACAGCCCCGTCCTCCAGGGCTTGAAGCAGGTGTGGAGGAGATCAAAACTCCAGACATCCAGAGGCCCCCAGAACACAAGAGACCAAGGAAGACCAACAGAGGGGCAGCTGCGCCACTGTCCCGGAAAGAGCTGAGGAGAGTCCCAGATGAGGGCTCACTCAGCAGCCGCGGAGCAGAAGCCAGGGGGAGTTGCAGTGACGCGCCCGTGAGCTCCGCCGGCAGCCAGCTGCGCCTGAGTGACCGAGCCCCAGGCCGAGAGGCCGGGGGCACCCCACCTCCGAAGTGGCCCGAGCGAGCCCCAGGCTCCAGGCCCCGATAAGCGGCCGCCAAGGAGTGAGCCGGTGTGTACCTGGACGCCCATCCCCGGACACAAAGAACCACCAACGCACCGACACCTGAGGGAATCCGCCACTGGCAGGGGAAGTGGTGGTAGGGGGAGATAGGCCTCCAAACCTTGGAGGGCCTGAGATGTCCCCAGAGAGGTGGCGCCTGACACCCAACCTGACTAATAGACACAGACATACAGGCACACACAGATACAAACATCCATTCCCACCCTCATGCTCTCATATGCACTTACTCCACACTCAACCAACGTGGAGACAGTCATAAAGAGACGTTGTACACACGATCACACTCCCCAAGCGTACTCTACAAACCGGGTCTAGGTGCCCCCGCCCCTGGAGGGGGGAACTGCACCCAGACCCAGGTGGTGTTTCCCTTTTCCCTGCGGTTCATCATCTCTGTTATAGCTTGAAGTTTAGTTTTTCAGATTGGAACTCTGACTGATCCCAGGTAACAGCTCACATTTTTCTAATTACCAAGTGCAGCAAGTTTGGACTTGTAATGAATGTCTTCACTCATCACTGTCACTGTAAACATGGGACTTCATCATTTGAATCCAGAGTGATCAAAACAACAGAACAACATGGTAAAGATCAGCACATCACTATATTGAGCTAAGCATTCATAAACACACTTCAGACATTTCAATAACACACAAATGCCACCACTGCTCTCATTTCTAACATCACGGCCCTGTTTCAGAAAGCCGGTTTAGTGCAAACTCTGAGTAAGTATACCCTGAGTTAACGAAAACTCTGGGTTTTCGGTTTCACAAAGCGAGTTTAGATTAATTCTGAGTGAGTTACTATGACGACACACTCCGTGAAGCTAACCTGCCCCCTAGCAGGTTTACTTCAACTAACCCTGACATTCTCCGCCTCTTTGTCAGAAACCTGACTGTAGGAAGTGTCAGACATGACCTGCCCCTTCCTTGAAGAGCCAGTAGATGTTGAAGCCCAAATTCTCCGCAGAGCTCTCCGCCGGGAGAGAGTGATTAGAGCGCGTTTGGACATTTTATCATTTCCTGATGATTTTCTGTGTGAACGTTACCGTTTTTCAGCACAATCTATAATTTATTTGAATAACATCCTCAGGCCTAATATTGCTCATGTGACACATCGCGGACATTCTCTCAGTTCTGTACATATTATTTGTATTGCACTTCGGTTTTTTGCAAACGGGAGCTTTCTGTATAATATTGGTGACGCTGAGCACGTTTCCAAGGCTACCGTCTGTCGGGCAGTCAGGAATGTTACAGTTGCACTGAAACGTCTCGTGTACTCGTTTGTGGTGTTCCCCGGTCATAGACCCACAAGATTTATCAAAGAGGGATTCCACAAAATTGCAGGTAGCAGGATGAACAAAACTTAATTCATGATGTGGTGATACTTGAACTACTACTTAAATTTTACATTTATTTTCACGGTTCCCAGGCGTGATTGGCTGTATAGATGGCACTCACATTCCAATCATTGCTCCTTCAGTAAATGAAGGAGACTATGTGAACAGGAAGTCTTTCCACAGCATTAATGTACAGGTACATAGTTCCCTGTAGCATTTCAAACTAACAAATTATTTCATTATAGTAATGGATGCTAATTTGTGTTCTCTGCACTGTGAAGATCATATGTGATGCTGCCAACATTATCACAAATGTGGAAGCCAACTGCTCAGCCTCTGTGAGTGGTGGTGGTGGAGGACCTACACCTGTTTTTCGGGCCTCCGCTTTTTTTCTAGTGGCTATAACGGGTCGCATATGAGCATACAGAGTAAGCAAATATGTACTTGTAATGTGCTCAGATAATTTCAATAAGTGCTTACAGAAAGAAAATTAATGTAGCCTCTAACTGCAATTGATTTACATAGGACAAACAGACCAAGCACTATGGCTCATAATACAATTACACCTTACCTGTTTGGACTATATTTTTATATTTCATTTTTACTTGCTGCCAGGAACGTTTGGGGCCTGTTGGGTTGCACCTGCGCTCACATCACATCACAAAATAAAATGTATGAAATAAAAAATAAAATAAAATAGAAAAAAATAACGTGTTAAATGGGTGGAAATCCCTAGATCAATGTTTAAATTAACACTCACGCATTGACTCTGTCGGCTATGTTTTGCCATGCATGCTCCCTTTCTTTTGCAGCTGAGGCTGTGTTACTTTTTTTCCGCAAAATTTGCATGTTATCGGCATATACTGCAATCAGAATTTCGGCCTCAAGCGCTGTAAAATACATTGACCGCGCCTTCTTTCCCTCCGTCTCCATGGTGACTCGCTTAATCTGTGCTCCACTAATCAGGGCTTTATGTATCCTCGTGCGCGCGCTTAATTTGGGGTTAAAGCAACTCCGCGTTGATTGAACTAATTGTTATCAGCCTTTCTGAAACCGAATATTCCGAGATGGACAGTTCGGGGTTACTCAACCCTGAGTATCGTTTTTCACTCTGAGTTTTCTAAACCGGCTTCCTGAAATAGGGCCCAGGAGACCTTTATGATCTTTGTCATGGTGTCTGTTTAACAACAACAGTCACTACATGAGTGAGACACAAACTCCATCTGCTTTTTCATAAATACGGTATACATATTTACAGAAGTCAGAGCTCATCAAACACAGAGAAACAGAAACCTTTTCAGTATCAGCGAGATGAACAAACAGATCAGAGTTCAAAAAATATTTTATTATAGCAGACAGTTTGTGTTTACATGGACAGGTTTCTGTGTGTTTTCTTTTCATGAAATCACTCAGGACCCACTTTGGTCACTTTTCTTAACTATTTATTTAGAGTAACATTTATAGAATAATTATGAATTTAATCTAAAGAAGTTCAGAAATTAAAACCTGAAAACTGCATCAACAAGAATATTTTAATGTAACTTTTATAATGAGGTAATCTGTGAAATATTCTTCTCGTGTGCACTCAGGGAGACATTCAATCCAAACTACTGAACACACACTGCTGGAAATAGAGATTGACAGACCACGTGACTTTCGCGCATTGCATGCCAGGTACTAGTGGCAAAACAATCAAAGCAATGCATCAAACGCAAGCATTTGCAGCACCGCAAAATGTTCATTCTCCGGTTCCAATACCTTCTTGCTTTTTCTTTGCCCCTCAAAAAAGGTATGTACAAAATAAAGGAGAACAATGCCGGTCCGTACAAAGACAGACTTGATGAAAAGTCAAAGAAAAGATACGAGGAAAAAATCAAAGGAATGAAAGGGTTAGTCCCTTACGAGCACACAGAGTGGACAAAAGACGTTAGCGTGCTGCCCAACTTTCACCACGCTCATATTTATAATTATACGGTTCTTGGAGTGAGTGCATACACTCATGAAGTTTTTAGTAACTTCAGGTCACTGCAACAAGCCCAGGTACAGTTTACCGACGGATGGGTACTGGACCTTGAAATGCACCGTGTACGACAGACCATTGAACGAACAAAGGTAAGTTTACCAGTCTTACAAATCGTCTTCATAAATACACATTCGTTAACCGTTTATTAATAGGACCTTTGAGTCCACGGTAATTAATTAGTAGTGGAAATAATTTCTGGTAGGCATTACAGAAATGTAGCAGTGACAATAATATTGTATGCTGTAATCGTACTGGGCAATTAGTGATACAAAACAACTGTTTTATCCTGTGGATAAAAGTATATGTTTTTGTCAATGTATCATGGTAATAACAGAAGCGAAACGCAATATTCTGTCAGGACAATTCACTATTTATGTACAATAAAAAAAGGAGCATAGCCCGACATTTCTGTTCAGTGCCAGACTTGCTTGTAACCTATATAGCCCTATATAAAGGGCGATCGTGGCTTAAGAGTTGGGAGTTGAGAGTAATCGGAAGGTTGCCGGTTCGAGCCCTGGCTTGGACAGTCTTGGTCGTTGTGTCCTTGGGCAAGACACTTCACCCGTTGTCTACTGGTGGTGGTCAGAGGGCCCGGTGGCGCCAGTGTCCGGCAGCCTCACCTCTGTCAGTGCGCCCCAGGGTGGCTGTGGTTACAATGTAGCTTGCCATCACCAGTGTGTGAATGTGTGTGTGAATGGGTGGATGACTGGTTGTGTAAAGTGCTTGGGGGTCCTTAGGGACTAGAAAAGTGCTATACAAATACAGGCCATTTACCATTTACCATATCACCAATTATGTTATGAAAAATGACGTATTAACTACCACAAAACACTTACCTTTGTGGAAATGCTTGGAGCAGACTAACATGTGAGCTGGAGTGTTCTGGGACGTTATATTTAGTCTTCGAATGGCTGCAATCCAGGCCATCCATGGCTTTTTGTTACTTCGGAAACTTGGCTTGAACAATTTCCCTTCAACGACATAATCCGATAACAACTGATCTCTTTACCCGTCAGCTTCCCGTGGCTGTCATGCGACCAGCAATTACAGTTAATAATACAACAGTTTCTTGCCATTTTTTGTATTTCTTTTTATCGCTGTGTAACTGATTTCAATTGAAAGCCTGCATGCGCTAGTACTGCTTGCCACGCGTTCCCAGAATCCTTTGCGGTTTTACCCCTGAATGACATCGCATTTTTAATGTCTATAAGTGAGCATTTATTGAACTAGTGACAATTTATGAAATTAAGTAATTAAAAGTTAAGGAACTTCTTTCAGAAAGTTTGCATGATTAACAGATTTCTGCCCTTTATTGAGGCCAGTTTGTTAATTTAATTAAAAAATCATGATCAGTTAGTTATGGTGTAACAAAACTATTAATGATGCCATTGATTCAAATGTCATATTTGATTGATAGCACTTTAAAATCAAGCTCTGAAGGACATCTCATTTTGGTAAATGCTGCTGCTGAGCAGGTGAATCCAGCATGTGGAATCTGGGAAATGAAAAATATGGGATTGTAACTTTTTTAAATCTGGAGAGATTTGTTTTATTTTATTTCTCATCTCAGCTTTTGAGTCTCCTTTCTTGCTCACTAATCTGGGAGTAGAATAATAAATAGTATTTAAGATTGAACTTGAACAAAGGTTTTAACAGGCAGAAAAGATTTTAAGATATATTGACTCTTAACCCTTTAAGACCTACCATAGAACCAAGTCTGCCAGAGCTCATATTATATTTTTACATGCTGTAGTCCCATTTTTGGGAGCATTTCAAGTTGCTATACATCAATACAACCATTATAGCCCACATTTTAATAATATGTCTGCATTAAGTACATAGTAATTACATAAATTGCAAAAAAGTGCAACAAACTACAAAAAAATTGAAAATCAATTTTGTTTTTTTTAACATATATTTCTAGTTAGAGAAATTTAAGAGGCTTATCCCTCAAAACTGTAAATACAAAAAAGTTGAACAAAATAGTTTCCCACCACAGGAAATTTACTTTGAGTGTCTTCATAGTTTTATTTTTGAAATACACCAATTTTTATATACTGCAGGAGAAAACAAAATAAATATTATAATGCAAATTTGCAAAAAACAGCATATGCATCAAAATAAACTATTTCCAGCAGTGCAATATGAGTTCTAAGCATCTCAGAAACAATACAGAAAGGGGAGGTAATGGTGGACATGCGATGGTTTGCGCTGACATCTATTCCACTGTAGGAAGTGTTACGAACAGCTGATCGGATCGGAAAAGCGTGTTTCTGGAATATTATGTTTTTGTTGCTGCAAGTGGTTTTTATGCAGTTTTTGCAAAGCTATATGTGGAAGGAAACCATGACCTGGGACAAGCTGATGGCATAAGATGTAAGTACAACTCCTCTGGCTTCATATGCAAAAAAAATTATTGCGCTAGCTTACGTGGTTGCAGTTCTACCGGGATTTAAAAATAGTTACGCAAAACGGAGCGTGCCAGCGCCGACCAGCTTTAAATTGTTAAGATATTATGTAAGATATCTCTGCTCTTGTGGTAATAATCTTCTCAATGCATTCTTATGGGTGGAGCAAGAAACACACCCAAAGAACGTTTAGAGCTAGAATAACACAAGTCAAGACAGGATCACATTTCGAAACCATCAGGTGGAGTCCCGCCTCCTCCCAGAAAGCAGCTCACCTGTCTGTCCATGTTTAGTGTCCAGGTCTGGAGTGGAGCTTGTTGTTGTTCGTGTGTGTGTTTGAAGAAACTGTAAGTTTGCTTTATTTCCTCCTTCAACAGTTTGTCTTTAGGAACTTTACTGTTTGTTCAGCTCATGTTTCATTTCTGTGTGTGTTTTTACTTCTAGTGTTGTGCCAAAAAGTGATTTCGAATGTTTCTATTGTGTTTTTTTTATGTTTACTTGGTAAATGCAATAGGAATATTCTTTTTGGCTCATGTTTCACATATATTTGAGGCCAGATTATATCCCAACAAGTCATTTACAACATTTTACATTTTTTGCATTTCCACAATCATTTTTTTCCCCAAACCCGTCGTCTCTTCATTAGAGTTGGTCTGTTATGTTTTCCTGGCTAACACTTGCAGCTATGTGTCTTGAGCTCAGATAGAGAAAGTGGAAAATTAGGATTATTTTTTTTTCGCATACTTGCAATTCAAATATAGATTAAACATGTCTGACTCTGCCTAAGATCAGTGCATCACAAACTGTTGGCTCTGCTTCAACAGACTGTTGATGGTGGAACCGGTTTTACATTTCAAATGTCACTCAGATGGGCTCAATTAGTTGTTCCTTAATCACTCGAACCATTCAAAGATAATTACACATCAGTAATCAGTTTTATTTTTCAATCGAACTCACAATACCCTTTTGCATTTTTTTTCTTGTTGACCATAGTATTTATAAATATTCTTAGTTAAAATGATATAGTGCTGATGGAAGTCATAACTGATGACTTAAGGACAAAAAAAAAATTCTGACAAGTCATTTAGAAATTTTATTTTTATAAATCTCTCGTGCTCTTATGTTTACTTATTACAGAACAGATCCTCTGTGTCTAATCTGAACTGCACATGTTAAAATATTGTTGAAGGCTCTGTTTTAATGTATGATTGGCTCAGAGATTTTTGGAACAAGTTGTGCTGAATGATCTGGATCTGCTGAGAGATAACGTTGACAGTATGGACAAAAATATATTTGAAAAAATTCTGGTGCTTTTCACTGTATGTAACAGTGCTGTTATGATTTAATATTATTTCCGCAAAACCGAATATTAAAGCTGAGAGCCTGTACTGAGCTCATTTTTACTGTAAAACTATAAAATAAATATATTTTTGCTAAACAGCTGAAGCATTAAAGACTTCTTTCCTGTCTAAAAATATTTGAACTGAATTTGCTGCATTAAAAATCTCTAAATGATTTCTGCACTCTCAAACCTGAACTTTAGAAAAACTCAGTTAATTTAAGTCAGTTAAATTGAAGAGTTGAAAATTATTTCCATGTGCTGCGTTGAGAAGAAACGGTTAAATCTCTGAATAGACAATTGTTCTCCAGAGTTTGTAGTTTAAAAAAATAGTTAAAAAGAGATTGTTATTATTTTTTATTAGAACCACATTCATGTTGCTTATTACAATGAAACAATAAACACTTTTAATACTTTTAATGATAGATAACACTTTGCTGACTTACAAAAAAGTCATTTTATTTTAATAAAAGCCGAATCTGCTCTAGAAAAACATTGTGAAATGAGACGAGTTTAAATCCACTTTATATCTGGCAACACAAACTGTCACAATCAAATCTGAAAATCTGCGTCCTCCAGACTGTGTGAGAGAGCAAATGCTGTGTTTGTTCATCAACGCCCCATCAAACTGCTTCACAGTAACACTCACATGGAACATGAACACAGTGAAGCTGGACACAAACGCGACTCGGTGTTCGTCTCTGTGATGATCTACTCCACCTTGCCTTCCTTTTGGCCTGTTTGCATGTCTCATCTGCAGGCATTGGAGGGGTGGAGTTCCCATTCCCAATTAGTAACATATGAACAGTTTTACTGTATGAAAGCTTTCAGAGCTCAGCTCCTGGGTAGGGATGGTTATCGTTTAGGTTTTATCCGATACCGGTGCCAAACCGGTACTTTTGAAACGGTGCCGGTGCTTAAACGGTGCTCGAACCGGTGCTTAAAGAATGGAGAACACAAACTTTGTCCAAAAACCTCTCATGTTTAGCTGTTTTTTTGTAAAAAGATAACAATATTAGTCTTTTCTGCAGCTATAGGGCATATATGGTATCACTCTTGGCTGTAAGCAATTCTTAAACAATGAAAAAAACACAAACTTTGTCCAAAACGTTGCTAGTTGACCTTACATGCATTAATGTGATAATGTGGTTAGCCTACTCAAAGTAAATTACACACAAACAACATTAAGCTACTCACGCAGAGAAGAACGGCGGCTGCTGCCATCATCATCCGTCATCATTTCTGCTACACTGGCAGGGCTAGGGGCCAGAACTCTACTCTTCGGGTTCTTGGGGAATGTTGCTAACTCCGGGTCCGTTAACAGGCACCACACCCGTAGTAGGTACGATGCATTTCTCGGCTTTAAAAAAAAACGCTATGCGTCGCCAGGTGTTTCATCAGATTCGAGGTGTTACCTCCTTTGCACAGTATCACCTTAAAGCACTTGTTGCAGGCTGCTGAGTTTGCATCTTTTGCTGTGGGACCCTGTTTACTAGAAGGTTTTAAAATTTCTGTACTTTTAGGTGACAGAAGGAGACATGTGGCCTGGTCAAAACACAGAGAGGTGCACTCTAAAAGATCTTTAAATATAGTAAACATATCTTGTGTGCCACAGACTGCTCCCAAAGGAGCACGAGGGGACAAATAATACCTCTAAAACACTTAAGTTGGCTTTATTAAAAGTTAGATCTTTAGCTGGGAAAACATTTTTAATTAATGATTTAACCCTTTACAGCCGATCGGAGCGGGCACGCTCTGTTTTGCGTAACTATTTTTAAATCCCGGTAGCTCTGCAACCACGTAAGCTAGCGCAATCATTTTTTTTGCATATGAAACTGGAGGAGTTGTACTTACATCTTATGCCATCAGCTTGTCCTAGGTCACAGTTTCCTTCCACATATAGCTTTGCAAAAACTGCATAAAAATCACTTGCAGCAACAAAAACATGATATTCCAGAAACACGCTTCGCCGATCCAATCAGCTGTTTGTAACACTTCCTACGTCCATCAGCGTGAACTATCACATGACCGCATGACCTGCCCGAAACCGGAAGTGACGTCATTTTGCGGAAATGTAGGGGTTTTTTTACCATCGTGGCCTCATGAGCTTATACTTGTGTTTTTAAAAGTTATGTTTGACTTCATGACTTTCTGTGTCGTTTCTGGGATGATTAGGACTCATATTGCACTGCTGGAAATAGTTTATTGTGATGCATATGCTGTTATTTTGCAAATTTGCACTATAATATTTATTTTCGTTTTTCCTGCAGTATATAAAAATTGGTGTATTTCAAAAATAAAACTATGAAGACACTTAAAATAAATTTCCTGTGATGGGAAACTAGTTTGTGCAACTTTTTTGTATTTACAGTTTTGAGGGATAAGCCTCTTAAATTTCTCTAACTAGAAATATATGTTAAAAAAACAAAAACGATTTTCAATTTTTTTGTAGTTTATTGCACTTTTTTGCAATTTATGTAATTACTATGCACCTAATGCAGACATATTATTAAAGTTTGGGCTATAATGGTTGTATTGATGTATAGCAACTTGAAATGCTCCCAAAAATGGCTCCACAGCATGTAAAAATATAATATAAGCTCTGGCGGACTTGGTTCTATGGTAGGTCTTAAAGGGTTAATCACTGAGCACAGCCTTGATTTTATGTTTTAACTGAAATTTGGTTGGACCAAAGTAACAGTGGAGCTGTTCTCATTGAGACGACCCCTCCTAACTACAGTTTTATCAGTGAGGCCAGGGTGAGCAGGAGAGGAGGAGGGGTTGCTGTCTTATTTAATGACTCATTTCAATGTAAGCAGCTATCTCCTGGAAGTTTTCAGTCTTTTGAATATGTGGCTTTACAGCTGAAGGCCCCATCCAAAGTTGTGTTTCTTAATGTTTACAGGCCTCCCAAATACTGCACAGACTTTTTTAATGAGCTCAGTGAACTGCTGTCTGTGATCTGTGTTTATTCTGACTGTGTAATTATTGTTGGGGATTTTAACATCCATGTGGTCAACCCTCAGGGCAAAGGGCAAAGAGTAACACTCTGGGCAACTTTAGGCTGACTCAGCATGTAACAGAGGCCACACATAATAAAGGACACACTCTTGACCTACACTCTTGATCTTTAACCAGGTCTTCCCATTAACACCTGACCTGTCCAGAGGGTCAGTCAATGAGCTCGTCAATAGCTTCAATGCTAAAATGTTAAATGTAATGGACACTATTGCTCCCATTAAGGTGAAGGTTATCTCTGGAAGGAAAAAGTCTCCATGGAAAAACTCCACACTGGTGAAAAATGAAAAAAGAGAGTGTAGGAAAGCTGAGCGCAGATGGAGAAAAACAAACCTCCAGGTTCATTATGACATCTATAAAGAGAAACTTCACAATTATAATTTACAAATGAGGAGTGCAAGGAGGTCCTACTTCTCTGACATCATCACCAAAAACAGTCATAATGCTCGGGTCTTATTTTCTACAGTTGACAGGCTAACAAACCCTCCTGTGTCAGTGGCAGCTGAAATTCATTCGACCATGGCCTGCAATGACTTTGCCAAATTCTTCACAGAAAAAATCCAAAAGATTAGACAAACAATTGGTACATCAACAGCAGATTCAGGATATGTACTGTGTCCACCGAAAAACTGTTTAAACACTGTGGAGATCAGGGAAATTATTTTGCTGCTATTGTTAATAATCATCATCATTACCATTGCATTAATAATATAATCTACAGCATTGATAGTGCATTCAGATGTTTAAACAGTGTGTCTTTCAGAAAGACTAAGTTGCAGGCTGACAGGAAATTGCAGGTTTGCAGAGTGTGCCTTTTGCAGAAGTGAAACCAAAAGCAGATTCTAAGAGCAGGTTATTCTGAGGAGCTGTTTGGATGATGCTAATTGAATAACCAGGTTGTTCATTATTATCTTTTATATTCTTTTATCAAGCTTTTAGTAGAGGTTCTTGATTAAAACATTTATTCAATATACTACATATATAGGTTTAGTAAACTGCTGACACATTTGAGAGTGGCCTCTGACTGCGAGCGTTAGTAGGTGAGAGGTGACACAGAGTACCAAGTGAGGTCGTGACATATCATGTTTGCTTTTAACTGCGGGCGTGAAGAAGTGCTATCTCACTGCAGAAGAAGCGGCAGTCAAAAGGTTGACAGGAAACATCTGCCATGAAGATAGAGATAATGTTCTTTTAAACTGTGTTAAAAGTAGGGCTGCCACGATTTGTCGACTAGTCACGATTACGTCGACTATCAAAATCGTCGACGACTGATTTAATAGTCGACGTGTCGTTTGAAGCTTTGTAAGATCGCAAAAGACGCAGGAATAATAGCAGGATTTAAGAGTGTAATAACGGACTGAAACAGAAGATGGCAGCACAGCATGTACAAGGATGCCAGCTGCCGTTAAACCCCGAAGAAGAAGAAGCAGCTGTGTCCCAGAATTCATAGCGCGGCCCAGCTTAGTTTCCAACAATGGCGGTAACTAGTTAGTTTTAATATTACTCTTATTATTCTTTCTGGGTCACAAAATAAACGTTTAACATATTTTCAGGTGAGAATGTAGCTGTGTAAACCTCAAATATCGGCTCAGTTTATCAGGACACCACATCTTTTCAAAAGCGCTCCGACGTTTTCGGAGACGTCTGTTACCCACTAGCTCGATAGCTAGCCGGGGGCTAGGTCACTAGCGCCGTGAGAACACCGGACTCCCGGCAAATTGTTTTCAAACCCACCGCCGTCTTTCGCGACTCAGGTTAAATATATATGAGTCACTTAGATAAATTAAAAATGTTATTGTTTGGCTTTTTTTTTTTTTTTTTTTGTATTTTATTTGTTCCTGAGTAAATCGGTTTGGCTGAGATTAAAGTTATAGTTTTTACACAGCTGAATAAACGTCAAGCAGACAGCTGATTATCAGAAGTGTGAGATGCTGGAGAATATACTCCGGTGTCCTGTTATATTTTAGATAGCAAGGAGTTTATTAAACTTTACCGAAACAATCTGCAAATTTCATTAAAATTGAATAAACTATCATCTTGTCTTTATTTTTAGTTAGCACCTTAAAAGCTTAAAGCTGTAAGCTAATGATAGTCATATAAGAGCAGATGCTGCTGGTGCAATAAGCTGTAGTTTTATGTCCAGTGGATGATGATCTGATTAGTCGACTAATCGCATAAATAATCGGTGACTAGTCGACTATCAAAATAATCGTTTGTGGCAGCCCTAGTTAAAAGTCATTGTGGTCTGGGAACCTATGTATGAAATGTATCTGTGACGTTGAAGGGGCGTCATTAAATTCAAGCCCTGATCGTATTGTTACGTTCCCCTGAGGGGTCTAGGCAGGGAGGGGGGAGTAACAAAAGTGACCGGGTCAGAAAAAGGAGTCAAGGAGGCAAAAGGGTTAAATTAAAGAGTTTTATTAAAGTTTCAATTTATACTAACTAAAAGAGACGGACAAGCCGCTATCACCATTTAAGAAAACAAACAAAACTCAGGCGTTGGTCAATAAAGTAAAACGTAAGTCAAAAAGAAAGAGCAGCTCACTAGCTGAAAATCACCAAAAACACACACAGCTCACTAGTTGCAAACACAACAACCACTCCGCTCACAAGCTGTAACTACACTACTGGCACTCTGGCCCAGAGCTCACCTTTCCCTGGGCTTAAATCTCCTTAATTATTGACGTCAGTCAGCTGTGTAAAAGGGAAAGGTGGCACCTCAGGCAGAAGAGGTAGTGTGACACGCCCACACAGGCACCTTCAGGAGGAGAGAGGCCCTGCTAGGGCCGTAACAGTATAAAATATCTGCTTATGCTTTGATTAGTCGGAGATCAGCGCTGTCTGAGTACTGCACTGGTCCCCCCACGCGTGTATTTCATTAAAATCAATTGTTTGACCAAGCTCTTCTGGACCATGGTTGTTTGTACTCTCCACCTCAATTTATGAACCTTAACAACACCATCAAACAGTTTCACCCTATTAACAGCAAAGACCTGGAGGACATCTTAGGTCAACTGAACTCCTCCTCTTGGTGTTTTGATGTCCTGCCAGCAAGTTTTTTCAAAATGGTCTCAAAGACTATGGAGTCAGACATGCTACAGATCGTCAACTTTTCTTTAATGTCAGGTGTGTTTCCAGAACCACTAAAAACTGCTGTAATTAAACCTATACTGAAAAATGACAATCTTGACAAGACACAAATGAACAACTACAGGCCGATCTCAAATCTCCCATTTTTAAGATCATTGAAAAAGCAGTTTCTCAACAGCTCAATTACTTCTTAAAACAGAATAACTGCTATGATGCCTTCCAGTCAGGTTTTAGACAGAACCACAGCACTGAAACCGCTCTGACCAAAGTGTTGAATGACATATGTCTGAATACAGACAGTGGAAAAATGTCAGTCTTAGTTTTACTGGATCTCAGTGCAGCATTTGATACAGTTGACCATAACATATTACTAAAACGACTGGAGAACTAGGCAGGTCTTTCAGGAGCTGTACTAAACTGGTTCAAAACATACTTAGAAAATAGGAAATACTTTGTATCAATAGGTAACTTCACATCTGAGCAGACAAGTATCACATGTGGAGTTCCCCAAGGTTCCATCTTGGGACCCCTTCTTTTTAACATTTACATGCTCTCACTGGCACAGATTATAAAGAACAACAAAATAAACTATCATAGCCATGCAGATGACACACAAATATATATCACAATGTCACCAGGAGACCGAGGCCCTGTACAGAGTCTTGGTAAATGCATTGAGGAAATTAATGACTGGTTGTGCCACAATTTTCTCCAGCTAAACAAAAACAAAACTGAAGTAATAGTCTTTGGAGCCAAAGAAAAACGATTACAGGTCACTAGAGAACTTCAATCTATATACCTCAAAACCACAAACCAGGCAAGAAATTTGGGTGTAGTGATGGAAGCAGACCTAAACTTAGAAAAACATATTAAGACAATAACAAAATCAGCTTACTCTCACCTCAAGAATATATCAAGAATAAAAGATCTGATGTCTCAACAGGACCTGGAAAAACTAGTCCATGCATTCATCTTTAGTAGGCTTGATTACTGTAACAGCATCTTTACAGGTCTACCTAAAAAATCAGTCAGACAACTACAGCTCATTCAGAACTCTGCTGCTCGAATCCTCACTAAGACCAAAAAAGGACGGAGAAGCTGCATTCAGCTTTTATGCTCCTTATATCTGGAACAAACTCCCAGAAAGCCTCAGATCAGCTGAAACACTCAGTTTATTTAAATCCAGGTTGAAGACTCATCTGTTCTCAGATGCATTTGAATAAAACACCAAATCCACACTTTTAAGCAAGTGTGGATTTATTCTGATTTTACCTACTGTTTTTTTTTTTTTTTTTTTTTAATCAATTTTAAATCATGCTTTGTATTTGTTTTTGTTTTTTAATGTCTCTGTAAAGCACTCTGAATCACCTTGTTGTTGAGTTGTGCTATATAAATAAACTTAAATAAAACAAAAACAAATAAAAAGCATGATTTAAAATTGCCTTGCCTGTGAAGTACAGCCAGACTTTTGACCGCTTCGCCTTGGGCCTTTTTAGCGCTGCTCTAAAAGAACGTACGTACCTGGGCCCACCTACTATCCTTGGAAACGTAAAATGATTGGCTAGAATCTGAAGTGTATCACTTCTCAGGAAAAAAAAAAAAGCACCGAAATAAAGCCCCGAAAGCCCCGAAATAAAGCACCGAAATGCGTGCTGCGTTTCGGTCTGGTTACTACCGTTTATGTCAGAACCGGTGCCATAATGGCACCGGATACCGGTACCCATCCCTACTCCTGTGTGGTGCTTTCCCCTGAGATAACATTTGATTTGGATGTGGATTTTGGTGGCCTTTGGTTTAGTTTGGTTTTGCATTAAACAACATTGCATTCTTTCACCCATACACTCCTCTACACCACTAATTGTACTGACTCCATAAGCCATAGTTTGTGTAAGGTTTCTTTTTTTGTTTTCCATCCATCCATCCATCTTCATCCGCTTTGTCCGGGGCCGGGTCGCGGGGGCAGCAGCCTAAGCCAACTATCTTATTTTCTTGAAATAAGATAGTTGTTTGGATACAATTTGCATGCATCCCTGGGATTATGTCATGGCTGTGTGGCCCGGTTTGTGACAAGTCAGGGCTCATTCGTTTAAATTTGATTTGCTCGTGGCCATTTTGGGTTTGGTTGGTATAGATTTGTTGCCAGGATGGTGTGTATTTGTGAAGCGTACACTGTGGCTTGTTTGCTGGGTCATTCACATCTTTTTTGAAAAAAAAAAAAATCTTACTCAGCTGCACATTTCTTTGAGTCTGAGTATCCCTCTTTTTAATAACTGTACAACTCTACTTTTATTTCTGATGTTGTAAGTTTACCATGTGCAGTCTCTTATTTCTTGTTTGTTACTTTTGTTTGAATCTGCATGCTCCACCTGCCTGTCACTTTGCTGCTGGAGCCTGCAAATTTCCCTCAATGAGGGACAATAAGGGAAATTTCTCTTCTCTTCTATTTTGTTTTATTTAGTCTCTGATCTGTTTCTCTGACTTTTTCACTTCCTGTCTCCTACATAGCATTCCTCTCGGTTTACAGTTTAATGAGTACATTTAAAATCAAATGTAAAATTAGGATGTAAGTGTAAATTCATGATCTTCATATGATTCACTTCTGTGTTTGTTGCTAGAAGCTCCTGAAAAATAAATCTACAACACTTCTGTTTGACTGACACGAGTTAATCTGAACCATCTGGAATCAGACTAAACACAGTAAATGTGTCCTGCGTCCACAGTAACTGCTGTCAGATTAACTGTTACTTAGTTAGCTTAGCTAGCAGAGCTGCTAGCAGTTAGAGTATGCACTCTCTGTGAGCAGTCAGCTTGGTCCTGGGCATTGTTATTGAAAAAAAAAACTGCTCTCTGTCATTTCTAAAGACATGTTTTATCTGTTGCTTTGTAGGACTACAGTAATGGAAGGAAATCGGCTCTGTGACACTTTTTGTACTGAACTGATGAAAGCTGTTTCAGATGGAGTGGATGTTAATCCAACAAATCAGACATGAACTCTGATGTGCACATCTCAGTTGATGTGCACATGAATGATTTGTGTTTCCTCTGCAGGTGAAGGTAGAAAGTGTGTGTGAGCTGGTGTGTGTGAGCAGCATGGATCAGTGTGAGGACAGAGAGGAGGGAGTCCCTCCCTCTAAAACCACTCCATGTGGGGAACATGAGAGCCAGACCAAAGATCAGAGGTGAGATGACCATCTCTAACTGTCTATGACATTTCAACATGTCACAGCTCAGCACTCACATCACTGCTCCATCATTATTCACAGGAACCAACCTGGACCTGAACCTGAAACTGAACCTAAATCAGAATTTGAATCTAATTCAGATTCAGGTTCCAGTGTGTCCTTTAAGAGTGCTGAGTCACATGATCGCTACATTGATTTTAACCCTCCTGCCATCCTTTAAAAAACTCACACCCATCACCCTAGGGACCATTCTCAGCCACGCCATAAAAAGACCATATATCCATATTTTATTCCACTTTAAATTAGCCAACCTTGTAAAACTACTTCTCCCTGAAATATTCATGTAAAGTTTTAATTATATTTTCGTTGTTTTAACCCTTCAAATCCCAGTGCTATTACATGAGCGCCCTGTGTTATAAGCCCCAAAAACCAAAAAACGAAACTAAATATTTCCACAAAAAACCAGTTGAAGTAATATGTGATTGTCATTATAAGTAGGCCTTTAGATGGACCAAAGATTGGCACCAACATACATTTTGACCTGCCATTATTTTTTTTGCACTTTTTTTGCAATTTAAAAATTAAAACTTCAAGGCCCTGAGTCTTCATTGACATCCAAGAAAAGAAGAAAAAATAAAATCATATGATGATAATTTGGGGTTGAAAAATAGCGTTTATAATGGAAGTCAATGGGCAGAAAATGGTCCCCAGGGTGATGGGTGTGGGGATTTCTGCTGCTCAGCCATTTTAGGCTGATTTAAGGAATTCACACTGGAATATTAACATTGACAGGTAAAAACTATCCTGTGGCAAGTTTGGTTATATTCCACTGAACACAGTGGAAATGGCAGCCATTTAACACATAGCAGTGGCACAAAAAGGTCCCAAGAAGGCAGGAAGGTTAAAGTCCAGCAACCGTCTGCTGCAGACAAGTGAGTTATTAGTAACATGAACTCTTTGAGAGCTGATTGAACTGCTTGATGTTGTTGGATATAAAGTGCAGTGCAAACATGTCATTCCCTCAATCCCATTTTAACTGTCTCTTGAAAACAAACCCTTGGTTTCTAAACAAGTGAAAATCAACACTACCAAACAGGAAGTGATCAGTCTCAACAAACATCAGTGAAGAAAACACTCTGCAGTTAAATAAAAAAAAAAAACTATTATTCCAAGAACAACATACTGAGAGTTTTCCCATTAATATATTATTATATTATAATTATCTTCAAAAAATGTATTCCAACACATACTAAAAAGTAATTAATAGAATGAAAATCTTATTATTTGGTCACCTCCAAAGGAGAATTCTGTACAATAGAAAATGGTTGAGATGCCCCTGGGGGATTTTTTTTTTTGCTATTGCTATACATATCAAAAAATATAAAAGAATCCTGGGAAAGAAGATAAAAAAAGCATCTTAGAATTACTAATATGTAAATAAATGTGAGATTAACTATTAATTAAATTGCTAAATACATTTGCCCCTTCCTTACTCCCCATGCTGCTGCCATCCTTGTCCATAGTCTTATTACATCCCATATTGATTACTGTAAGACCAAGGAGCTCATCGTGGACTACAGGAGGAATGCTGACCCACATCCACCCATCCACATTAAGGGGACGGCTGTGGAGCGTGTGAGCAGCTTCAAGTTCCTGGGAGTCCACATCTCCGAGGATCTCACCTGGACGACCAACTGCTCCAAGCTGGTCAAGAAGGCTCACCAGCGCCTCTTCTTCTTGAGGACTCTGAGGAAGAACCACCTGTCCTCAGACATCCTGGTGAACTTCTATCGCTGCACCATCGAGAGCATCCTGACCAACTGTATAACAGTCTGGTACGGGAACTGCTCTGCCTCGGACCGGAAGGCATTGCAGAGGGTCGTGAAAACTGCCCAGCGCATCGCCGGAGCACCACTTCCTGCCATAAAAGACATCTACAGGAAGCGGTGTCTGAAAAGGGCTGGGAAAATCATCAGAGACCCCAGTCACCCATCACATGGACTCTTCACCCTCCTGCCCTCTGGGAGGCGCTACAGGAGCCTCCGGACTAAGACCACCAGGTACCGGAACAGCTTCTTCCCCACAGCTGTCAGACTCCTGAACTCTGCCTCCTGACATCTGACCCACGTTAACTCATGGACTGAACATACACACACACACACAATGGACAACTGTACCCTCAAACACACAATAATAACATGGAGTGAACCACCACTCACAACCACTAGCACTTTATATAGCCTCTGTAGAAATTATCCACACCCTCACTTACCTTAACTGCACTACTGTATAGCCCTGTGTAAACAATCATTCTGTACATACGATAATTTTTAACCCTACAACTGTTTACAACTTGCATAGTTCCCATTTCTGTATAGCTGTATATCTCAGATTCCTGTAAAGTTATTTATTTCATATTCTGTATAGTTTTTCATATTTATATCCTGTCCATATCCTGTACATAGCTTGTACTCACTACAGCCTGTACATACTTATAGTTATAGAATATTCACAACATACTTCATACCGTGTACATTATAACATAATAGACCCATTTCTGTAATATACTTACATATCTATATTATTGCTAATATATATTGTAATATATCTATATCACTAAGCACTTCTGGATGGATGCAAACTGCATTTCGTTGCCCTGTACCTGTGCATGTGCAATGACAATAAAGTTGAATTCTATTCTATTCTAATTCCCTCCTATTTGGTCTCCCTAAAAGGTCCCTTCATAAACTCCAACTTCTTCAAAATTCTGCAGCTCAGATCATAACCCATACACTGTTAAGTGCTCATATTACCCCAGTTCTTCAGCAGCTTCACTGGTTGCCCATAGAAGCCAGGCTAAATTTTAAAATCTTACTTCTGACATACAAGTGTATCCATAAATCTGCTCCTTCATATTTGTGTGACCTGCTCCATGTCACCACTGTTTCCCGCCCTCTCAGATCATCATCTGCTATTCATCTTACTGTTCTGTCCTCACACCTTATTACTATGGGGAACAGAGCTTTCAGTCGCTCTGCTCCCCGGCTCTGGAACTCTCTTCCTCCTGCACTAAGAAATATTGACTCCCTCTCCGTATTTAAGACACAGCTCAAAACACATCTGTTTAAACTGGCTTATTCGCTTTAATAATAATTTTTTGACTACTGTTCCTTTTATTAATTGTGTTTTTTGTAAGGTGACCTTGGGTTTCTGAAAGGCGCCCTCAAATAAAATATATTATTATTATTATCTGTGTTCCATGTTAGGATTTATTATACACAGAGTTTTTATCTGCTGTGTGGAGATAACCAAACAGAAATCATATTGATTTATCAGAGTTTTTTTTTTAAGTTATTACAATCACAACGGACAATGGGATGGCAAAGGAGAAAGAAGGAAAGAGAAGTTGGGAAGAGAGTAAACATGATGAGAGGGAAAAAATAGAGGAAACAACAGATAGTGAGAAAAGAAATGGAAAATCTGATCATCTGCTGAAAAAAACTGCAAAAAGAAAACAACACAGTAGGGAAGCCACTAGTGATGGGATTTCCGGCTCTTTTTAGAGATCCGGCTCTTTCGGTTCGGCTCACTAAAAAGAGCCGGCTCTTTCGGCTCCGAACCGGCTCTTCAGGTTGTTTTGTTGCTTTAATTAATTTATTATTAACAATATTATAAAATTATGCACAAAAGGAATTACTAATGTAAAAAAACGTGGTTTTATATATATATATGTTTATATATAAATATATGCGGTGGTCCCTAGAGACAAAACACGTACAAACTCCAAGACACATTTCTAGCATGAACTGAACTTCCAAAGCAGAGCTACTAGATCACTTAAATTACACAATTGAAAGCATATGTGTATTCTTTGTGTATTTATACACAGGCACTCATATATATTCAAATAATTTTAAAAAAATGTTCATTTACCGGTTATTACCACACACCAGATTCGGTCGTTGGTACTTGCTGGCTTGTGTAGCCACTCGGTAACAAAAGTTCAACACTGCCCCTAGCATCCTGGAGCACTTCTGTTGTCTTTTGTACGTGTTTTGAGTTTTTATGTGCTTCTGAGTTTTTACGTGTTTTGGAGTTTGTACGTCTTTTTACGTGTTTTGGAGTTTTTACGTGTTTTGGAGTTTGTACATGCTTCAGAGTTCGTACGTGATTTGAAGTTTGTATGTGCTTTGTCTCTAGGGGCCACTGTAAATATACTTTTATTTATTCACTCCATATAAAATATAATAAATAAATCATATAATACAAAAATCAACTATTCACATTTCAACTTTTAACTATTTAAATTTTCAGCTTTTTCCTTTTACAAATTTAAAGTGAAACAACACAAAACACTGCAAACCACAACACAATTAAATATAAATTAAAATATCCATCCATCCATCCATCCATCCATCCATCGTCATCCGCTTTGTCCGGGGTCGGGTCGTGGGGGCAGCAGCCTAAGCAAAGAGGCCCAGACCTCCCTCTCCCCAGCCACCTCCTCCAGCTTGTCCGGGGGAATACCAAGGCGTTCCCAGGCCAGCCGAGAGATATAATCTCTCCAGCGTGTCCTGGGTCTGCCCCGGGGCCTCCTCCCGGTGGGACATGCCTGGAACACCTCACCCAGGAGGCGCCCAGGGGGCATCCTTGTCAGATGCCCGAACCACCTCAACTGGCTCCTTTTGATGTGGAGCAGCAGCTGCTCTACTCTGAGCCCCTCCCGGATGGCCGAACTTCTCACCCTATCTCTAAGGGAGAGGCCAGCCACCCTTCGGAGGAAGCTCATTTCTGCCGCTTGTATCCGCGATCTCGTTCTTTCGGTCACTACCCACAGCTCGTGGCCATAGGTGAGGGTAGGGACGTAGATCGACCGGTAAATTGAGAGCTTCGCTTTTACACTCAGCTCCCTCTTCACCACGACGGACCGGTGCAACGTCCGCATTACTGCAGCTGCAGCCCCAATCCGTCTGTCGATCTCCGGCTCCCTTCTCCCATCACTCGCGAACAAGACCCCGAGATACTTGAACTCCTCCACTTGGGGCAGGAACTCATCCCCGACCCGGAGTGGGCACTCCACCCTTTTCCGGCTGAGAACCATGGCCTCGGATTTGGAGGTGCTGATCCTCATTCCCGCTGCTTCACACTCGGCTGCGAACCGTTCCAGTGCGAGCTGGAGGCCTTCACCCGATGAAGCCAACAGAACCACATCATCTGCAAAAATCAGAGATGAGATTCTGAGGCCACCAAAGCGAAAGCCCTCCGCCACTTGGCTGCGCCTAGAAATCCTGTCCATAAAAATTATGAACAGAACCGGAGACAAAGGGCAGCCCTGGCGAAGCCCATCACCCACCGGGAACGAGTCCGACTTATTGCCGGCAATGCGAACCAAGCTCTTGCAACGGTTGTATAGGGATCAAATGGCCCGTAGCAATGGGCCAGACACCCCATATTCCCGCAACACCTCCCACAGGACATCCCGAGGGACACGGTCGAATGCCTTCTCCAAGTCCACAAAACACATGTAGACTGGTTGGGCAAACTCCCATGCGCCCTCAAGTACCCTCGAGAGGATAAAGAGCTGGTCCAGTGTTCCGCGACCAGGACGAAAACCGCATTGTTCCTCCTGTATCCGAGGTTCGACTAACGGACGAACTCTCCTTTCCAGCACCCTGGCATAGACTTTCCCAGGGAGGCTGAGGAGTGTGATCCCCCTGTAGTTGGAACACACCCTCCGGTCCCCTTTCTTAAAGATGGGGACCACCACCCCGGTCTGCCAGTCCACAGGTACTGCCCCTGATCTCCACGCAACATTGCAGAGGCGTGTCAACCAGGACAGCCCTACAACATCCAGAGCCTTCAGGAACTCGGGGCGGACCTCATCAACACCAGGGGCTCTGCCACCAAGGAGTTGTTTAACTGCCTCAGTGACCTCGCCCCCGGAAATTGGCGGGTCATTCCCCTCATCCCCAGACTCTGCTTCCTCCTCGGAAGACGTGTCAGTGGGATTAAGGAGGTCCTCGAAGTATTCCTTCCACCGCCTGACAATTTTCTCAGTCGACGTCAGCAGCGCTCCGCCAGCACTATACACAGTGCAGGTAGAGCACCGCTTTCCCCTCCTGAGACGTCTGACGGTTTGCCAGAATCTCTTCGAGGCAGTCCGAAAGTCTTTTTCCATGGCCTCTCCGAACTCCTCCCACACCCGAGTTTTTGCTTCAGCCACTGCCCGAGCCGCATTCCGCTTGGCCTGTTGATACCTGTCGGCTGCCTCCGGAGTCCCACAGGCTAACCAAGCCCGGTAGGACTCCTTCTTCAGCCTGGTGGCTCCCTTCACCTCTGGTGTCCACCATTTGGTTCGGGGATTACCACCACGGCAGGCACCCACCACCTTGCGGCCGCAGCTCAATGCAGCAGCTTCGGCATTCGGACTCAATGTCCCCAGTCTCCCTCGGAATGCTGTTGAAGCTCTGCCGGAGGTGTGCGTTGAAGATCTCGCGGACTGGGGCCTCTGCTAGACGTTCCCAGCACACCCTCACTACGCGTTTAGGTGCACCAGGTCTGTCCAGCGTCCTCCCCCGCCACCTGATCCAACTCACCACCAGGTGGTGATCAGTTGACAGCTCAGCCCCTCTCTTTACCCGAGTGTCCAGAACATATGGCCGCAGGTCTGCTGATACGATTACAAAATCGATCATCGACCTACGGCCTAGAGCGTCCTGGTGCCACGTGCACTTATGGACACTCTTATGTTCGAACAGGGTGTTCGTTATGGCCAAACTGTGGTTAGCACAGAAGTCCAATAACAGAGCACCGCTCGGGTTCAGATCAGGGAGGCCGTTCCTCCCAATCACGCCCCTCCAGGTCTCGCTGTCGTTACCCACGTGAGCATTGAAGTCTCCCAGCAGGACAACAGAGTCTCCAGGTGGAGCACCCTCCAGCACCCCCCCCCCCCCCCCCCCCAGGGACTCTAGGAAGGCTGGGTACTCTGAACTGCCACTCGGCGCATAAGCGCAGATGACAGTCAGGACCCGTTCCCCGACCCTAAGGCGCAGGGAACAAACCCTCTTGTCCACCGGGAAAAACCCCAACGTACCGGCAGCAAGCCGAGGGGATATTAGGATACCCACCCCAGCCCGCCGCCTCTCACCAGGGGCAACTCCAGACTGAGACAGAGTCCAGCCCCTCTCCAGGAGACTGGTTCCAGAGCCCAAGCCATGTGTAGAGGTGAGCCCGACTATATCTAGCTCTCAACCTCTCAACCTCGCGCACTAACTCAGGCTCCTTCCCCACCAGAGAGGTGACATTCCATGTCCCTATTGCCAGTCTTGGCAGCCGGGGGTCAGTCCGCCAGGGCCTCCGCTCCTGGCCGCCACCCGACACACAATGCACCCGACCCCTATGGCGCCTCCTGCGGGTGGTGGGCCTGCGGGAGGATGGGCCCATGTCTCCTCTTCGGGCTGTGCCCGGCCGGGCCCCATGGACTAAGGCCCGGCCACCAGACGCTCGCCCTCGGGCACCCTCCCCGGGCCTGGCTCCAGGGCGGGGCCCCGGTAACCCTATCCCGGGCAGGGTAAACTGTTCCCTCGGTGTCCTTTTCATAAGGGTCTTATGAATCGCTCTTTGTCTGGTCCCTCACCCAGGGCCAATTTGCCATGGGAGACCCTACCAGGGGGCAAAAGCCCCCAGACAACATAGCCCCTGGGATCCCAGGGACACACAAACCCCTCCACCACGATAAGGTAGCGATTCAAAATATGAAAACAAAAAGAAACATGCACATTATCTGTCATATGGGCCTGCATGAATAAACTTAATGGATCCTTTATCATCTGCAACCGAAAATAGTTGTGGATGATTACTATACCTTTCTAATGTGACGTTGTTGTCCTTGGCTCTCTTTCTCTCTCTCCCCCTCTGGCTCTGTTCCTGTGTTACTGAGTGTAATTACTGCCCCTCCCCCCTCTGCCAAGCGTAAAGCACAAGGCTCGCTTGCTGAGTGAAGCAGAAAAAAAGTGCGAGAGAGAGGCTGAGAGAAAGAAAAAAAAAAAACCCACGTGACGGCTCGCGATAAGGAGCCGGCTCGCGTCGTTCACGTCAAAGACCCGGCTCTAAGAGCCATTTCATTCGCGAACGACCCATCACTAGAAGCCACAGGAACAACCAACATAAGCATAAGCATAAGTAACAGTAAATAATACATATTGAATGTTGCTGAGCTGCATACAGTACTAGTACTGCATGATATGTTTAGAGGCAGCAGTATGATCCACACTTGAGTCCAGAGAGCACAAGGATGATTGAGTCTCTGGGAAAACTGGCTTTTGATCAGCTGCAGAAAGGAAACCTGATCTTCTATGAATCAGACCTGACAGAGTGTGGCATTGATATCATAGCAGCCTCAATTTACTCAGGAGTACTCACACAGATCTTTAGAGAGGAGAGAGTACTGTACCAGGAGAAGGTGTTCTGCTTCACCCATCTGAGTGTTCAGGAGTTTCTGGCTGCTCTTTATGTCCATCTGACCTTCATCAACTCTGGGGTCAATGTGCTAGAACAACAACAAACAACCTCCCAGAAGTTCAAAAGAAGTCAATCCCTCGACATGCTAATTTTTTTCCAGAGTGCTGTGGATAAGGCCATAACGAGCCCAAATGGACACCTGGACTTGTTCCTCTGCTTCTTCCTGGGTCTTTCACTGCAGACCAATCAGACTCTCCTGAGAGGTCTTCTAACACAGACAGGAAGTAGCTCAAAGACCAATCAGGAAACAGTCCAGTACATAAAGGAGAAGCTCAGTGAGAATTTGTCTGCAGAGAAAAGCATCAATCTGTTCCACTGTCTGAATGAACTGAATGATCGTTCTCTAGTGGAGGAGATCCAGCAGTCTCTGAGATCAGGAAGTTTCTCCACAGATGAGCTGTCTCCTGCTCAGTGGTCAGCTCTGGTCTTCATCTTACTGTCATCAGAAAAAGATCTGGATGTGTTTGACTTGAAGAAATTCTCTGCTTCAGATGAGTCTCTTCTGAGGCTGCTGCCAGTGGTCAAAGCCTCCAACAAAGCATTGTAAGTAAATATGTGGCCATGCATTCTTTAAACAATAAATGTTGATCCTATTTAACAAAAAGTATCTCAGTAACTCAGTCAAGTATAAGACTGTTTTAATATTTGACTAAATATATTATTATATTATTAATATGTATATTAGTAATATATATATATATATACATATATATATATGTGTGTGTGTGTGTGTGTGTGTGTGATATATATATATCACAAATTTAACTGCATTGTTTTTTCTAAACTTTAACTGTATTTATTTTTAGTTAATCATTAATTGTAGTGTACACTGACACATTCGATTTTCTTGCACTCTGTATATTTTCAGGTCAGATCAACATATAAAAACATATTAAATCAAATCCATTACATATGTGTGTGTGTGTGTGTGTGTGTGTGTGTGTGTGTGTGTGTGTGTGTGTGTGTTTCAGACTTAGCACCTGTAACCTCTCACAGAGAAGCTGTGAAGCTCTGTCCTCAGCTCTCAGCTCCCAGTCCTGTAGACTGAGAGAGTTGGACCTCAGTAACAACAACCTACAAGATTCAGGAGTGAAGCTTCTATCTGCTGGAGTGGAGAGTGCACATTGTACACTGGAAACTCTGAGGTCAGATCAAATAATATTTATTTTTCATCAAATAACATATTTAATCAATTAAAACATTTTGCCACTAAAGGGAGGTATTATTTATTTGTTCTTGCATCTTAGTATTTTTCATCATTTTCAAATCACAGTAAATTGACACATTTCTGGTGTTTAATATAAGGAAATAGCAATCCCACCTTGTCCTGGAGCATAAGAGACATTACCAGATCAAGTAACTCATCACTGTACAATCAATATACTGTAATTTCAGCTTGTGTGTGTGTGTGTGTGTGTGTGTGTGTGTGTGTGTGTGTGTGTGTGTGTGTTTTCTTGATTTCTAGACTATATGGGTGTTTCCTCTCTGAGAGAAGCTGTGAATCTCTGTCCTCAGTTCTCAGCTCCCAATCCTCTAGCCTTAGGGATCTGGGCCTGAGTAACAACAACCTACAAGATTCAGGAGTGAAGCTTCTGTCTGCTGGAGTGAAAAGTCCACATTGTAAACTGGCAGCTCTGAGGTCAGATCAAGGATTCTTATTTATGTCAAATGAGATAATTAACCAATTAAACTTTTAGCTAATAAAGGTCAGTTACATGCATTTGTTATTGTAGTGTATCATTTCTCATGATTTGTAAATGACAGTCAATTTCTGATGTGTTTAAAATCAGACAATAGCAATTCCAACCAGTCCTTGAGGAACATTAAATATTGCCAGATATAGTCACTTATAACTACACCATCAATGCATTTTAATTTCAGTGTTGTTGTTTTGTGTTTTTATTAATTTATTATTTTTGTCTTTGTGTTGATTATTTTTCAGACTTAGCACCTGTAACCTCTCACAGAGAAGCTGTGAAGCTCTGTCCTCAGCTCTCAGCTCCCAGTCCTGTAGACTGAGAGAGTTGGACCTCAGTAACAACAACCTACAAGATTCAGGAGTGAAGCTTCTATCTGCTGGAGTGGAGAGCGCACATTGTACACTGGAAACTCTGAGGTCAGATCAAATAATATTTTTTTTACATCAAATAACATATTTAATCAATTAAAACCTTTTGCCACTAAAGGGAGGTATTATTTATTTGTTCTTGCATCTTAGTATTTTTCATCATTTTCAAATCACAGTAAATTTGATATAGTTGACCACAACATATTACTCAAACGACTGGAGAACTGGGCAGGTCTTTCAGGAACTGTACTAAACTGGTTCAAAACATACTTAGAAAACAGGAAATACTTTGTATCAATAGGTAACTAGCCGATTGGAGCAGGCACGCTCTGTTTTGCGTAACTATTTTTAAATCCCGGTAGCACTGCAACCACGTAAGCTAGCGCAAACATTTTTTTTGCCTATGAAACCGGAGGACTTGTACTTACATCTTATGCCATCAGCTTGTCCTAGGTCACGGTTTCCTTCCACATAAAGCTTTGCAAAAACTGCATAAAAAGCGCTTGCAGGAACAAAAACATAATATTCCAGAAACACGCTTTGCCGATCCGATCAGCTGTTCATAACACTTCCTACGTTGGAATAGACGTCAGCGCGAACTTTTGCATTTCCACCATTACCTGCCCGAAACCGGAAGTGACGTCATTTTCGCGGAAATATAGTCTTTTTTACCATCAGGGCCTTATGAGCCTATACTGGTGTTTTTAAAAGTTATCTTTGACTTTATGACTTTCTGTGTCGTTTCTGGGATGCTTAGGACTCATATTGCACTGCTGGAAATAGTTTATTTTGATGCATATGCTGCCTTTTTGCAAATTTGCAGTATAATATTTATTTTCGTTTTTCCTGCAGTGTATAAAAATTGGTGTATTTCAAAAATAAAACTATGAAGACACTCAAAATAAATTTCCTGTGGTGGGAAACTATTTTGTGCAACTTTTTTGTATTTACAGTTTTGAGGGATAAGCCTCTTAAATTTCTCTAACTACAAATATATGTTAAAAAAGCAAAAACGATTTTCAATTTTTTTGTAGTTTATTGCACTTTTTTGCAATTTATGTAATTACTATGCACTTAATGAATACATATTATTAAAATCTGGGCTATAATGGTTGTATTGATGTATAGCAACTTGAAATGCTCCCAAAAATGGCTCCACAGCATGTAAAAATATAATATAAGCTCTGGCGGCCTTGGCTCTATGGTAGGTCTTAAAGGGTTAAGACAATAACAAAGTCAGCTTACTATCACCTCAAGAATATTTCAAGGATAAAAGATCTGATGTCTCAACAGGACCTGGAAAAACTAGTCCATGCATTCGTCTTTAGTAGGCTTGATTACTGTAACAGCATCTTTACAGGTCTACCTAAAAAATCAGTCAGACAACTACAGCTCATTCAGAACTCTGCTGCTCGAGTCCTCACTAAGACCAAAAAAGTGGACCACATCAGTCCAGCTCTGAGGTCTTTACACTGGCTGCCTGTCTGTCAGAGGATAGACTTTAAAGTTCTGATGCTGGTCTATAAAGCTCTGAATGGTTTAGGACCAAAATACATCAGTGACCTCCTGACCCAGCATGAACCTTCCAGATCCCTCAGGTCATCTGGATCTGGTCTTTTATCAGTTCCCAGAGTCAGAACCAGACACGGAGAAGCTGCATTCAGCTTTTATGCTCCTTATATCTGGAACAAACTCCCAGAAAGCCTCAGATCAGCTGAAACACTCAGTTTATTTAAATCCAGGTTGAAGACTCACCTATTCTCAGCTGCATTTGAATAAAGCACCAAATCCACACTTTTAAGATTAAATTTCAAAACTTACATTTAACTACTGATTTTATCCATTGTTCTGATTGTATCTGTTTTGATTTTATATACTGTTTTGTTTGTTTGTTAATTAGTTTGTTTGTTTGCTTGTTTTAATCAATTTTAAATCATACTTTTTATTTGTTTTTGTTTCTAATGTCTCTGTAAAGCACTTTGAATCACCTTGTTGTTGAATTGTGCTATACAAATAAACTTGCCTTGCCTAAATTGACACATTTCTGGTGTTTAATATAAGGAAATAGCAAACCCACCTTGTCCTGGAGCATAAATCAAATCAAATCAAATCAAATCACTTTTATTGTCACATCACATGTGCAGGCACACTGGCACAGCACATGCGAGTGAAATTCTTGTGTGCGAGCCCCACAAGCAACAGAGATGTGCAAACACAACAACACAAACGAGCAAAATACAAGAATGGCCAACCTGAAACTAATAAATATATGTACAATATATAATAGTGTATGCATTTCTGGATGTGTATACTAAATATTTTCCTACGTGTGTGTGTGTGTGTGTGGTGTGTGTGTGTATGCACATTTTTACAAATTAAATAGTTAAAAAAAAAAAAAAAAAAAAAAATAATAATAATAATAATAATAATAATAATAATAATAATAATAAAATATATAAAATATACAGAGTTGAATATGTGCAAAACAAGTGGCATTTATATACAGTGTGGAGTGCATAATGTTAAAGTTCCAGTAGTGAAGCTGAGGTGTCTATGACGTGTTCAGCAGTCTGATGGCCTGATGGAAAAAGCTGTCTCTCAGTCTGCTGGTACGGGACCGGATGCTGCAGAACCTCCTTCCTGATGGAAGCAGTCTGAACAGTAACATAAGAGACATTACCAGATCAAGTAACTCATCACTGTACAATCAATATACTGTAATTTCAGCTTGTGTGTGTGTGTGTGTGTGTGTGTGTGTGTGTGTGTGTGTGTGTTCTTGCTTTCTAGACTATATGGGTGTTTCCTCTCTGAGAGAAGCTGTGAATCTCTGTCCTCAGTTCTCAGCTCCCAATCCTCTAGCCTTAGGGATCTGGGCCTGAGTAACAACAACCTACAAGATTCAGGAGTGAAGCTTCTGTCTGCTGGAGTGAAAAGTCCACATTGTAAACTGGCAGCTCTGAGGTCAGATCAAGGATTCTTATTTATGTCAAATGAGATAATTAACCAATTAAACTTTTAGCTAATAAAGGTCAGTTACATGCATTTGTTATTGTAGTGTATCATTTCTCATGATTTGTAAATGACAGTCAATTCCTGATGTGTTTAAAATCAGACAATAGTAATTCCAACCAGTCCTTGAGGAACATTAAATATTGCCAGATATAGTCACTTATAACTACACCATCAATGCATTTTAATTTCAGTGTTGTTGTTTTGTGTTTTTATTAATTTATTATTTTTGTCTTTGTGTTGATTATTTTTCAGACTGAGTGTCTGTAACCTCTCACAGAGAAGCTGTGAAGCTCTGTCCTCAGCTCTCAGCTCCCAGTCCAGTAGACTGAGAGAGCTGGACCTGAGTGAAAACGACATAGAGGATGCAGGAGTTAAGCTTCTGTCTGTTGCACTGAACAGTACATATTGTATACTGGAAACTCTGAGGTCAGGATTCAATCTTTGTCACTGAGCATTATTTAGAATCTGTATTGCATTACTGAATATATGTCTGAAGGTTATAGTATTAACATGAGCCTTTTATATACCTTTGGTTGGATTATTTTAAATTACTCTTTAGAGTTTTTTTTTTAATAATCCTGCAATAAATCCCAAAGTCCTTTTTGTTCATGTTATGTTCTCTAATACGGACATTAAAGATACAATTAAAAATACTGTTTCAACTCAAACACCAGGAATCCAGAAAGGAGGAACTAACACTGAAACTAGAAACACAGGAAGAGACTTATACAGATAAGTGGGTACGATGCAACAAAGGGCAATGGAAGATACAGGGCTTAAATATACAATGAGGGTAATGAGGGAATGGGAACATGAAATAACACAAACATCAAACCAGGAACACAAGAAACAAGGAACACTAGGGAGGCACAGAGACAAAACCTAAAAGCTGGAAAATCATAGTGATCTAAAGATAAATTAAGGAACATGAAATACGAAAGACAAAACTATGAAAACCCAACAAAATCCCAGAACACTGAATAAACAAAACTTAAACGCAGAGTCATCTGATCCTGGACCATGACAAGTAGTAACAAGGACTGTAAAGAGAGACTATATCCATTCAGAGAATATATTTCTCCCATATTATCATTATAGTTTTAATTCCTGTTGAATATCACCGAGGGAACATTTTACCCTGCGCGGGATATGTTTACCAGGGCCCCGCCCTGGAGTCAGGCCCAGGGAGGGTGCCCAAGGGTGAGCGTCTGGTGGTCGGGCCTCAGTCCATGGGGCTCAACAGGCACAGCCCGAAAAGGGGACATGGGCCCACCCTCCTGTAAGCCCACAACCCGTAGGGGACGCCATAGAGGTCGGGTGCATGGTGTGCCTGGCGGCAGCCAGGGGCAGGGGCTCTGGATGTTGTAGGGCTGTCCTGGCTGACATGCCTCTACAATGTTGCGTGGAGATCAGGAGCGCTACCCCTGGACTGGCAGACCGGGGTGGTCGTCCCAATTTTTAACAAGGGGTACCGGAGGGTGTGTTCCAACTACAGGGGGATCACAGTCCTCAGCATCCCTGGGAAAATCTATGCCAGGGTGCTGGAAAGGAGAATTTGTCCATTAGTCGAACTTTGGATACAGGAGGAACAATGCGGTTTTCGTCCTGGTCGTGGAACACTGGACAAGCTCTTTATCCTCTCAAGGATACTTTAGGGTGCATGGGAGTTTCCCCAACCAGTCTACATGTGTTTTGTGGATGTGGTGAAGGCATTCAACTGTGTCCCTCGGGGTGTTCTGTGGGAGGTGCTGCAGGAGTATGGGGTATCTGTCCCATTGCTACAGGCCATTCGATCTCTATACAACCATTGCAAAAGCTTGGTTTGCATAGTCGGCAATAAGTCGGACCTTTTCCCTGTAGGTGGTGGGCTTCGCCAGGACTGCCGTTTGTCACCGATTCTCTTCATAACTTTTATGGACAGGATTTCTAGGCGCAGCCAAGTGGCGGAGGGCTATCACTTAGGTGACCTCAGAATCTCATCTCTGCTTTTCGCAGATGATGTGGTTCTGTTGGCTTCATTGGGTGATGGCCTCCCGCTTAAGATGCAGATAGCCACTGTGATATTCCCCAAATGATAAGTGTTTTCCACTGTTAGATTACCACAGATACATGACTTGAAGAAGTAACTGGAAGAAACAACATTGCATTGTGTTTTTTCAAAGGTTTACCCGCAAAGCCTCATGATTTAAAACTCCTGCAATACACACCGATGTGGCAGAATCTGCAGCTTTCACAATCCTCTTCTTCACACTGAAGCCGTTTCAGATGTTCTTTGCTGTAGTCTACTGCTAAACTAGAAGAGGTCACAGTATTGTTTTTGTTTTGTGTTTTTATTCTTTTTTTTTTTCAGTTGCTGTTTTACAATCCTAACTTAAATTGAATGGATGGAATGAATGAGGGTCCAGCAAAGAGAGATCTTCAGTGAAAAGCTTTTTAGATTAATTTTTATTTTGTGTCTGTACAGTCTGTCAGGCTGTCTGATCACAGAAGAAGGCTGTAGTTCTCTGGCTTCAGCTCTGAGCTCCAACCCCTTCCATCTGAGAGAGCTGGACCTGAGCTACAATCATCCAGGAGACTCAGGAATTAATGTGCTGTCGGATGGACTGAAGGATCCACACTGGAGACTGGACACTCTCAGGTATGGAGAGAATGTCTGATAAAGGAGGAAGAGCTGGAAACATATTATGTCCTTTAATCCCTGTTTATTTCATTTAGAGTTTGCAAGGAACACTGGGGGGTGGGGTGGGGGGATGTACTTTTGCAAGATTTATTTTATTTATTTTTATTTATTTATAAGGAACCCCTTTAGCTTCCACAATAGTGGTTGCTAGTCTTCCTGGGGCCCAAGCCATCAAATACAATCTAATAAAACATTACACAATAACGTCGATGCAAAAATATCCACATAATTTGGCTCTTACAGCCACAGTGAGGTTTTACAATTGTTAAAATATATGCATATAAATATCAAAAACATTGAGGCACAGTACACAAAAATCCAAAACAAATCACAACATTGCCTTCTTACAATATTTACAATAATTAAAAACATTTAAAAGTGTAAACAGGCTTTTGATTGATTGATTGATTGACATACCTTTATTAGTCCCACAAGGGGAAATTTCATGAGGCTGCCGACCTATTGCACGCAATGGCGGCGCCATCTTACCCTCCGACCATACATACATTACACAAAACATCACATGGGGAAGACAGGTCAGAGAGGTATAACAATGAAAAATGCACCACATGAGGAAAGACAAGGAGAAAAAATGACTCGCCCCAGACTGAGCTCCAACAGGGAGATCAGTTTGAGAACAGAAAAAAACACCTCTGCACATAGCACAGGAAAAAACTCTTAATAAACCAAAGAAACACATGACAAGCAACAGGGGTGGGTAAAGGGTGCAGCATCGGAAGGGAATAAGCATCGAAGGCATTTTCAACATTATGCACTCCACACTGTATATAAATGCCACTTGTTTTGCACATATTCAACTCTGTATATTTTATATATTTTATTATTATTATTATTATTATTATTATTATTTATTTATTTATTTTTACTATTTAATTTGTAAAAATGTGTATACACACACACACACACACACACACACACACACACACGTAGGAAAATATTTAGTATACACATCCAGAAATGCATACACTATTATATATTGTACATATATTTATTAGTTTCAGGTTGACCATTCTTGTATTTTGCTCGTTTGTGTTGTTGTGTTTGCACATCTCTGTTGCTTGTGGGGCTCGCACACAAGAATTTCACTCGCATGTGCTGTGCCAGTGTGCCTGCACATGTGATGTGACAATAAAAGTGATTTGATTTGATTTGATTTGAAAGGGAGGGGGGATGAGTGTGTGCATATCAGTGTATATGTATGTGTGTGTGTGTCCAGAGTTCAGCTGAGACAGTGTCCTTCGCCCTGCTAGGCTAAGTAAACAGTCATCCAGGCAACCCAGCTGGCCTTGCATGGAATGGGAAGGAACAGACTAAACACAGTCGTTATCAGGGTGTTGTTGTTCAGCTGGCGCCAAAGGGGTATCCGCATGAAGTGATGGTGGTTTTTACTTTAGTGCGAACAGCTCATATGAATTTCAAAGCAGTTCTACAGTCCAACACTGGTCTCTCAATCTCCCGTTGGAGAGTCGCGAGCTTCACCATACTTGCGTTCTGTGATGTTGTCATTTCTTGTGCTCAAGGAGCCGATTCTGAGAACTCCGAGCTTTGTGTAGCATGATTATGTATTTCACCTGGATACTGCAGCTGAGCAGAAATAAAATGTGTTTAATGGTATTGCTTTCTTAATAAATAAAAGTAAGCCATAGTATAATTTAGCCAAATTACAGGAAGCCAAAAATGTTTATTATGCATTCGATTGATACTGGTATAGTATCAACATCTCAACAATAATCTGGCCGCCTTATTCAGGACTAACTGAAGTTTGTTAAGCTCTGTCTTATTAGCTGCTTGAACAATACTCCAAATGAGACAATACTAGTGCATTAATGATATCTTTCATGTCTTGATGCATCTCAACCATCCAGGAAATCATTAGCTTGTCCTAGGTCACGGTTTCCTTCCACATATAGCTTTGCAAATATTGCATAAAAAGCGCTTGCAGGAACAAAAACATAATATTCCAGAAATATTTGCCGATCCGATCAGCTGTTTGTAACACTTCCCACATTGAAACAGAAATCAGCGCGAACTATCGCATGTCCGCCATTACCTGCCCGAAACCGGAAGTGACGGCATTTTTGCGGAAAATTTAGTTTTTTTACTTATAGGCCTTAAAAGCCTATACTGGTGTTTTTATGAGTCATGTTTGACTTTATGCTTTTCTGAATAGTTGCTGGGATGCTTAAAACTCAAATTGCACTGCTTAACCCTCTGGGGTCCAGGGTATAATTGGCTGTTTTTGACTGTTTTACCTCTATATTTTACCTTTAAAATGTGTTTTTCTTGCCTTGTTTGGTATCATTATTTTCAGCACAACCTCAAATATCTGAAATTTGAGTTATTTATTCATTTTGGTATACTATATTAGCACAGTTGATCTAAATGCAGACAACAAATTCAAAATCAGAGTAGAAAAAGGTTATATTTTTTACTGTAAAACCCACAAACATGTTTAACGAATCATTTTCATAACTTGAAATGCAAATAGAAATTGTACATTTCTAAAAATTGTGCACAAGTTTTGCAAACAACAAAGTTATATGGTACTATTTACCTAAAAATGCAGCCAAGGCCTCAGGCGTTTTTTATATAACCATTTATATCTATTTACAGAACAATCAGGTGTTCTGCATCAAATAAGAAGGCACACAAATTATTTGTGCCAGTCCAAAAAATGTAGTTTGTGTTCAGTATAAGACAGCGGAGAACACCACAGGCCTAAACCCTGCAGGTCTGACAGCAGGTGGTGTATCAGTCCAGTTTTCCATGCGGGAACAGTGTTTACACTGGAATCTGCCTTTGACGGCTTTTTTTGGAGAAAATATGAAATTCAGCAGTATAACTGACACGCAATACAAAACAATAACTACACAACACACTAACTATAGCCTCCAAACACGCTAAACGTCACTAATGTCTCACATATGAAAACTCGCTCTCTCTCTGTCTTTTGCTCGCCCGCTTTCCGTTGCCGGTGTCACTCCTAAAAACTTCCCCTTCTCCCTAAACAACCAAATGTCACATGTTTGCCATATCATTTTTTTGATTGACTGACATGGTAAAATCTAACACCAATATGGAAGGGTTGTTCTTTCTTTTTCTTTTTTCACTCGCAAGCGGAGAGTGTTTGCTAGCGCTGTCTGTAGAAAACGCAGTTTTTACCGTTCTTCCTGCCGTAAACACCACTGTTTTGTTCAGAAAAAAACATCGCCGCGTCACTGCAACTCCCCCTGGCTTCTGCTCCACGGCTGCTGAGTGAGCCCTCATCTGGGACTCTCCTCAGCTCTTTCTGGGACAGTGGCGCGGCTGCCCCTCTGTTGGTTTTCCTTGGTCTCTTGTGTTCTGGGGGCCTCTGGATGTCTGGAGTTTTGATCTCCTCCATACCTGCTTCATGCCCTGGAGGACGGGGCTGTGGCCCCCCCACACCCTCTAGCAGATCATTACATGAAGGAACCTTTTAAAAAACAAAAAACAAGCGCGTCCATGCTCACAGGTGTACACACGGGTGATCACACCCACAAACTACACCCTTTTTGGCTCCTACCTCAAAGCACACTGTGTTCTGTTGATCTTATGTGCTGCACAATAATGTTTAATATTTAGTATTTACTGTCATATTCCCATATATCATTGTGATGTTGTTTATTCTATTACTCTTGTTCTCTTCTGCTTGTTTTCTTTTTTCTTTCTCAGCAGGTGACCCAGGTGATTGATATATGCATTTTTTTTCTTTTTTTTCTTTTTTTTTTTTTTTTGGCCTGTCCCGTTTGGCTCTTTTGCCATCAGAATTGTTGTCTAAAGGCAAAGAAAGATGCCCAACGGATTTACTTTACCAAACTGACCATCCCAGCCTTGCCGTAATGGTCCATTTGATTCACCTTTTATTGTTTATTTTATTTTCACTTGCTGAATACGGGACAGACTTGACTGGGGGAAAGAAGGGGAGAAAGAAAGAGGGAAAGAGAAACAGCTGAGAAGAGGGACGGGGGAGAAGGGCAAAAGACAAAAACCAACAGAACGGGCAGAGAAAAAAAATGCATATATCAATCACCTGGATCACCTGCTGAGAAAGAAAAAAAGAAAGCAAGCAGAAGAGAACAAGAGTAATAGAATAAACAACATCACAATGATATATGGGAATATGACAGTAAATACCAAATATTAAACATCATTGTGCAGCACATAAGATCAACAGAACACAGTGTGCTTTGAGGTAGGAGCCAAAAAGGGTGTAGTTTGTGGGTGTGATCACCCGTGTGTACACCTGTGAGCATGGACGCGCTTGTTTTTTGTTTTTTAAAAGGTTCCTTCATGTAATAATCTGCTAGAGGGTGTGGGGGGGCCACAGCCCCGTCCTCCAGGGTATGAAGCAGGTATGGAGGAGATCAAAACTCCAGACATCCAGAGGCCCCCAGAACACAAGAGACCAAGGAAGACCAACAGAGGGGCAGCTGCGCCACTGTCCCGGAAAGAGCTGAGGAGAGTCCCAGATGAGGGCTCACTCAGCAGCCGCGGAGCAGAAGCCAGGGGGAGTTGCAGTGACGCGCCCGTGAGCTCCGCCGGCAGCCAGCCGCGCCTGAGTGACCGAGCCCCAGGCCGAGAGGCCGGGGGCACCCCACTTCCGAAGTGGCCCGGGCGAGCCCCAGGCTCCAGGCCCCGATAAGCGGCCGCCAAGGAGTGAGCCGGTGTGTACCTGGACGCCCATCCCCGGACACAAAGAACCACCAACGCACCGATGTCTGAGGGGGTCCGCCACTGGCAGGGGAAGTGGTGGTAGGGGGAGATAGGCCTCCAAACCTTGGAGGGCCTGAGATGTCCCCAGAGAGGTGGCGCCTGACACCCAACCTGACATATAGACACAGACATACAGGCACACACAGATACAAACATCCATTCCCACCCTCATGCTCTCAAATGCACTTACTCCACACTCAACCAACGTGGAGACAGACATAAAGAGACGTTGTACACACGATCACACTCCCCAAGCGTACTCTACAAACCGGGTCTAGGTGCCCCCGGCCCTGGAGGGGGGAACTGCACCCAGACCCAGGTGGTGTTTCCCTTTTCCCTGCGGTGGGGGGAGGCAGACCGCCCCGACTCCGCAGCAGCAGGAAGGCTCCACACTCCAGACCGCAGTCGGACGGCCAACTCCTCCTCCTAGTCCTAGCCCCCCTGCTCCAGCAGGTCGCAGAGAACGGGGGTGAGAGAAGACTCCGAACCTCCCTCCACCCGCTCATTGTAATGTTGATGCATGTGTGTTCTAAGGTGCATTTAAAACCCAGGAGGGCTTGGACCTACCTGCCAGAGAGCAGCAGGTAAGCGCATGGTCCCTCCTGCTAGCCCTCAATGTCTACGTGTATTTAAAATTGAGAGGTGGGCAACGATGCCAGGGGTGGGGTGTACACCCTGATGGTACTTTGGACTCCGTGTATCGTGCCCACCCCCAAGATCCTATATGTATGTGTAATGAGAGTGTGAGTAATGTGAATGTCTAAGTTGTGGGATAAAATTGAGGCAGAGGCAGCCAGAAGGGGACAGGGGGGGGGGGGGGGGGGGTAGCCTCCTCTGCACCCTGGTGACATACCCCTACTCCAAGGCCCTGCATGTGTGGGTGGTTGTGGTGGAGCGGGAAGAGGGAAGCAGCTGGAGATGGGGAGGGAAGGAAGGGAGGGGCAGGTGACCCCTCCCTGGGGCCAGCTCCCCCGCTGACCCCAGTAGGCACCCCCATACTCCGCGACCCGCCAGGGAAAGGGGGCCCAGGCCCATCCAGACCGGGCCCAGTGCAGCAGCGCCGCCCGGCCCCACAGAGCCCGGGACAGTCCACCCAACTCCACCACAGAGAAAACTGCACCCACCCCACCATCCACATCCATGTAAATGTAATGTTATTCTAGAAAAACAGTACACAACTGTAAGATACACAGTAAAATAATTTGACATAACTATTTTTTGGAACAGTGTAGCATAACATAAACACAGTGAAGCTGGAGGATGAACCCTAACTTTTTTTCACTCGATAAAAGTTAACGTGAGAGTTCCCAATGGTTTGGGACAAATGCAAACTTCAGTCAGGAGAACAACTGAGATAATCCATCCACAATACAAGGTGTAGTCATTAATATATTGCAACAGCATGGGAATAGAGCAGCTGTGAGGGAATTTGACATTAATGAATCAATTGTACAGAAGTGGAGGAAGCAAGAAGAATGAGTCAAGTAAAGTTTGACTTATCTGACTGTTTTCAATTTCACTTCAATATTATTTATATAGTGCCAAATCACAACAACAGTCGCCTCAAGGCGCTTTATATTGTAAAGTAGACCCTACAATAATACATATAGAGGAAAAAAAACAACAATCATATGACCCCGTATGAGCAAGCACTTTGGCGACAGTGGGAAGGAAAAACTGCCTTTTAACAGGAAGAAACCTCCGGCAGAACCAGGCTCAGGGAGGGGCGGCCATCTGCTGCGACTGGTTGGGTTGAGAGAAGGAAGACAGGATGAAAAACATGCTGTGGAGGAGAGCCGGAGATTAATAACACGTGTGATTGAGCAGAAAGGTCTATTAATACATGCTGAGTGAGACAAGTGACTGAAAAGGAAATACTCAATGCATCATGGGAATACCCCAGCAGTTTACACCTATTGCAGCATAACTAAGGGAGGATTCAGGGTCACTTGATCCAACCCTAACTATACCATCCATCCATCCATCCATCTTCATCCGCTTTATCCGAGGCTGGGTCGCGGGGGCAGCGAGGCCCAGACCTCCCTCTCCCCAGCCACCTCCTCCAGCTTATCCGGGGAAACACCAAGGCATTCCCAGGCCAGCCGAGAGATATAATCTCTCCAGCGTGTCCTGGGTCTGCCCCGGAGCCTCCTCCCGGTGGGACATGCCTGGAACACCTCACCCAGGAGGCGCCCAGGGGGCATCTTTGTCAGATGCCCGAACCACCTCAGCTGGCTCCTTTCGATGTGGAGCAGCAGCTGCTCTACTCTGAGCCCCTCCCGGATGGCCAAACTTCTCACCCTATCTCTAAGGGAGAGGCCAGCCACCCTTCGGAGGAAGCTCATTTCTGCCGCTTGTATCTGCGATCTCGTTCTTTCGGTCTAACTATACGCTTTTTTAAAAAAAGGAAAGTTTTAAGCCTAATCTAGAGATAGTAGAAATCGTGTCTGTCTCCCGAATCCAAACTGGAAGCTGTTTCCACAGAAGAGGGGCCTGAAATCTGAAGGCTCTCCCTCCCATTCTACTCTTAAATACTCTAGGAACAACAAGTAAGCCTGCAGTGCGAGAGCGAATCACAGATACTGGAACATTTTCAGGAGCAGAAAAACTAGTCCAGCTGGATAATAAATATATTAATAAATATATTATTATAAGACAGATATTAGTGTAAGGGGTCTTCAAGGAGGCCTTTTGCCAGATCATTAATGATAACAGTTTTTTGCTTACCATATATTCACCATTTGGATAGATCTCTGTATGCTTGCAGTTGTATGTCTGGCGCAGTCATTTTCAGAAAAATCCTCCCTTTTGACCTCATTCAGGTCAGATAATTATCTATACAGAGACAGGGCTAGAACATATTTATCCTATTGTCCCACAAACACTGGAAGACGTGAAAACTGTTGATCAAAAAATGAATTAATTCTAATTAATTAATTAATTAAAATACTTAAAGTTAATAAAAAATAAAAATTAATTGTGAGAGGACCTGACAATCACAGAGACATAGCCTGTTAAGAATTTTATTAAAAGTAGAATCTAAAAAATACTTTTAAATCTGAGACCATAAAATCAAGTTGTAGTTGTGCTAACACACCCTGTTGCCTTGACTCCTCTCTCCTTGTATCCCTTCCTTGCATCCTCTGCTCATATCTCTGGTGGTAGGGGCTAAGATGTGGAGCAAAGGAGGACAGACTGTAAATTTAGCATGTTTGAATTAACTATGTGAGATAAAGAGTGGTGGTGGAGATGGACTACATTCACTGGAGCCTGACCGTAAAATGCTCTGAAAGGGTGATGATTTCAAAATGAATCCTAATGGCAGGTGAAAGATGAAGAGACAGGTGAGGAAGTGACAAAAATGAGCATTTAGTGGCCAAAACTCCAAAATCATAAAACTGTCAATAAAACAGAAATCCAATGCAGGCACAGGAAAAATGAAAAACAATAAGAGCTGCATGAATTCTCCAAATGCTAAGGAAAGGTGCTTCAATGCTTTTTTTATTGCCTCCTTTAGCAGGGGAGACACTGGAGCATCCTTTATGAAAGGAGCTAAATACTGTCCTTTAATTGATAGCTACATGGCATTTGTAGGCTCTTAACCTGTAATGATTTATTGAGCAAGCTGGGAGGAGGAGGACAGAGATGAAGCACAAAGATAGTGAGAAATGAGCTGATTGGCTGGTGTGTATATTTGAGGATTGGTGGCTTTTTGAATTGTTACTGGAGGTTATAGGCTGGAAGTTTACTTCAACTATGGGATGAAATCACTATCCCATTACTTGGAAAACAGAACTGAAACTGATAAACAAAGAGTGTGGAGAAATGGCTCAGTGGAGTATATTTAAGTCTAAAGTTAAGCAAGAGTTAGATGATGTTAGGATTTGGAATTGACTCGTACCTGTGGATTAATTATTGCATTGCAGGGGCGATTCTAGGATTAGAGCTTTGAGGGTGCTGAGCACCCAGAGAGCTGCCCAGCCAGGCAAAATAAACTTTACACGTCACTATGAGACTTCTTCCCTGTCTCTGTCAGTCCCTGCATCCTTAAATGTCTCCAGCTGTCCTGAGTTCCCTCTGACTGTCTCCTTGGTGCATTTAAACCCCTGCATCCTCCCTGTCTTCGTCGTCTGTTGTCTTCGTCTCCATTATCAGTCATCATAATTTTACCATCTCTGTGCAAGTCTGCAAATTTCTTAATTAAATCACAAGATTCTTAAATTCATCAAGTCTCTCTGTGCCTGGGTCCTCGTCTCAAAACATGACATCGCTGTTTTGTACATTTTAAGACAATTTAATCCCACATTTGTGAAAGAAAAGCAAAACACTTTTTTGAAGTAAATCTTTACTGCAGATACTAATTTTACTAATTTAATAATACTAATTTTGTGTTGTAAGATTTATAAGTTTCATGCTTTCATAGTGGTACTTGGGAGAGCTTGACATTTTTATCAGGTGGTACACACTGTAAAAAGTTTGAGAAACACTGATTAGTGTATGTGTGATTAAGATTAAGGAACTGACCTCCCAGCCCATTGTTCCTTCAGTGGGCTGGTTTCAGTCATTATGCAAATGTACTGTTTATAAGATTGGGGAAACCTGCAGTCAGCTGAGACCGAAGAAGTCACTTGGATGAGTGATGAAACGTTTCTCCCACAAAATGCTACGTCCAGATGAACAGAATCAACTTTTGGAGAAGTGTATGTGTGCTTCTGGAAAACATTTAAAGCTGCAGTACAGAATCTTTGAAACTAGCTAGCTTACAACATTTTTAGAATATAAACAGAGCACTTTGCTTCTCTTTACAGCTCCTCACTCCACCAGGGCTGTTTGGCACTTTCTGATAGAGTGCAAATGTGATGTATGTACTGCGGCAGTCATACAGACAACTGGACGGTCCAAAAGTTGGCCTACCTATTACTGGCTGAGGTTTTAGTAGAGTTGTGGCTGAACCACATAAAAATATATCATTAATTTTAATCTCCCCAATCAATTATAATGTTATGTTGGAAAATGTTATGTTGTGGTTAAAGGGTCAAAAATGTTTCAACACAGTTTGTTTTGCAGATTCTGTATAGCAGCTTTAATATAGGGAGAACACAACTTCCAGATTGTATGAGTAAAATCAGATGTTTTTCTCTTTGTCAGTTTAACAGTTTCTGTTTTGCCTGTCACTATTCCCTGTCTGTTTTCTTACCTGTTTCTTCCTGACCTTGTACTTTCTCCTCACGTTCCCCTCTTTCCTCTCTCCCTCTTTGGACTGACAATCATACACAAAGAAATTGTATTCAATTAGATGAAAAAATTACATTAATATGAAAAAAATACTATTAAGATCACTAACAAAAAGTCCTCTCTCAGTGTACTTTCAACCAAAAGGCAAATAACCAAACCACATGAACATCTAATAAAAATATAAATATTGAAACACTGATCCAACATTATTCTTGATTAACGGATCGTTTGATTTTACACTTTTACCTGAATGTGGCTCCTCTTTTTCAAAAAACTTCCTCATATCCATTATGAACCTGGCTGTCTCTCTGTACACACACACACACACAACAGGAGTTATAAGGTTAATGGGCATTCAGTCAGTTAGCTAGTTAGTATCCATTTCAAACAGGACAGTGGTAACAACAGTAGGCTACGGACAATTATAAGTTTTAGATTTTAAATAGGCTGTATACATTTCAATGGGGGTCACAGGGTGGTCAAATGTCGCTGATTTTACTACAGAGCAGGATGGATTGTAGGTTAGCAAACATCGTCGGAAAACACCTTTTCAACACTGCAGGTTACCTGGGTGTAATGTTTTTCAGCTAAAAAGAAACATGGTCTGACTCCTACCTAACTATATAAAGAGTAACCTAGGGTTAAATGTAGTTAATATGTCCTGTTTTAAGCCAGGCAGAGTCTCAGCCACCATCGCTCTGGCAGAAAGGGCGCTAGAGCCAGAGTAGGGGAAAGATGAGCTGGAACAAACCATTTTGGGAGAGGGGGGTTATCTATACTTTTGTTGTTAAAATGTTACGTCTCAATCAAGTTCTGTATGCTTTTTATATTTTTAGTAGTGTGTCACACAAACAGCAAATATTGTCCAAAAAAAAGTAAGAAATCTTTGAGGGTGCTTCGATTCATTTTAGATTTAGACCAAAATTTTTTTGGTCTAAATTTTTTAATCTTGCATAACAATTTTTTTTAGCCCAAATTAATGGGTTATTTTGGGCTAAAAAAATTTTTGGGCTCACCTGTACTGGAAAGGTCACCTGTACTGTTCCAGAGGTTTTCAACCATCCGGCACGGGCAGAGGCGGCTCACCAGCAGAAGAAACACAGTGCTACAAAGGGAGGAGTAATGTGCTCACTGGCTGTGATTGCACATCTTCCTTTTTTTTTCTCTGTTTAATAAGGTGAGCAAGCTTTCAGTTTGTGTCGTGCGTCACTCTGTGGACTATCAGACTGCACTGTGTTGCAGCTATTATTTGTATGCTAACTATCAATGCATTGTGGCGCTAATCGGCTCTTCCAAAAAATGCATGGTTCATTAAAATCATTTGGTAATGTGTCATAGTTCTGTAATATATCAAAATATTACAATATTTATATTAGTTAAATAAGTGGTTGGTTGCGGTGGAGGGCACTGTGACATTGACAAGTGAGGTTCGTAATTTGCCTAGCAGCCTCGGTTTTGTTTACTTAGGGTAGATGTGCGTCATGTTTGGGAGACGGGTTGGGTGGGTTTTTTGGTTTTTGTTTATTGTTTTTTGTTTTGTGGCTCATATGCGTGTATTCTATTTTTCTATGTTATGCAAGATTAAACTGCTGAATTTGATCACTTATATTTATAATGACTGATGTCCAGGGTGGTGTGAAGGCAGAGGGGGGAAATCTGCTGTTGATCTCATGGAACGTGAAGGGGCTGGGTAGTTCTATAAAAAGGGAAAAAGTTTTCAAGCATTTGAAATCCTTATCTGCAGATATTATCTTTCTGCAAGAGACTCATATTAAAAAAGATACACAACATAGATTAAAGTGCAACTGGGTATCTCAGATATATCTGTCACCATTCACCTCACACGCACGTGCTGTCGCAATACTATTTGGGAAGAATGTCCCATTTCAGATTACTTCTGTGGTTACCGATCCCCTAGGTAGATATATAATGGTCTCTGGTACCACAAATTTTCACCCATTAACACTCCTAAATATATATGGCCCAAACACATATGAAATGAGTTTGTTTAACCATTTAAGACCTGCCATAGAACCAAGCCCGCCAGAGCTTATATTATATTTTTACATGCTGTAGTGCCATTTTTGGGAGCATTTCAAGTTGATTTACATCAATACAACCATTATAGCCCACATTTTAATAATATGTAAGTATTAAGTGCATAGTAATTACATAAATTGCAAAAAAAGTGCAATAAACTACAAAAAAATTGAAAATCGTTTTTGTTTTGTTTTTTACATATATTTCTCGTTAGAGAAATTTAAGAGGCTTATCCCTCAAAACTGTAAATACAAAAAAGTTGCACAAAATAGTTTCCCACCACAGGAAATTTATTTTAAGTGTCTTCATAATTTTATTTTTGAAATACACCAATTTTCATATACTGCAGGAAAAACGAAAATAAATATTATAATGCAAATTTGCAAATAAACAGCATGTGCATCAAAGTAAACTATTTCCAGCAGTGCAATATGAGTCCTAAGCATCCCAGAAACGACACAGAAAGTCATAAAGTCAAAGATAACTTTTAAAAACACCAGTATAGGCTCATAAGGCCACGATGGTAAAAAACTACATTTCCGCAAAATGACATCACTTCCAGTTTCAGGCAGGTCATGGCGGACATGCGATAGTTCACGCTGATGGATGTAGGAAGTGTTTCTGGAATATTATGTTTTTGTTGCTGCAAATGCTTTTTATGCAATTTTTGCAAAACTATATGTGGAAGGAAACTGTGACTTAGGACAAGGTGATGGCATAAGATGTAAGTACAACTCCTCCGGTTTCATATGCAAAAAAAATTATTGCGCTAGCTTAAGTGGTTGCAGTGCTACCGGGATTTAAAAATAGTTATGCAAAACGGAGCATGCCCGCTCCGACCGGCTTTAAGGGGTTAAGAGAATTTTTTATCTGCTCCCAGATAACGATTCTAATATAATAGTGGCTTTAGATCTTAACTGTTATCTCGACCCCTTCCTACATATATCCTCTACACAACTAGTGTCAGAAACACCATCCTCAAAACTATTTGGTGCTCTGCAAGCCAGGCTAATAATTTGAGTTCGCTATGTGAGCTAATGCTTATGGAGGATTTTAAAAACTCTGTTCCTGAGTGTATTGCTCTTTATTTAGGTGAACAGAGGGTTTCCACTTTACAGCAAACTGCCACCTTGGCAGATAAGTTTAAGCTGACTCATAAAGCCAATGCTGTATGACATGATATCCCTCTGTGCCGTAGTACATCTTGGAGAGCTAGGAGTGGGCCAGTTAACAAGGCTAATGTAACTGTGGTTTTAAGATCTAGGGCCAAACTGTGTTTCTTCTGCCACAAGCCTGGCCATGTGGTTGCTAATTGTGTGAAACTGGCACTTAAGCGGAAAACGCATCCGAAGGGAAGAAGTCCTGATTTGAAAACAGTCAGTCGTGGTTCCCAAACTGACAAGGTTGTCAGGCCCAGCAAAAGACCACACTTGGGGCATAGTTGCTTAAGGGGCTCATGTGGTCAGTGTAAGAGGTGAACTAACCCTGAGCTGCCACTGGTTGACCATTTCTCAGGACCTCAAAATAACCTGCAGTGTGACAGATTGTGTATAACACCACCACTCAGACCTGCACACCTGGCTAACAAACATGCCTGTACCCCTGACCTGAGGAATCATCTGAAAACTGTTCCAGTAAGGTCTTCTAGTTGCCTGCTGGGTTCTCCACATGTGATGGCTAAAAAAATTCCTGGCTACCAGATGGGAGACTGTTTTGACGGTCTGGGGCCACCCTCAGTCAGTGTTTTAAACCCACTGAGATGGGGTTGGCAGCTTCCGCAGGCAATGCCTAACTGTTGCTGTGAGGTTTGGCAGGTGAAAAGCCTACAAATTTGGTGGTGCAACGGTTATGGACTTGATTAATTGTTTTGGTTATCGTAACGGGTAGAACCATTTGACAAACCATGGGTTTGTATTTATGGGAGGGGGTGTTACGGCCCTAGCAGGGCCTCTTCCTGAAGTAGCCTGTGTGGGCGTGTCCTACCAGCTCTAATGCCTTAGGTGTCACCTTTTTCTTTTGTACAGCTGACTCACATCAGCAATTAAAGGTATTTAAGCCCAGAGAAAGGTGAGCTCTGGGCCAGAGTGCCATGTTAGTGGTTGCAGCTAGTGAGCTGTGTGTTTGCAGCTAGTGAGCTGTGTGTTTGCAGCTAGTGAGCTGTGTGTTTGCAGCTAGTGAGCTGTGTGTTTGCAGCTAGTGAGCTGTGTGTTTGCAGCTAGTGAGCTGCGTTCGGTGGCTGTTTACTCCTGCCAGTGTTTGGTGACTAAACTCTTTTTTTGACTTACTTTTCAGTTTATTGACCAACGCTTGAGTTTTGTTTGTTTCCTTAAATGGTGATAGCGGCTTGTCCGTTTCTTTCACTTGAGTTATTAATAGAAACTTTAATAAAACTCTTTAATTTAACCCTTTTGCCTCCTTGTCTCCTTTTTCCGACATTTTTTGTTACTTTCCCTCATCGCCTTGACTCTTTTAGGGGAACGTAACACTGACCCTGCTAACTTTAGGCTGATAGCACTTCAAAATTTTGACCGTAAGATAGTTACAAAAATCCTGGCTGCTAGATTGAACAAACATTTGGCAAACATTATTCATCCTGACCAGATGGGGTTTATCCCTGGTAGACTTTCCTTTTTCAATGTTAGGCTCAATATTAGACTCAATATCATCTATTCCGACTATAAAAATTCTAAGGGAGCCTCTGCTCTAGCCATGAATGCACATAAAACATTTGACCAGGTCGAGTGGCCTTACATGTTTGAGTCACTGCGCAGATTTGGATTTGGTGAATCTTTCATTTCTTGGGTGAAACTGATTTACACAGAACCAATGTGCTCTATTTTGACAAATAACAACCGGTCTGCCCCATTCCTTCTGCAGCGCTCGGTGCAGCAGGGCTGTCCACTATCCCCAGCACTCTTTGCCATCGTTTAGGAGCCTCTCGCTGTGGCTATAAGAGAGCATCCAGATATCAAGGGGCTCCAGGTTGGAGGTGTTGAATCATTAGTTTGTATGCTGATGATGTAATACTGTACTTGCAGGATGCTGAACAATCAGTTCCTCTGCTCCTCAGCCTGATTACAGCTTTTGGTAAATTATCACGATATACCATCAACTGGTCGAAGAGTGAGTTTATGCCTCTTTCCAACAACAGCTCGCCAGAATTCCTGCAGCAAGTTCCATTCAAAGTAGTTAGGTATCATCTAAGCTACCTTGGCCTGATCATACCTAGAGATCCCAAATTAATATTTAAATTGAATTTCACTGAGTACCTGTGGTCTAAAGCAAAGCATTGAATACTGGAAAAAACTACCTCTGTCAATGATGGGATGCATTAATTCAATTAAGATGATTTCTCTTCCCAAATCTTTATATCTATATCAAAATCTCCCCATTTATCTTACAGCGGCCTTTTTCAAACATTTGGACTCAGTCATTCAGTCCAATATTTGGAATAGTAAAAGGGCTAGAATCTCTAAAGTGCATTTGCAGAAAACCAAGAGAGAAGGAGAGCTGGGCCTGCCAGTTTTAAACATTACTACTAGGCTGCTAATATCAGAGTGTTAGTGTTCTGGCAGCAGGACTCCCCTGATGACCAGGCATCAACACCCCCATTGTGGGTTAGACTGGAAGCTGAATAAGTGAACAATTCCTCCCTGTCGGCTATGTTATTTACCAAGTTTGAAAAATTGGACTCTTATAAATGTCTGGGTTTTGTATTAAAACAATCCATTAGAATCTTGAATTAGATTAGACGTTTTTTGGAACTGCCAGACACATCTGTACAGATGCCAATATGTTTCAATCATGACTTTATGCCTCCTTGGCAAGATAAGACTTATCATGACTGGAGAGAAAAGGGTTTACTGTCTATTAAGGATATGTATATTGATAATAAATCTTTTTTATTTGGTCAACTAAAAGGGAAATATAATCTGCCACATTCAAACTTTTATAGATATCTGCAGGTCAAGTATTACATCCCATTCAAGTTTAAAGACTTTGCAACTCTACCATCGGAGCACGGGATCTATGAAATCCTCAAGAGCCGACCTGATTCCAGACATCTTATCACAAAAACTATACAATTATTTGGTGACTCTATTGTAGTGCATACCGTTGAGACTAGGCAGGCTTGGGAGAAAGAATCGGGGATGAAGGTGCCTGAAGTGTCTGTCCAAAATCCACTCCTGCTCTATAAACAGCAGACACCAATTAATTCAATTTAAAATCCTCCACCGGTTACACTATTCTAAGGTCAGACTGCACAAAATTTTTCCTTCTGTCTCCCCAATATGTGACAGGTGTAGACAGACAGAAGGTACGTTGTTCCATGCCTTTTGGTCTTGTCCCTCATTAACAGGCTTTTGGTTTAAAATATTTGACTGGTACTCCAAGGCATATATGAATCCTCTACAGCCCGAACCTGAACTTGTAATTTTTGGGTGTTCTCTGACGTCAGAGCTACTCCCAACTGCAGGAGCCACTGGAGCTAGGTTTGATTGTCGCCAAGAAATTAATACTGAGGGAATGGAAGTCCCCCACCCCTCCTTCCTTTCAGTTGTGGGTAACAGACATGATGTCCATAATACAAATGGAAAGGTTCAGCAAAGACTCAAAAGATTCTCTTCTGAAAGTTTGGAACCCCTTTTAGGAATACTTTGCAAAATCCAGATTGGGCTGAACTAGACTCAGATTTGTAAACTTTTATCAACTTCAGCTTTTTGTATTTTATTCTGTATTGTGAAGTGCAATTTTGTTTGAATTAATTGTTTTTTTTTTCCTGTAATGCATCTGAGCCAGTTTGTGTCTGTCTTTGTTTTGGGTTTGTTTTTGTTTTATTTTTTGAAAATTTCAAACAAAATTATCAAGATGATGTTAGGATGGAGGAGGACGGAGATGATATCCATAAAAAGCTGACTGATCTTAGAATAAATGCAGTTGAAGAAGCTGTCCAAGTGAGTAGAGGAACAGTACAGAAGACAATGGTACCGAATGCAGCAGTAAAGGACAGAAAGAGCATTCAGGCAGCTTAAAAGAAACACAATATAAAGAAGGCTCAGCAGTAATGAGGAAAGAGGAAAATTAAAAGAACATACTGGCAGGAATACTGCAGTAATTTAGGAAGAAGCACACCTATTGAGAATGTGTGGAGTCAGGAAACAACTGCAGAATCCAGTATTAGTAGGTCAAGGAACAATAGGAAGTATGAATTCAAAAAAGCAGAGATCCTGGCTAAAAAAGTTAATCAAATCCTTTGTGGAAATAATTGAACTGATGAAGATTGGTGTGAGAGAGAACAAAAACAAATCATGTTGAAATGTAAAATCAGGAAAATCCTGGAGAAGATGATAGATCTAATGTTAATTTTGTAAAGTGTGAATTCAAAGCAGCTCATAAATGCATAAAACGTACTTCCCCTAGAAGGATCAAGTGTGTTAAATCATGATGAAGCAGTTAGGGGATGAAAGACTGAATGTTCTGCTGCTCTTAGATTAGATTAGATGAAACTTTATTAATCCCTCGGGTGGGTTCCTTAAGGAAATTCAGTTTCCAGTAGCATAGCACCGACAGAAATTACATGTTACAGATACAATAAAGGGGGATGAGAGTAAGGATATAAGCAAAAATATACCATATATACAAATATGCACATATATAAATATAGAATATATAATATGGATTAATATAAAATGGAAATAAAATAAATACATGCTATGCTGCATGGGGATGCTGCACCCACTCAGAGGTCAGAGGTCATGCACAGTAATCACACTGACACCAAGAGAAGAAAAACAGCTGGCAGCAAAGGCAGGGAGGTGTCCTTTCCAGGAGAAGAGGAATATAAAGATGGGGGCGATCGTGGCTCAAGAGTTGGGAGTTCGCCTTGTAATCGGAAGGTTGCCGGTTCGAGCCCCAGCTTGGATACTTCAACCTGTTGCCTACTGGTGGTGGTCAGAGGGCCCGGTGGCGCCAGTGTCCCGCAGCCTCGCCTCTGTCAGTGCGCCCCAGGGTGGCTGTGGCTACAATATAGCTTGACCATCACAAGTGTGTGAATGTGTGTGTGAATGGGTGGATGACTGGATGTGTAAAGCACTTTGGGGTCCTTAGGGACTAGTAAAGCGCTATACAAATACAGGCCATTTACCAATGAATCAGTCATATTTCATACTGATACTGATAGCGATAGATCCAGATCATCAGCAGTTTGATCCACATATGGATTTAAGTGTAGTTGTAAAAATGTTGGACTGTTCCTTTATCAGTATCTAACAGTATGTATATGAGAGCGATGCAATGTCCATGTGTGCGTGCTGAAAGAGACTGTGCTGGTCTGACCCCCCTCCTCCTTTCAGGGTGGAGCCTGCTGGAGTCCAATGGTTGACACCAGGGCTGAAGAAGTGTAAGTGTGTATTTAATGTGATTCATGAAAACAAAGCAGTACACATTCAACCATCTTCAAACTGTCACATCACTCATTCACATCTGTGATGTCAGGAGTCATCATTAAAGTGTCAATCAATGAACAAATGATGGATCAATAACTGCAGCTGGATTGTGTTTGTTCTCTCCATCAGATTCCTGTCAACTCACAATCGACACAAACACAGTACACAGAGAACTTAAACTGTCTGACAACAACAGGAAGGTGACACGTGTGATAGAGGAGCAGTCATATCCTGATCATCCAGACAGATTTGATGTTCATCCTCAGCTGCTGTGTAGAAATGGTCTGACTGGTCGCTGTTATTGGGAGGTCGAGTGCAGAGGAGACATTTATATATCAGTGAGTTACAGTGGAATCAGAAGGAAAGGAGGGAGTAATGACTGTGTGTTTGGATGGAATGATCAATCATGGAATCTGCTCTGCTCTGGTGATGGTCCTCGTTCTGTCTGGCACAATAACAAAGAAACATCCATCTCCTCCTCCTTCTCGTCCTCTGTCCCTAACAGAGTAGCAGTGTATGTGGACTTTCCTGCTGGCACGCTGTCCTTTTACAGAGTCTCCTCTGACATTCTGATCCACCTCCACACCTTCAACACCACATTCACTGAACCTCTTTATCCTGGTTTTTATGTCTGGTCTGGTTCCTCAATGTGTCTGTGCTGAGTTGAGCTTGACCTTCCTTGATAATTCAGGATGGAAGGATATCATGCACAGAATTTGAGTTTCTCAATTGTTCAATTATTCCCTTAAGAGTGGGGAGTGATAACAGCTCAAAGTGAGAAAAGGTGGACATGCATCCTAAAACCGGAACAGGGTTCAGCACAAGACAGTGAGAGTGTGAAGCCTTCAGTAATAAAACTTTTCCACTAAAATGATTAAGAAATTGCTCACAGAGAGCCTGAGAGGCCGAGCTCAAAGAGTCCGGACAGAGATTTATCACTGAATTAAATTTTGAATAACATTTGGGGGTTGTGGCTATTAGTCTCAATAATACCTTAAGCTGCTTTAGCTGCCTTTACGGAGTTCTGGTATAGAAAGCGGCTCCTACAAAGAATGTCATAGGTCGTGTCTGCAGTAAATCCTTTCAGATTTACAGCAGACACGACGTAAGGCTCGTATAGTGTCATTTAGGCTTGGTTGATAAGAAGTTCTGGGACGTTTCATCTTTATAGGGGCCACAGTATCTAAGATGGAACAACAGGTGGATAGCATAGCGTTGGCAAAATCATCAACCAAGGGAGGTGTGTAACAGTTAATATCAGTGAAATCTGGATCAAAAAAGGCAAAGTTTAGAAATGCCGTAATGAAGTTAGCCACAGTCTCAGAGTTAATGATACGTACAGGGCGATGACAGCCTTTAGAATTTAAATCAATTGCACACAGCTCAACATCAAACATGACCAAAAAATGGTCAGAAATACCAGCATTATCAAAGCATATGAGAGGAACCAATCCAAAGTATGGCCTTTACGATGAGTTGGTTCCCAGACCCACTGTGTAAGGTTAAAAGAGTCAATTAAGGCAAGAAAATCCTTGGCTAGGGGGTCATCAGCACAACAAATATGTATGTTAAAATCTCCAGTAATAAGAGCTTGGTCATAACCTAGTAAAAATGAACCCACGAAGTCAGCAAATTCACAAATAAAAGACCTATTATATTTAGGTGGTCGATAAATCATAGCACATAGAATCGTTGGGGGTCCAGCAAGCTCCAATAATTGAACCTCAAAACTAGAATAGGTAGTTGCCGAACTTTAAGTTTGTTTTTAACAACAACAACAACAACAAACTTTATTTATAGAGCACATTTAAAAACAGCGGTATACCAAAGTGCTTAACATAAGAGACGGAGAAGTAACACGAGTATTATAACGCTTTAGCAAAGTATCAAATATACTCACAGGTCAATGCCACTAATAAACAGGGGTAATATAAAATGCATATCAAAATAAAAACATAATAAAAGCACAAGCCATAAAAAAATATGTATAAGAAAAAATAGAGTAAGTCTAAAAGTCAGGTGCAAGCATTAACAAGCAGGAAAGGCGAGATTAAACAAATAGGTTTTTAACCGTGATTTAAAAGATTGGATGGAATCAGACGCCCGGATCACAATCGGAAGGTTATTCCACAACTCTGGTGCAGCCAGGGCAAACGCTCGGTCACCTCTAGACTTCAGCCGAGATCTAGGCTGCACCAAGAGTAACTGAGTAGATGATCTTAATGCTCTGGCAGGAACATACGATTTAAGGAGTTCCTTAAGGTAGCTCGGTGCTGTGTTGTTGGTCATTTTAAACGTGAGCAGCAGTATTTTAAATTGGATGCGGTAAAAACAGGGGCCATGCCTCCACCTCTTCCCGAGGGTCTCAGTGAACTGAAGAACACACAGTCCAGAGATAGTAGCTCTGAAAAGGAAGAGGACTCACCAGGACGAATCCAAGTTTCAGTCAATAACAGAGCATCAAGCCGAGAGGTGAGGAAGAGGTCATTTAAGATGAAGGTTTTATTCACCAGCGATCTTGCGTTTAATAAAGCCATCCGAGAGATTGGCATCTTATGTCTGCTGGAAGCACGTCTTAGCTGGCTTAAATACCTGTGCCGTACACCATCACTGGGGATCCAAACACGAACAGGCAGAGAAACCGGACAGGCTTGTTTACTGACCGGACAGATCCAGCGATGGTTGAGCAGCCTGAAGGATGATGGATCCTGAGCAGATGGAAGTCGTATAATCCCCGCGGTGGTGAGGGAATTAGCTGCAGCTGATTCCCTCACCTTAAATCACCTTGTTGTTGAATTGTGCTATACAAATAAACTTGCCTTGCCTTGCCTTGCCTTAAAGCGTAAGCCTTAAAGCGAACCCGAAACCCACTCCATTTGCCCCGCTTCCTATAGCGCTTCTTAGGCAGGGAGCAGAGAGGGGAACCATATGAACCAGTGGAAGAGATGATATGTGGAAAGGTAGCGTCTCCCAAATTCCAGCCTTGATCCAACCCAGCATTGGGGGGAAAACGAAGATTTAACAGAGTATCCCGGTCATAAGTGATTAATGCATAACCATCTGGGGGGCATAGTGCCAGACATAGCTGGACTTGCCATTGGGCATACCAGGCATTTGCTTGGTGAGCCGATGGTAATTTCTCGTTTTAAATGGGCTGATGTTTTTTTGTTGTTGTCTTTTTTTTCCCGTAACAGTGTAAACTGTGAAAGGTGGCGGATTGGACAGATGCTGGCAGATGTTTAAAAATAACTCAATTGTTTGGTAGTAGCTATGGTGGAGCTTTCACAGATTCAGTAAAATTAGCAAGTGGTGGAGGCCAGCAGGTGGATAAGGGAAAGGGGAGGGGGAGGAGGAGAGACCCGCCGGTCCGACTGTCAGGTGAACTGAGCTTCAGGTAAGAAGTTATGACCTGCAGTCTATTTTTTATTTTATTCATAAGGTTAGTTAGTAGAGTTGCAAACCGTCCGGTAAAAAACGGAATCCTCTATTCAGAGTTAATATTATGCATTTCGTATGGAGCTGAAAATAAACGCGATTTGTCCTGTACTTCAGCTACAATAAAAAAAAAAGACAAAAAGCTGGAGTTATTCTGCGTCTTTACGCTGTCAGCTGCCTCTTCTTGTCTCTCTCCTCCCTCTCCTGCTGCTACTTCAATCACGAAACTGATCAATGATCAGCTGATCAGCGTTTCTGCCGCAAGTCCCGTCTCTCTTGGTTGTTTATCTCCCACTTTGCACCAGAAGGAGGAAACTAGCGGAGGTCGCGTTGAACAGCAGAAGCGCCTTTAAACTTGATGAGCTGTTGTTAGAATTTATTTAATATTACTTTCTAGGATCAGCTGATGTTTGTTGGAGCCACAGACGTAAAAGCTGCTGGTCATCGGTTTGGTTGTCTGGTGAGAGGGAAACATGAAGATGAAACCAGTAGATGTCCGTACTTAATCATCAGAGCTGAACAGGCGATGGAGAAACAGGTTTACCTTTTCGGTGACATGAATGGGTAATTTTTTTCAGGGTCCCAACATAATTTCTTCAGATGAAAGTACTGTACATGATGCCAGTATTTTCCCACATTTTCTAGATTCTGTACACCAGTACTTTGTGCAAAATGCCATCAAAAAGTCAATTAAGTTTTATTCTTTCTCACCTGTCTTTCTGTCTCCTTTCACTTTTTAAAGGTTGCCATGTTAGAAAAAATATTTTGCCCTGCCATGCTGTTTATTGATGTGGTAAATAAATAGTTTATGAAAATATCACTAAATCTGTCATTTATTATTTTTAATATTCAGTAATGGTCATGTCTCACCTCTAGTCTTCTCTGTCTTAATTTCAGGTTTCCACCATATGTTGTAGATAGTTCAGGAGGTTAACTCAACCAAGCAGTCTTTGGGTTTCGGCTAAGTACTGTTTAGAATACCAGAATAGGGAGGATGGTGTAGGTTTAAGTTTATTAGATGGATACATATGTACCAACAAGTCAGTGTACATCACTGTCACAACGACGTTTGTTTTCATTCAAAGGCTTTATGGTTTTTCCTATAGTACCTGGTGGGCCGGTCTCTAGCCAAAATGCCCAGGCTGATTTTTTGTACCAGTCCAGCCCTGGTGCCAGAAAGATAACAAAAAATAAACAAATATCAAGGAAAAGAGATCGACAACAGAGATGAGGACGGCCTGCCGTACACACTGGCGTCATCTTTGAACTAGAGATGGACCGATCAGATATTAAGCTTATCAGAGGGCAGTAAAGACCGCCAAAAACTCCTATTTTTCACAACTTATTGCTGTTAATTCACATAACCCTCGTGTTCTGTATAATACCATTAATTCTGTACTGAATGCAGAGGATCATGTTCTTTTGCAATCTTCTGAGGTTATATGTAATAGGTTTCTTAATTTGTTTGTGGATAAGGTTGCCAGTTTGAGACCCTCCACTTTATCTTCTGTTGAAAGCAGCCGGCCCTCTCCCCTTTCGACGGGTTGTGTGTGAGACTTTAAATCATCAAACTGTAAATTATAAATTTTAAATTGTTATTGATCCCTTTACTCCTGGTCCTAAAGTGTATATTTATTTTCTTACTCTTCTTATATTTATTGTTTGTTTACTTGCACTACTGTAACTGGAGCCTCGTCGTCTCGTCTCTATATACTGGACTGTATGTAGCAGAGATGACAATAAAGTTTACTTTGACTTCAGCAGCGAGCAGGCGCACAGAGGGGTCTCGCGCTCACTTTTCGCGGATAGAATTTCGAAAAAACATCAGTGCAAATTATAAGTCTGTATCATGATGTCTGGTGTTTTTGTGTTTGTTGGTTTGTTTTTAGTTTGTTTTATTTTGTGAGTTGGTTATTAGATGCTGCTCCAGCCGGTCAGAAAATCCCCCGCCGCCCCGCCCTCTCCTCCCTGTGCTGCAAGCAGCAAGCACACCTCGCAAACGGAGGGCGCCCTTACTCCCAGCAAATGGGCGATAGAAAACCGATCGGTGCCTATGCCATTCCCAATATGCGCTGGCATGACGTCGGGGCAGCATGAGTACAAGCATTTTTTTTTTTTTTTTTTTTGCCGATGCCCACGACGCTGCCCCCCAACACGATGCCGCCCCGGGTAACCGCCCGTGTTGCCCGTATCTAAAACCGCTACTGTTTCCTACTGTTGGACCACATATTTTGAACATAATCAATACCAGCCTTTTGTCAGGTCAAGTACCAAGTAAGTTTAAGCATGCAGTTATTTATCCCTTACTTAAGAAGCCAGGCTCAGATATTTCAGTAATGTCAAATTTTAGACCCATCTCTAAACTTCCTTTTCTGAGTAAGATCTTGGAAAAGGTTGTTCACACTCAGCTGATGGATTATCTAAACAACTCTCAAATGTTTGAAGTTTTTCAGTCTGGCTTTAGGCCGTTTCATAGCACAGAGACAGCTCTCATAAAGGTTATGAACGATATCCTGGTAGCGACAGACTGTGGTAAACACGTAGTGCTTATACTACTAGATATGACTGCTGCATTTGACACAGTGGATCACGACCTGCTGATCTCTCGATTACAGCATTGTGTGGGCATTTCTGGCTTGGCACTCCTGTGGATAAAATCATATCTCTCAAACAGGAGCTTCTGTGTTAAGTTGGGCTCGTCATCGTCCTCTGTGGCCCCTCTGCCATGGGGTGTACCACAGGGATCTATTCTTGGGCCATTACTGTTTTCATTGTATCTCCTGCCACTGGGTGCAATCTTTCATAAACATAAAGTTTCATTTCATCTATATGCTGATGATTGCCAGCTTTATTTTCCTTTCAGTCATTCTGATAGCTCCCCACTTAGACTCCTGCTTGATTGCCTCAGTGATTTTAAGTCATGGATGGCTCAAAACTTTTTAAATTTTAATGAACGTAAAACGGAAGCAATTCTGTTTGGCTCGAATCGTTCCTCTGATATCCCTGATGTTGACCTTGCTGCTCTGACCCCTCACTTGAAGAGCTCGATTACCAATCTTGGGTTAAAAATCAACTCTGCACTTACCTTTGATGGCCACGTGAATGGGGTGGTGAAATCATCATTCTATCAACTCGGGCGTCTGTCGAAGGTTAAACCTTTTCTTTCAAGGCGTGACTTGGAGACTGTTATTCAGGAGGAGGAGACTGAGCGTTCTCTATCGTGGGTCCTAAGCTTTGGAATAATCTTCCTCTTCACATTAGGCAATCGACGTCAGTGCTGGTTTTTAAATCCAGATTGAAAACGCATTTTTATTCACTGGCTTTTGACTCAGTGGTTGACTGACTTGTATTTTATTGTTTTCGCTATGTTTATTATTTTATCGTATTTATTATTCTTATGGTATCTATTATGTTTCTATTGTTCAGCACTTTGGTCAGCCTTTTGTGTTTTTAAAGTGCTATATAAATAAACAATGATGATGATGATGATATTACGTATTGGTATCGGTCCGATACTGACGTAAATTACTGGCTCGGATATCAGAGAGAAATAAAAAATGTAATCCGATCCATTAAATATCAAAAAAGCACCTCACAAAACTTGCGACACGGCATAACTCAGCTCATAACCGTAGCACGTCGGAGCAATGTGCTCTCTTGATAGAGCGGCTGTGTGTATTTGGAGCCTCGCTACCAAACCAGCATTTCATCTCCGATGAAGTTATCCCAGAGAGAAGTAAAGCAAGTGTGTAAGTTCGTCTCTGAATGTTTGTAAAGCATTCCCACGTTAAGCTTAACAACCAATATATGGAGCGACTGCCTCTTCTCTCTCCTTCCCTCTCCTGTTGCTACTTCAATCATGAATCTGATCAATGATCAGCTGATCGGCTTTTCTGTCACGAGTCCGTCTCTCGTCTTTGTTTTTGGCCCACTTTGCACCAGAAAGAGGAAACCAGCAGCTGAATAACAGCAGCACGTTTAACCTTGATAAGCTATTGTTAGAATGTATTTAATATTACTTTCTACACCAGGATCCTTTTCTACATAGCTGACGGCTGGTAACTGTACAGGGGCTGATCTAGCAAAGTTTAGCTAGGGGGGCCGATAGGGCATTAACAGGGAAAAGGGGGGCACAAAGACATACTTTTCTTTCTTATTCTCATTTAAAATGTCTAGCTTTTAATAAATAATTATCTGAATCTTAAACCAAAGTTTTAATCTGATGTAAAATGTATAGAAGTTGTGAGATTATTCTGTTATCATATGTTATCTTATATCTGTAGTTAAAGTAGTTGAATTATGTTAACTGCTGTAGGTCATATAATTTCCTTTAGTTTAGATGGTGTGCTGTGTATGTAGTTTAGTTCTCATTATACTTTTGGGTTAAAAGAACATATTCATTTTGTAGTTCATTAGATAAAGTGTGCATCACTCTGTATCCTTGATCTGCTGTGAATGTCTCACACTGTGTTCTTGACATGTTTTACTGCTGAATCATGAAAAGAAAGGTTGTATGCAGGAGACTCTGTGTCTAGGACAGGGGAGACAGACCACATTCCATACCCACACCTTTACAGAGAGCAGAAAGACAGGGAGCCGAGGTCATAACTTAGGCGCCGTAACAGAGAAAGAATGTGAATGTTTAGGCTTTTACGACTAGGTGGGGGCCACTAGAGGCTATAAGAGCTTGAGTAACCCTCCACCATTTTGAGAAATGCGGCAACCCTCTGTCAGCATCTCTCCCGTCCGGACGTTCTAATGCTCTTAAGTGTTGAATTGTATGGAAATAAATGATTGTTGATTGAGCATTTATACACCGAGTATTGTCCTTCCTTCAGCCCAAAGATTAAAAGAATTGGGAGATTCCAACAAAGTCCATTACTGTATATAGTAACTGTTAAGTCTAATAAGCTATACTACTTTTTCCTTTGGGAAGATACCATCTGTGCAGTCTGCAATTCTGTTGAAAAAAGATGTTGAATCTATTTAATTATTCTTGAAAAATAATTTATTCTGTGCATTTTTTTTCACACTGCATCAAATTAAAGTTGATTACGTCGATTAAGCATCATGAGGTGGAGGGTGGTTCCCTATTTTTTTTTGCTGGGAGTTGGCAACCCTATTAGTTAGGTTGCTTAATATTTCTGCTAAGTACTCTTTAAAATACCAGAATAGGAAGGATGGAGTAGGTTTAAGTTTATTAGATTGATCAGTATTGCTGAACTATGAAATATTTTGGGTGCAGTGTATTTTTACATACATACAGGTATAACAGAATAGCTTTAGTGTTGTTGTTTATTTAAAGTTGAGTATGAACTTATACAAAATGCAGCAAGATATTAAAAAACTGTTTTATTGATTAAAAAACACACTACATTGGATTCATATCGTTATCGGCAGATATCTAAATTTATGATATCGGTATCGGACATAAAAAAGTGGTATCGTGCCATCTCTACTTTGAACGTTACCCCATGAAAATGAGAGTCTGCTGCTTCTACTTCTCTGAATCATAAAGACCAATCTCTTTATGAAAACAGTGTTGTTGGGGTAAGTTCACTTTGTATTTTGTTGTATGGTGCTCAAAGTCATCAACACATGTTTAGGAGGACGTTTCGCCAAACTGTGGAGCTCATACACGACTCACACGCCTGTACAAGCTCTGCATCTGTGATTTCCTGAAAACATGATCTATGTAACACATTCAGTGTTTTCTCTGAGATGTGGATAGTGTGGGTAAGACTTCTGACTCAGAAGTATATGTCACACTCAGAGACACAACAATGTTTTTATCAAATTCAAATTTTATTTGTCACATAAACAGTCATACACAGTACGATATGCAGTGAAATGCTTAGACAACTGCTCGTGACCTAAAGAAAAAAAAGGAGAGGCTATGAATAAGATAGGAAATAAATATGAAAATTAAAAAGGGGTAAATTTAATTAGGAAGGAATACAATAAAATAAAATATAAAAATTAAAGTTAAAAATGAAATAACTGTACAACACAAATTAGAATGAAGGGTAAATTTAACTGGGAAAGAATAAGATAAAATATATAAATTAAAGTTGAAAATAAAATATCTGTACAACAAAATACACAATACACAGTAAGGAAATATATAAGAATGTATGAAGAAATATATATATATATATATACATATATATATATATACATATATATATATATACATATATATATATATACATATATATACACATATATACATATATATATATATACATATATATATATATATATGTCATCATTTTAAGTGGGGGAACTTGCACAATCGGTGGCTGACTAAATACTTTTTTGCCCCACTGTATTTATTTATTTATATATATATATATATATATATATATATATACCACACACACACCCAGCACGCCCCTGCGGGCGGTTTATCCTTCAAGCTCGGGTCCTCTACCAGAGGCCTGGGAGCTTGAGGGTCCTGCGCAGTATCTTAGCTGTTCCCAGGACTGCGCTCTTCTGGACAGAGATCTCCGATGTTGTTCCCGGGATCTGCTGGAGCCACTCGCCTAGCTTGGGAGTCACCGCACCTAGTGCTCCGATTACCACGGGGACCACCGTTACCTTCACCCTCCACATCCTCTCGAGCTCTTCTCTGAGCCCTTGGTATTTCTCCAGCTTCTCGTGTTCCTTCTTCCTGATATTGCTGTCATTCGGAACCGCTACATCGATCACTACGGCCGTCTTCTTCTGTTTGTCTACCACCACTATGTCCGGTTGGTTAGCCACCACCATTTTGTCCGTCTGTATCTGGAAGTCCCACAGGATCTTACCTCGGTCATTCTCCACCACCCTTGGGGGCATCTCCCATTTCGACCTCGGGACTTCCAGGTTATACTCACCACAGATGTTCCTGTACACTATGCCAGCCACTTGGTTATGGCGTTCCATGTATGCCTTGCCTGCTAGCATCTTGCACCCTGCTGTTATGTGCTGGATTGTCTCTGGGGCATCTTTACACAGCCTGCACCTGGGGTCTTGCCTGGTGTGATAGACCCCAGCCTCTATGGATCTTGTGCTCAGAGCTTGTTCTTGTGCTGCCATGATTAGTGCCTCTGTGCTGTCTTTCAGTCCAGCTTTGTCCAGCCACTGGTAGGATTTCTGGATATCAGCCACCTCCTCTATCTGCCGGTGGTACATACCGTGCAGGGGCCTGTCCTTCCATGATGGTTCCTCGTCTCCCTCCTCTTTCTTGGGTTTCTGCTGCCTGAGGTATTCACTGAGCACTCGGTCAGTTGGGGCCATCGTCCCAATGTATTCTTGGATGTTCGTTGTCTCATCCTGGACTGTGGTGCTGACACTCACCAGTCCCCAGCCCCCTTCCTTCCGCTTAGCGTACAGCCTCAGGGTGCTGGACTTGGGGTGAAACCCTCCATGCATGGTAAGGAGCTTTCTTGTCTTTATGTCAGTGGCTTCTATCTCCTCCTTTGGCCAGCCTATTACCCCAGCAGGGTACCTGATCATGGACAGGGCGTACGTGTTGATGGCCCGGATCTTGTTCTTACCATTCAGCTGACTCCTCAGGACTTGCCTGACCCTCTGCAGGTACTTGGTGGTTGCAGCTTTTCTAGCGGCCTCTTCATGGTTCCCATTCGCCTGCGGGATCCCCAAGTACTTGTAACTGTCCTCTATGTCTGCAATGTTGCCTTCTGGTAATTCAATCCCCTCAGTTCTGACTACCTTCCCTCTCGTTAATGATCTCACTGAGGGGGTTCAGGCCTATGCAGAACAGCAGTGGGGACAGAGCATCTCCTTGGTAGATCCCGCACTTGATGGTGACTTGTGCTATGGGCTTGGAGTTGGCCTCTAGTGTTGTACGCCACATCCCCATTGAGTTCCTGATGAAGGCTCTTAGGGTCCCATTGATCTTGTACAATTCTAGGCATTCCAGTATCCAGCTGTGGGGCATTGAGTCATAGGCCTTCTTGTAATCAATCCAGGCAGTGCACAGATTGGTCAGTCTGGTCTTGCAGTCTCGGCTGACTGTTCTGTCTACCAGTAGCTGGTGTTTTGCGCCTCTGGTATTCTTGCCAATTCCTTTCTGTGTCCCGCTCATGTATTGACCCATGTGCCTGTTCATCTTAGCCGATATGATGCCTGACAGGAGCTTCCATGTAGTACTGAGGCAGGTTATTGGTCGGTAGTTGGAGGGGACCGGTCCCTTCTTGGGGTCCTTGGGGATCAGGACCGTCCGGCCTTCAGTTAGCCATTCCGGGTGTCTCTCGTTAACTAGCAGCTGGTTCATTTGTGCTGCCAGACGCTCGTGGAGTGCAGTCAGCTTCTTCAGCCAGTAGGCGTGAACCATGTCGGGCCCTGGTGCTGTCCAACTCTTCATACTGGAGACCCTTTCTTGGATATCTGCCACTGTGATGGTTACTGGACCCTGTTCAGGGAGGTCGCTGTGGTCTGCCCTCAGATCCTCTAGCCACTGAGCATTGTCGTTATGGGTTGCATCCTTCTCCCATATGCTCTTCCAGTATTGCTCCGTCTCCAGCCTTGGTGGTGCTGTTCTCTTATTGTTCCCTTGCCACTGAGAGTACACCTTTGCTGGTTCTGTGGAGAACAGCTGGTTTATTCTCCTGCCTTCTATCTCTCTGGTGTACCTCCTCAAGCGGCTGGCCAAGGCTGTATATATATATATATATATATATATATATATATATATATATATATATATATATATACACATATATATATTAGGGGTGCAACGATACACAAAATTCACGGTTCGGTTCGGTTGGATACTTTGGTGTCACGGTTCGATATTTTTTCGATACAAAAAAATGTTCAAGCATTTTTAATTTGTCATTTATTAAAATTATAAATATATATTTTAACTCAAAAGTACAGTTTTTAAATTTAACCCTAACCCTTGTGCGTGTTTTTTATTTTGACAGCGAATGCACACCTGCGGACCACTTATGTGCAGCCCTGGTTATTTAGCTCATCATATTGCAGCCACAGAAATTATTTTGTCCATGAAACCATAAAGCTGCACTTTCTTTTTGCCTTATAGTCTGATTTGTCATAACTTCTCCGTTTTGTGGTAAGCTTTTCTTTGGCTGTCACTTCTTCACCCTGACCTGTCTTATTTGGCTCAGCAGAACTGAAATGCTTTTACACACGCACTCACATAATTTCAGCGATTCTCTGCGCGATCAACCTCTCACATGTTTAAGCTTGCTGCGGGAGATTTCACTTGTCATGTTTGCATAGTAAGCTAACGATTAATAAGACGATGTCAGAGGAATTGGTGCACAAATTATCATCACTCACAGATCAGTGCTGTCGCTCTCTATACACAGTTCGCACGATTGCAAAGTGAAAGCAAAAAAACAAGCGCAAATTCAAACGCGATTTCAATATGTCACATATTGACAGTGGCTCACCGATGCCAATGACATAATTACCCAGCTACATTTCTGAAAGAATGCAAAAGCATTGACATATATTTTTCCTTCCTACAATAGCCCGACGGGCAGGGTAGCCCGACTGAAAAAATCGCTAGCCCCAGGACGTCAGGCTAGCGATATTGCAAGCCCTATATCTGATTGAGGAATCACTCATCTTTGGAAAAGAGAGTTTATTACAGAGAAATGTCTCTTTCCAAAATAAAAGCTATACTATCCGCTTCTTCTGGGCTATGTTCTCAGCAGCATAAGGAGAATCATGTGCTAACAGCTGTCTAAATGACTCGGCTAAAGTTAGTAGCATGCTTGTTGTTTTTGTCTTTGCACTAGGATGATGTCGGCGTAAATGTGCAGTCATATTCGTTGTGTTCCCACTAGTGCTTTCAGGTTAATCTCGTTGAAATGACCTTAACACCACAACACGGCAAATCTCCGTTAACGAGCTACCGCCGATCGCCCCGTGCATGGGGCTAGACGGCTAACACGTTAACGAGCTAACTGCGCTAACACACTAGTTCCCACCCATGTAATTGAGCATTGCATGGCACATCCAACATACTGTTTTACTTTAGTCCATGACTCGCTTACCTTCAGGGTCATACGTCACATGAAAACCAAAATAATTCCAAACGCCAGATCTGAATGAGGGTGGGGGAGGTGCCCTGCGCTCTTCCTTCTGACTATGCTATCTGTGTGGAGCACTCAGTGGATCTGCGCTCGACAGTGCAGCCTAGGCGGAGTAGTCGAACGCAGATTCACTGAGCGCTCCACGCAGACAGCATCGTCAGAAGGAAAGTTGATAAAATAAATTACAAATGTTGTATTGTTCGATACATATGCGTACCGAACCGAAAGCACTGTATCGAACGGTTCAATATCGATACGAATATCGTTGCACCCCTAATATATTAGGGCTGCCACAAACGATTATTTTGATAGTCAACTAGTCACCGATTATTTTTGCGATTAGTCGACTAATCAGATCATCATCCATTGAACGTAAAAGTACAGCTTATTGCACCAGCAGCATCTGCTCTTATATAACTATCATTAGCTTACAGCTTTAAGTGTTTAAGGTCTGTGCTAACTAAAAATAAAGACAAGATGATAGTTAATTGAATTCTAATTAAATGTGCAGATTGTTTCGGTGGAGTTTAATAAACTCAGCCGATTTACTCAGGAACAAATAAAATACTGAAAAAAGCCAAACAATAACATTTTTAAGTTATCTAAGTGACTTGTATATGTTTAACCTGAGTAGGGCGGTGGGTTTGAAAACGATCTGCCGGGAGTCCGGTGCTCTCATGGCCCCCGGCTAGCTATCGAGCTAGTGGGTAACAGACGCCTCCGAAAACGTCGGAGCGCTTTTGAAAATATGTGGTGTCTTGATAAACTGAGCAGATATTTGAGGTTTACACAGCTACATTCTTGCCTGAAAATATGTTAAACGTTTATTTTGTGACCCAGAAAGAATAATAAGAGTAATATTAAAACTAACTAGCTGCCGCCATTGTTGACAACTGCGCTGGGCCGCGCTATGAATTCTGGGACACAGTTTCTTCTTCTTCGGGGTTTAACGGCAGCTGGCATCCTTGTACATGCAGTGCTGCCATCTTCTGTTTCAGTCCGTTATTACACTCTTAAATCCTGCTACTTATTCCTGCTTTTGGGATCTTACAAAGCTTCAAATGACGCGTCGACTATTAAATCAGTCGTCGACGATTTTGATTGTCGACGTAATCGTGACTAGTCGACTAATCGTGGCAGCCCTTATATATATATATATATATATATATATATATATATATATATATATATTAGTGCTGTCAATAGATTAAAAAAAATTAACTAACTAATCTCACAATTTTCTGTTATTAATTGCGATTAATCGCAATTACTTTATTAATAGCCTGGCTCCAATTACATTTTTTTTATTCTTTATATTTTAAGATTGTAACAGACATTTATGCAACACAATGAAGTAAATGCAGAGTAAACACAAATAATGTATGCTGAAATTCAAAGAGAATTTTAATAGTTTTCATCAATCTTTAACACAGTGAAAACTTACAAAAAACCTTTAAGGCCATCAACAGTGACCGAACCCAGGCCTACAGGTTAAAGTGAATATCATAACAATAAAGGGTGCACAAAACTCAGTATTTAAAACACAAAAAGACACGGCTGAAAACCCAGAATGTTGAACATTTTTCACTTCAAAGGAGCAATCTGGCTTAGTCCTTCTTTGCACTCAGCCAGTTACTGAGGCAAACTATTCTGTTTACATTGTCTCATGACAAAGAAGCACGCTTCTTTTGAATGATGTGACCTGAGAGTGAGAATAATCTCTCACAAGGCACTGTGGTTGCAGGGGTTGACAGGTACTTGCGTGCAATAGGTGCCAGCCTGGCATGTGCTCCTCTCTCTTTAACCACCACTGTAGTGGACACTCTCCTATGTCAATTTTGGGCTCTGCTTTGTACAGATTCAGACAGCAGTCTATAGCATCTTCCTCTGTATCTGAATCAGGAGAACCCAGCAAGCAGATGGACATCTTGCTCTTCTTTGGTGAGGGTTCCTCTGTTGTCTGAGCAGATGGTTGGTGTGCATCTGTCTCTGACATCAGAAGGTCATGTACTGATGCCCACACCTCTCTTCTTTCATCTTTGGAAAGGCATTTAAGGTCTTTAAACCTGGGATCAAGGGCAGTAGCGATCTTCAGCCATGTGAGATTGCTGCTGTCCCTCCGCTGAGCTAGGTCTGTGGTAAAAATCTTCTTAAACCTCAAAACGTAGACTGGGTCATCATCTGAGGGCTCCATAATCCTGAACAAATGACACAAGGCTGGCAACACCATGGAACAGGAGACATACCGCTCTCCCCCCAGCAGTTCGGTAACATATCTGCAATAGAAAGATCAAGTCTGTATTTTTCTATTAATCACACAGAGACAAACATAAATACCACATATGAAAATACACAGAGAGGTGGAGGTGGAGAACATACTTGAAAACAAAGCTAGAATGCAAAGATAGACACACAATCATGAGAAACAAAATTATTTACCTGCAAGGTTCCAGTAGTTCCTCCAGCTTTTGCAGTATGTCAAGCTCCTGGTCAGTCAACATGGTCACCTTGCTGTTTTGTTGAGTCAGGATGGTGGTCAGCCCAGATTTATTTCTCTGGATCCGCTTGATCATCTCTAGGGTGGAGTTCCATCTTGTTGGAACGTCCTGAACAAGCGGTTCTGTTTGATGTCCATGTGCAGCTTGCTGTGCCTTTAATTCCTGAGCGTTTGCTGGACTATGCTTAAAATGTCCAACAATCTTGCGACATTTGGCCAGAACCCTTTCAAATGCACTGTCATTAAGAGAAACTGTGACCGTTCTTTGCAGAATGTGGGCCATGCAGGGCATGTGTTCAAATGGAAGTAGTCTGGCGGCTGCAACCATGTTACGAGCACTGTCGGTGCCAAGCGTGGTTACCTTGTCCTTGATTTTCCATTCGTTTGCAACATTCAGAAAATGGTCAGCACACGCCTCAGCATAGTGTCTCTCTTCAGTTTTACTCACTGTTAGTGCAAACGATTGCATAGTCCAGTCGTTATCAATAAAATACGCCATGACCCCCAAGTAATTATCGTTGTTCACCAAAGTCCAGTGGTCTCCGGTGAGAGCGACATTCCTTACTTGCACAAGCTTGCTGGACTGCTGAGCCCTCTGGTCCCCATACAAAGTGTCTCGACACAATGGTTCCTCTCAAGGGCAGATTGTAACACTCATCTCCTGATGCAGCGCGAATGACTTCTCTCAGTCCATCATCTTCTACTATGCTAACTGGTCGGCAGTTTTTAGCTATCCAAACAACCAAGGAATTGGTTAATTTTTCTCTCACATTTTTTGTTATTCGTCCACAAGCACCATACTCCTGAAGCGTAGACTGGCGAGGTCCCGTAGAGGTGGATTCAGTTGGGTGTTTTGCTCTCAGGTGATACACCAGTGATGAACTGCTTCTGTGGTACTTGAATTATGCTTTGCAAATTGTGCATCTTACTCTCGTTTTGTCCAACAAGCCATCAGGCAACTTCTTAAAGAGAAACTTTCCACC